>NC_138727.1:50172061-50839561 GCF_965113295.1 Leuciscus leuciscus | reverse complement strand
AAAAGCTTTTGAAGTCTACTTCATTAAAGCATGTGTACACACACACTTACTGTACACTTAGGCCTACTACACATGATTTTAAAAACAGTAGACAGTTTTTATGTTATTGTGACGAGTGTATGTTGTTATACCCCACTACATTATGATAATTGGTATGTGACCTAAGAACGATTTTACATTAAAGGTACATAAAGGTGCTGAGGTCTGACTTTGTGGTGCTCTGAAATTAAGTTATTTTAATATTAATATGTGATGAAGGACTTTGAAAGAAGTTTGACAGATTTCAGTGCTGAATAAGGTTAACACTACCCCGTTTATTTGAAAATGGTTAATATTTGACAGAAATGTAAAAAAAGTAATCAAAACCGATCAGATAACGTTACTATGGCTTTGTATGGCAGTAACGTTAGCCAACTAGTTTACGGTTAGACTAGGCTAGCTATCGATAACGTTACACTGACACAACTTAAGTTAATGCTCTGAATTCGCAGCTAATATCAAATCCATAACTTTTTGATCAAGTTAAAAATTCCAGGTCAACCACAAATATCCCACTAGGCTACCTTTTAATATCATCCGATAACTAATTCAATGCCGATTTGTTGCATTGCCCACTTACTACTTCAAGACCATCTGTAAAACATTGCCAGCTCAACGTGCGAGACGAGTGAGTTGCTTGAACATACACAGCAAAGATTCGCGCATAGCGCTCTAGATTTGATATACACAGACACCATATTAGGAAAAAGGGGCAGGCTGATGAATTGCTGACCGATTTATTACACATCCAGAAGAATACATTTGAGTCGTTATAGGCTCTGGTATATTATGGAGCATAATAGGAATAAAGTTGTGACAAAAAAATTATCAGGGAGGAAAAATCTGAGGGGGCACGTGCCCTTTGAATGGGCATGACGCCACTGAAAGGGACCAATGTTGCCAAAAACTGCTGCCATTTTGTACCGTTCTCTGTCGTTTTCAATCAATTCAGTCACTTATCTGAATCGTTGTCTTTCTTCCCCCTCTTCAGTCAAGACGTGGATTAGCAGCAGGCTCGGATTATTTCTCATTTCCAGCGATCTCGCCGTCAAGCCGCTTCATTTCCGCATTTACACCACACACGCGGATTAACAAGATCCTCGTCGCCACTTTATTGTGTCTTTTAGAAGAGTATAACGGCGTATGCAGGCAATTATGACACACACACAAACTTAGCGTGACTGCTCTGTTTACTCTCTCATACATCACTGACATAACACCGGAACAAATCCGGAAACACATGTACAAAGTGCATCATGGGAAATGTAGTCACATAAACAGCGTTAACACAATATACAACATGAACTAATGTAGGGAATAGTGAATGAGGGTATAGGGTGTGATTGGGAAAACAGCCTCTAAGTGTCGACTTTGAGAGCTGTTAATTTACAGTATATTCATGTAGGCTATTTTTGTTTTCTACGGTATATTACTGTTTTAATGGAAAATGGTATGATATTGTCAGAATTTGGCCTTTTTTTACAGCAAGGGTTAACAGTGTTGCACATAGCTTTCTGTTTGTTTGCGAGTCGAGTTTTCCTTTGCAAAGCAGATCGAGTTTGTTAGCAAAATGCCGGATTTGTTTGTTTAATCATGGCACAATATTAACTCCATATTTCTCTGTCGGTCTGTAACTCTCAGTGACATTTTTCTGAGCACCTCGTGTCTGATCTCTTCTCAGTTCAAACACTGACTGTCACTGAGTGAACGACAGATCTCTGTCTCTCTCTCAATAGTGCTAGTTTAGAGTCAGACCCGATCAAACCACTGATACAGTGTTGCTGAGGACACTACTGGAATAAAACACTTCACATGCTGCGGAGAAACTCACTTATTTGTTTTAGTGAAAGCATTAAGTTCACAAAAAAAAAAAAATATATATATATATATATTTTTTTTTTTTTTTTTATTATTTCCATATTAAATGTTGAGGAAACGGAATGTCAGATTGTCACTTTAATATTAGTTTATGACCCAGGATTCCCACGTAAAACCTGGCAATGTTAGGTAATTTTGAAATGGTCGTTTTTAGATCAAGAAAATGTAAATAAAATCTTATAAAATACTGGCAGGCAGATTTTTATTTTTAAAGGCCAGTTACTTCATGGATCCAGGATACTATGCATCCTGATAAAGTTACCTTGGCCCCTTGGAATTAAAATAGCCCCACATCATCACATAGCCTTCACCATACCTAGAGATTGGCATGGTTTTATTTCAGTTAGCCTAATAGCTGGTTTGATTTGCATTGAGAGATGATCTTATGGAAAGTACTCCATGCCAATCTCTAGGTATGGTGAAGGCTATGTGATGATGTGGGGCTATTTTAATTCCAAAGGCCAAGGTAACTTTATCAGGATGCATAGTATCCTGGATCCATGAAGTAACTGGCCTTTAAAAATACAAATCTGCCTGCCTCTATGGGAATTTAACATAGGGGTGTCCAGACTTTTGCACCCTGTATTTTAAGGAAGAGCATTTGTTTATTTACGATACATTATTCATTCACAAAGAAAATTGGTGTCCTTAAAGGTTGGATTTTTCCTTTTTTTATTTTTTATTAAGGCATTAAGTTCAATTTCCAAAAGATGATTTTTTTATTCCTCTTTTTAGTCAACTTTAGCATGGGTGTCTAAACTTATGCATAGCACTGTGTATATATATATATATATATATATATATATATATATGTATGTATATGTATATGTTTTTGATTGTACTGGAATATAACGTGTTTACTTCCAATTTACAAGTTTGTCTTTTTCTTTAAGATGCATTGATATTCAAATAATCCTATAAATGCATTTAAAAAATATATATATTGTGAATCAAAATGAATCGCCCCGAATTAGCGAAAGAAGAAAAAAAGGAAAAATAAGTAATGTCTCAAGCTGCACTTCTGGTTAAATTTAAAAAAATAACATATGTTTTTCAGAAACTTGTTAATTTCTTAATATATTTTCATAACAGCTAATCTCTCTGCAGACCCCTGCTACAACTACACTGTGCTGGACGATACATGGAGATCCATCAGTAATACAAATGCTTCAGTCAAAAAGTGTGACACGTCTGTCTCCTGGAGCGGCTGGTATCGTCTCTTCATTAACAACACTAGCGCTCATATCCCAGACACATGTGTTGCGAGATACAGCTGTGGCACTAATATCGCACTGTGGATACGTGGTGGACACCCAACAGTAACAGATGGAGTCGTCACTCGAGATGTCTGCGGTAACGCTTACAGTTACTGCTGCTTTTACGGGTCTTTTCCCATTAAAGTCAAAGCCTGTCCAGGCAATTATTATGTCTATGAGCTGGTTAGTCCAACTCTCTGCAACTCAGCATACTGTGCAGGTAATTATATTCACATGAGCTCTTTCTACACATTCATGATATTTGTGTCTCTGTTCATTAATCACTATTCATCCAAACTTTCAGACACTGGCAGCATTAACACCAGCCCTACAGCTGTCACACCAGTGACCATCTCACCTGGTAATGTTACACACTGTGCTTCTATTGGCTTATTTTCTAAATGTTTTCTGATTGTGTGTAGGCTACAGATATGCTATGGTAAATATGAACATGAATTGAATATGAACATGAATATTTGCCTCAAAAGTCATGGAAATGTTTTGGTAGAAATGTATGAAACCTGTAGATTGTTCTCAGGTGTGTCTGGCTGTCATTCACTGTACAGTAGTTCTGAATATGCCACACTTCATAGTCAAAAACAGTACTTGTTGTGTTTTTAATTTTAAAGAACTATATCCCTGATAGCAGATCAACATTGAATCAAGGTTGAAACTTAACATTGATTTTTCATCAGGCTTCCATGCCAGATAAAGAATATAAATGTAAATACTATGTCTTTATTATAACTAGTCACATAACACTACTGGATCTCATGCTGTTGAATCACAGGGCAACTGTAATCAAAAATAAAAATTACCAACACTTCACCATATATTCAAAATTTAGACGCTGGATGAGATCAGAGATTCAGGCCAATAGATCAACAGTTTCCCCAAATCACCTGATCATATTTTCTTTTGCCACTTTTCCCATAACAAATGTGCTTTATTAACACACAGTTACAACAGCAATAGATCCAACAGTGTTATTGTAACTGGTTATTATAAAGAAATGTAAAGATTTACAAAAAAAAAATAAATAAATTCAGACACACAGACATCAAGGATCAGCACATAAATCTCACCAATGGTGACAATCAACAAACATATTTTTGCCGCAATGCATGTTGGGAGCCAGCAGAGAAAAAAACACATCGATGACTCCCAGCATGCATTGTGGCATGAATAAATTCTGCAGCTGAACGGTCTTACTATTTTCTTTAATTGTGCTTTTGTTGTGATCTTTATAGCCTGTTTTGGGATGTTAAGAGTTGATCTGTTTATCTGAATATTTTATTGTCACTATTGTTGAGATTCATTTACTGATTGTTGATGTCAAGTTATGATATAATGCTTTTTTTGTGCATCACTCATAACTGATTGCTGTAATATGTATTAATAATATAACACACTTTCCATATGGAATTAAACTGCGGGAGTCATTGCTAGATTTTAGATTCCATGTGCCTCATTCCAGTCCTTCTAGCAATTAGCATTTGAATGAGCAATGACTCCGCGCTGAGGGAGACGACAATATGCGATATAACAAGAATATGAGGGGAGTAAGGCCGGTGACACACTGGCTGCGTGGCATGAGCGTGGCGTTTCTGTCAGCTGCGTGGCGTTTGCGTGGCGTTTTCCATGTCTTTGCACACCAGAAACGTGTCTGATGTGGAACTGCTGCCGCTAGGTGACATAATATGATAAGCCTCATTGGTGATATATTTGACACATGGGGAAAGAGTTGTGGAAGGCCTATACTTCATGTTAATCATAAATATATAGCAGCAAAGACAACGTCGGCAGTATTGACAGCAAAATAGGCTACAGAATATTTCGTTCTGTATTGACAAGTGCAATATTTGAACATGTATCATTTTTTTACAATTACATTTATATTTGCATTTATGTCAAAACCTAGACACTTTCAAACATCAAAATGACATTTATTAATATGTATTCATGTCAAAATGACATAAACATCTTTTCCTATTCTATTTTGCCTGGAAATGCGTACACGCTTGCGTGTCGCGTGAAAAATAGGCGTCGGTTCTATTTCTAGCATGCACGTGTTTTCCGCGCCTGGCAAACGCGCTCTAACCTGTTAACATGGGAGCCGAAATAAAAATGGACACACCACGCAGCCAGTGTGTCGCCGGCCTAACACCGGGTTAACCAATAAAATAGTGTTCACCAGGGATGGGCAAACTCGGTCCTGGAGGGCCACTGTTTAGCTCCAACCCTGATAAACATCCTGTTTGTAGCTTTCTAGTAATCCTGAAGACATTGATTAGCTGGTTCAGGTGTGTTTGATTAGAGTCCCAGATAGACAGCAACCATCAAAATAATGTTAATGTGCCAATGTTAACTGTATTGAATCAACATCTCTTTTGCTCCCGCAACTAATGTTGAACATTTTTTGAAATGTCAACCATAAATCATTGGTAATGGCGTTGAGTTTCTTCTTATGAGCTGATGATTTGAATCAGGTGTGTTTGATTAGGGAGACAAAGAAAACGTGCAGTGTTGGGTGTCCTTCAGGAGCAGGTTTTGGAAACACTGTTTTAGAGTGAAAAGCTATACAGACAGGAGAGTATATCAGGGAGCTAAACTCTTTAGGACAGTGGCCCTCCAGGACCGAGTTTGCCCATCCCTGCTTTATGTTCATAACATGTTTTTTTTTTTTTTTACTTTTCAAAGATCATTTACATCATAACAATTAAGCCAAATTGTTCAGGAAATCAAAAAATAAATACACAGCTTCATTTTGCAAAAATAATGTTAATGTAATGTACTTTTACATGTAATGACTAATTCTGTTTTTTTGCAGATGCATTGGACAATGTTTTATAGTTGTTTTAAGACAGACAAATGTCTCCACATAGTTTTTAATCAGATTTATCAAAGACTTTAACTATATACCCAGTGCTGAAGTTGCTACCCAGCTAACAGACTTTTGTTGTAAGAACGTTGTGTGAATATATATATATATATATATATATATATGAATGACACCGTCATTGTTTATTTTCTGTTTAATTTTTTTTGACATAATTTATACACACAGACATCAAAAATCAGCATATGAAACACAACAACGGTGACATTCTTCATGCCAGCATACAAAACACATTCATTGCTCCCAGCATGCATTGCGGGATGAATAAATTATGCATATGAATTATTTTTTGATTGTCACCATTGTTGAGGTTTGTATGACGAGTGCTGATGTCTAAGTGATTCATTTTTAAGTTTTAAATTATTTTAGACAATCTTTCACATTCTTCTTCAGTGTTACAAATGATGTTTTGAGTTTATTACTAGTGATGGGAAGTCCGGTTCTTTCGGACAGTTCGTTTTAATGAACCGGTTCAAAAAACCGGTTCACCAGTTCTTTAACGTCATCACGTAATGACATCAATTCTATCATCCCGGCGGATAAATATACATTCAAATAAAGGCATTTGTAATCATAACTTAAGTTAAATAATAGTACTCATCGTCATAATCATCTTTGATAGGTTTCTTACATTTACGTTTTGAGAATGAACCCTGTAGTAGGCCTAAGGCGATGCGCAAACGCGGATGTTTTACATGTCTTAAAGTGAATAAACTGGTCTTCATCATTTTTATTTTATTTGTAAATAAACTTACATTTAGCTGAATTCAGCCCCTCATTCAAGTCCTGGTTCACCCGTGCTCATGTATCAGCACAGCGCATAGACAGTAACACAGCATCAGTTGGCCAAAAGAAAGTTCGGTTCAGAGACCGCGCATGCGCAGTCTCTCCAGCTCGTCGGTTCTCCGTATCGAACGTGTCCGAAAGAAACAGTTCTCGGTTCTGTGCTGGTGATCCGAGAACTGCTGCAACAACCAGTTCTTGACTCGAGAACCGTATGCCTGTGTGTGAGCTGAGAACTACTGAAACTTTACTAGGCTTATTCAGTCGACAAAACTAAAAACTTGATGCATATCTCCAGTATGTTTAATACGTTATGTTTTGATCAACACATTATAAACATTTACTTTGCACCCTTTAAAACCTTGGCAAGAGTTTACGTCAAAAATGTATATCAACTTACTTCGAAATTAAATGATCTGTTGCAGAAAATAATGTTTTATATAATAAATGTTTAGTTTTACAGTCCATTCATTGTGTTTCCAATCTTTAAAATAATACAGTGAAAAGGGAGTAGCCTATGAGATAAACATGTTTCTAACATGTTTTATTTTGTTACACTTATTGATGTTCAATAAAATAGGCTACAAGAAACATGCATTTCGTCCCTCTGAAAGAATTGCACGCATGCTCAGCTCATCAGCTCATCGGTTCTCCGTATCGAACGTGTTCGAAAGAAACAGTTCTCGGTTCTGTACTGGTGGTCCGAGAACCGCTGTACCTGTACGTTCGGTAGTGCGCGCATGCTCAGTATCAACTGCTCGTGCTCATCACTTCTCTCAGCACGTCTCAGTTCAGTGAACTGTTGGATTTACTGGAGTAACATATATGCCTACTCCGGGATATTGGTTTATTTTGAGTCGAAGGGACTGTCAGGACTCAGGCATGTCCGAAAGTGAGTAACTTTAGTAACTTCTTGTGGATCAGTGCTGACGCAAGACGCGAACTGTTTCGAACGATTCAGTCCGATTTAGTGTACTGGTTCGACCAGATCACTAAAAAGAACCGGTTCAACCGGCCATCACTATTTATTACGTTCTTCTCATATAATGTTTAAATTCCAAAAATAAGAAAAATATGCAGTAAAAGCATTTAGCCACTTCATTTGCAGTCCTTTGTTATTAAAACAAACTTGTTGATCTGCATTATCAATGTAGAAATGTTCTCCATATACACCTGCGATTACTAGGGGTGGAACGGTACACAGAAGTCACGGTTCGGTTTCACAACAAATTCCAGCATTGCAATCTTTACATCACAGCCTGCTTCAGAGCTAAGGCGGGGCTACAGATTAGGTGTCCCTAAAGAACCCGCGTATCTAACAGTAATTCTGCATTACATGAATTAATTTGCAAGCGAGTTTTATTAATTTGTATACCGTGTATTCTCCGTGTAAATTTATGCATCAATCCATGACGCCCATACCGTTTTGGTTCAATACAAATACATGTACCGTTCCACTCCTAGCGATTACTGATAAAACACAAACATAAAGAAAGTCAAGGGTCAAGAGCCCAACTAAAGCAAACACTGATCTCCATGATGGTGACCTCAAACCAAACTTTTTCAATAAGACATCAACATCTAAACCTCTGTTAATTCTCAATAAGAGCTTCTGTAGACGTGACAGAAATAAAGTCAGTCTGGTTAGTAATAAGTGAAGCTGGTAATGCTGTTTGTGGAGTTGTTTAATCAGATCTTCAGAGTTAATGAGTTAATGTCTTTTATCTTCAGTTCATCTAAAGCTGTGTCTAAATAAAGTTGTAGTTTGTGTTCTTATTACTATTTTGAAAGATGATTGAAAGAATGTTTCAGGAACATCATACTAACCTTTAAATAACATTCTAGTAACATAAAGGAAACTTGATATTTGTATGTTTTTGGAATGTTAGAAATCAACGTTCCTAGAATGTTGAATTTTAATTCAGAACGTTTGAGGAACATTATACCTTTTAAAACATATTCCTGTAACATAATTTTTCATGTTCCCAGAACCAACACTGAATATTTGGAGAATTTTGGAGAACGTTCTTATAACAAAATTCTGTTAGCTGGGTAGAATCAGTGTCAGCATCATGTTACAGCGGTTAACGTCAGTATTCCACGTGTAAGTCATATTAGCTAATGCATAGCAGCCCTATCCACATAGGAAAAAAAACTAAACAGTGAGCTATTCATTTATGCAAAGAGCAACTAAAACTTACCAGTAACTTCTGAGGGCAGTAACTTCAACTCTTCGAGTCTGCTTCGACTTCGACTTGAAAAGCTTGACTCTGATTAGTCAAATTCAATGTAGCTGAACTGAAAAAGACGTGCTGTTACACTTTGTAAAAAATACGACTGGCACAGACAAGTAACGTTAATGTAATAGAAATCTTACCTAGAATCACAATATAATGAGGTTCCAAATGTTACACGCCATGCAAACTTGAAGCTGGGTAAAAAAATAAAATAAAAAAAAAACACTACATTTTCTATTAAATACCTATTTCTATTATGTATTTAGCATATTTTTTAAAAGTAAAATAAAGCATATATTTATTACCAATGTACTTATAGTGCACTTGTTAGAAATATATTATGCTTGTTTTTAGCATATTTCTTAAAAGTATAATTAAGCATATATTTATTACCAATGTATTTATAGTGCACTTTTTAGAAATATGATAAAAGTATGTTTGTTTTTAATTATTAATAAAGTGCAAATAAATACACTTTTAAAAAATAAACAGAATTTTCACTTCAAGTATATTTAAAAAAAAATATATTTAAAAAAATACTAAAGTACAATTATTTTAAAGTGTGTTAAAGGTTGTATGGTGAGAATAGGTAAAAGCATGATGCTAATATACTTTTAATATATTAAAGATAGTGCAATTTTTGCTAATATATTTGCAATGTACTGTTGAAAAGGGAACATATTTCAAATACAATAAAGTATACTTTTTTTCCACTTAGGGCACACAGTTACAGCAGTCAGAGAAAATGTAATATTATAAACTCAGGGGGCAAGAGTCCACTAAAGCAAACACTGATCACCATAATGGTCCCTTCAAATAAAACAATAAAACATTAACATCTAAACCTCTGTTAATTCTCTGAAGGAACTTTTGTAGTCGTCTGGTTGGAAGCTGTACCAAAAGCTGCATTTCTGGTTACATTTTATAATAACAAGTTTTTTTCAGAAACTTGTTCATTTCTTAATACATTTTCATAACAGCTAATCTCTCTGCAGACCCCTGCTACAACTACACTGTGCTGAACGATACATGGAGATCCATCAATAATGGATATGGCTTACATTCATACTACAACTGTGACGCATATGTCTCCTGGAGCGGCTGGTATCGTCTCTTCATTAACGGCCTGAGCGCTCATATCCCAGACACATGTGTTGCTCAGGTCAGCTGTGGCACTGTTGCACCACTGTGGATACGTGGTGGACACCCAACAGTAACAGATGGAGTCGTCACTCGAGATGTCTGCAGTCACTGGAACAATTACTGCTGCTATTTCGGGTCTTTTCCCATTAGAGTCAAAGCCTGTCCAGGCAATTATTATGTCTATGAGCTGGTTAGTCCAACTATCTGTTATTCAGCATACTGTGCAGGTAATTATATTCATATAAGCTCTTTCTACACATTCATGATATTTGTGTCTCTGTTCATTAATCACTATTCATCCAAACTTTCAGACACTTGCAGCATTAACACCAGCCCTACAACTGTCACACCAGTGACCATCTCACCTGGTAATGTTACCTACTGTGTTTCTATTGGCTTATTTTCTGAATGTTTTCTAATGTATGTAGGCTACAGATATGCTGAGGTAAATTTGAACATGAATTGAATATGAACATGAATATTTGCCTCAAAAGTCATGGACATGTTTTATAAAAAAAATTATGAAACCTGTAGATTGTTCTCAGGGTGTCTGGCTGTCATTCACTGTACAGTAGTTCTGAATATGCCACACTTGGTCAAAAACAGTCCTTGTTGTGTTTTTAATTTCTAAAGAACTATATCCCTGATAGCAGATCAACATTGAATCGAGGTTGAAACTTAACATTTATTTTTCATCAGACTTACATGCAAAAGTAAAAAAATATAATAAGAGTTAAAAGCCCAACTAATGGAAACACTAATCACTGTTATGGTGACTTCAAATGAAACACATTAGAGTTAAACCTCTGTTACTGCAATTCTCAATAAAAACTTTTGTTTATTTAATTCTCAATAAGAGCTTCTGTAGACGTCTGACAGAAATAAAGTCAGTCTGGTTAGTAATAAGTGAAGCTGGTAATGATGTTTGTGGAGTTGTTTAATCCTCCTCTGCTGAGATCTTCACATATTTAATGTCTTCTTTTCTCTTCAGTTGATTTCATCTTAGACTGTGTCTGAAGTATGTTGTAGTTCTTGTGTTTCTGCTCATTTCTTTTTCTGTTCTCTTCTTTTCTTTTCTTCAATGATTCTGCTTGTTAACAGGCTTATTAAGGCTGAGATGACTCCATATTTAATATACACAGATTTTGTGGCTTAGATAAGGTTCAGTTGTGGTTTATTTCTTTGCTCTTGGCTGAGATGTGGCATTGCTATGGCCTGCTTGTGGCCCAGATCTGGCAAACAGGAGCGGCCCACCCAAGGGCCGTCATTCCACGCTGCATGTGGGCCAGATCATCTTTCCACGTGTGCCAGATGTGGGACATATCTGGGATGTCAAAATGTTGCTGCACAGCAAAATCCCCAGTGTTAAATTAACACTCCTCAGTGTACATATGTGTCCACACTACAGAGTGTAAAAATTAACACTGAAGCAGTGTTGAAGTTAATGAGATAATTAAGTGATTAATTAAGTGATGATTGGCCATTAGTGGTGACACCTGATGTTAATAAGCAGAATCATTGAAGGAACGAGAAACAACAATAACAGAAAAAAGAGAAACATCAACTGACTTCGAGCCATTGCACATTATTGCGCTTATTATTACCAGTTTGACTTTATTTCTGTCTTACATCTACAAAAGTTCTTGAGATTCAACAGAAGTTTAGACGGTAATGTTTTGTGGAATGTTTCGTTTCAGTGTTTGCTTTATTTGGGCTCTTGACCCTTTCCTTTTCAACATTACAATTTGTCTGACTGTTCCAGCTCTGTGTTTATACAGCACATTTGTTGTGGCAAGAGAAACTATGACTTGGGCTGTGTTTCCTGAAAGCATCGCAAGCCCAATTTGATCTTACAGACCATTTGTTGCAGTTGGTCTGCGATCAAGTTAGGCTTATGATGCTTTTGGGAAATACAGCCCTGGTTATGTTTTGATGATAAAATTACTAGTGACCTGATTCAATGATGTCATCCAGCATTATAAACTGATTATGCAATTGCTTTGTTTTTTCACTACAGTAGTTAATTTCAGCAATGCTTTAATAATCTTGAAGTTTTAAAATCACACACAGACATCAAGAATCTACATATGAATCTCAACATTGGTGACAATCACACAAATGTTTCATGTCGCAGTGCATGATGGGAGCCACCAATCAGAACGCATCCATGGCTCACATCATGCATTGCAGCATGAATAAATTATGCAGCTGAATTGTCCTGTAATTTCCATTGTTTGTTTGTTTTCTGTTTGCTTTTATTTAGCTATTGTTTTGTTCTGACTTTAGTAGCTTGTTTTGTGATGTTCAAAGTTGATCTGTTTGTCACTAGTTTATTGTCACCATTGTTGAGATTCATATGCTGAATTCTTAATATCTGTGTGTTTAAACACAATAACTTCTATGCACAAAGTAGTTCCAAAATTGTTAATATTGCTTTTGGATCTCAAACTGTAGAATCTCCGGAATACAGTCACCAATACTAAAACGAGACATCAAGCATATAGTCAAAGATTTAGACTTTGAGTGACATCAGGGAATCAGGACACTACATGATGATAATGTCATTATCATCAGAACATATTGTGAGCAGGTCATGTTTTCTCTTACAATAACAAATGTACTTTATAAACACAATTTTGGAACAGTCAGAGAAAAACTACTATCAAAAAATGAAAAGGGTCAAGAGCCCAACTAAAGCAAACACTGACCACCATAATGGTGACGAAAAAAAATGGTGAAACGAAAAATTCCATAGAACATTACCGTCTAAACTTCTGTTGAATCTCAAGAACTTTTGTAGATGTAAGACAGAAATAAAGTCAGACTGGTAATAATAAGTGCAATAATGTGTAATGACTCGAAGTCAGTTGTAGTTCTTGTGTTTCTCTTTTTTCTGTTATTGTTTTTTTCTCTTTCCGTCAATGATTCTGCTTATTAACATCAGGTGTCACCACTAATGGCCAATCATCACTTAATTAATCACTTAATTATCTCATTAACTTCAACACTGCTTCAGTGTTCATTTTAACACTCTGTAGTGTGGACACATATGTACACTGAGGAGTGTTAATTTAACACTGGGGATTTTGCTGTGTGTGTATATATATATATATATATATATATATATATATATATATATATTATTTTGTCCTTGCATTCTTTCTTGTGGCTCAGTGACACACCTGAATGAAAGGCTCATTATGCAGGTCATTGTCTTCTCGGGTGTGAATCACACCCCCACGCATAATGCCTTTCCAAACAAAAAGTGTCTTACAAAATTTAAATCAATGTATGGTTTTATGTGAATGATTAGGCAGAATGATTTTCAGATCATTTTGAAGCAAAATCTCTAGGTGACAACATCCATTAGTCAAAAGTTTTGTGGACACATATTTAATATGTGTTTTGGCCTTATTTCAGACACTTAAATTTTTTGTTTTTTCAATAACCATGCATAAACATTATTCTCTCAAATACAAACATGTACATACATGTTGCTCACATATTATGGTAGCCCTGTTTGTGCTAAATAGAGTGTAATTACACCTTTGCCATTAATATGTTTATAAGCAACTGAAAAAAGTACAAATGTCAGGGCATGTCAAAGCATCTCAAGGACCCCAAAAACACCTTAGACCCCAGAGGGTTAATGACTTTTTGGTTCAAAACCATGTTAATTTCAGCCCTACGTAGTCTCTGCTTGAAAGATGTCAAACGGACATGATTCACCGGCATAGAAATAAAGTAAGATTTATTCTATTAATATATGCATTTAAGATCCTGTTTTAAATAAAGAAAGATTGATTTGTTATTGTTTCAATGTTGATTCAATGTAAATTAAATCATTTAATTTAAGTTGAACCAATAGCAATTTTATGTTGATCTTGGTCTATTTTTCATCATTGAAAGAACATTATTTCAGGGTGAAAAGCTGATGAACAATGATAAGTTTCAACCTTGATTAGATGTTTGTCTGCTATCAGGGTAAAATATAGAAATTCTGCTTTCGCACGTACAATCACACCGGTGTGATCAGTCTAGGCTGGTCCCTGGAGCGTACGATCACACCGGTGTGATTAGAACGGTCAGTGCATGACGTGATCAACTGCTAAATTCAAATGTGCTTTCGCGCGTTGGCTGGCGCTGAGCCAGAGACAGGCACGCTCAGAGCTGTCATAAATCACAACTTTTCAGTGTTTTCAACCACATAATGTTTATTTTAGGTTCCAGACATATAAGTACTAAAAAAACAATACATTAGAGTTTGTAAAATACACACTGATGTCAAAGGAAGAGGCAATAATAATCCTTTCCATTATAATTAGTTTTATTCATATCAGATACACATTGTGTAAGTAACTTTAAAGTTTACTCTATTCTTCTCCCAGTTCACCTGCCACTTACTTCTATGTATTTCGGGAGAAGTGGATGAATTAACGTGTTGTAAATCCAACAGATCCGATTCTCTGAACTGCGTCTGCGGCACAAACTAAGATGGCGGCGCCCATCGCGAATACAGCTGAACTAACGCAATCGTTATAAATGTGTTTAAATAACAAAATACTTCCACTTGCATATATTTGACAACCGGAATATCAGATATTTCATGCCATATCTAACAAATTTGTGAATATTTTGAATAAAAAATGAAAAATGACATAAAAGCAGATCATCATTCATACAGCTCTGTTGTTGCTGCGGTGACAAGCAATGACGCGTCACCACGGAAACCATAAAGTGACACATTCTAAATAACGCTCGCCTTGAAAAACTCACGCTGGGGGGTCAGACAGAATATTTTAAACTTACGTGTGAAAGGGTTAATTATGAGCGTTACAGATTTGGCAATTTTTTTGTGATTTTTTTTCTTTTTTTTTTTCTTTTTTTTTTTCTAAATGTCGACAAAAAACTATTGCGAAATGACGGCATTTCCATTAACCGATGTTATGCGACTAAACTTTTTTCCTCTCGCGATCAGTAAAATCATTCCAAAATGGAGGTTTATGTACTAATCCCAGCTACTGCACTATTCCATTATTAATGGAAGGAGATGTATGTGTGTTTCCCAAGCATTAATGGTAAGGAACGACCCTTATACTTGTGAGCGGCACATATGAGGTGTTTCTGGGTGTTTCTCCCTCATATCTGCTTCGAGGTCTTGGTTGTGGCATTTATTTGAGGTTTAGAATTCATTATTGCTGTAATTATTTTGTCTTATATGAATTCTTAAGAACTCTGTCTCGTATTCTGTCGCGTCTCGTAACACACCGCGTCATCTACGTCAGGTGACCTGTAAATGCGCAAAAACTGTTTCCATTGCAGTTTTGCGAAATATTTCTTTTTCGAATTGGCTGAAAAACCACCTCATGCGAGCGTAAAAACGTTTTTGCGCTCAATGGGATTTTTTGCGTGTTTCCATTAAGCGTATTTTCAATTTGAAGGGTAATGGAAACGCGGCTACTGTGTGCTCAAACTATGGTCACAATATGAGTTCATCACTGCTAGAAATGATATTGTTCTATGAATTTTTTGAGAGCATTATGTTATGTTCTTGTAATGTTTTCTGTAGCTAATTTTATTTTTGTTACCAGAATTTTCTCCTAAAAGGTAGGATAACACTCTCTAAAAACATTTTAAACATGTTTAGTGATAACATTGATAGAACATTATCCCCTAACATTCTAAAGTTTTAGCGAGACGTTTCCCAGCAGACACAGGACTGGACCTCTTAAAAGAGTTTGTTTGGTTACCATTGTGGACGTCAGTGTTTGTTTTAGTTGGGCTCTTTGGCCTTGACTATTTAATGTTAGTTTTTTTAGTTTTTTTTTGGCTGCTATAAGTGTTTGTTGTCAAGTATGTTGGCTACTTGTTGATAATAAATATTTTATCATCATGTAGTGACCTGATTTAATTCAGGAACTAGTCTCTGGTATCAATTCACATGATACTAACAATCCAGGATTTCTACAGCATGAGATCCTATAGTATCTGAAAACCTGGAGTATTAAATATAAAAAGGTAATGAACCCCTTAATTAAGACAAACACAAATCTCACGAATCAGTGCGTGAATCTCAATAACGGTGACATGCTTCATGCCGCAATGCATTCTGGGTGTATCATACAAAACTCATCAGTGGCACCCAGAATGATAACATACATAATGTTCTAGAAGACATCAGCTGATCAGAGCACTACAGTATTATTATATCATAGTCATCATCATCAAGTAGCTGACATCATCTGATCACATCTTTCTCTTACTTTTCTTGCCATAACAAACAGTTACAGCAGCCAGAGGAAAAACTACCATTAAAACATCAAGATTCAAACTGCCCAACTAAAGCAAATACCGATCACCATAATGGTGGCATCAAAACAAACTAATAATTTCAATAAATCATCAACATCTAAATCTCTGTTAATCTCAATAAGGACTTTTGTACACATATGACATAAGTTAATCTGGTTAGTAATAAGTGACGCTGGTAATGCTGTTTGTGGAGTTGTTTAATGAAGTTGGAGCTTGACATCAAAGGTTTAGACATCAACCCAATTTTCATTTTCAACTCAAATTTTCATGTCCAATAACATTTATAGCTGGGGGGACCTCATATTGTGGCCATAAAATGAGCACACAGTGAGTGCGCTGTGAGGTTACACTTTTAGCTCACTGTGAACTCACATTGTGGTCATATGGAAAGATCACTGTGAGATCAACGTGTTGACTGGGTAAAATTTTTACACACAAATTCAAATTCTAACTTATGCAATAAGTCCATTCATGAAATTTCCTCACTACAAAATATTTCACGTCAATTATTAGAGAACGTTACTTGCCTGACTGCATTGGGGATTATGGTGTGGGGTTGTTTTTCAGGGTTGGGCTTGGCCCTTTAGTTCCAGTGTAAGGAAATCTTAAAGGGGTCATATAATGGTACATGCACTTTTACAAGTTGATTGTACTGAAATGTGTGTTGGCAGTGCCTGTACACAACCATCATAAAATGATAAAAAATCCATCCAGTGTTTAAAAAAAAAAAAAATCTCCTTATATGTTTCCCCCCCTCTCAAATCAAGCCGTTCGACCTAGTGACGTCACACGGTCGTACACCCCTCCCACGATTGATTGATTGACAGCAGCGTTTCAACACAGACCCGCCCCCGCTCGTGAGCGAGCTGTCAATCATAGCCTGCGCGTCATTGTTGATACTGGAGCACTGTCTATGAGCAGAATGGTGTCTAAGCGATTGTGGTGTCCTGTTCTTGGGTGCAATAACGAACACATCAGTCATTTTGATGTTCATAAATCCGAACCGCTGAAGACGCAGTGGCTGAGTTTGTTTTCGAAGGAATATTCCCCACGATCAGCGTCAATGCTTTCATGTTTGCACGAATCATTTCACACACCAGACTGCTCGAGGGTCAGTATAAAGCTAAAGTTTTGCTTAGAAGCTGCTCCTGAAAAAAGGATCGGTACCAACTATTCGTGTTCCTGCTGCACCTCCAGAATAACTGAAGTGAGTGTAACGTTTTATTAACCTTTATATTAATATTTATATACATTTTTGAAAATCGCTAGCACGCTTCATGATGAATGCGGCTATTTTTACACTCGGGTACATTACGGCATTTTTTCTATGTACGACATTCTTGATATAATTCATAATCCCAGGTTTATAATGAACAACGCGTTATGGTTATTGTGTTATTAAAACTGTGTACGCAGTACGCACAGAACAGAGGGGCGGGGTGAGCAAAGCTCATTATCATTTAAAGACACATGCACTTAAACGGCGTGCTGAAAACAGAGTTGTTTTTGACCAGGTAAAATTTGTGTTTTCTTACAATAGTAATGAGAATTTTTTATTAAAGTATATTACAAACTTTTAATTTAGACCCTAAATAATCATATTAGCTTGTACAAAAATGGCATTATATGACCCCTTTAATGCTTCAGCATACCAAGACATTTTAGACAATTTCATGCTCCCAACTTTGTGGGAACAGTTTGGGGATGAACCCTTCCTGTTCCAACATGACTGCGCACCAGTGCACAAAGCAAGGTCCATAAAGATATGGATGAGTGAGTTTGATGTGGAGGAACTGGACTGGCCTGAACTTCAACCCGATAGAACAGCTTTGGAATGAATTAGAGCGGAGACTGTGAGCCAGGCCTTCTCGTCCAACATCAGTGCCTGATCTCACAAGGTCAGGACTCTGTGCTATTGCACAAACTGAAATAAATAATGCAAAATTATCAGAATAGCAAACAACGTGGTCACGGATCAAATCATAATAAGCGTAAATCAAAAACCAACAAGCATGAGCAAAAACTTTAAACACATTAAAAATTACATTTATCTTAAATGTAAGTTAAAAAAATGTAAGTTAAAAGGCATCTGTGCTGTTAATTCACACTCGCACTTACATTAGTAAACATGTTATTTTAACTAGTTTAGCTTTTACCAAATTATATTGCTATACTGAGATGAGTAAAAATCGACTGAAATATGTTGAAATAATATGTCTTTGTATAAGCAACGTATTTAACATTTATATGCTAATATATCATAAAAACAATATGTTACAGGCGAAATATGAATGTTTAGACAAGATTTTGTTGATTGGTTTTGAATAGATTATAACGTTTTTACTGTAAAAAAGACTACTGTCACAGCAAATAAGCTTTTGTTTACCATTTCTGCTCATATGTTAAATATATAGTATGTGATGTTTTGTCAAAAATAAAGTAGATATATTGAATTATCAACTAAGATGGTATTAATATTATAGTGTGTGTTCCAATATTCAAACTAATGAATCCTTAACTTTGAAATACGTATGATAAAATATATACGCTTTACAAAGAATGATTACACTTGAAATATTGTTAAATTTGTAATTGTAACCTTTTTAATAAAATAGCAAAAAATATATTTACAAGGAAGATGTAAACTAAATCTTAATAGGTCAATATAAGCCTTATTAAGCCAATATAAGCCTCATTAAATTATTTTTATTGTGTTTTTATAAGTGACAAATTTGGGGAGAGGATACATATTCCAAAACTTTCTGTCCTTGCTACTTCTGTGGAGTAATTAGCACTTGAGAAGCCCCGTGGTGAGGAGCAGAAAGTTCGATCAGAGTGTTGCGCTAATCACTCCGCCCAAGTAGCAGTGCTTCGCCTTCTGAGAATATAGTTCCCAGTATGTATACGGTTAGAAGATGACTGTGTCTCATGTGACCTTGTTATTTGCACACGCTGTAACTCACAACATCTAAATAGGAAAATGTTGCCGTTATTTTGTCACTTATTGGGAGCAAGTATGCTAGCTGGAGCCATTTACCTCCAGTCTTTGTGCTAAGCTAGGCTAGCGGTGGGTGCGTCAGACAGAGTTACGGCACGCACGGATATAAAAAGGGTATATATGGACTAGGGATGTCCCGATACCACTTTTTCACTTCCGATACCAATACCGATGCCGCAGCTTTGGCTATTTGCCGATACCGATATCAATCCGATATTTTTATTTTATTCTTGAACTAATACTAATAATAATAATAAAATATATGGAAGCACTTTGCTCAATTAGCCACCTAAAAACATCTCACTCAAATGGAGAACAAATACTTCTCCAGTATATAGTCCACAAAAACAGTTGATTATGAAAGACTGCCACCCTTTATTCAAACACTGCAAAAAAAAAAAAAAAAAAAAATACAGGTACATTTTACATTTACATTTATCTGACGCTTTTTATCCAAAGCGACTTACAATTGCTATATATGTCAGAGGTCGCACGCCTCTGGAGCAACTAGGGTTAAGTGTCTTGCTCAGGGACACATTGGTGTCTCACAGTGGATTCGAACCCGGGTCTCTCACACCAAAGGCATGTGTCTTATCCACTGTGCCACTACCACCCCGTACTCTCTCTTTTTCTCTCTCTCTCTCTCTCTCTCTCTCTCTCTCTCTCTCTCTCTCTCTCTCTCTCTCTCTCTCTCTCTCTCTCTCTCTCTCTCTCTCTCTCTCTCTCTCTCTCTCTCTCTCTCTCTCTCTCTCTCTCTCTCTCTCTCTCTCTCTCTCTCTCTCTCCTCTCTCTCTCTCTCTCTCTCTCTCTCTCTCTCTCTCTCTCTCTCTCTCTCCTCTCTCTCTCTCTCTCTCTCTCTCTCTCTCTCTCTCTCTCTCTCCTCTCTCTCTCTCTCTCTCTCTCTCTCTCTCCTCTCTCTCTCACACACACACACTCACACACACACACACACACACACACACACACACACCAAATAGACTTGTAGTCAAGACCGCCTAAACCGAGACCAAGACACTACCAAGACCAGAGGGTATCGAGACCAAGACAAGACCAAGACCAAGACAGACCAAGTCGAGACCAAGACCGAGACCAAGTCGAGACCGGAGAGGGGGAAAAAACAGACTAGTGTTGAAGCTAAGCAATAACTTGTATGAATTCAAGAACAGCAGCATACTATAGGGTTCAGCCGCAGTTTAGGCTACATTTAATACATATTAGACAGTATTACTTCAACTACACAGGCAGAACAATACAGAGACAGACCATGTCATGTGTGTGACTGTGAGCTCACTGTAAATGTTTTTGCAGGCTGAGTGAGATCAACTATGTGTAGCAATTGCATGACGGCTGTAACTGCACTATTAGAGGATTGAGACTCCCTTAACTTTTGTGTACTGTTGAGGACTGACATGACTGGTACTGACTGGTTCATCTGACAAAACATCAAACACCTCCAACACCATCTTGCTCCAACTGTCTAAAGAATGAGAAATATGTAACCAATTGAAATTATACTTAATGTGTAGATGAAATCGTAACATCAAATTAAAGATACACAATTATAAACTTGGATTAGGCCT
Organism: Leuciscus leuciscus; assembly: GCF_965113295.1. Taxonomy (NCBI): domain Eukaryota; kingdom Metazoa; phylum Chordata; class Actinopteri; order Cypriniformes; family Leuciscidae; genus Leuciscus; species Leuciscus leuciscus. The sequence goes on along the minus strand of NC_138727.1, from coordinate 50,818,436 downwards.
AATAGTCAACACAACGGAGATATGCAGATGATATTTAAAATACCATTTATTTAGTCTAACACCATCTTAAATACAATACTGTAATCAAACAACACACACACACACACACACACACACACGTCAAAGACACAAATTCTTCTAAGCAAATGCCTGCCTATCTCTGCCGATTTCGGAGTCTCCAAATTAATCCATTCTGCAACTTTTAAATACATAAATTAAATTTTTTTTAACGAAATTATAGGTTTAAGTGCAGGATCCGAAAGTTGGTCGTTTTGTCGCTATGGTTACACACACACACACACACACACACACACACACACACACACACACACACACACACACACACACACACACACACACACACACACAGTTGGCAGTGCGCTCAAAGTCATCTGTCAGTTGTGCAGTTACCCAAAATCTCCTGAATGAAGTTAAAACCCATCATGTCACTGATATGTGTTTTTTAAACCAAGTGATCAAAGTGCTGGTTGCCGCTGCGATCAATGGCGCGGATACAGTGTTTTCTCGTGTGGCTCGCGCACAAGCCGCACTGTCTTCACTCGGACGCGCGCTTCAATCCGTTCCGTTGCGGATAATAATGTTGCATTATCGAACGTTGTGTCGTGGTGGATATTGTAGTATTGTATTGCTAAATCCCCCGACCACTATGTCGGTCTGAGACAGCGAGACCTAGACAAGACCGAGAGGTCCGAGACCAAGACAAGACCAAGACCAAAGACCGTCAAGGCCGTGACAAGACCAAGACCACGAAAAAGTGCTCCAGGCCTGTCCTCTCTCGTCGCTCCTCCTTTATGCTTCCACTCCTCCGTGAGAGATACGAGACCGGTGCGTCGCGCAGGTGTCGCTCATCAGTAATCACGCCACCGGGCTCGTGCCGCCCTCTCACGGCCCTCGGCCTCGTCCTGCTCGCCACGCTAATATTCAAGCATTTAGGCGATGGTTTAAGCTAGATTCTCCCATGGTTTGTGTTGGATAGGTATCGGATCATATTTTTTTCTCCCCTCCGATCTCCGATCTAGCGTTCTGGGCCAATATCGGCACGATACCGCTGACATGGATCGGATCGGGACATCTCTAGTATGGACTTATCTAACTCTGGGGGATACGGTGAATAAGCTAAAGTCACAAAAAGTCAACATGTTCCTTTAAAAATAAAGAACTTACTATTCACAATTCTCAGCTGGATCCGTTGCTCCTCGAAGTGAAACTAAACCAGCACTTCTGAGGTAAATTTTCCAGGATTATTATTATGAAAGTATTATTCCTCACAGCGTTGCAAGACAGCGTTGAGTATATTAATCTGATTAAACTTGATGTGTTTTATCGAGTTTATGTGGCCGTTTACAGGTGTGCATGGATTGCCTCAGATAATTTGCATTTGAATAGCACGCACTCTCAGTAGGTGTGTTCACATTAGCAGATAATGAGCTTATCTGTAAAAAAACAGATTACATAAACATTTTCGTTTTGAATTAGATAATTTAATAGTAGCCCAGCTAACAGACTTTTGTTACAAGAACGTTCTCCAAATATTCAGGGTTCTGGGAACGTGAAAAATGTCCAGTTTTCTTGACGTTAGAGGAACGTGTTTTAAAAGGTGTAATGTTCCTCAAAAAGTTATTTCAACTTAATTTTGATTTAAAATTCAACATTATAGGAACGTTGATTTCTAACATTCCAAGAACATAAAAATGTCCAGTTTCCTTAATGTTACTAGAATGCTATTTAAAGGTTAGTGTGATGTTCCTGAAACATTCTTTCAATCATCTTTCGAAAGAGTAATAAGAACACAAACTACAGCGTTCTTCAGACACAGCCTTAGATGAACTGAAGATAAAAGACATTAACTCTCTCAAGGTCTGATTAAACACCTCCATAAACAGCATTACCAGCTTTACTTATTAATAACCAGACTGACTTTATTTCTGTCACACATCTACAAAAGATCCTATTGAGAATTAACAGAGGTTTAGATGTTGATGTCTTATTGAAAATGTTTTGTTTGAGGTCACCATCATGGAGATCAGTGTTTGCTTTAGTTGGGCTCTTGACCCTTGACTTACTTTAAGTTGGTGCTCATAATGTCTAATCACAGGGCTATTATAATTTAAAATATAAAATTAATAACATACAACAAAAAATGCAAGCTGAATCTAGATGATGATTATGTTGTTATTATCAATATCAAACCAACATCACCTGGATACATTCTTTTTGTGTTTGTGTTGTATGATTATTTTGTAAAGTTCAGAATTGATCTTTATTATTATTATTATTATTAATATTATTATTGTTATTATTATTCAAACATGAATGTCAGTAGCTGTTTCTCTAGTGTGAAACATCCATCTACAAACAAGTCTGAATTTGAATTAAGATATTGGTAAATCTTCATGCTGACTATAAAGCTAATATTATAGTTTAACAAACTTATAATCATCCAATTAGCTTATTTTATATTTTAGCTTGTCATTATTTTAACAAATGTTTTAATTTGTCACTCTCCTGACTAGATAACAATTATGAATATGAATTAACAAGGTCCAAGATCCCAAGTTAATGAAACAATAATGTAACAATAATCACCATTATGGTGAGTTCAAATCAATGACAAATTGTTACATTGTCAGTCTGTTTTGATTTCTGTCTTTGTTTGTGTTCTGTCAATTAGTTCAGCCTGTTTGTTTCCATAGTTACTTAATGATTAGTTAGTTCAGTTCAGGTGTGTTTTGTTAATTTGCCTCTATTTATACCCTGTGTTCTGTCTTGCTCTTTGTCAGTTATTTTACGTTGCATGTGTTGGTTGTTCTGGTTTATGTTCTGAGTTTATTTTGAGACTGTTTATTAAATATTATTGCTGCACTTAGATCCTGCTTCTGCCTCTGCTTCAACTGAAATTGTAACACAAATCAATTAAACAATATCATTTCTTACAGTGGCATGGATAAAGACAACTGGATCATGTGAATTCACAGTACAACTAGAGCAGTAAATTACTGTGATGTCAGCATAATTTTTCTGTTGATTCAGTAATTTGACCAAAAATGTTTTCACTGTAAATTTGACTACAATAATTTATCGTCAAATAATACTCTTTAATCCTGTAAATTCCTGGCAATATTTTACAGTGTACTTAAGTACATCAACAAGTCAATGCTCCTTTAATTGGAGGAAATGATGCAGGTAATGACTATCTAAATTACATTAATGATACAAAAATATCTTTCTATCTCTTCCTCAGCATCCTCGAACACATACATACCATATGTTGTCGTTGGTCTGGTCATAGCAGTGATCATACTTGTAGCTGGATTGATCGCTGTTCGCAAGACATCAGCAAGTAAAGGTATAAATAAACAAGCCATGTCTACTATCAGTTTAATTAAAACAATAGAAAGATTCGACCAATTTATTTCTTTGTTTTGATATTTCCATAGGCAGTGTGACGCCTGTCAACAAGTAAAATGAAGGCAGAGATGAACAGAAGAGTGATGCCAAAGATTTTCTAAGTCGCTCTCTGACCTTAAAAAATAACCTTAAAACCCAACTTATTATTCTGTATGCAATCAAAGCAGACATATTACTAGTGCACTTTTGTTTTCTTGATGCAGGAAGACAGTTTGTATAAGAATGACACTCCTAACACAGACAAGAGCACTAACGTGAAACCTATCAACAGACCTGAAAGGGATACTCCACTTTTTTTGGAAATAGGCTAATTTTACAACTCCCCCAGAGTTAAACAGTTGAGTTTTACCGTTTTCGAATCCATTCAGTCGATCTCCGGGTCTGGCGGTACCACTTTTAGCATAGCTTAGCATAGATCATTGAATCGGACATGACCATTAGCATCTCTCTCAAAAAAATGACCAAAGAGTTTCGATATTTTTCCTATTTAAAACTTGACTCTTCTGTAGTTACATCGTGTCCTAAGACCAACGGAAAATGTAAAGTTGCGATTTTCTAGACTGATATGGCTAGGAACTATACTCTCATTCCTGCGTAATAATCAAGAAACTTTGCTGCCATACCATGAGTGCAGCAGGCGTAATGATATGACGCAGCGCCTGAAAATAGTCCCCAGCTCAGTAACTTCCAACATGACCGGGACTAAGTTTGTCTAACCTATTAGACCTATTTTCGGGCACTGCGTCATATCATTACGAGAGGTGCTAATGGTCCTGTCCGATTCAATGATCTATGCTAAGTAGGGTTGCCAACTGTCCCGAATTAGCCGGGACGTCCCGTATTTTGGGTCTAATTTATTTGTCCCGTACGGGACCTCCCTTGTCCCGATTAAATAGACTGCTATACGCTGATCTAACAATTGACTGATACAACAGCAACACACTTGAGAATGATCAAGACACCGCATCATCCAATCACAGCCCACACTCACGCGCATCAGACCATACCAATAACAAACTCTAAATCGATAATTAATTATTCTTTTGGGACAAATTATTGTTTGATTTGCGAACAGAATCCTCTGCTATCTGGTCGCTCCCGGTTCAATCAGGAGATTCCAGACTCGCGCTAACGGCAAATCCCTTTCACTGTCCGGCCGGGTTTAGATTTCGGCAAATCAGTTTTGGTGAATTCAAACAACGTGATTATTGTTCATGGGTCCAACATCCAGCCACGCAAGAAAACATGACATCTTCCTGAGGGAAAAGTATGCTATTACTCTCTTTAATTTCTTTGAAATGTAGTGTATAATGTTACAAAAGCTTTCTATTTCAGATAAATGCTATTATTTTGAACTATGGTTTTTGTGTAATGTGACTCTTTTGTGTGACCTTAAAATTCGTTTTAGTATTAAATTGTACATAAATAGGTTAAGCAAAACAAATATGTTTATATCTGAGAAAATTTTTAACACATACAAACCTGAAATTACATATACTGTGTGATACAGTACAAATATTTTGAGTGTCCCTTATTTTCCTGTAAAGAACCACGATTGTCCCGCATTTTTCTTTTCTGAAGTTGGCAACCCTAATGCTAAGCTATGCTAAAAATGGTACTGCCAGAACCGGAGATCGGCTGAATGGATTCGAAAACGGTAAAACTCAACTCTTTAACTCTGGGGGGAGTTGTAAAATGAGCCTATTTCCAAAAAAAGAGGAGTATCCCTTGAAGTCCCAAAGAGCCAAGCACATACAGTCTATGGGAATGTACAGCTCAACATGGGCCAGTTACTATGAAAATCTCTGATCCTAGTATTAAAGGGGTCATGAATATTAAAGGGTGTATTTTTAATGTTTAATGAAGTCCACTCGTAATGTTATCAAGATTTTACCACAAAACATCCTAATGTAGAAGTATACTCTATTTTTCTATCCTGTTTTTGACCTTCTCTTTGAAACATTCAGTTTTTATAGACATGTTATATTCAAGACTTGGAAGTAAATGGCCACTGCTATAATTGGGTAACAGTTTTGCATATTAAAATATTTTTTTCAACATCCCCGCTAAATGTGTAAATACTACAAATATTTAGTTAAAAATAAAGTTAATCTACGCTTACTTAATTTTAGGATCACAAGGATGGCAATGCAAAGACGTCTTGTAAATCCTCAGAGGTGTCTCTATGGTTTTGTTGCAGGAGTAATCCTGTGTTAACATCTCTCGTATTTACTACTACATGACATGTGTGAATCAGTGGGCGGGGCTAAAGAGGCAATGATGTAGAAGCAGGAGTTCATTTTCTCAGAGGCGGTCTTTCATCGCACTATTACATCATAATGTCACACATTCCAAAATGAGTTGTTTTCAGAGCTTGGTTTCAATAAAAATGTACAGGATGTTTTTAATGACCCCTTATATGTCAAAAGATCAATGAGAATTAGATTTATCAATTCATGACCCCTTTAAGCAAGGATATTAAACAACCAGTGAAAACCTTATATGTATAAGATCAAAAGTGACAACTATCTGTAACTTCCTCATATGACCACAAGGGGTGCCAGGCTGGATTTTGTTTATCTCCTTTTATATTAATTTTGCTAGCTTTTTGTTCAGCTATAGTTTGTATAATCATATTTTGCATGGCTATTCTAAAATATTTTTTCTTGTATCTTGGACAATGTCACTACTCCTAGACATCAGTTCAACCTCTATCAATATGCAAACATTGCCAATATGCCACTGAAATTGTAAGGATGTATTTCCACTGAGACTGAATTTGAGAATTCTTACCTGTAATAAAACAGTAAAGCTTGCTAATCTGAATCTAATCCATCTGGCTCATTCTTATCTCTTCTTCCCGAGCTGAGCCTCGTCTCCCCACTCTCTCTCTCTTTTCCCTCAGGTCTTAGCAATAAAGCAACTTCTTCTTGTGTGGTCAATTGCAGGTAAAACCAGGTGTGACCCTTTGAGGCACAAGAGTAGGCCCAACAAATCTAAAAATATTTGTGTTGTAAGTAAATATTTACAACTCTTTCGTTCTGGTCTTGGTATTTAAATGTGACATATTATGCCCCTTTTCACAAGATGTAAATTAAATGTATGGTGTCCCCAGAATGTGTCTGAAATTTCAGCTCAAAATACCCCCCAGATCATAGCTTGTCAAAGTTGCCCCTTTTTGGGTGTGAGCAAAAACGCTCTGTTTCATGTGTCCCTTTAAATGCAAATGAGCTGCTGCTCCCCGCCTCCGTTCAGAAGAGGGCCGATCCTTTACATGAGCTTCGGATACAATAACAAAACATGCAAATCTCAGAAATCACCAGTGGCGGATTGCAGCCTTACAGAGAGACTCAAGAAGAGGTTGCAACTTTTAGACCCTAAAACTTTTAGACCCTAAATAGTGTTCAGTGCTTGTCTGTGCAGCAACGACAGAACAGTTTGCACGCTTTGCTGGAACTTTTGCCATTGCGTTAGAACTGGTTACACTGTTGTCGCTTGCGTAAACCAAATGGCGGCGCCGTGGGTGTAAACGTGCAGATTAAGGGTCAGTAATATTATAATAAGATCCTCTTTCTACGTCAGAAGGGGAGTGAAATCTGATCGGCTTATTTTTTGACATGCTTGCAGAGAAAGGCTTACCAAAACAAAGTTACTGGGTTGTCACTTTTCACATTTTCTGGGTTGGTAGATGCACCGGGGACCCGATTATAGCACGGAAAAAGATTTTTTCATGATATGTCACCTTTAAAGGGGTGGTATAATGGCCCTTTTTACAAGATGTAAAATAAGTCTCTGATGTCCGCAGAGTAGAGGTCTGCTACCCTGGGTGCGGGTTAATGTTTAGCACACACATATATACAATACATACATACATACATATACATATACATATACATATACATATACATATACACACACACATATATATATATATATATATATATATATATACATACACATAAATGAATAAGTGACATGACGTGCATATAAGTGCATTATTTCCTTTTAACTTAATTTTATAAATTCATGACATAACGTTAAACCCTATTTAGTTTTAATTTACTTTTAGTACATTTAAATATGATATATTATTTTCTGTTTGGTTATCTTAAACCCCTAAAATGTTAGATTGTGGAATTGCCCACACAAATGAACAGACTAAGAAACAATTTAAAATGGTGTCTTAAGAATAAAAAATGAAAAACTATTTATACTATGGCATCATTTTAGGTTTAAAATTGTATTGCATAAGGATGATCCAGTCGCTCAAAGAAAGCAGTATGTATAGTTCATTTTCCCCACTGACATGGAGAGGAGAAATTATGCTTAAGAACAGAGGTGGAAAGTCCAGGGGTCAGAAAGTAAAAGTCCTGCCATATGTTTATTCCACCCATGAACTCACACAGCAAAAACTCCAGTGTTAAATTAACTCTCCTGGGAGTTGATTTGGCTCCAGACTCAAGAGTGTTAAAGTTAGTGAGATAATTTAGTGATTAATTGAGTGATGATTGATCATTATTGAAGACACCTGATGTTACTAAAAGCAGAATCACTGAAGGAGAAAATCTTTATTTTTTTTAAGTTGCCATTATGGTGATCAGTGTTGGCTTTAGTTGGGCTCTTGACCCTTTAACTAATAATGTTAGATTTTGTTTGGCTGCTGTAACTGAGTTATAACTCTCAGATGAACAAAGAGAAAAGCTGATCAGGTGGTGTTGGTTATGTTTTGACAATCATAATTTGACCTGAATCACAAAACTCATTTAGAGAGTTAGGTTTACCTTGTTGATTACAGCAGCCTCTGATTCCCTATACTATTTTCAGCATTTTCAATATAATAAAAAACATTTTCTTAAAAGTTGTTTTGATCAAAAGTCTTTAAAGAAGTATTTTATTTGAAAACAAAGACATCAAGAATCAGCCTGTGATTCTCAACAATGGTGACAATAATAAAGCATGTTGCAGTGCATTCTGGGTGCCACCAATCAAAACTCATTCATGGCTCCCATCATGCATTGCGGTATGAATAAATGATGATCTGAATTGTCTATTTCCTTTTCCTCATTGAAAATTCTTTTTGTCACCATTGTTGAGAATCATACATTGAATCTTGATGTCTGTGTGTGCCTGAAATAATTATATATATATACATATACATATACATATATTAAAACAACTTTTAAGAAATCATTTGGATTATATTGAAAAATCTGGAACTTATTCTGTAGATTCACTGTGATGCTGTAATTACCAATATACATTTAAAGGCACAATATGTACGATTTTTGCATTAAAATATCCCAAAATATCAAGGCCAGTGTTATATATTTTGTTAAGTTGATTACTTACAATATCCCAAATGTTTCCAACTATTTTTAAATCGTGAGAAAATTGCGATATTAACCAAGGAAACGGGACGTGTGAGCAGGGGTGAGCTGGGAGTCGCCAGTCAATGGCGTCATATCCGCGTTACCCTCGGTTTCCGCTCGTACTGCGTGGAGTCCTGGACAAATGCGGAAGTTGTAGTTGTAGCGTCTATCAAGCAACAAACGTTAGCTTGTTTCGTGCGGTCATTATGGAACACAATTATTCTTTACTGATTGCTGCTGGTTCTGTCGACAAAGCATGCTTAATTTTATATTTTCCAAATGTAGCATTCGGTAATAGTTATGTTTATGTAAGTAAAGTATTATTGCTTTAGGTTTGTGTTTAGTTTATTGACATTGTTTATCACGTCTGGTGTTTATGGCCATGTAAATAAATATAGCATGTGTTATACATAAAGATTAATCAGTATTTTGCAAATGATGTGGGTAGCCTATGTTCGAATGTACTTTTACAACAATTGTTTAGAACACGTAAAACTGCGCAGCGTTATCACAACAATGAATTCGACAAATACAGTAACATCTATGATAACCAATTTAGTATTAAACCTTACTTTTCTTGCAGTTAATTCATTTTAATGAAATAAAAGTGTGATTTTTCTTCAGTGATTCTGCTTGTTAACATCAGGTGTCTTCAATAATGGTCAATCATCACTCAATTAATCACTTAATTGTCTCATTAACTTAAACACTCTTGAGTTAATTGAACACTCTTGAGTCTGAACACTTTAACACTCTTGAGTCTGGAGCAGAGGTGGAAAGTCCAGGTTCAGAAAGTAATAGTCCTCCTCAGTATTTTGTTCCAATCACCTGGATTTGCTAATTCAGCAGGAGAGAGAACTAATTAGTGAAATCAGCTGCACAGCAAAAACTCCAGTGTTAAATGAACTCTCCAGGGAGTTTACATGGCTCCAGACTCAAGAGTGTTAAAGTATTAAAATATGAGTGTTAAATTAACACTCAAGAGTGCTAAAGTTAATGTGCTAATTAAGTGATTGATTGAGTGATGATTGAGCATTATTGAAGACACCTGATGTTAAAGGGATAGTTCACTTTGAAATTAATTTTTGGTATGTTTTAGCTTACCTCAAGGTCTTTTTTTCCGCAGTAGTTTCAATTTTGATATTTTTAGGTCAAACCGTTCTTGTCTGTCAGTCATATAATGCAGGTCGATGGTCACTGTCTCAAAGAGCATGCACAGAGTCCAAATTAAAACAATTCCACATCGTCCAAATTAAACAATTCCCCATCGTAAGTACACATTGATGGCCTAAGACACGAAACGAGCGGTTTGTGTGAGAAAACGAACAGTATTTATATCGTTTTTACCTCTTATACACAGCCATGTCCAAGTGATCTGATCTGACGTGTACGCAGACTGGTGCATAGATATTCAGAAGTAAAATGCAGTAGTAGCATAATTATAAATACAAAACTATAATAAAAACCCTGACAAGGAGTTTTTTCCCCTGCAGAATACATACCTCTAGTTTTACTCTTGATACTAAAAACTTGTTATTAAAAGTACTTTTTTCAGAAATTACTCTTTTTGAAAGTCTAATTATTATTCTAATAAATTCTAATAAAAGTCTACATTTTTTTCTTATTTTATGTACTGTAAATGTTTGTTGATTTTGATATGTTTAACGTATGTTGTTAATAGTTGGAAAAAGTACTTTAATGTAGCCAATGGAACAAATGATTTTCATTTACCAATTTTATTTGAAAAAAAAAAGGTATACAAGAGTTTGTTTCATGTAGAAATTATGACTGTCAAAAAAATAAACAATGTGCAGAACAATTCATTCTCTTTTATTTACACATTTAAAGTTGCATAAAAATAATGTACAGATTTTTTCTTTCCTTTTAAAAAATAAAAGTGAAAAAAGTTAAACAAGAATATGTAGAAAAAATATATATTTTTCAATCATTCTCTCAAGAAGAGAAAACAGCCTGTCCATCCTCTCCCTACTCTCATGTGCTCTCCTCGCCTCTGCCTTGGTGCTGGTGCTGCTGGCTCCTCCTCACCGTGGGCACCCACTGCTGAACTCGGCCCTGAGGACAAAGCAGGGCCAAGTTTCAGCAGTGGGTTTCCCACTCACACCCTCACCTGTCCCAGGACACTTGCAATCCTAAGGGCAGAGCAAATGAACCATGGCTTGTTAACAACAACAGCACAATACATTTCAGCAAAGACGTGTGTATTAACTTTCTTACTTTGTATTTTTTTTTCTCCTGAATTGCTCTAAAAAAGCTTAACACAGGGGTGCAATCTTAAGTGCATTGTTAACACTGCAAAATATGACACATCAAGACATGCATACAAAATACTTAAGAAATCATATTTCTATATACTCAAATTTGGTTAAAACCACATAGCTTTCATGACAGCACTACAAAAACACATACAAGTGAAACCCCATTCCCTTATCAACTGCTTTTCTTATTGTTGTGGGCTTACTTCTTTAGCATATTTCTTTTAGCCTAATACACAAGTGAGATAGACTAGTGCAAATATTACAAATAGGTCGTTAAACTAATATTAGCACAAGTTTTGCCTCAAACTACCTGACAAATGAAGCCACGCAATGGTGACGGAGGAGTTAAGATGAAGTTTATAATAAACTCTGGTTTTGCTAGCCATTTAAATAAATGAAAACATAATACTTACATTTAAATGTGAATTTGCTGTGTCCACCACCGATCTCTAGTCTCGACCGCCTTTAAAAATAAATAAATGCTGTCGTCAACGGCGCGCAATGACTTATGGGGTAGAATAGGGTAGGATAGGCCGCTAAGTGTCCATTTATGTATCCTTCCTTTCACGAGGAAACGAAGGACGCATTTGGCGTCGCTTTTGAATCAGGGTAGCCTTCGTCGCGTCGCGATGACGCAACCGGCCTTCAAATATGGCCTTCGGAGGATGCAGAACTGAATTGGGACAGCCTTCATCACGCCGCGGTGACGCAATTGGCCTTCAAATGCGACCTTCCAAGGATGCAGCCTTTGAATTGGGACGTCCTTCGTCACGCCGCTGTGACGCAATCGGCCTTCAAATACGGCCTTCGGAGGATGCAGCCTTCACATTGGGACACAGCTAATGACTCTAGGCGCAGCGTGCGTCGAACACGTGTTCCACAACAACAACAACACAAGGCTGCCCACAGATGTGCCTGCCTAATAATCGGCTTGATATACTGGATATTGGCCGATGCCGATTATTTTTAAAAAATCAAAAAAATCGGCCGATTAATCGGTCGACCCCTACTTCAAACACCTTAAGATGCACATATGTAGGTCCGAGAAATCCACATTTTCAAAAAATATTCAATAACTTCACTGCAATTCACTGTAGAGCTTAGATCGGGCCCCAAAAAATCAAGCCCGACCCTACCCAAGCCCGTGCACGTTGTGTCCGAGCCCGGCCCGGCCCTACAAAAAAACTGTAATTATGAGCCTGAGCCCAATTTAAACCCGACCATTTTTTAATACGTGGGCCGTTATAACCCGGGGCGGCGCCAGATAATTTTTTTAACGCAGGTGCTGAGGGGGTGCTAGATATATTATATATAAATACTATTAATAAATGAGCAAATATTGGCCACTTAATATTCAATTATTTGAATTATCACAATTAAAGTATTAATTGTATTAAATTGAACAAGCACAACATTCAGCATTCAATCAAATATTCTTAAAGATTTATTATTAATAATGTTATTTCAACATAATATCTCATTATTTCGACATAATATGTGTGTGTGCAACAAGCAAGGCATTTGTAAATCCGGTGACACGCGTGCATTGATTTGTATTAATAAACTAATGTTTTCTGTTAGTGTCGGCTGCAAAGATGAAGTTGACGATCGCCATCTCCGTAGTGAACGCGCCTATAGAGAGAAATGCACATCATGGATTACATCATCAGAGAGTTGCATATTACTAATCACATATTAGTAATATGTACCTTTAGGTACAAAAGTGTACCTTTTGAAAAGGTACCGCCACAGCGACAGCTTTTGTACCTTTTTTTCTGAGAGTGTACATATTCAAGGGCATCTAAAAAGGGGTGGTGTTTTGATCATAGTGGGCCAGTCTGGGCCAAAATGCCAGGGCCGAATTTGTGTCCCAGTCCAGCCCTGATAAACAATGTACACTCAAAATGTAATCATGATTAAATGAAACACAAACACTAAAGCAAGAAAGGTTCTTATTATAGTCTGTTTTAGATATGTTTTTAAAAATTTAACTCTGCATTATCTGATGCTGCTGTAAATCACAGACAAATCCTTGTCTCGGCTTGCAGGAGATCAAAAATGACAAATACATAATTAACTGTGAATGAGATCAACACAGAGCATAAAACATGCTGAAGCCGAAAATCATATTCATCATAATATTACATTTCTACATGTTTGCATGCTTGAAATTAAGCAGTTCTGTGTCTCCTGAACCTGAAGTGGCAGCATCAACATTTGCACACAGATGCCACTGTTACAAACCTCTTCTCAAACCACTCAGAGTAAATGAACATGATCCTAAAAATGACTTCTAAACTTTCTACTGTAAATTTGATCTGACCATCACATGATCAGAGGTTTTAAAGTAGTTACGTTCTGGATAATTCTTTTCAACATGGTATTTATAAGGGAAAAATATTATTGTATCACATAATTTTACTGATTTGACAGTCTGTACGGAGCCCTAAAGGGACCTTTGCAAATAAACATATACAGACTTTTGCATGCGCACGATAAACTATTGTGTGCGCACAAGAAGGTTTGCACATATTTGTTTGTTTGTTTGTCATGACAAACAGTAAAGATGTCAAATGGGTGTTCACTAAGGTCCTGTATTACCTACTCAATGTTCAATTACAAGCGACCCACCCAAAAACATATTCAAAAGTTAATATCAATATCTTCCATTTCACACCCCTACATTTTACAAACTCTTTATCAAATAACACATAAAACTCCCATACCTTGTTCTTGCTGGCAGCAGCTTTCTTCACTGGTACTCAGAGAGCAAGTGGCGAGTTTGAAGACTGAACCGACGTGTTAAGCTGAACTGGCAATGGTTATAATAACACTTCCTGTTTCTATGCAAATGAGTCTCAACTTAGAAGAGCAAAGAAAGTTCTTTCTGTACTTCTACTCATAGAGGCCAAAAGGAGAGGATAAAAGTTACACTGATAGAAATATGACCAGATTTTTTTAATATATATTAAGTCACTACATGCAAAATAGAAAGAAACATGACAGTGTTCAACTAATTAGTGACAATAAAGACGACATCACAGAAGAAACTGTCTCCATCCTTTTCCTTGTTGAAGTGTCATGAAGGTCTAAACTGAAGGATCTGATTTACATCAAGTTTTGAATACAAATCTTCTGTTGCAGTTTCAGCTTTTGTAATGTCACCAAATACACAAAATAAAGATCCTGCTCATTCAGGAATTAAATCATATTGGACAGGACATGATGATAAACATCAAAAACACTGAAATGATAATGATTGTGTGAAATGATAAACTTGGATAAGGCGTCCAAGAATCTACAATTTCTATTTGAATCAGTTCCGTATATCTGGACAGTAGAGGCTGTTAAGCAGAATAATGACCTTTTATGTCTCTCTATACACTACACAGCAAAATCCCCAGTGTTAAATCAACACTGCTCAGAGCAAATATGGTCCCACTCTACAGAGTGTTAAAATAACACTGAAGCAGAGTTAAAGTTAATGAGATAATTAAGTGATTAATTGAGTGATGATTGAACATTAGTGATGAACACCTGCAGTTAACAAGCAGAATCACTGAAGGAAAGAGAAACACAAGAACTACAACTGACTTTTAGGGCGTTTTTTCACTGGGTTCGTTTGCTGCGGTCCGAACCCGAGTGCGCTCGTTCCCGGCGCCCCCCGCAGCGTTGGTCTGGTTTCACACTCAATTAGTTGTATCGAACCCAGGTGCGTTTGCAGTGATCTTACGTCATCGCAAACGCACACGGAAAACGCATGGAGAATACAACTCGACTGAGCATAGCTGTAATTTGTCTGTTTTTTTGGTGCTATTATGCACAACATAGAGAGAGACAACTACGTTTATGTTCATTACATATGGTGTAATTCAGCACATATCCAGGGGACGCCGTGTTTCTGCTGCTCACAGAAGATTTTTTTTTATGTATGGTTTGTTTTATGTATGGTTTGTATGTATGGTTATTGTATGGTTTGTTCTTCCCAAATTTGAATGAGGCACCTCACCTCTTCAGTGTCCCACAACGTTCCCCTGCCACTCATGGTTGTCGTGTGTGAGGAAACAATGATATCGACAGTGATACGCATGCGCAGTATACTATACTCCCTGAACAAGCGCGCACCCGAGTCCGTGTTGCTTGCACATTAACGCGAAGGGCGCTTTCACACTGGCAGTTTAGTGCGGACCGGGGCACGGTTCGCATGAAAAATCGCTAATGTGAACGCTGTCATCGGACCCGGGTGCGCACTAGAGTACCGAACCCGAGACTACCTGGAGGAGGTGGTCTGAGCTCGGTTGCTCCCGAACCGTGGCGCGGTTCGCGTTAATGTGCAAGCAACACGGACTCGGGTGCGTGCTTGTTCAGGAAGTATAGTATCCCGCGCATGCGTATCACTGTCGCATCAGTGAAAAATCTTCTGCGAGCAGCAGAAACACGGCGTCCCCTGGATATGTGCTGAATTACACCATGTAATGAACATAAACGTAGTTGTCTCTCACTATGTTGTGCATAATAGCACCAAAAAAACAGACAAATTACAGCTATGCTCAGTCGAGTTGTATTCTCCATGCGTTTTCCGTGTGCGTTTGCGATGACGTAAGATCACTGCAAACGCACCTGGGTTCGATACAACTAATTGAGTGTGAAACCAGACCAACGCTGCGGGGGGCGCCGGGAACTAGCGCACTCGGGTTCGGACCGCAGCAAACGAACCCAGTGGAAAAACGCCCTAAGTCACAGCCTTAGATTGAATCAACTAAAGATAAAAAGAAGAGATTCAATCTGTGAAGATCTCAGCAGAGGATTAAACAACTCCACAAACAGCATTACCAGCTTCACTTATTACTAATCAGACTGACTTTATTATATATTAAATAACCACTTTCAGTCAATGACAAAATTTGTAAACTTTATGATGTTGAAAACTATAGGCCTATCACCTGACTGTCTTTGAGTCTGGCTTTCCATGCAACAAATTATGTGTTTAAGTAAACACTATTACAAAGACCATAAACTCTCCTAATAAGTCAAGAGTCAAATTGCACAACTAAAGGCAACACTGTTCACAATAATGGAGATTGTTTAATGGTGATTTTAAAACATCAACATCTAAACCTCTGTTAATTCTCAATAAGAACTCTAGACGTCTGACAGAAATAAAGTCAGTCTGGTTAGTAATAAGGGAAGCTGGCAATGCTGTTTGTGGAGTTGTTTAATCCTCCTCTGCTGAGATCTTCACAGATTTAATGTCTTCTTTTTATCTTTAGTTGATTAAGGGCGCTTTCACACTGGCAGTTTAGTGCGGACCGGGGCACGGTTCGCATGAAAAATCGCTAATGTGAACGCTGTCATCGGACCTGGGTGCGCACTAGAGTACCGAACCCGAGACTACCTGGAGGAGGTGGTCTGAGCTCGGTTGCTTCCGAACCGTGGTGCGGTTCGCGTTAATGTGCAAGCAACACGGACTCGGGTCCGCGCTTGTTCAGGAAGTATAGTATCCCGCGCATGCGTATCACTGTCGATATCATTGTTTCCTCACACGAGTTGTATTCTCCATGCGTTTTCCGTGTGCGTTTGCGATGACGTAAGATCACTGCAAACGCACCTGGGTTCGATACAACTAATTGAGTGTGAAACCAGACCAACGCTGCGGGGGGCGCCGGGAACTAGCGCACTCGGGTTCGGACCGCAGCAAACGAACCCAGTGGAAAAACGCCCTTAATCTAAGGCTGTGACTAAAAGTCAGTTGTAGTTCTTGTGTTTCTCTTTCATTCAGTGATTCTGCTTGTTAACTGTAGGTGTTCATCACTAATGCTCAATCATCACTCAATTAATCACTTAATTATCTCATTAACTTTAACACTGCTTTAGTGTTACTTTAACACTCTGTAGAGTGGGACCATATTTGCTCTGAGCAGTGTTGATTTAACACTGGGAATTTTGCTGTGTACAGTATAAAGCAGGAGTGTCAAACTCAGATCCTGAATTACCACAACCATGCAGAGTTTAGCTCTGACTTTAACCAAACACAGCTGAACAAGCTAATCAAGGTCTTCTAGAGCACTTAAAGCAGAGGCTGTGTCTGAATAAAAGACACACAAAAAAATAATGAATGTCTTTTATCTTCAGTTCATCTAAGGCTGTGTCTGAATAAAGATGTAGTTTCCCAGATAGCAACATTGTTTCGGCCCAGATCTCTGCCCACATCTGGCACTTGTGGAATGCGGATCTGGCCCACATGCAGCGTGGAATGACGGCACTTGACTGGACCGCTCCTGTTTGCCAGATCTGGGCCACAAGCAGGCCATAGCAATGCCACATGTCAGCCAAGAGCAAAGAAATAAACCAGAACTGGACCTTATCTGAGCCACAAAATCTGTGTATATTAAATATAGGGTTGGGTACCGAAACCCGGTTCCAATAGAGAACCGGTTCCGACGTAAACGGTAGTATCGAGACCGAATAAGAACGCAACTTTCGGTGCCTGATTTCGGTGCCTGACTTTTTTCACCGCCCCCTATAAAACATTGCGGCACGAATGATCCAATAACAAAACATCTCCAGTTAACCAGCAGAGCATTCATTTAGTTCGTTTGTTAAATAAGAGACGATCTAGCGCTGAACTGTGTTTTTTAAATGATCAAAGTGCTCGTTGCCGCTGCGATCAGTGGCTCGGATACAGTGTTTTCTCTTGTGTCACCGCACTTTCTTCACTCGGACGCGCGCTTCAATACGTTGCAGAGATTGATCTATTTATGAGGCGTCGTCTATATGAGTATGTGCGCGGAGAGTTTGTGTGTGCGTGCTCGCGTCTCAGATGAGTATGTGCGCGAGTTTGTGTGTGTGTGTCAAGTCAAGTCAAGTCAAGTTTATTTGTATAGCGCTTTTCACAATACAGATTGCATCAAAGCAGCTTCACAGTATTAAATTAAAATAATACAACAAAGTTTGTTTCAAGAGGAATTTATTGATTGATAAAATTAAATTAAATATCCCCAAAATATCCCCAACTGAGCAAGCCAAAGGCAATAAACCAGAACTGGACCTTATAAATGTAATAAATGTGTGTGTGTGTGTGTGTGTGTGTGCTCGCGTCTCAGATGAGTGTGTGCTCGCGTCTCAGATGAGTATGTGCGCGAACCCAAAACCTCTGACACTCTTGACTAAAGTTCAAGTTCAGCTGCAGTGTTCCTCTTCGGGTAAGTCTAGTATTTTAATGCCAACTGCAAATCTTGCATATCAAGTATGAAGTATATGAAGTATATTTATATGAGGCTATTTCTGCTCAGTGTCAGATATTTCTCTGTTTTGTAAAAGTCTATAATATATAATACGTAATATATATATATATATATATATATATATATATATATATATATATATATATGAGAAGACAGAATTTTGATCTTAACTTAAGTGTTTTCGGCTACATCAGTAGCCTTTTAAACGGCACAGTTTTTAATCAGAAATCAGAAAATCTTTTTCAGAAAACACACACAGGTATTATTTTTTTGATAAAGTGTGTGCGGTTTCGTTTTCTTAAGTACCGGTTTAAGAACCGTTTAAGCACCGGAACCGTTTGAAAAATACCGAGTAGGTACTGGTATCGGATAAAACCCAACCAATACCCAATCCTAATTAAATATGAAGTCATCTCAGCCTTAATAAGCCTGTTAACAAGCAGAATCACTGAAGGAAAGAAGAGAACAGAAAAAGAGACGAGCAGAAACACAAGAACTACAACTGACTTAAGAGACAGTCTTAGATGAAATCAACTGAAGAGAAAAGAAGACATTAAATCTGTGAAGATCTCAGCAGAGGAGGATTAAACAACTCCACAAACAGCATTACCAGCTTCACTTATTACTAACCAGACTGACTTTATTTCTGTCAGACGTCTACATACGTTTTTATTGGGAATTAACAGGTGTTTAACTCTAATGTGTTTCATTTGAAGTCACCATAACAGTGATTAGTGTTTCCATTAGTTGGGCTCTTAACTTTTATTATTTCTTTGGTCTTTTTTTGGCCGCTGTGACAGAGTGTTTGTCAAACACATTTGCAGCAGCAAAGAAAGCTAAAGAGAAATGAGATCAGGTGATGATGATTACCTGTTGATGGTTTTATAATCATCATGAAATAACTAGTGATGGGATTTATGGCTCTTTGAGGGGATCCGGATCTTGGCGATCCGTTCCTATCAAAGAGCCGTTCAAAAGAACGGCTCTTTTGGCTCTTTTTAAATATTTAGTCAGTTTTAAGAAGCCAGCTTGGGGGCATCTCAGTTTATCCTGGAAATAATCACTGGGAGGAATGATGAGGTGAGATTTGTAGTCAAATAATTAAAACTCAGATATCACACACCAATATCTGAGTTTGAATTTATTCTGAAATATTGATTATTACCTCATTTTTCATGTGTGGACTATATTCCATAGGGTTGCACAACATCCCTCTGCTTAGACAGTGACATCACTATTTTGGATTTACCTTTAGTACAAAGTGTGTGCATGTGTAAAGCTACGTTGACTTATGTTATTCATACAATACCTACTCACAAATAAACATCAAAAACAAAGCCGGCTGCAATGAATTTCTGTGCAAAACAGCTTTTACTACAAACACTTCCACACAAGAACATTGTTATCACACAAGAACATTTTGATAGAAAACCAAAAATATTTAAAGTTTTAAATATATACTGTCGATAAAATTTGAATAAATATAATGGAAATGTCTACATACAGTCCACTATTACTACTGTAAACTTTGCAAATAGGACATCAGCCCCTTCAAGTCTTAAATGAACAATAACAAAGTGGGCTGCAATGAGTGTCTGTGCAAAACAGCTTTTAGTGAAAAATGTCTATACAAGAACAGTATCACAAAAGAACATTTTGATACATAACAAAAAATATTTAAAGTAGACATATACTGTAGATAAAATTAGAATAAATAAAATGGAAATGTCTACGTACAGTCCACTATTACTACTATAACTACTGTAAACTTTGCAAATAAGAGATCAGCCCCTTCAAGTTTTAAATGAACACAACATGCAATGTAAATAAATACAAAACAGTTCCTTCCTTTATGGCTTTTTCTGCCTCTCTTTCTTGTCCTTGGGCAAATTTGCATTAAGGAAGACAAGAGCTCTGACCTTTTTGGGCTTAAGGCGACTTCTCCTCTCTGAGATTATCTGTCCAGTTTTCGAGAATATTCTCTCAGAGGGAACTGATGTCGCCACAACACAAAGCTTCTTGGCCATCAGCTTGCTAAGCCTGGGGTAAACAGGGGCTCGACTCTCCCACCACTTGAGGGGATCCTCATGTGTTGGAAGAAGAGGCTCCTCCAGGTAGGCTCGCACCTCCATGACAGCATCGGCGGTTGGATTCCTGGCTTCCACTGTTCCAGCTACCTGCTCATAGGGGTGGGAGATATAACAATGGGAGATATCATTTTTATGTGATTAGATTAGATTAAATTAGATTCAACTTTTGTCATTACACAGTGTAAGAGAACAGAGTAATGAAATGCAGTTTAGCATTTAATTAGAAGTGACAATAGTAGATTTGCATATGTACAGTATGTGCAGTATGTACAGATTAAATGCAGTGATTTACAGCTAGTGGAAGTTTTAGACTGAGATATCAGACTGATTTCATTCTAGAGATTTTTAGAGAAAAAAATGTGAATTGTTGTTGCCACCCTTACTTCCTCATGGAAATAGCTCCAAACTATTGATCCAGCACCACTGCCTGCTCCTTCCAGTCCTTCCACAGCTGGTTGCTGTTGGATGGGTGTGCCACTGCTAATTCTTGCTGCTGCAGTTGACAGCCTTTGAAATGTCTCATCTGCTGTTTTGCCATCAGGGAAGGCCATCCTCTTAAAACGCAGGTCAAGTGCAGCAGTCTCTGCTAGTATGTGGTTGGCATGAATCCTGTGGAATCGCGATGACATACTCGCACACAGACTGTCGATCACACCTTGTGCTGTCGCTGTTGTAGTGTTTCGCCGGAAATCAGCGGTGGCTCTTTGAAGTCCCCTGGCCAGCACTATGACCTTCGAGGCTGTCAAGTAGCTGGTAAAAAAAAAAAAAAAAAAACCTTAATGTTACAATTTTAAAGCTGAAACAATGATAAATATTACAATGTATTAAACAGATATCTATTGTGGTATCAAATATCCATAATTTTTTATCAGGAAATTGGCATGCAGGCTACAGAAATCTACTGACAATGATATATACTCCAGTGTATTACACAGATTTCTAATATAGTATAAAATATTCATAATTTACTATCAGGTACTATGCATGCATGCTAAAGAAATATACTGCTGTGCAACTGAGCAACATACCTTTCTGCACTGAGTTCCACAGTGACTTCCTCAAATGGTTGCAAGATTGTGCACATTTCTTGCACTGTGGTCCATTCCTCCTGGGTCAGGTGGCGGACAGGTGCATTGGTGACGGCCAGGGTGGAGATTATGGCATTTTTACTGGCAATAAAGCTTTTCAACATGTAGTAGGTGGAATTCCACCTTGTAGGACAATCCTGTTTCGGTCGGAGCTCCTCCATCTTCATTTGTAGTTGAGTCTCCTTCAGTTTTTGTGCCCCCACGGTGCTTCTGTGAAAGTATTCCACTGCCTCTTTCACCTTATCAATGATGGGCTTTGAAGCTTGCAGGGCATCTCTTACCACCAGGTTAATAGTATGGGCCAGGCATGGTAGGTGCATCCATCCAATGGTTTTTATAGCCTTAGTAACATTTGCCGCATTATCGGTTAGGCAGCACACTACTTTCTTGTCCACCCCCCACTCTGCTGCAACACTAAGCAGCTGTTGTGCAAGGTTGTCTGCTGTGTGCCGCTCACTGAATTCAAAACAGTCCAGGAGGCAGGAGGCCACACGGAAATCCTCGATAAAATGGCAGGTTACAGACATATATGATGCTGTCGTTCTTGAAGTCCAACAGTCTGTGGTTAAACAGACAGCTGGTACTTTTGACACCCTTGTCTTCAAAGATGCTGTCTCCCTGTCATACATATCCGTGACCTTCTGGGCTAGTGCCTTCCTACTTGGAGGAATGTAGGAGGGGTTGAGCGCCTGTGAATATTTTTTGAATCCTGTGTCCTCCACTATTGAGAAAGGCTGGAAGTCAGTGGCTATCATCTTTGCCAGCTCTTCGTCTATCTTCTCCTGTCTTAATGGGGTCAAGACAGGAGGTAAATATTGACTGATGGATGTCTGCTTTCTTTTTGGTCGTGCCTGGCCAGGCGATGTGGTGGGCCCAGTGGGGTCAGAGGCTGCTGTGGCTGCAGTTGCACTTGATGTGGAGGCAGAGGAGGCAATGGACACATCAGTGTCACTGTTGTTGTCTGAGTCTGGCTCTGCTCTCAAACCTGTGACCTGCAGTGTTGGGTGTTGAGTCTTCAAATGCCTGTGTAAATTATTTGTTGACCCAGACTTAAATGAAATGACTTTTTGACAAATGCTGCATTTAGCCTTACTGTTTTCTTCGCGAGAAAAGTGCACCCAAATGCTGCTCCTTTTCCTCTGGCTCATTTTCAGACGTGTCACGTGTGTGTCTTCTTCCTTCGAACGACCCGCTATTACTGACGTTGGCAGTTTGGCACTGAGACGGTTTTTTTTTTTTAACTGGAGTAAGCACGTGACGGCAGCGACCCAATGACAGAGGCACGCAGGGTTTTTTTTCCACTGGAGTACTCACGTGAAGGATGCGTGCACAACTATCATCATGCTGTTAGGCAGTAGCACCCCTGCACTGGGTGCGCCCCTCCCCTATAACTGTTCTGTCTCGCGGAGGAGCTAATTTGTGTGCATCTGTGTGAAACACGCATAGGAAAAAAAGAAAAGAACGAAAGAAAGAACGGCTCCCCTCCAGCCGCGACTCGGCTCCCATCGTTCATGTTTATGAGCCGTTCAAAAGAATCGGTTCGTTCGCGAACGTCACAACTCTAGAAATAACCTGTTTCACTGATGTCTTTGGAATCTAACAATTTTGTTGTTCCATTAATATTTTCACATCACAAACCCTGTGTTACTGGCATCATGAGATCCAGCAATATTTCCACAGTAAAGGCCATTGCACACTGAGTCCGAAATTTTCGTATGCGTTTTTTCGTGTTCGTCAGCCTTAAAATTCGTCACGCACAGAAACCTTGCACACTGAGTCCGATGCGTATTTATTAAACCTTTGCGGGAAAAAACGCAAAAAATACAAAATGGATTCGTCAAGCAGTGAGGATGATTTTGTTTTTGTTGCCCTCTTTCTTCTTAAAAAGAGAAAAAGAAAGAGGAAATATTGGGTCCATCCAATCCTGAGATTGCGCAGAGAGGAAGGAGAGTTTCACCTCCTTATCAAGGAGTTGCGAAATTATCCCAAACGATTCAAAATTTACCTCAGAATGTCAGTGGAACAGTTTGATGCTTTGCTAGCGATACTGGAGCCAAAAAGAAGACCACCAATTTCCGTGAACCAATCGATCCTGAAAAGACACTGGCAGTAGGCTATATGTCTAAGGTATGGGCGCGCGCGCGAACACACACACACACAAACACACACACACACACACGCACACACACACACGGCCGGCGGAAGCGCTGGGCAGACAGAACAGCTGTATACAGGTTATATTTTATACCCAAATAATACATGATTAGTAATCGAATTGGCTGCTCAATCCATTGTGGATTTTGTCGTTCGCTTGTACGGTGGCTCTGAATTGTCCAAAAAACCTCTCAAAATACTGGCTGTGGATGCGAAAAACGCAGAAAATCGAACCCGATCCGAATTTTTTTATTACGGACGAAAGTTTCGTAGACAGTGTGCAAGCGTGATTGACATAACGTGAGGTCGAATATTTTTTTTAACGTGCGAAAATTTCGGATGCGAATTTCGGACTCAGTGTGCAATGGCCTTAAGGAGGTTGTAACGGTCACCAGCTGGAGTGCCCTTGAAAGCCACCAGAGGGCACTCCACATCAGACACTCACGTTCACTCTCAGACTACATTTCCCATACTCACTGCCCGGACTCATCTCTGATCACTCATCACAGTCACCTGTACCTCATTATCACTGATTGCATTCACCTGTGTCCCATCACCCTGTTAGTCTGTCTATTTATACCATGTTCATTCATTCACTCACCGCGAAGTCTTGTTTTAGTGTTACACTGCAATTCTGAGCATTCTCTTGGTTTCCTTGTCTCTTGGTTTTTGGATATCTTGCCCTGTTCCCTGGATTACTCTCTTGCCTCTGGTCCCTGCCTGTTTTGTTTGTTTGTTTGTTTGTTTGTTTGTTTCTTTTGTTGGACTGCCTATCTGTGTATGACCCTTGCCTGTATCTTGGATTACGCCTCTGGATTGCCCTCAAATAAAGCTGCACTTGGATCTAAACCTTCGTGTCTCGGAGCAGTTCGTAACAGAGGTAGGGTAGGCCATTGTATGTTTTGTTTCTCTTTTTTTTTTATTTGTAGGGAAGTTCCTTTTCTCGTGGGGAAGTTAGTTTCTGTTGGTTTATTGTAAACTGTTTGGTTGTTGTTTCTAATTTCTCTTTTAAAAAAAAAAAAAAAAAAAAAGTAGACATCAAGATTTAGCGTATGAATCTCAGCAATGGTGACAAACCATATATTCAGATAAACAGATCAACTCTGAACATAAGCTCATTATTTATTCATGCAGCAATGCTTGTTGGGAGCCATGAGTGCACTACAACATGCTTTATATTTGTCACCATTTTTGAGATTCAAAGACTGATTCTTGATGTCTATGTGTCTAAGAAATAAATAAAAAAAATTCTATAAGAACAACTTTTAAGAAATCTTTTGAATCACATTGTAAATGTTACAACAATTATGCTGCTCAAGTACAGTACTGCTATAATCAATAAATTAAACCTAACTAAAAAATTAGCCTCTATAGGAGTTCAGCTATTCAGGTCAAATGATTGAGAAATAATGATTACGTTAAAACACAACCCTTATGTTCAGAGTTGATCTGTTTATCTGAATATACGGTTTGTCACCATTGCTGAGGTTCATACGCTAAATCTTGATGTCTACATGAATGTCTACATTTATTTATTGATTTTGTGTCAAAACAACTACTAAGAAATCATTTATATTTAATTGAAAAGGCTAAAAATGTTATGCTGTACAAGGACAGTGCTGCTATAATCAATAAAGTAAACCTAACTCAGAAATGATGCTCTCAGTGAGTTCAGTGACTCAGGTCAAATAATGATTATGCTAAAACACAATCAACACCATCAGATCACCTTTTCTCTTTATTCATCTGGCTATTATAAGTCAGTTACAACAGCCAAACAAAATCTGAAGTTGAAAAAGTAAAGGTCATGAGCCCAACTAAAGCAAACACTGATCACCATAATGGTATTTAAAATGTGTGCTTTTCTCCTTCAGTGATTCTGCTTGTTAACATCAGGTGTCTTCAATAATGTTCAGTCATCACTCAATCAATCACTTCATTATCTCATTAACTTTAACACTGCTTCAGTGTTAAGCCTGGTTCACACGGGAAGATTTTAAAATTGTCGGCCGATTTTCCAAACGGGTATAACAGTTTTGGTCGTACAGTGTGTGGTGCGCAGCCACACGGCAAAATCAACACATCACATACAAACCGATTTGACTCCCGAGCATTCCCAGGTCAGACGGGAAATCTCGCAAAATCCCTCGAAATCAAACGTGACTTCAGAGTAAACAATCATGGCGGACGAAGAGGATGCAGTGGCGATAGTTTGTAGTTTGTTTTTAACCGGAAAAAAAAACGTTATCAAAAGAAAAGGCGATGATCTCCGACGTCCACCGGACTTTCTGGTGCGCCATGCCGCCGGCTGTTTTGATTTTGTTTCCCGGTGCTTCCTCGTCACCTCGCTTTCTGATTGGCTACACGCCACAGTCCACAGGCCGCGTGCTCGTTTGTCCCCGGGGGACACCAAACACAAGAAGAAATCGGGCCAAATAAATCCAACATGTTGGATATCCCCGATATGAGATCGGAGCGGTCCCAACGTCCTTCCGAGCAGACGAGAGCAGTCTTAACACACCACACACGGCAGGAATATCTGATCAGATTATTTTACGATAATTGGAGCATCCTTAAGATTGTCGGAAGGGGTGAATCGGGGCTAAAATCGGCCTAATTATCCTGCCGTGTGAACCAGGCTTTACTTATAACACTCTGAGTGTGGATTATATAAACACTGAGCAGAGTTAATTTAACACTGGGGATTTTGCTGTGATGCTTTTACCTTACTTTTCACCGTCATATGCAAAATAATAAAATATCTTGATATTCTAGTGCAGACTTACAAATGTTTTAAAAAAAATCAATAATTCTTGAAAAATTATGAAAATATATATTCAAATATGTACATTTATAGTTTTCTCTCTGAAAATCACATTATTTAACTGCCACACTATTTTAGGAGTCATTTGCCACCACAATGGCAACAAGAACGCTTGCTTACAGATCTACGCTTGCTTACAGATCTACGCCTGCTTACAGATCTACCACAGGCTCAGCTCTACTTTCACTCGTTCCTACAAGTCTACACCCCTACCAGAAGCCTACGGTCGGTCAATGAGCGACGGCTCGTCACAGAGAGCCACAAAATCACTCTCCAGAACATTCTCATTCCCGGTTCCATGCTGGTGGAATACTCTCCCCACCCTCATCCGGAATGCAGAATCCCTGACAACATTCAAAAGACAACTGAAAACTCAGTGAGCACTTAACCTCATAATAAAAATAATTTTAAAATGTTTTCCCTTTAATTCTCCCTTGTCTGGCTTATGCTACTCTGAATAATGCCTGAACTTTGTATTTTGAGCACTTCTTGCATTCTTTTTGCCTCTTCACGATGACTCGCTTACTTTAGTACTAATTTGTAGTCGCTTTGGACAAAAGCGTCTGCTAAATGACTAAATGTAAATGTAACAAGAAGTGTTTGATTTCTTCTCATCATGGAAATGGACAGTAAATAGTCGGGATGCAAATGTTTAAATAAACTACATCAGTAAAAAGTGTTAAAACCGCATTTTTAAATATTTAAATATTTTGACAGTGCAACAGAATTGCTTCTGTTTTTTATTTGCTCATTAAAATGTACCATTGTTCTTCCATAGTATCATACATTTGTAGATCATGGTAACCCAGGTAACCATACATGGCTCTTCACTACCACAGTAAAAAAACAAAAAACAAACAGTAGCCCAAAATTATGTATATCATTTTAATTTATGTAATTTTGTAGAGGCAACAGTGCAAAATTTTAGCCACACCGGCACGAAAAAGAGTTGCAAAAAAGGTCTGGAGCCCCGATTTACAGTGGATCGCTATTGGCAAGTTAGGGCTATTTATAGAATGAATTTATAGAATAGCGGGCAACTCAAGGCCCCTACACGGGCTACCAGGTGTCCGCGGGCAGTAAGTTGGAGACCACTGACGGATCCTCTCCCGTGGCCTCCTGGGAAAGAAAAGTGTCCAACAAGAGCCCAACTAAAGCAAACACTGATAATAAATAATGATAATAAAACACCACAAAGCAAACACTGATAATAAACAATGATAATAAAACACCATAAAGCAAACACTGATAATAAATGTGACCTGATCCAGCAAAATGAGTCACAGTGACCCAATCTTCAAAATTGAGATTTTGGTATTAATGGAAAGAGGAGACCATAAGCTTTCAACTGATATCCTAGTCAAAGTCATACCTTGAATGGTTGTAAAGATATACACATTTGAATTATGGTTGTCTGCCCTCTTTTTCCAATTGAAAACCTGAGAAAATCGCTTTTAAAGTTTTTTGCCCGTTTTTTGTTGATATCTTTCAAAATCCATTGCATTTAAAGGGATGAACTATTTATTGTACAGCTTAATTTGACCAAAGACATTAATATATGCTATTATGCCAGGCTGAAGCTCAAATTATTTTACATTTTTTATTTGAATAAATAATTTAAAAGGCACTTTTACAAACATTTACTAAAATCAGAAAGATTGAACAGAGGTGCTACAGTTTTGCTTGAGAGAGGGGGTGTGTGTGTGTGTGTGTGTGTGTGTGTGTGTGTGTGTGTGTGTGTGTGTGTGTGTGTGTGTGTGTGCGTGTGTGTGCGTGTGTGTGTGTGTGTGTGTGTGTGTCTGTGAGAGAGAGAGAGAGAAAGTGAGAGAGGCAGAGAGACAAGGAAACAGAGAACAAATAATGTTAGCCTATGCAATCATATCTTTGTGTAGGCTAGTTGACAACAACAGTGTAACATATTCATAACGGAGATGCCAACAGTTAAATATTGGGTTAAAATAAATCAAACACATTGTAATGGATTCTCCTTGCAGATAAATACACTCACATAATAATTGCACTCACTCACATCCATACACGATAAATACCACAGGGCTGTCACTGTCATCAGAGGATAACACGTCTCCAGATCCAAAAAAATCACTGACTATAGCCTTAGCCACTCTTGATGACCAGCAGCAGAGCTTTGTTAGAAGCCTCCAGTGAGTTCAACGCTTTTGGCGACTTTGCTCTCTTTTGACAGCGACATTTCTCAAATTAATAATATTTAATCTTTCTGAGGAGATCTGCTAGCTTGTTTACACATAGCGCTACGAGTCTGACAGGAGGATGGCTGGACCAATCGCGTGCAGGTCAGTCGAAACGGGGCTTCCCATAGAGTGCCGAAGTAATGACGTCACTTTGTAGGCCAACCCGGAAGTTAGCGGCGCATGGGTTCCCTCGATCAAAAAGCAATGCATTTTCCCCATAGACTTTTGGAAAATCGCAAAAAATAAGATCTGTGTTCAACAAAGAGTTGTGACCCTTACACGTTTTGTCTATCAAGATAATCTTTACAAGTTAATCCAAAATGTATACATTTTGAAGCCTAAATAAAGCCGTCGGATATAAAATGCTAACGGTAGGCTATCAACGGACTACAGCACACCATGGTCGCGGATCAACGTCATCATCAAGCTTCCTCAAACTCACTCACTCGCTCGCTCATTATGATCTGCACTGTGTATGAACCTATGTTTTACAGTCTATGGTATGAACACTTATCCACTTTTTCATGAGAAATACTGCCCCTTCTGTTTTTCAAAAAATGTTAGAAACTAATTTTGTTTATGCGTGCCTCTCTGAGATTTTTTTAATCTTTTGTTAATGTTTTATTTATTCGTTTATTATTTTGTTAGTTTATATAAACCTTAATATTATTTTCTTTGTGATTAAGATTATTATGCCTGATCATTGTGCCCCAAATAAACTTTAAAGATTATCTTTCACTGTATTATGTTTGATTGTGTGTTTGCATACCATTTGCTAATTCGCCAGGAAAAAAAACGCGCTTTAACCATCTCAGAAGCACTAACGTTAGCTATGGCCGTATCAATTTCCATGTCCTTTTTCTTAGACGATAGAAAAACCATAGATCGAAGAGAGAACAACTATAAATCTGGACATGAACAGTGCAGCTTAGATGCTGGTTTACTTGCCGGTATTGTAAGGGCCAGCATGAGGTACAAGGTTAATCGAGTAAGTAAAACTAGGGAGAGATAGAGGAGTTATAATATGTATTTAAGATAACTATGTATTTAAGATAACTATACAAATAATCTCTGAACAAGCATAACGCAGTTCAATTCCAAACATTTAATATAATAGTTGTATATAATTATATATGTTGAATTTAAAGAGAATTGTCAATAGCAAATGCTTATTATAATATATTATAATTAAACCATATATGTTCCCTAAATAAACCTCATTTTGTTAACATTTTCTATTTTTATCTGGTAATCCACAAGCCCCAATGTGAGAGCCTGTGTAGTAAATTTTATCTCACATTCACATTACTGTGAGCTGACTGGAGTGTAGTTACAATAGTATACAAGTAGTATGCAATAGTTTAACATTTAATTTGTGTATTTGTCAGACAGTCAACTTACAGTGCATTAAGGCTATACATATCAGCGTGTTCTCTGGGAATTGTCCACGTTTATATAGCACATTAAATATAGTTAACATTTACTACTAAAATAACAAAGATTAATATCATTGCCTGCTTTAACTACCGGCAATGCTGTTTACAAATACAATCATATTATTATAGGTGGGTAAAAGCCAAGTTCACAAGGTGCAGGACCCACCCTATCTATAATTATATCCAAACAAGTTACAATAAAAGTCAATAAACCAGGTATTATTTTGAATATTTTAATTAAACACATTTCTCAACGTAACGTTAGCCTTTAATAAAACTGCAGCGGATCTAATCTATTAAACAGTGGCAAAGTAAACAAGCTTTTAGATATTTTAAGAGAAAGACAAAAGGTATTTTAGCTGTTGATTTGGTTATGAAAAACGTTTATTCTTGCTACTGCTAGCCTTTTTTACTCCATCTGGCACGAACCCAGAGTCTCCGCTGGATAACATCGGACGGAAAACAAACGAGATTTCATTCGATGACTTGTGGTTGCATCTCGGGACAAAACAAAAATAACGTTATGTAGGCTATATTAACTGAAAGGTAAACTTCTAAGAACGTGAAGCTGAAACGCGGGCTAGTGAGAGCTTTCATGTTTGTCATGATGACGTCTAAAGTCTCCGCCAAAGGATGTAGTCCCTTTTAGCAACTTGTTAGCAACCACCGTTTTTAAGACACAATAAAGTTTAAAAAAATCACAAGCAGGTTATAACTGGTGTGTTTTATGTCATAGATCAAAACGTGAAAATATTTAGAGGCTTTGTTAACCACAGACCTTATTTCAGGCGATTTAGCAAAAACCCATTCAAAAAACCCATAGACTTTAGGGCGAGGGAACCCGTAGTGCTAAAATGCTAACTCACTTCCGCGTTTTGGCCTACAAAGTGACGTCATAACTTCGGCACTCTATTGACAAATGATCAGCGTTTGTGTACATTTCTAAGCTTTATGATTGGTTCTATACAACGTGTAACACCATATTTGGAGAGCAGAGACGTTTGAGGGGATTCCCGGGAAATGCTCAGAGGTGACGAGAGGAGTTGAGAAAAGCAATATTCATTTCCAGCGAATTTAGTAAAACTTTGTAAACTTTAATAGTCATTTAAATACCTTTTCTCAATTATCTGGACTACGAAACTTTAGGAGATTATTTTTGAATGTCTGTTCTTTGAAATTTAGCAATAATAATAATTTTTAAAAAAAACTATTATTTCATAGCCTGGCTAACGTCAGACCACTTCTCTTTGAGACGTGGTCTCTGGATACTACATGTTCATTTTCTCGTATTTGAGGCGTGGTTTACGAATGCCCAGAGCCGTTTATTGGGCGCTACAAATGTCTATCAAATGCGCCTGTACGTAGCTTATAGCCAATCGTTTCAAATTATACCAGATGACGTAAGTAGAGCGACAGATATTCAACGAAGAAGACGACGATGGGTCAGAGATTTATGTACACCAGAGAGTCCTGCACGGGTCCGATTTTGTAAATCCGCACCCGACCCAAAATGGCACACAAAATGGCGGCGCGCAGCAGTGCAGCGGCTTCTCAGCTACCAGCAACTGGCGTGACATTACTTGCTAAACTAAGTATAGGTATAGTGAGGTACAGTTCGACTGAACTTCTTCAACTTACTGTTCCCAGCATGGTGGTTAAACCAGAGTTAAAAGCAATGTTGGGCAGAATGCGGCTCTTGAGGACAGCGGTTTGGAGGAACAGGTCGTACCAGCTGAGGGGGAAGCGGAAGCGATGTGCACGGAGGCAGAAGAGAGGTAAGCGGGCCGGCTTGCTAGCTAGGCTAAAGGCTAGCAACAGACCCGCTCTTCCAACACTATTTCTGGCTAACGTCCGCTCGTTAGACAACAAGATGGACCTAATGCGACTCCGACTGAGTAGTTTCACGGAAATGCGGAATTGACGCAGTGTCAACTGTCATCCACTCTGCTCTCACCCACCTAGAGAGCAGGGATTCTTATGTCAGGCTGCTCTTCCTGGACTTTTCATCTGCCTTTAATACCATCATTCCGCAGACATTAATAAACAAACTGCTGCTGCTGGGACTAAGACCATCCCTTTGCAATTGGGTCCTGGACTTCTTGACAAACAGGCCACAGTCGGTTAAGATCCACGGCACCTCATCTTCCACCCTTATACTCAACACTGGCTCCCCACAAGGATGTGTCTTGAGCCCTTTGCTGTATACGCTCCTCACATATGATTGCTCTGTAACACGTCTGAGCAATCACATAGTGAAGTTTGCAGATGACACGGCTGTGATTGGACTGATATCTAATAATGACGAGTCAGCGTATAGGCAGGAGGTGGAGGAACTCATGGTCTGGTGCAGAGAAAACAATCTCTGCATCAATGTGGGAAAGACTAAGGAGATGGTTGTGGATTTTAGGAGGAGGGATCATACTCTACCTCCTCCCATCTTCATTGATGGAGTAATTGTGGAGATGGTGACCAATTTTAAATATCTGGGCTTGTACATCTCCAACAACCTCACATGGGCCACAAATACAGCCAGCATTATTAAGAAGGCCCACCAACGTTTGTACTTTTTGAGGAGGTTGAAGCAGGCCGGCCTCAACCCTGCTATCCTGACCTGTTTTTACCGGTGTGTGGTGGAGAGCACATTGACATCCTCCATTACCGTCTGGTATGGAAACTGCTCTGCAGCTGACAGGAAGGCGCTGCAGCGAGTAGTTAAGTCTGCTAAGAAAATAACAACAAATGACAGCCTTCCTTCCCTAGATGACATCTATGTCAGCAGGTGCAGAAGCAGGGCATCGAATATTATGAAGGACTCCACTCACCCGGCGCATAAACTGTTTACCACCCTCCCCTCTGGCAGAAGGCTGCGCAGCCTTAAAACAAGAACTACAAGGCTAATGTGCAGCTTCTTTCCAGAGGCTGTGAGGCTTATGAACTCCTTGGTTTAGAGCTCCTCCTGCCCTCTGCTCGCTCGCTGCTGCTACTGCACAAGGCACTTTAATGATGTCATATGGTTTAATTATGGCTCTGATTGTTTATTATGGTTAAGAATATTTTTAATGTTTTATATAGGTCTACGTTTTATATGTTTTATATAGGGTCTATCTTAGAATTGTAAATTGTTGTTTATTTTGTATTACGCTGCTGGACCTGGGAAACGAATTTCGTTCCTTCATGTTTAACATGTTTGAATGACAATAAAGTGAAACTGAAACTGAAACTGAAACTGACCCGCTTAAAATAGAACCGACACCCGACCCGCACCCGAAATAAAATCAGTTTAGACTATCACATTATAGACACTTACAAAAATGTTTATTGCCAGGTCATACAGAAGTTACACGACAATTAACACAAGGACAACTTCTGCCGAAGCTGTCAAAAGGCCGGTACATTAAGAACATGGCTAACGTTACCACACAAATCGAACAGACGCGGCTACACCACTATATGCCACGCAATTTCGTCTAGCCTACATCTGACAATTTTGGGTTCAAACACGCCCTGCACACCACACATACTAACAGTGTTAAATATGAAAAATACCGTTCGATAGAACGGCTTTGTTACCAGTTATCTGCGTGCTTCCTCAGGGATGAAGTTCCACATTTGCGGCTATCCAACACGAAAATGTTTGCAGCAAAGCTTTTTACAATATTTTCTTCAGATAACTCCAAATTTCTCCCACACACTGGACTTGATTTTTGATGACGTATTGTCGACAACTTTACAATCTCCCCTAGCTATTCTTTTCTTCAACTCCTCAGCATCCATCTCGACGACTGCAAGCAGATCGCGCGCGCGGTTATGATGAATTTTTAAAAGTGGAAGTAGCCTAGGTAACGTTATAGATCCTGGGAGGGGTGGCGCGTCGGCACAAATAAACTGATGTGGATTTTAAATTATTTTATCAACTTGAAATACAGGCATATTTTTGTAGATGTGTTTGCTTGCTAAACTAAATATGCATATATTTTTACGTCTGTCATGTTGGATCCATAGATAAACAAACTGCGTCGGTGTGTCGCATATACTTCGTCATCGCCTTGCTGCTCCCTCCCCGTTCTGTGATTGGTTCCCTATTTCAGGGGAAAAATTAGCCCATGGTAGCCAGACTACCTTGCAGCGTGAATAAAATCGCGCTGCTCAAGGCAGTATGGGGAAACCCAGGCTAATTATTTCATTGTTTTTCCACATAAACGGCCCATATCTTAAAATGGAACGTTGCGACTTCCGACTCATTTCGCCAGATCGGGTCACAAATAATGATAATAACACCTTAATTGTGACTTAAAATGGTGACTCTTATGCAGCGTTTATACGCCCACGTATAAATCTAATTAATTATTATTCATAACGAATTATGATCAATAATTAATAATTCAATTATTTTTAATTATCTTCAGAATTTACCGTAGCAGAATCAATAGTATGATCATTTTATCAGTTCATCCAATGAACAGAAAGCATAAACAGTTATTAACTCTATGAAATATAATATCTTCCTGGCCAAGAAATAATTAATCCCCAGCTAACAATAAATTAAGAAATAATCACGGGTAAAAGCAATCGGTAACTTAGATCGAAGTTCAAGACAATAAAATGTATTAAGCAAATTAACACAAGTAATCTCTTTGTTCAAATACAAACAATACTTTATTGATTATATACTAACATAAAAACTAATATCTAACACAAACACACACATTCATACGAGTTGCAGAAGGAAAAAGAGTAAGGAAAGATTAAGTTTTAAGAGTGAGTTTAAGAGTGAGATGATGAAATCACAAGTTTCTGCACTTATAAGGCATGACCTAGAACGAACCTTAAATCATTAATTTAACCCTTCTATCGTTTCTTAGACAGGTTATTAAATTTATACCAATACACCAGTTCAGCGTTTAGTCTGGAGATACTTGCTTGTCTTTGCTTTTGGGGATTCCCTTTTGTTGCGTGAAAGGGGTTTTCCCGGTCCGTTGGCTGGTGTCCTTGTGCCTGGGTCTGGGGCGGCCAGTCACGTGGGGTGCTGGCAGAATGAAAGTCTTTGTTTGAAGCTGGCTTTGCAGAAGAAACGTGGCTCAAAATCTTGTCACAAAACTTAACTTAGAACTGAGACTCACAACGGAAAATAAAGGAAAACTTTAGAAAAGAAAAGACAACTTAGACGAGAGTAGTAAGATGGCTTGAATAAAGCTGTTGAACCCGTTCTTCTGATCTTAATTTGGGTTCTTTGTCTCTGCGTTTACATGGTTACTCGTCTGATTGAGATCTTCATCCTTTTTCTGCCCATCTCTCTTGAGAGTGGTAGCAGAGCGTTTCTTGGGGGTGAACCCAGAGAGCTAGAGTTAGAGAGCAGATCGGAGAGAGAAGAGCAGAGCTCTTCTCTATCAGAACATTTTGAACGAGCAGAGTTGGAGAGCCGAGAGAGCGCCTGGAGAGAGGAGCGAAGAGAGAAGTTTGTTTCGGGTCTAAGATTTTAAACTCAAAGTTTGTCCCCCCTCCTGAAGAGAGCGGACCAATTAGACACTGGCTTTGTTTGCAAAGTCATAAATCATGTCTTCCCTGGGGGTTCTCTATTTAAAAACCAGATGCAACAGTTTAGGCATGATTTCTAATTATCAGAATATGAAACATTTTACACAGATTTCAATCAAGCCATCTTTTGAATCAAGAGCATACGATCATACTGATATGAAACACAACACACTTTCATTCAAACATCTAACGGTTATAACATTACATGAGTTATATGGTATCTAAGCATATTAAACACACATATAAGTTGCAGACACAAAATAGAGTTATGTAGTTGCATGATGTTTGATTGTAAGTCCATTGAAAATTGTTCTTGAATGAGTTTTATGTATACTGTAGGAAAAATCTCAGTTTTCTGGTTTAGAGAGAAACGGACTCTGTTTGTTCGTTCAGAGGTCTTAAGGGGGAAGGGGTCAGGAATGTTGTGGGGGAAAACAACATCTGCTGGTATCGATCCGTCTTGCAAACTATCGAAGTTGACCAATAAAAGTCGTTGGTCCGCAGACTTCCTGGAGACTGTGAATGATTCATGGCTTTCGGTTTTCTAAGTTGAATCTGGAATGTGAGGACTCTTGTGTCAGACCTTGGTCTCTGTCTTTCTCTTAACCAATCAGTAATTTGGCAACAAAGCTAGTCATTGACCAGTTATGTGTTAGTGCTGGGGGCTCTTTTAAATAGCCTGACTGGTTGGCGCCTGGATCCTGTGACAAGATGGATGAGGATGGAGAAGTCCTGACCAAATCTTCCTCTTTGTTCGGCAGGAAGTGGAAAGTTTGAATTAATCTTCTGGAAGAAGATTAGTCTGCGTTTGGTTCATACCCATTGTCGCTACACTTACCTTTGGTTATTCTGCTTGTTAACAGCAGGTGTTCATCACTAATGCTCAATCATCACTTAATTAATCACTCAGTTATCTACTTTATCACTCTGTAGAGTGGGACCATGGCCCTGTCCCAAATGGAACCCTAAGCACTTGCGGTCTTCCTCTGAGTCCGCACTTTCGTGACGTAATGACGCTTTGACTGTCGGGAAGAAGTCTGCTGCGGAGCCCGCATCAGCGTGGGCTCGGCAAAAGTGCGCATCAAGGGCGCAAATCGTCCACATGGGGGCGCTCGCGAGCACCCTTCTGAGATCTAAAAATGACAAATGGGACACACTACGGTCTCATGGACTTAACGGACACGCGCACGCGGCAGCCATTGTAAGTCCACAAGACCGAAAGTGCACATGAAGTGTGCCATTTGGGACAGGGCCAGTATGTGCTCTGAACAGTGTTGGTTTAACATTGGGGATTTTGTTGTGTAGCATTGTGTGGAAAGTTGTATTTGAATTTGAGGAAGGAGAACAGTTTATATTGTTTTATTTCCTCATTTGAATGATTGACAGATAACTTAACTATATTATCTCAACACACACAAACTTTTTCTTCAGTCAGTCGTGTCGGGTGATGATCACTGTATATCAGATTATATCAGGTAAGATCTTCTTTCTGCTCATCATGATCCTCATCACTCTCTTTATGTCAGATACATGTATTGATGTGTGTGTGTGTGTGTGTGTGTGTGTGTGTGTGTGTGTGTGTGTGTGTGTGTGTGTGTGTGTGTGTGTGTGTGTGTGTGTGTGTGTTACAGTTGTGTAGTTATAATTGATTTGTGTGTAGTTATAGTTGAGTAATTTGGGCTTTGACCAGGTCAGGACTCTTACTAACATTTTTAAGGATGAAACTTTATTAATAACTCCAGAGCACTTGTAGATCTACAACAATTTTCAGGTCTGATGTTTTTGGGAAACAGCTTGTGATTCTAAGATGATTCATATAAGTTCTAGGGAAAAACAAGAGCATCATTGCATCCATTATTGCATATGCTTTGACAATTAAAAGTCTCAATTTTAACTCTTAAACAAAATCATAAATGCTGTGGAATGTTTTACATATGTGTTTGAAATAAAGAGAAAACAGCTTTTTTTTACGTAAATGCAATGGCTCATTTGTTTATTCTCTAAAGGAAACTCGTCCTCTGAACTGGTTTGTGAATAAACAAATAAACTGGACTGTCAAAACTGACAATGGCTTCCTTTCATGGTGAGTATTCTTCTTGTGTTTAAAGGTTGCCTCTCATCACCCCAAAAACCGTATGAACTGTGAACGTATGATGAATGTAGTTCTCTTACGAGAGGTTCTCTCGTACTGCGTAATATCTTACGCTATGGGGAAATCTCTTTTCCGCGAGATACTGAAGCCAAAAATTATCCTTAATTTTGGAATAATGTAAAACGCGTTGCGGCAGCACGCAGACATAGGCGAACCAGCTATTGGCTGCTCTGCGGCAACTGCAGCAGCCCATCGAAAGGCCCCGTCGTGACGTCAGCTCCAATGAGGTCGCTTCGCGCCCACTGCGTCACGTCCCGCCAAAACGGGCGTGGCCTTGGGCTATAAATATAGCTCGAGAGGCTGGTATAGATGATTTTCATCTCTTCAGCGGAGCTCACGCATCGCTGGATCCAGAGAGAAGAAGCCGCGCCATCGAGAAAGCCTTTCAGCGGGACGAGCCTTGCATCGAAGCCGCTGGCCGAGCCGCCTTCTGCCGCCGTTCCTGCTGCGCTATCCGGCGCACTATATCCTTTACAATACTAGTGTGTGTTCGCCGCTGCGACACACACTCTCTCTCTAAAAGAGCTCGAGTGTCTTTTTTTAAGATGTCTCGCACCTTCTGTGGCTCGTGCCGAGCCCCACTCAGCGACGGGGACCGCCATGTCATCTGCGTTTCCTGCCTGGGTGAAGGACATGCAGCTCTCGCTCTCGCTGACGGCGGATGCCCTCACTGCGAGCTACTGCCTATGGCGACTCTGAGGACTCGCCTGGCATTCTTCCACGAGACTGCACTCCCGCCCGCTGCGGTACCACGCCGTAAAAAGCGCCATGCTCAGCGGGTCCCGGAGCCTCCTCCAACCGTTACAAGCTCGCCGGTTCGCCCGCCAGCTTCACCGCATGCTTCACCTGAGTCTATCACTCCCAGACAACGGCCGCCGTCTGCCGCCGCTTCCGTTGTGGATGACACTGAAGAAGTGGCGATTGTAGAGGAGGACAGCTGCTCTATCCTGGCGTCGGGCAGTGAGGATTGGTCGAGCTCTGTGGATCTCACCCCCTCTGCTCGCGAGTCTTCCGGGAAAAGAGCGAGCATTGAAGCGGAGCTAACGCGCCTGCTCACACAGGCCGTGGAGAGCCTCGGCCTCGAGTGGTCGACGCCCGCGGAGCCTGCACACAACCGGCTGGATGGTTGTTTCCTGCTAGGAGACCGTGTTTCGCCACCTTCTAGACCCGGGCCGTTTCTTCCTGAGCTTCATGAAGAACTCGCAAAGTCCTGGTGTGCCCCCTTCTCAGCCAGGGTGCGTACCTCTGCCTCAGCAGCATTCTCCGTGGTGGACGGTGCTAAAAGCAGAGGATACCATTCTCTTCCTCCGGTGGAAGAAGCAGTAGCTGCCCATCTTTGCCCGCCCTCTGCTGGACGGCGTGCAAAGACGGCGCTTCCATCTAAAGCCTGCCGCACTACTTCAGCCATGCACAGCCGCGCTTACACCGCCGCTGGACAGGCTGCATCTGCGTTGCACACAATGGCTACATTGCAGATCTTCCAAGCCAACCTTCTCCGAAAGCTGGATGAGGAAGGGCCGGAAGCTATCAGCGTGCCGGATTTAAGAAGCGCTACGGATCTTGCACTCCGCGCCACTAAATCCGCTGTACAGGCCATAGGGCGGAACATGGCCTCTATCACCGTTGCTGAGAGACACTTATGGTTGACGCTCTCTGAGATGCCGGACTCGGAACGCGCTGTGTTCCTCGACGCCCCCATCTCTCCTGCCGGTCTCTTTGGATCTTCCGTCAAAGATTTCGCGGACAGATTCGCTGAGGTGCAGAAAACGTCACAAGCCATGAAGCATTTCCTGCCGAAGCGCACTAGCTCTGCAACAGGCCGCTCTAAACAGCCGTCTGTTCGAAGCTCCCAGCCGCAGCCTCCGCCCACCGCAGCCGCTTCACAGCGTCGACAGGCCCGAGACTCGAGACCGCGCTCTCGCTCTG
The DNA here is from genome assembly GCF_965113295.1 of Leuciscus leuciscus. NCBI lineage: Eukaryota > Metazoa > Chordata > Actinopteri > Cypriniformes > Leuciscidae > Leuciscus > Leuciscus leuciscus. Next base: position 50,778,703 of record NC_138727.1, on the reverse strand, counting down.
CCGGCCGCCGCCCCCCACGTGGGCCCCGGCAGAAGGTTGAGATAAAGCCTGAGGCCTCAAGTCTTCCTAGTAGAGCTTAGATCGGGCCCAACAAATCAAGCCCGACCCTACCCGAGCCCGTTGTGTCCGAGCCCGGCCCGGCCCGACACGTTCACTGTAATTATGAGCCCGAGCCCGATTTAAACCCGACCATTTTTAATATGTGGGCCGTTATAACCATGCAGGGGCGGCGCCAGAATAATACATTTTTTTAATGTGCTATCATTTAGGCTACAGGGGGAGCTGCGCAGTTATATAGGCCTATATTATTATAAAAATACTATTAATAAATGAGCAAAAATTGACCAACACTCAATATTAAATATTCAATTATTTTAATTATCACAATTAAAGCTTTAATTTGATTAAATTGAACAAGCACAACATTCAGCATTCAATCAAATATTCTTAAAGATTAATTATTATTAATAATGTTACTTCAACATATTGTTATTTTAACATAATATGTGTGTGAGCAACTGCAACAAGCAAGATGTGCATTTGTAAATTCGGTGACAGCGCAAGTTTCAAATGGTGTAAGTGACCGCGGCGCGCCGGCGACTCCATGTCATGATTATTTGTCTGCTAAATTGCTTTTTATGTATTAAATCTATTGGCAATTGGTTGATGAAAAATGTATTAAAATTAAAATACAATTTATACTAAACGAAATTCACTTTAAAGAAAAGCTTTCTTCAAAACTTAACAAACTTGAAACTAAATGTGCTTATTCAATGGCTAAAACACGTAGGCTAGACTTTCTTTTTGAACAAATTGCAGCACATTCATTTAATTCTTAATTTTGCACATGTAAGTTGAAAGGCATTTGTTTGTGCATAGTAAAACATGCTATCTGTAACATTTATCACGTTCATAAGTGTGCGTGCATTTATTAATTATTATCTCAATGAATAATGCGACAAGGAAGAAGCATGTAAACTGCGTTGTTTGTTTATTCAGAAATAATTGAATGGATCGGAAAAGTAACAAAAGAGGACATCGAGGGACTACTATCATAATGTATTTCTGTCATGGCAAGACTGCCTCATGTGTCTGTTCATCGTCGAAGTCCCCGTTTTTTTGCTGTCATAGGCGAGCAGCGTGCCGCATTTAATGCACGAGACAAAGCCAACACATATGTTGTCACTCCCCACAACTAGTTTAAAATGTTGCCATACCTCCGATTTTCCTCCAAACTTGCTCAAAGTTAATTCTCCTGTTTTGATTTTTTTCTATGCTTCTTCAAGCACTTAAGCTACAGAATAGTACAGCACGCACAGCAGGAGTGATGCGTCACGCGTGCGAGACTGCGAGTGCGAGTGGACGAGACACTGCCTGCGCATGACACGTGACGTGCTTTATCAAGGGCCCGACCCGACCCGGCCCGAGGACAGTGGCGGGAAATATCGGCCCGGCCCGGCCCGCGGGTCGGGTCGGGTCGAGTCCGGGCTCGGGCTCGGGCTCGGGCAGAGAATCTAAGCTCTACTTCCTAGCCCGCCTAGGAAAACGACGGTGTTCAAGTCCCGCTGCGGCCAGACTTCCACCAAAACTTCTCGCTCGTTCAGTTCCAGAAAATGCGACTGTTCCAGTGTATTATGCAGTAAACAAGCCGGTACCACGGCCCGCTTGCCTGCACACAAACGCCGTTTTTACGGCGACCCAGATGAATCTCTCAAAGGGTCTGTACAGCAGATATTTTCTGGTACCGAAAAAAGACGGGGGTCTCAGACCCATTCTAGATCTAAGACAGCTGTGTGACTTTTCAATATTAGCTTAATGTTTCCTGATGCTCGTGCAGTTTGAAGACTCGCGGCAAACTGCTGCGTATATAGCGCTGCAAAGAAAACTCCGCCTACCACTTCACTTCTGTCAAATCCTTCCGCCAAAATTGTATTTATACAGTGGCGTAACTTTGTTTTAAAAAGTGGAGGGGACGGGTGGGACGGGGGGGACGGGGGTATGCAAAATCATAAATCAGATGTATGTACAATAACATCACGATGTCCAGCAATCGATTTAAATAGTACATTGGGTTTAATTTGTCGTTTAATGAGGTTTGATATGGTGAGAATTTTCACGTGAATAAATACATAGATCCGTTATGTAAAAAGTACATTTAAATGGTCCAGTGGCAGAACTTTTGCCAAGCGTGTCAGAGGTTCTGGGTTCTAATCCGCACTCATATTGTTTTTTTTTCTCATCAAAACCGATTATGTTTATTAGTGGTTGTATATCAGGCAAGGATACGTTTGTATGCATTTTATTTTGTAATTTCACCGGAACGAATAGAGAGTCTCCACAACGGATTGAAGCGCAACGGAAACAAACACAGTATCCGCGCCACTGATCGCAGCGGCAACGAGCACTTTGATCACTTGATTTAAAAAACAACACATTTCACCGCTAGATCGCCTTATATTTAACAAACGAACTAAATGAATGCTCTGCTAGTTAACTGGAGATGTTTTATTTATTTGTATCGGTACATTCGTGCCGCGAGATTTTTCAAAAGTGGTGGGGACAATATCGACCTTAGTAAAAAGTGGTGGGGACATGTCCCACCCGCCCCACCCGCAAATTACGCCTATGTATTTATATAATATGTTTTGTATTATTATTGTTAGTGGCAATAGTGTATAAGTGTATTGTTATCTATTATAATATTTATAATAATAATGATAATTATTATTTACAATTATCAGAGAGGGGCACAATACATTAGACGAAAGGGGCAGGGGCCAAATGCCCGAAATCATAGGCAAATCACACAGTGTGAATTATCAAAGACGCGATCTGAGAGAATCGCCAACGCCCGTGAGATATTTGCCATGCTAAACATCTGGACCTGTCGGCGACTCAAAATCCCGCTGTATGAATGTGTTCTGACTGAAAACTACATCGGCGACGACCGGCAGCCAATGAGAGAGCAAGATACAGGACAGCGAGAAGTTCGGGGAGGAGTTACTGACCAGAATATCAGTATTTTAATAGATATATTTACAATTATATCATACAGAAACATACCACAAACATTTGCTTGACCAGCAGCAACAGAAGCACATAACACTGCTGGTGTTAATTTAACACCGGGGAGTTTACTGTGATGTGTCTCAATCTGTTTGGGAGCTGGAGTAAAGTTGTTAATGTATCACATAAATTATGTTTTTTGGTTTAGAGCTACAGTAACAGACCCTATATTTGGTTTGGCCTCAAGTCACTCAAGAACAAATTAATTTTTGCATTTTAGGATCCGTTTGGGAGAAATTACTTTTCTTTCTCTTGAAACCTCTAGAATTCTTGAATCCTTTGGTCATTCATGCAATGTGATTGATTTATCTGTGTAGAGGAGAAACTCTAAACAACAACCACTTCTTTCATTTCATTCTTCTTTTTACATAAAGCTGCTGTTTAACTTCAGAGGATTTGGAATATGACAAACAAATCATACTGTATATAGATATTGTAGGGAAAAGATGTGTGAGGATAATAAGAATTTCTAGGATAGACAGGAAATTATTCTGTGAAAGAAAGTCATGATGACAGAATTTTCATTTTTGGGTGAACTGTCACTAAGTACAAGCTTATATTTATATATGTTTATTTGACTGCTATTTCATTGTGTCCTCTGTAATATGTTGATTCATTTTTATTTATAATTATGTTTTAGATGTCTTAAGACTGTACTTGGCCTTTTCAACTGTCTCACCGGTGACGACTGCAATTGGTAATGTACACTGATTTTTTTTTTTTTTTTTTTTTTTTGTCAATTCAACTTAGAAAATGTACTTCATGTGGAAACATCTACAATAACTGGTTTTATTGAAATGAAATAAATTAAGATTACTGATTGTGAATTCAAACAACCTGAAAAAAACTAAACGGTTTTACTGAAGCATAACCGTCAGTATAACCTGATTTCTCCAAGATAGTTAAAATAACTTATCTAGTTTGATATAATCTTTTTATTTTTTATGATGAAAGTCCTTTTCCACCTTAATGTAAATACACAAAAAAATTAATTCATTACCCTTACTGAATTTAATTGAAGATTTTTTTTTTACATACAATTTAATTTACATTATTTATTACAATTCTGTTCATCCAACCTCATTTTTTAATTAATATACTAAAGCTTCATTTTAAAATTAAGTAGTGTCATTCATCTTTATACCCAATTCATTTTGGTAATTATCTTCATGATTTATCTGAAAGAAAATCAAAAAAGATGATGAAAAAAGGGTGTGGTCTGCTATAGGAGAAAAAGAACATGCGTGGAGGAAAGGAAGTGAAGCGGAACGGCGGAATGAAGTTGAGCATTTGAATGGAATGATTTGTGTTTGCCTTTGGAGTTTAATCGTTATAGATCTTTGGATGTATCATAAGAAAGAGTTGTATCAATCGAAACTATCGAATATAGTTTGAACAGACTGACTAACTGAATTTCAATGACACCCCGACCTGGTTAGGGGATTTTATTTCTACTCCCTTTTATTTCGACTGCTGGCATAATTATTCTTGAACAAAATCACAAAATCCCTCTTTGAATCTCAACAATAGGAGAGATAAAACGTACTCGGTTACTAACGTAACCTCGGTTCTCTCTCTCTAAGAGGGAACGAGTACTGCGTAATATCTTACGCTAGGGGAAAATCTCTTTTCCGCGAGATATTAAAGCCAAAAATTATCCTTAATTTTGAAATAATGTAAAACGCGTTGCGGCAGCATGCAGACATAGGCACGACGGCTCGCGCGCCTATTGGCTGCCCTGCGGCAACTGCAGCAGCCTATCGAGAGAGGCCCTTCGTACCGAAACAGGCGTGGCTTGGGCATATAAATACAGCTCGACAGGCTGATAGAATCTGTTTTTTCATCGCCGAAGCGAACCAGAGCGTGTTGCAGGCACGGCAAAGATACGCAGTACTCGTTCCCTCTTCTAGAGAGAACCGAGGTTACGTTAGTAACCAAGTACGTTCTCTTACGAGAGGTCTCTCGTACTGCGTAATATTTTACGCTAGGGGAACACAGTGTAAAACGCCGTGCGTGCTGAGATCCAACACCAAAGTCCCAGGGGCAGGTGCCCGGGGCTCATATAGTGCATGATCACCAGGGACTCGCAGAGAGTCCGGCAAAGAGGGGCTAGAACAGCATCATTCCCGTAATAAGTAGCGTCCTATAAGGAGCAAATTATATAAATAGTGTTCCACACAGTCAGGGCGAAAACTCGGCCTGGACTGATGAATATTATGGGTCTTACACACTGCCCATAGAGTTATTTAATCGATCAGCGAGCGGCGCTCAAGCAGTTTCAGTATTCTGAGCCGATAGCATTGGGGCAGACAGTATTGATTTATTAGACCGAAAGCAGCTTAGCCTGCAAGGCGGGAACCTCTAGGTTATAAAACCTTATAAAATGTAGACGGGGAGGCCCAGCCTGCCGCCATACAGATATCCTGCAAGGCAATCCCACTAGACCAAGCCCACGACGAGGCCATGCCTCTTGTGGAGTGCGCTCTGACACCCAACGGGCACTGCAAGCCCTTAGAGGCGTAAGCCAGTGCTATAGTATCAACTATCCACCTGGATAGACTCTGTTTCGACACAGCTAGTCCCTTAGAACGTCCGCTGAAAGAAACAAAGAGCTGCTCTGTCTGTCTGAAGACAGTTGAACGAGACACATAAGCCCTTAATGCCCTGACCGGGCAAAAGAAGCTCGCGTCCTTTTCCTCATTATGGACCGGCAGGGCCGACAATGAAGTGACCTGAGCCCTAAACGGTGTGCTGAGGGATTTAGGAACGTACCCTTGCCTTGGTTTGAGTATGACTTTCGAGTCATTTAGCCCAAATTCGACACACGTCGCGCTCACTGAGAGCGCTTGCAAGTCTGCTGGCCCGGCGCGGCACCGCAGCGAGCGGAGGTGCAGACTCGGCGAAAGATGCCAGGCGAGTCTTCAGAGTCACCATGGGCATCAGCTCGCAGTGAGGGCAGCCGCCGTCAGCGAGCGCGAGAGCTGCATGATCCTCACCCAGGCAGGAAACGCAGATGACATGGCGGTCCCCGTCGCTGAGTGGGGCTCGACACGAGCCACAGACGGTACGAGACATCTTTAAAAAGACGCTCGGCTCTTTTAGGCAGAGAGTGTGAGTCGCAGCGGCGAACACAAACTAGCAGAGAAAAGGATATAATACGCCGGACAGCGTAGCAGGAATGGCGACTGAAGGCGGCGAGTTGTCGGCCAGCGGCTTCAGGTGCAAAGGCTCGCCTCGCAGAAGGCTTTCTCAGACGGCGCGGCTTCTTCCTCTCGGGATCCAGCTGTGAGCTTCGCTGAAGAGATGAAACATCAGATTCTCCAGCCTGTTGAGCTATATTTATAGGCCCAAGCCACACCTGTTTCGGCGGGACGTGACGCAGTAGGCGCGAAGCGCCCCTATTGGATCTGACGTCACGAAGGGCCTCTCTCGATAGGCTGCTGCAGTTGCCACAGGGAAGCCAATAGGCGCGCGAGCCGTCGTGCCTTATGTCTGCATGCTGCCGCAACACGTTTTACATTATTTCAAAATTAAGGATAATTTTTGGCTTCAATATCTCGCGGAAAAGAGATTTTCCCCTAGCGTAAGATATTACGCAGTACGAGAGACCTCTCGTAAGAGAACGGCACTTTTCCATGCTTTTAATGGTTCCTTCAATCTCTCATGAAATAAATGAATGTCGGATTGTCACTTTAATATTAGTTTATAACCCAGGATTCCCACGTAAAACCTGGCAATGTTAGGTAATTTTGAAATGGTCAAAAAAATAATTATATATATATACACTGTAAAAACAAACCTATAGAATCTACCCAATAAAATTGAGGTAACAATTTGCACTCACTTTGTTTGGGTAGATTTCATCCCATATTTTTGAATAGAGAGTACCTACATTTAATGGCTATGACATACTAAACAAAATTAGGTAAAGTCTACCTAATATTTCTCAATACATTACACAACTAATTACTGAGTAATAATTACTCTATTGTTAGCAGGCAAAAGTCCATCTATTTAATTTTTATTAATAATAATAAGTCAATTGAAATAATTAAAAATGACTTATTCAGAGATGGTTAAATTTACCTAAAAATGGCCAGACACAGGATATTTCATCTATTACTTTTTTATTGACCAAAAAACAAACATTTCAAACTAACAAAGGAACTACAAAAGAGCCCTCTTACAATCATATAACATACAACTTCTTCAAAACTTTCAATTTAAAAATAATGGGAAGTCAGAATATACATTAAAAGCAACATTAAATCTCTCTCACATTTTGTTATTTCAAACAGATCTCATTTACCTTAATGGACTGACATGTAATATGGATACAAACAAACATTACATTTGTTATAAACTTAACACAAATTAATGTAGGTAAAAAATAACCATTATTCAACATCCAATTTTAAGCGACATACAACTTCATTTCACTCACGTGATAACACTTTACAATAAGGTTTCATTAGTTAACATTAGTTAAATGGTTATTCACCCAAAACTTTACATTCTGTCATCATTTAGGCTACTCACCCTCATGTCGTTCCAAACCCATAAGACTTACGTTCACAAATGAAGATCTTTTTGATGAAATCTGAGAGATTTCTGTCTCTCCATTTGCAGTCTACACAACTACTGTACCACTCTGAAGCTTCAAAAAGTTCATAAAGAGATCGTAAAACTAATCCTTATGAATTAAGTGGTTTAGCGCAAATGTTCTGAAGAAAGACAATCACTTTATATGATGAACAGATTAAATGTAGGCTTTTATTCACATATAAACATTCATCAACTCAGACATCAGTTGTGGTAAACGGAAGCTCAAACATGTTCCCTTGATGTGCGAGAAACAATGAGGTTCATTCTCGTGTTACGCAGCACATTTGAGCTTCAGCAAGAACCAATGAGCTTCTATTTGTTCGCTGAACAATGTTTATGTGAATAAAAGCCTAAATTGAATATGTTTATCATAAAAGGGATCGTCTCTCTTCAGAAAATTTGAACTTAACCACTTAATTCATATGGATTTGTTTAACAATCTCTTCATGAACTTTTTGAAGAGTCAATGAGTTAGTTGTAGACTGTCAATGGAGGAAGAGAAATCTCTCAGATTTCATTAAAAATATCTTTATTTGTGTTCTGAAGATAAAAGAAGGTCTTACAGGTTTGAAACGACATGAAGGTGAGTAATTAATGACATAACTTAAATGTTTGGGTGAACTAGGCTATCACTTTAACTACTTTGAATGAACAACACTTCTACAGCATTTATTAATCTTAGTTCATGTTAATTTCAGCATTTATCAATTAATTATTATAATAAAAAGTTGTTAACATTATAATGCACTGTGAACTAATATGAACAATGAACGACTGTAAATCTTAGTAAAGATTAATATTGTATTGCTCATTTACCATTTACCATCTTAATTAATGCATTAACTAATGTTAACAAATGAAACCTTATTGTAAAGTTTTACCACTTACGTTATAAAACTTCTTCAACACTTCCCATTCAAAATAAACGCCTTCATGGGATGAAACAGTCTGTGGCTGAACTTATAATATTCTTCTTGCACGGTCTTCAAATGTTTTCATAAAGATCTTTCTGTGGAAGAAAAAGAAAGTAAGAAATGTTTTAATTATTAATTTTTGATTATAGATTTAATCAAGACATAAATGAACTGCATTTAGGCTTAAATCACTGTAAGCTGCATCTTGCTTAAAAAAACAACAACACTGCTATTGCATGATGCATAATTACATCTGCATGATGCAAAATCAAAAGAGGAGAGCAGCAGTTAAAGCTAGGTGATATGCTAGCATAATATGTGAACAATTTTGTGTACGTTAAATGAGGATATGGATAACGAATTAATCACATCGCGAACCCAAGTGAAAACATGTACAAATTGCCCAAATATATTAACATAACTAAGCTAACGTTACCGTTTTTGACATACATTAAGTGAAATAATCCAACAGAAATGCACACAATAATGATCATATCTCCGTAAAAAATAACAATAATAAAAGTACTTTATGATTTGATCCCTTCTAACACAGAGATCATCATATAAATGCAAGGAAACCTTAAAAATAATTATCCAGCAAACCACAAACAGTTTTACTCTGCCTTGATCGCCTAACGTTACGTTACCCGTCAACAGTCTCTCTCTGTCAAACACAGATGCAATGTGCGCTGCTCTTTGTACACTTATTTCAGCCATGTACATAACACTAATATTTTACTCATGAATGTAGATTTTTACTCGCATTTGCAGGTGTACAGTATATGACCCTGGAACTACGCGAAATCGACCATCCTCAGCTATGGTTGTGTCGCCGCGCCCATACTGTCTATGGCCGCGCCGACACAGAAGCGAGCACATTACACAAATCTTTTGGTACACTAAATCTTACCATTAAATAAGTTAACATATGCGTTATGTTATATCAACACGATAAACAACAACAATAACAAACAAAACAAAACTTACCTTGAGCTCAAAGCTTCGTGGTCTCGCAAGACGTTGAATTTGAATTCCGTGATTCCCGCCTGGACGTTGAAGTTGGCGCATGTGCAATTTGCGACCACTGAACTAATAAATTGGGGGTATGTTTTACTCATTATTTTAAGGTTGCCGATATTACTGATAAAAAATAGGTAGTGTAGTTAGAATGTACCCATTTTAATATATTTTTCTTGCTAACTAATATACTTAAGTAAAATATAACTAATTTACACAGGTTGAATTTAACACCCTCCTGCATCATTTTTTACAGTGTATATATATATATATATATATATATATATATATTTTATGTATATATAAAATATAATATAATATAATATAATATAATATAATATAATATAATATAATATATACAGGTATATATAATATTTTTTATGATTATGCTGGAATGTAACGTGTTTACTTACAATTTACAAGTTTTGTTTTTTCTTTAAGATGCATTGATATTCAAATAATCCTACAAATGCATTTAAAAAATATATTGTGAATCAAAATGAATCACTCCGAATTAGCAAAAGAAGAAAAAAGAAAAAGAAAAAGTAATGTCTCAAGCTGCACTTCTGGTTAAATTTTATAATAACATATGTTTTTCAGAAACTTGTTAATTTCTTAATATATTTTCATAACAGCTAATCTCTCTGCAGACCCCTGCTACAACTACACTGTGCTGGACGATACATGGAGATCCATCAATAATACACATTCTTCAGTCATAAACTGTGACACGTCTGTCTCCTGGAGCGGCTGGTATCGTCTCTTCATTAACAACATGAGCGCTCATATCCCAGACACATGTGTTGTTCAGTCCAGCTGTGGCACTAATGTCTCACTGTGGATACGTGGTGGACACCCAACAGTAACAGATGGAGTCGTCACTCGAGATGTCTGCGGTTACGCTGCGGGTTACTGCTGCTATTACGGGTCTTTTCCCATTAAAGTCAAAGCCTGTCCAGGCAATTATTATGTCTATGAGCTGGTTAGTCCAACTCTCTGTTCTTCAGCATACTGTGCAGGTAATTATATTCACATGAGCTCTTTCTACACATTCATGATATTTGTGTTTCTGTTCATTAATCACTATTCATCCAAACTTTCAGACACTGGCAGCATTAACACCAGCTCTACAACTGTCACACCAGCGACCAACTCAACTGGTAATGTTACACACTGTGTCTCTATTGGCTTATTTTCTGAATGTTTTCTAATGTATGTAGGCTATATGGTCAATTTGAACATGGATTTTAACATGAATATTTGCCTCAAAAGTCATGGAAATGTATTGGTAGAAATGTATGAAACCTGTAGATTGTTCTCAGGGTGTCTGGCTGTCATTCACTGTACAGTAGTTCTGAATATTCCACACTTAGTCAAAAACAGTCCTTGTTGTGTTTTTAATTATAAAGAACTATATCCCTGATAGCAGATCAACATTGAATCAAGGTTGAAACTTAACATTGATTTTTCATCAGGCTTACATGCCAGATATAGAATATAAATGTATATACTATGTCTTTATAATATGTATAGTTACCATAACACTACTGGATCTCATGCTGTTGAATCACAGGGCAACTATAATCAAAAATAAAAATGACCAACACATCACCATATATTCCAAATTTAGACACTGGATGAGATCAGAGATTCAGGCCAATAGATCAACAGTTTCCCAAAATCACCTGATCATATTTTCTTTGGGCATTTTTCCCATAACAAATGTGCTTTATTAACACACAGTTACAACAGCAAGAGATCCAACAGTGTTATTGTAACTGGTTATTATAAAGAAATTTAAAGATTTACACAAAGAAAAATAGTTTATCGATTATTCAGATACACATACATCAAGAATCAGCACATAAATCTCAACAATGGTGACAATCAACAACTATATTTTTGCCGCAATGCATGCTGGGAGCCAGCAGAGAACAGAACACATAGATGGTTCCCAGCATGCATTGAGGCATGAATAAATTATGCAGCTGAATGATCTTACTATTTTCTTTAATTGTGCTTTTGTTATGATTTTTAGTATCCTGTTTTGGGATGTTTAGAGTTGATCTGTTTATCTGAATATTTTATTGTCACTATTGTTGAGATTGTTTAAGTTTATTGTTGATGTCAAGTTATGATATAATGCTTTTTTGTGCATCACTCATAACTGATTGCTGTAATATGTATTAATAATATAACACACTTTCCATATGGAATTAAACTGCGTGAGTCAATGTTAGATTTTAGATTCCATGTGCCTCATTAAAGTCCTTCTAGCAATTAGCATTTGAATGAGCAATGACTCCGCACTGAGGGAGACGACAAGTATCTATCAAGTTTATTAGCATCTTTGTCTCAGAAGATATAGCAAGAATATGAGGGGAGTTACACCGGGTTAACCAATAAGATAGTGTACACTGTTAAAAAAAACTGTGAAATTCACGGTAAAAAAAAAAACGTCAGCTTGGTTGCCAGTATTTTACCGTAAAAAATATAGTAGCAACCTTACTTTGGACTTAAATTTACGGCAAAAAACAAAAAACAAAACAAAAAACATCAGCAGGACAGAAATGTGTGGTAAAGAAAAACCATCAGCTGTGGTTCCCAGTACTTTACCATTAAAAATACAGTAGTAATTTTTCAGTTTTGACGGGACATCCCTTATATTTCATTAACCAATAGACGTTATCATTCAATTTCATTTTTATGTATAATACCGATAACCACCATAATTACACAGACGGTAGAAAAGAAAACCACATGATGATTCAAAGTTTACTACCAGTAGTTTTACACAAGCTGAGGCACATATGAATTCAGAAAGTGCAAAGTCTCATACACACAAATACAAAACACCATCATGGTGACACACACATGACTCCAGATAATGCCATAAACATTCATTAAACAATATATGATGTAATATAAACCCCAAATGTATATAACTGACAACAAAAACTAAGAAGAAACATAATTATTTAAATGAAATAACATCAAATGTGAAGTGTCACGCAGGGAATTATGGGAATGTCAATTTAGAGAAACAACAAGAACAGAAAAAAAGAGAAGAGATGAGCAGAAACACAACAACTACAACTGACTTCAGACACAGCCTTAGATCAACTGAAGATAAAAAACATTAAATCTGTGAAGATCTCAGCAGAGAAGGATTAAACAACTCCACAAACAGCATTACCAGCTTCACTTATTACTAACCAGACTGACTTTATTTCTGTCATACATCTACAGTTCTGTTTGAGAATTAACAGAGGTTTAGATGTGATTTTAAAATGATTTATTTAGTGATGCTCCGATCAGCATTTTTGGGGCCGATCACCGATTACCAAAATCATGATCTGCCGATTGCCGATCACTGCCGATCACAGAATGGAAATATGCTAGAGTCAAGAAAATCTTGAAGAACCACCAATATTTATTTAATTGTAGTTAGAAAACAAGATAACATAAGGCTACTGTAGGCCACCTTTTCCAAATAAGGCACAGTATAATTTTTCAAAACAAAGAGGGGTCAGGCAGACTACAATGGATGTAGTTGAGGAACAAACTACATCAGATCCAAAAAATAAAATAATGACAATGACATTTGAGGTTATTAAAACAGTAAGTCCCGCCCCTCGACTGCCAAAAATAAAAGTGTTCGAGCGAGCAAAATTAGCAGGCGAGAGGAGATCAAGCGCGAGAGTGTGGGGAATGATCATGCGCGCTCGCGAGGGCAGAGATGTCATGCGCCCGCGCAGGGTTTGAATGAGCTCGTGAGTTCCCGTTTCCTCGCGCGTAGATCTGTTATCCTCTCGCGAATGTCATTTACTGCGCGCGCCAGCATCAGTTGTGCGCTCGTTTATAATTGCCATTGAATTGCCGTCATAGGAGAACTCATTTTGCCACTGTTGAGCAAGCTCTGCTCTGCCGTTGTGTTGCAGCGCATGCGGAAAAGTTGCGCGAGTTATTTACGTCACGTGATCGGCTTTTTTGATCGGCGCTTTTGGGGGTTGCCGATTAAGCTATTTTTTGCCAATATCGGCCCGATCATGATCGGCGGCCGATCAATCGGAGCATCACTAGATTTATTGGTTCACTTAAACAAGGCAACAATGTGAAATGTAAAGATAAACAATGAGTCCGCACACCAGAAAATGCTCCTTAGCAATTTTAATGGTTGCTCACCACGTGCAACGTTTCGGGCCCAAGCCCTTCATCAGACATGAAACAAGTGGGGAGACACACCTCCATATATACAGCCATGCATGATCACATGATCACATACATCCATGATTAATCACATGACCAATCAAGTGAAAATGCAATTACATCAGGAAACCAAATAAAAAACACATTAAAAAACAGGCAAAATGTAGCAACATTTGTAATGCAAAAATATCTTTAGGAAGAAAACTATTAGAAATATATTAGACGCATACCGAAAATATATTAGAAATATTAGAAATATATTAGAAATACATAAGAAATCCCCTTAATATATTAAGTGGCTAAACGAAGGCCTGTAGTGCTTGAAACATAATCTAGACGTTTTTTTTGAAAATGTGTCTCTACCACTGTAGGCAGTAATGATAGATGAGCAAAAATATCAATACATAAGGGAAACCACAAAGGTGTGTTACATGTAACATATATCAAATCAGCAAAACGATAACACAACATTTACAATCCTTACAAAGTTATGGAAGTTATTTACAGAAATTATTAACAGAAATTATAGGATTTTTTGCAGTCTATCCCCGTTGGGAATTACAGATGTGGCAACTGCTCTCAATGTAATTTCACACATAAAACTACTACCTTTAATCACCCACGCACTGGAAAACTCTTTGACATCAAAGGTGTGATTACCTGTAATACAAAGAATGTCATCTATTTACTTAAATGCCCGTGTGGCTTGGCCTATGTTCGTAAAACGACTAGGCCATTGAAAACAAGAATCTCAGAACACAGATCAAATATTCGTAATCATGACATCAAAAGCCCAGTAGCGGTGCATTTTGCACAAGCCCCTCATAATGTTTCCTCTCTCAGATATTGTGGTATTGAACTTGTGAAACAGCCCTCCCGTGGAGGAGATGTAAATTGTCTGTTACTCAAAAGAGAAGCATTTTGGATCTATACCCTGGACACTTTAGCTTCAAAAGGGTTGAATGAAGACTTTGACCTGAGGCCGTTTCTATAATTTCTGTTAATAATTTCTGTAAATAACTTCCATAACTTTGTAAGGATTGTAAAATGTTGTGTTATCGTTTTGCTGATTTGATATATGTTACATGTAACACACCTTTGTGGTTTCCCTTATGTATTGATATTTTTGCTCATCTATCATTACTGCCTACAGTGGTAGAGACACATTTTCAAAAAAAACCTTCTAGATTATGTTTCAAGCACTACAGGCGTTCGTTTAGCCACTTAATATATTAAGGGGATTTCTTATGTATTTCTAATATATTTCTAATATATTTCCGGTATGCGTCTAATATATTTCTAATAGTTTTCTTCCTAAAGATATTTTTGCATTACAAATGTTGCTACATTTTGCCTGTTTTTTAATGTGTTTTTTTAATGTGTTTTTTATTTGGTTTCCTTATGTAATTGCATTTTCACTTGATTGGTCATGTGATTAATCATGGATGTATGTGATCATGTGATCATGCATGGCTGTATAAATGGAGGTGTGTCTCCCCACTTGTTTCATGTCTGATGAAGGGCTTGGGCCCGAAACGTTGCACGTGGTGAGCAACCATTAAAATTGCTAAGGAGCATTTTCTGGTGTGCGGACTCATTGTTTATCTTTGCAATCACCTGTCTGACCAGCACCCAGTTATATGGCTTTGGATGTGCGTGCTGTACCTTTGAACTCTATAACAATGTGAAATGTTACCTGTTCTTCATTAAAAAAAACTAAACTTTTCATTGAGCTTCATCTTGAGCTTTGGAGAAAATGTAGGATGTTTAAATAAAAACATCCTGTTGGATTGGATTGTGTCAGTCTTCAAGCCTTCGTGTACATTCTGGAATGTTATATAGTTACAAAAGTTAGACAAGTGTAAGACTAAAAAATTAGATTAATAAATGCAACACACACACAGACACACAAACACACAAACACACACACACACACACACACACACACACACACACGTGTGTGTTTTGTGTGTCTCTGTGTGTTGCATTTATTAATCTATTTTTTTTGTGCCCCTCAACAAGCTCTAACAGATTACATTGCTATACACTATGTAATCTCATTAAAAACATTACAAAAGTGAGATGTAATTAAGAGACTACCTCTTTGTAATCAAAGTGGCATTAAAACCTGTATTAAAATGTATTATGAAAAAGATATAAGTTAAAGGGACATTGTGTAGGATTTTCTCCCATCTAGCGGTGAAATTGTATTTTGCATTCAAACAAATAGTGCTCTCCAGCGCCTCGCTTTTTCAAATGCGTGTTGCATCTACGGTAGCCATTATGTCCCAAAAAGCTATGACAGGATGTCTTATAATAGCACTTCATCGAGTTTTCCTTCGGGTGAACTGGTTTGTTATTTCAAACAAACTGCAACTTGACACAACGAACAAACGAATGTTACAGTTTTGAACAAACAAAACTTACAACCTTGTTTTTAGGGCCTTCTCTACTTTACTCAATAGCTGCTATTCATCAAAGAGCCTGTTTAACTTTTAACTATAAATGTTCTACTGTCTATATAATAAAGTACACAACCAAGCAATGAAAAAAAGCTTGTAATTAAGACCTTAACATTGACTTACCTGTCGAGAAGAAAGCAGGCAACTTCACGTTTATATACTGTCTATGCAACTTCAGCGTCTCTTTTGAAAGCTTTCTCCTGCATTAGCTATCCCGACATTAACCCTTGTTTTTTGTAATCTCCGGTCACGTTTCCTTTTACGGTCTATTTTGGACTTTTTCGACGACGAGGACTCCTTATCCTGTACTCAGCATATGTATGGTCCTCCATTATAAATAACCGTGCAGTGCAGCCTTTTAAACTTGCCGGTGCAGTGACAAGCGCCTCTCACTGCTCTGTTCCTCCGCTTCTGCTGGCTTCAGTCACGTGACGCTGGCTCTGAACGAAAACGTGTTGTGGAAACGCGTTGGCCTAGTACTTTTTGTCCCTCTCTGCTATTATAGTTTTTCAAGATGGCGGAACTACATGGAAGCCTCCGTGGACCTACCCGTCCCATGTATATAAAAATAATAAATTCTTCGTTTACAAGGATAAGTCAGATAATTAGCAGAGGTATTTGTACACCATTGAGGACATATTTATGAATAAAAATATTGATTTTAGATAATAAAATACCTAAAAAACTACACATTGTCCCTTTAAGGTAAAACATACTTCTCAAAGGTGTGCACATGTTTAGTGTCACATCCACAGCTGAACGATGTTTCTGCTGTGACCACTTCAAGACTGATTCCAGCGCAGTCAGCATGCAGCCATTTTTGGCAAAGGTCACACTGAATCCAGTGACTTGATTTGTGGGTGCATCACTCTGCAGACAGATACATGATAACAATGAGTAACTGCTTAATCAAAACTGTAGACCAAATGGAAATGAAATAGTCATTACATACTTTGATCGATATTTTTGGTTCATGCAGACTTCAAAATCCTGGGGCATACAGCTGTTTTTTTATGCACTCTGGACTGCTTTAACCTCAGGTGGAAAGTCCTAGGAAATTGTTTCATGTTAAGCTTGGCAAACCCTGTAAACTGTAAAGGTTTTTTTTTTTTTTAATACCTCTGGTTGCAGATTTATCACCATGCACGAGGCATGGTAAAGACGAAGATATCCCATCTGCTCATTGTGCAGAATTTCCTGGCACATTTGAATATTTTTAGCTTCCATCTCTGCCATCTAGTCCAAAAACGATTTAACAGAATCAGTTACAGTTACATAAAAAATATATATATCACAAAATATATAAACAAAATCAACATAATGCATTTATATAAAAACAGTTAAAGGGATAGTTCACTTTGAAATTAAATTTTGGTATGTTTTAGCTTACCTCAAGGGCATCCAAGATGTAGGTGTCTTTTTTTCCGCAGTAGTTTCAATTTTGATATTTTTAGGTCAAACCATTCTTGTCTGTCAGTCATATAATGCAGGTCTATGGTCACTATCTCAAAGAGCATGCACAGAGAAGTCCAAATTAAACAATTCCCCATCGTAAGTACACATTGATGGCCTAAGACACGAAACGAGCGGTTTGTGTGAGAAAACGAACAGTATTTATATCGTTTTTACCTCTTGTACACAACCAGGCACTTGCGCAGACTAAGCCAGAACGCGCGCACACGTCACACACCAGGAAGCGCGCGCGCCCTCAGATCACTTGGACGTGGTTGTGTAGAGGTAAAAACATTTATGTAAAAATGTGTAGAGGTACTGTTCGTTTTCTCACACAAACTGCTCGTTTTGTGTCTTAGGCCATCAATGTGTACTTACGATGGGGAATTGTTTAATTTGGACTTCTCTGTGCATGCTCTTTGAGACAGTGACCACAGACCTGCATTATATGACTGACAGACAGGAACGGTTTGACCTAAAAATATCAAAATTGAAACTACTGCGGAAACAAAGACACCTACATCTTGGATGCCCTTGAGGTAAGCTAAAACATTCCAAAATTTAATTTCAAAGTGAACTATCCCTTTAACTCACTGTGCATACGAAAACACCACAGTTCCTTCCATCATCTCTGTTCCATTGCTTTGGACTGGACACAGTCCAATCTTCTATGGATGCAATATTTCTAAAAGCATCTCTGAAATGTTTTATATTTTGATAATTTATTATTTACAAATCATTATGTATTGGGCACAATTTGTAATTACATGAAATAGTGTGTAAAAAGAATTACATTAAGAAAGTCTTACTTCAGAATTTCCATGTCGAGGTCGGATATTGTCAGATATTGACTTGTGTTGTCATAAAGTCTAATGTTTTTTTTAGTCATGTCATAAACCTGTTAAGTAAAAATAACAGTTACATATTTTACATATGAAAAACAATGGCTACTGTAATATGAAATAGTGGTCCAGTTTAAAGCAGCCTAAAGCTGGAAAAATGGGTAATAGTAACTAGTAAAACTAGTAATATTTCATTAGTATATAATTTGTTTTTACCCAAAGAAGTGGCATCCTTTCTATGGGTTATCTCCAGGTCCAACAATCCTTGGAAAAAGTATTCTCTGGAGATCTGAAGCATTCTGAAATGAAGAAAACTGGAAACATTCACTTCTGAGACATTTATGACACTATTATGTCAAACTATTAGTATTGATGCTTATGCTGAAAAATAATTGCATTTTGTACTGCACATTTTATAAATACCCCAAGAACTTTCAAGTGCACGTCTGACACTGTTGCATTACTCTGCCAATCTCTGTGCCATAGAATAAACGTGTCTGTGTTCAGAGCCAGAACCTGGAAGGCAAAATCACAGGTTTTAGTCTTTATATAACAAACTATTAATGTCACAGGTAAGTCATAGGTTCTGTTTGAATAACTTACATCCTTAGTCTCTTCCGCAATTTGAGCAATGCGGCAATTGACAGCCTTTCAACAACAACAAAAACGTTTTTTTATTGTTATATACAGTATGGGGTGACACAAAATAAATATTAAATTTATGGATAAGACAACTTTTATAATGCTTTATAGCATTTCATTACATTATCAGTTAGCCAAGGCATTGCTATACTGCTTGTGTCACTCACCAGATGAGGGGGGAGAACAGATTTCAGGTCCCTCAGAAATAAAATGGCAAAGCGAGAAATCCTGGCAATGACATCATCTTCTTTCCTCTTTACAGCGTACAGTTTGGAGATTGTCTCCTAATGATGAGAACGTACAACGAATTACTATTAAGCGTACATGTTGATAGTACTGTTCAATTTCTTATTGTTGTTCATGGTTGTCATTGGTGTGAAAATTCCAATGTTGTTACCTTGTGCATCTGCTCAATGGGGAACATTGCCACAGAAAACTTCTTCCCCTCCTCAGGCAATCTGTCAAATTTTGCTGGGCCATGTGGATCTCTGCCCTGTTCTTCCGTTGGTCGTGTGTTTGTTTCTGCAATTATTTATGAATACATTACTCCACAGTAAATATTACAGATTCGCTATAATGAAAATGTGTAACCGCACACATTACTTCAAATTTCACATTATTACCTTTTTGCCCACACATCAGTTTTCCCTGTAGTCCTAGGTATATGTTTTCCTCTGTGCGTTCCTGCATTTCTTTCAAAAATGCAGTTTTTCCTGGTATTGTGTAGATGGAAGTACAGGCGTAATGAAAACATGTAGTGGGTATCTCTCATCTGGCAAAATGAATACCGGCTTGAGGACAGCTCCCTATTCACTTGTTCGGCTTCTGAAGTGTTGATAAGAGAAGCCAGTTCAGGGATTATTTTCAGACTCCGCAATTTCTCCTCTGGTCGTTTTTGGTTCTTTTGGTGGAACCTATCATAAAAGGAGAAGCGGTCTGATGTTCCAGTTTCTGGATGTGGTTGTAAGAAACTGTCCATTGTTGAGGGTTCTGCGTTGAGTCTTGCGTTCATCTTGATTAGTGATGGCCGGTTCGTGAACGAATCGTTCTTTTGAACCGGTTCTTTTTAGTGAACTGGTCGAACCAGTACACTAAATCGGACTGAATCGTTCGAAACAGTTCGCGTCTTGCGTCAGCACTGATCCACAACAAGTTAGTAAAGTTACTCACTTTCGGACATGCCTGAGTCCTGACAGTCACCTCTATATGTTACTCCAGTAAATCCAACAGTTCACTGAACTGAGACGTGCTGAGAGAAGTGATGAGCACGAGTAGTTGATACTGAGCATGCGCGCACTACCGAACGTACAGGTACAGCGGTTCTCGGACCACCAGTACAGAACCGAGAACTGTTTCTTTCGGACACCTTCGATACGGAGAACCGATGAGCTGATGAGCTGAGCATGCGTGCAATTTTTTCAGAGGGACGAAATGCATGCAAAACTTAAGTATTTTACTGAACATCAATAAGTCTAACAAAATAAAACATGTTAGAAACATTTTTATCACATAGGCTACTGCCTTTTCACTGTATTATTTTAAAGATTGGAAACACAATGAATGGATTGTAAAACTAAACATTTATTATTATACTACAACATTATTTTCTGGAACAGATCATTTAATTTCTAAGTAAGTTGATATACATTTTTGACGTAAACTCTTGCCTAGGTTTTAAAGGGTGAAAAGTAAATGTTTATAATGTGTTAATCAAAACATAACGTATTAAACATAGATATGCATCAAGTTTTTTGTTTTGTCGACTGAATAAGGCTAGTAAGGTTTCAGTAGTTCTCAGCTCACACACAGGCGGTTCTCGAGTCAAGAACTGGTTGTTGCAGCAGTTCTCGCATCACCAGTACAGAACCGAGAACTGTTTCTTTCGGACACGTTCGATACGGAGAACCGAAGAGCTGGAGACACTGCGCATGCGTGATAACAACACCGTCTCTGAACCGAACTTTCTTTTGGCCAACTGATGCTGTGTTACTGTCTATGCGCTGTGCTGATACATGAGCACGGGTGAACCAAGGACTTGAATGAGGGGCCGAATTCGGCGAAATGTAAGTTTATTTAATTACAAATAAAATAAAAATGATGAAGTTTATTCACTTTAAGACATGTAAAACATCCGCGTTTGCGCATCGCCTTAGGCCTACTACAGGGTTAATTTTCAAAACGTAAATGTAAGAAACCTATCCAAGATGATTATGACGATGAGCACTATTATTTAACTGAAGTTATGATTACAAATGCCTTTATTTGAATGTATATTTATCCGCCGGGATGATAGAATTGACGTCATTACGTGATGACGTAAAAGAACTGGTGAACCGGTTTTTTGAACCGGTTCATTGAAACGAACTGTCCGAAAGAACCGGTTCGCGGAAAAGAACCGGACTTCCCATCACTAATCTTGATGTTGTTAACCCAGTCAGGATGTACCCTCAATTTGCCAGCAGAAGCCAATGATATGTTTGCCTCTGTTGGCTCACACACCCTCCCATCATGTGGCTGGACAAATCGCTGCTGTGTGCGATTGTTTACATGTCTGGCAACACATCCAGCAATGTCACATACACAGTGGGAGGGTGTTTGAAACTCAACAAGGCATCCCCATGGTCCCGAGCGGACTCCTGCCACCATAAAGGTTTAAAGGTGATGCATAGTAGACCACTCCGTGGGTGCATCCCATGTGTAAAACTCCACCTGTATTACAACAAATATTTGGAACAGAGTAGGTTATTTTAACCAAAAAGAAATTGTATTGCAAAAGAACATTTATAATATATTGTTCTCTACTTTAAATTATATACATGCCAAAGAGTAACAAAACCCATCTTACCTCCATCTTTTTTGAGTTTCACAAACATTTTAGAATAAACATTCTTATAAAGGAGAAGCTCCTCAAGCCTGTTTATCATGTCAGTGATGGATCCACTTGCAGACACTCCGAGGACATTGCAGGCTTTAATCAGTTCATCCTTTTTTGAACCTTTGTTTATAAACATTGTTTAATGTAAATTATCATTTGATCAGCCAAAAAAGGATGAACTGATTAAAGCTGATTGAAGATTGTATTTAGTTTAGTTAATGTATACATTACATTTCACTTAAATGACAATTAATAGGTAATCTTCATTGCCATTTAAGTGAAATTACTGAACTTAAATATATGAGCTTGATAAAAATGATCATTCTAGAAGAAAATTTCAGATGGCATTTAGAGGCTTTTGCATCTGAACTCTTCATTTATAGAATAATTATGAACTTAAATGAAACAATATTGCAACATTGACAAATACATTTATTTGATCTGTTTTTACAATTTAATTCAGATTTTGCGATTTTGCCTACATTTATTTAGAGCGAGATTTTCACCCTTTCCTTGTCCTTTCCTCATTGGGAAGCGCTCACATAGCTAAACATGTTTGAGTAGATCCTCTGTACCTCTCGGTTTCTTATGGATTACATATAATCAGCCTTTAGACATAGCCGATTTCTTATCGTGACTGAGCTGAGGCAAGTGGCTTTTGATAAATTTTTGTGACATGCAGTTCCCGGAGACAGAGACGACAGACAGACTTTTGTCGTTAGCCTAATATGAATAAAAGTTGACAGTTTTGAATGATGTAGCCTAGGCTACTCTACTCTTATATGTATGACCGGAAAAACACGGAGTAGCCTATTAAGTTATTTTAGCTGTTATGAGAAAAATAAATCCAAATGAACGTGCCGCCGCGTTTGTCGAACACTAATTCACCATCCCAGAATAAAACCCGACTTTAGAACAATGCATAGCGCCACTCGTCGTGGTGTGCCGAAACACTTAATTATAAACTTCAATATTGCATTCAAAACAATCTCAAACCGCTTTGTGACATTTTGAAAAGCCGTGCATGCATTACGGCCACTGGAACATGAACTTAACTGAAACGCTGGTTCTGATTTTATTGTTTGTCGTTTAAACGTGCGTGTTGCATATCTTTATTTGATATTTGTAATATGGTCTATTGAAGTAACATTGATTAGCCTACTGTGGAACCTCTATATATATATATATATATATATTTGTTTATTTATTTTTATTTATTTATTTATTTATTTATTTATTTATTTATTTATTTATTACAGAACTGCTTTTGAAATTACAATTATTATACAGATGTAAAGTCATTCTGTTGTATAATATTTGTTCCTTAGTGTAAAATCAAATGCATGGTAATTTTATTTTATAAATATAAGCAACAAACTATATGGTGTAACATAGTTTTAGAACTAGACAAATCTCTCTGCATTAATAATAGGCTATAAAATGCATTAGGCCTAATAGGCTAATATAAAAATTACAGTAGTCCATGTTGGTTCGGGATTTGAACCCTTGTCATCTAAAATGATCGAAGCGTAAATCCTACCACTCGGCCATGAATTTACTCACTGAGAATTGCCCAAACATTTGTTTCTCCAGTGTGTGTTCGCTCACACGAGCGAGAAGCGCTCTTCATTTGTCTCATTCCTCAATAGAATAGTAAAAATAATCAGCTTCATTGCACATAATTTATTTTTGTTTGTTATTTTTGTTATTAATTATTTCATTTATTTTTGGTTATCGCACTGTTCCCCCGGGGAATAGGCTTGTCGCCCACCGACATCTACAATATGAAATATAGGCTATATTGTTCTCGTCTCTATTTTTTACTTTTTATTATTTTTCTGTCCTAAAAAATGTTCTATGCTGTTTACCATAGTTGTAGTATTTCATCCTTACTGTTAATTGAAATTAAACCCACTAAAATTTCAACATGCGGCAATTGCTGCTGTTTTGCACAATATCCCTTTGCGCCACCTGGCGGTCATTTCGCGAATGACTTTGAAATGCGACTGGTTTATTTTTGCCGCGGTGGTTTTGCCGCGGCGGCTGGTACGGCGGTAATAGGCATTCTGGTTGACTACCTACTATATACCTGTGACAGGTCGCTGGACAGGCGAGTATAGCCGTGATAGGTCGCGGGACAGTCGCATATACCCGTGACAGGTCGCGGGACAGGCGAGTATAGCCGTGATAGGTCGCGGGACAGGCGAGTATAGCCGTGATAGGTCGCGGGACAGTCGCATATACCCGTGACAGGTCGCGGGACAGTCGCGGGACAGGCGAGTATAGCCATGACAGAAAGCGGGACAGGCGAGTACAGCCGTGACGGGTCGAGTGACAGGCGAGTATAGCCATGACGCGTCGAGTGACAGGCGAGTATAGCCATGACGGGTCGAGTGACAGGCGAGTATAGCCGTGACGGGTCGAGTGACAGGCGAGTATAGCCATGACAGAAAGCGGGACAGGCGAGTATAGCCGTGACGGGTCGAGTGACAGGCGAGTATAGCCATGACGCGTCGAGTGACAGGCGAGTATAGCCGTGACATAATGACGTAACAACATGTTTCTGAAATACATTTTTTTTTAAATTATTATTTAAAGCTGTAGTATGTACATTTTTGGATAAAAATAAATAAATACATCAGTTATTGAGCTCATATTATGGCCACAATGTGAGTCACCCTAGCTAGAAATGTTTTTGGACATGGACTCCAAAATCGCTCTGGCGTCAAACTTTGATTGAAAATGAAAATTGGGTTGACGTGTAAACTTTGGATGTCAGGCTCCAACTTCATTAAACAACTCCACAAACAGTATTACCAGCTTCACTTATTACTAACCAGACTTTATTTCTGTCATATGTGTGGAAAAGTTCTTATTAAGATTAACAGAGGTGTAGATGTTGATGATTTATGGAAATGAATAGTTTGGTTTGATGTCGCCATTATGGTGATCGGTGTTTGCTTTAGTTGGGCAGTTTGACTCGATGTTCTAATGTTAGTTTTTCTCTGGCTGCTGTAACTGTTTGTTATGGCAAGAACAGTAAAAGAAAATGTGATCAGATGATGTCAGCTGCTTGATGATGATGACAATGACATAAGGCTTGCTCGACTTCATGCAACTCTGCGCAGACCGATCGGCGGCTGACTTAAAGCAGTGCATGCCGGTTTGAAATTTTGTCCGACTTGATACAGTGCCGACGCCACGTGACTGTGACGTATGCCATCAAAGACCGCGAGAGCAATTCGAGAGTAGCCGGAGAACTCAGCCAGCGCAGCTTCTCAAGAGCGGCTGCACTGGGCTGCAGGAGGGCTGATGACGACACAGCTGTTCCACGATTGGCTGGATTCACCGCATGACAACGATCACGTGTGTTTCGTGTTTATTCGAACACCGTTAGTTCCTCTAAAGCTCTCAAATCAGTTTATTATAACAGTGAACACTCTTTTCATGTCGTTGTCATGTTATATTGTGTCATGTTTATCAAATTAAAACTGATTTAAAAATGTATAGACTCCACTTCATTGATAGTAGCTTATGTTGAACTTTATTCTTGTTCAAACAGACGCTGTATGAAGCAGTACATAAAGTATTGAATGAAAATGTCTCTGAAACATCTGTGTATTATTTGGCAAATATTGCATTTATTTCACTGCAGCTGTGGTAAAGTACGCGAACACCACGTGAGCGGTCACTACGGGAACCAGAAAGTGTCCGGCTTCATGTCTCCGTTTGCAGCTCCTCCCCGCCTGCACGCGGCTACTCTCGCCGATCGGTTACATCCAGCCGCAGCCGATGTCGAACACACCTATAATCATCACGTATTGCACTGATCAGCTTCTAGACCATCATGTGTTATTCATTTCATATAATTGATTATAGTAATGTTTGATATCTGACCATGTTTAAATGATAAAATCTGTATAATAACAAGTATAGCAGCCTGAGAAAAACTAACATCAAATAGTCAAGGCCAAAGAGCCCAACTAAAGCAAACACTGACCTCCACAATGGTGACCAAATCAAACTATTACTTTCAAACAAACTCTTTTAAGAGGTTCAGTCCTGTGTTTAATGGGAAACTTCCCGCTAAAACTTTAGAATGTTAGGGGATATTGTTCTATCAATGTTATCACTAAACATGTTTAAAATGTTTTTAGAGAGCATTATCCTACCTTTTAGGAGAACATGCTGGTATCAAAAATAAAACTTGCCACTGAAAACATTACCAGAACATAGCATAACATTCTCAGAATATTCTTAGAACAATAACATTTCTAGCTGCGGAAACACATGCATGTGGTAAACTTGTGACGAGTAAAGCATTAAGTTAATTGTGCCACTGGTGTGACATGATACCATGCAACACAAAGTAAATGGTTATTGTTAAAAAACAAAAAAACTTGGATTTAGATTTCTAACCACATTAAAGTAGAATTACTTTAAAGTAAAAGTATTACAACATTTTTAGTAACAGTTTTTATGTATTTGTTTACTTTTAATTATAACAGTTTATCTGCCTGACCCCTGCTACAACTACTTTGAGCTGAACGATCCATGGAGAGCCATCAATAATACATATGCATCGGTCCAAATGTATGATTCCACCGTCTCCTGGAGAGGCTGGTATCGTCTCTTCATTAACAGCATGAGTGCTCAGATCCCAGACACGTGTGTTGAAATCTATGGCTGCAGCACCCAAATCCCACTGTGGATACGTGGTGGACACCCAACAGTAACAGATGGAGTCGTCACTCGAGATGTCTGCGGTCACTGGAACAATTACTGCTGCTATTACGGGTCTTTTCCCATTAAAGTCAAAGCCTGTCCAGGCAATTATTATGTCTATGAGTTAGTAAGTCCAACTATCTACCATGCTGCATATTGTGCAGGTAATTATATACACATGAACCCTTTTTATTATTTGTTTGACTATAATACAATATTCATTGGTATTCAAGAGTAATTATTTTTTCCAGCTGTTCCTAACATCAGCAGCACCGATACAACAGTCAGACTAGAGATGACCTCACCTGGTAATGTAGTCTGATGTTTCCTCTGTTGGATTGTGTTTTGGCTGTCTTTGGTTTTGCTAATTTTCTTAATGATATGTCATTATTTTATGGGGCTACACCAGGGAAGGGCAAAGTCGGTCTCAGAGGGCCACAGCTCTGCAGAGTTTTGCTCCAACCCTGATAAACTCTCCTGTTTGTAGCTTTCTAGTAATCCTGAAGACATTGATTAGCTGGTTCAGGTGTGTTTGATTAGGGTCCTAGATAGATAGCGACCATCAAAATAATGTTAATGTGTCAATGTTTACTGCATTGAAACAATATATCTTTTGCTCCTGCAACTAATGTTGAAAATTTGTTGAAATTGCATCCATAAATCAATGGTAATGGCGTTGAGTCAATGTTACAGTGTGATGTTGGTTCAACATCATGCCTGCACTCTCAGAAAATGAAACACAACAACTACAACTGACTTAAAGTCACACAACCTGAAATCAACTGCAAATAAAATACATTAAATATCTCAAGATCTCAGCAGAAATGTTTTTAATTTTAATTTTTTTGAGAATTAACAGAGGTTTAATAGTTTATGTTTTATTGAAAATATGTGGTCACCATTATGGTGATCAGTGTTTGTTGGGCTGTTAACTTGAACAGTTTGACTCTTGGCTTTTATTCTTGTGTTTGGTCTTTGTAACAGTGTTTACCAAAACATAATTTGTTGCAAAAAAGCCGGAAATACAGATAATCAGTTGAAACAGTTTGCAGCATAATTACAGGTAGTAGAATAGTTTACTAATTTTATGCCTGAACAAAATTGGTTATTTGTTATCAATAAATTATATTCGCCTTTAATACTTTCTTGCAATAGATCAAATGTTTCAAAATGGAATTAATTTGATTAATTATTACTCAATTCTAATTTGTTAAATTTAATTAATAATATTGTTTGTAATCTGTTGCCACAATTTTATTGAGTAGATATAGCGTATTCATTTTTACAATTACTTTAATCCTGTAAATTCCTGGCACTTTTTTATAGTGTACTTGAGTACATCAACAAGTGAATGCTCCTTTAATTGGAGGGAAATTATGCAGATGACGAATTATGCTATCTGAATGACTTTAATGACACAAAAATATATTTCCATCTCTTCCTCAGCATTCTCGAACACTACAGTATACATACTATATGCTGTCGGTGGTCTGGTCATAGCAGTGATCATACTTGTAGTTGGACTGATCGCTGTTTGCAAGACATCAGCAAGTAAAGGTATAAATAAACAAGCCATGTCTACTATCAGCTTAATTAAAACAATAGAAAGTCTATTGACCAATGTATTTCTTTGTTTTGATATTTCCATAGGCAGTGTGACGCCTGTCAACAAGCAAAACAAAGGCAGAGATGAACAGAAACATTGCCAAACACATGCCAAACATTTTGTAAGTCGCTCACTGACCTTAAAAAATAACCTAAAAACCCAACTTATTATTCTGTATGCAATGACCCAGCAGACATATTACTAGTGCACTTTTGTTTTCTTGATGTAGGAAGAGAGTGTGTACGAGAATGACACTCCTAACACAGACAAGAGCACTAACGTGAAACCTATCAACAGACCTGAAGTCCCAAAGAGCCAAGTACATACAGTCTGTGTGAATGTACATCTCAACATGGGCCAGTAACATGAACTCTATGAGAATTTCTGAAAACTGTATTTTTAATGTTTTCTGAAGTCCGCTTATAATATTATCAAGATTTTTACATCACAGAACATCCAGAAGTATAATCTATTTTCTATCCTGTTTTTGACCTTCTCTTTGAAACACTCAGTTTCAGAGGTGTAAAGTCCAGGTTCAGAAAGTAAAAGTCCTCCTCAGTATTTTGTTCCAATCACCTGGATTTGCTAATTCAGCAGGAGAGAGAACTAATTAGTGAAATCAGCTGCACAGCAAAAACTCCAGTGTTAAATTAACTCTCCTGGGAGTTTACATGGCTCCAGACTCATGAGTGTTAAAGTGTTACAATATGGCTACGTTCACACTGCAGGCTGAAACGACCCAATTCCGATTTTTTTGCCCCTATGCGACCTGTATCTGATCTTTTCATGACAGTCTGAACGACACAGATCCGATCTTTTCAAATGCGACCCAGGCCACTTGGGTATGTGGTCCCAAATCCGATACATATCCGATCTTTTCAAATGCGACTTCAGTCTGAACGGCCAGGTCGCATTTATCCGACCCGCACGTCATTGATACGCGAAAAACGTCATAATCCTGCGTTGAAGTAGTCGTCGGTTTGAAAACGGACTGCATATTCGTCGAGCTGAGGTAAATCTGCCGAACGGGTCGACCTCGACGAACCCGTTAATAAAAATAAAATAAAATAAAAGCCCACGGCCATTATATATACGTTATGTTAACTTATTTGTGCTGAATCTGATATTAGATAGGTCAGCGGCTGCTGTCTGGCTCTTGTGTAACGGTCGCTGCGCGCGCTCGTGTGTGTGTGTGTGTGTGTGTGTGTGTGAGAGAGAGAATCACAGTTAAAGTTTAGCTACTTCCGCAAACAAAAAGTGACGTCGTTGACCGTTGAGTACTCTTCTGCGCATGCGAGTCACTTCTGGGTCATTTCACGTTCACACAGGAGATCACAAAAGGTCGCATTTAATTGGAAATGTGAACGGCCTTGCAAAAAAATCGAATTTTTTCAAAAAATCGGAATTGAGCATTAAGCCCTGCAGTGTGAACGTAGCCTAAGAGTGTTAAATTAACACCCAAGAGTGTTAAAGTTAATGAGATAATTAAGTGATTCATTGAGTGATGATTGACCATTATTGAAGACACCTGATGTTAACAAGCAGAATCACTGAAGGAGAAAATTACAAGTTTAGTTATGGTTATGGTAATTATACCATTATGGAGATGAGTGTTTGAGTTAGTTGGCCAGTTGACCTTTAAACGTTTAACTTTAGATTTTGTTTGGCTGCTGTAACTGAGTTATTACACCCAGATGAACAAAGAGAAAAGGTGAACAGGTGGTGTTGGTTATATTTTAACATAATCATCATTAGACTCTGAATCACTGATCTCATTTAGAGCCTAATCTCTGACTTGTATGTATATTGGTCATTACAGCATCACAGTGATTCTACAGAATAAGATCCAGATTTTTCAATATAATCCAAATGATTTCTTAAAAGTTGTTCTGATATATATATATATATATATATTAATAAATAAATTCTTTCAGGCACACAGAGACATCAAGAATCAGTGTATGAATATCATGCCGCAATGCATGATGGGAGCCATGAATGAGTTTTGATTGGTGGCACCCAGAATGCACTGCAACATGCTTTATTATTGTCACCATTGTTGAGATTCACAGGCTGATTCTTGATGTCTGTGTGTCCAAATAGCATACTTTTTCAAAGTCTTTTGATCATAACAACTTTTAAGAAATCTTTTTGATTATATTGAAAATGCTGAAAATAGTATACTGTAGAATCACAGGCTGCTGTAATCAGTTTTTCATTATCAGTTTTTCTCTTTGTTCATCTGAGAGTTATAACTCAGTTACAGCAGCCAAACTAAATCTAACATTATTAGATTAAAGGCAGGGTAGGCAGGTTTTTTCTAAAAAACCTTTCCCCAAATTTGTTTAAACTGTCTTTATATACCAATACATAATTAAAATGTAAGTACTCTGAAAAAAAGAGAATATAAAAATCGAGTGTCTGTATTCCTCTCAGGGATGCAATAAACACAGCTACTTAGTTCCATTCGGGACGAATGAAATGATTGGCTCTGCCACTGTCACTCTCCCTCGCTACCATGGCTACCACCCCTGCTGCTACAGGAGCTGCCCACATGCGCACACCCGTTTGACTCGAGGAGGGGAAGAGGCACGGAAGCTAGGAAAAATCACAATTATGGCAGAGAAAGAGCAGTCAAAATTCCCAGTACCTGCATATACAGTCAGCGAAGGTAATGGGAAAACGAGTATCAATGCAACCTGTTTTTAGCTTTGCCTTATGTTACTAGCTCGTTACCGAATCAAACTCAATATATTTTAAACTTTACCAGTATCAATATGCTAGCTTGATAGTGAGTACTAACAGCCATGTTAGTTGTTTATATTCATAATGATAAAGTTAGGTATTTTATTACATGTGATTCTGACATGATGTCACTACATGCACTGCGCTCCTCTCCGCTCGGCGCTGGCAAACGCGTCCTCCAGCTGTGAGCGGTCGGAATCGCGCGTTCATGTGTTTTGGGGGCGTAGCTTTGGAAGGATCCCAGAAGGCAGGGGGTGGGAGTGAATGGAATAAGTAGCTGTGTTTATTGCAGCCCTGACAGGACTACAGACACTCGATTTTATACTCTCTTTTTCAGAGTCATTCAATCATTCAATCATCACTCAATCAATCACTAAATTATCACATTAACTTTAACACTCTTGAGTCTGGAGCCAAATAAACTCCCAGGAGAGTTCATTTAAAGGTGAACTAAGTATCTTTTTTTACCTTAACTGAACAGCTTCGGAGTCATTGGAATGGTTATATTACTTATTTCGGGTTGAATGGTGGTCGTTTCGCACCCCCCTGGTGCCCGTGAGCGGAAAATACGCACTTGCAACTTTGAGCCGGCGAGCCGCCGGCCGCCGCGTCAGGAAGTCTCGCGTGATATCAGGTCTCGCGATGTAAACAATTGCTTTACGGCCAAAAGAAATCTGCTAAAATGCTGTCATTATTGCGCTCCCTCACGCTGTTCGAACCCGAATGAAGAAGACGTTTTAAAGAACGTCCCATCTGCTTTGATGTCGTTGATCTATAGCCTCTGGTGTCTGAGAATCAACAACGAGTTTTTACGACAGTGTTGTCAAATATCTATTCCGAAGCTGTGGGGGGAGCTCTAGAGGGAAACCTGCGAGCAAAAAGCGAGAATACAGCGAAGAAATCCCGAAGCTACTGAGTGCTGCTTTAACACTGGAGTGTTTGCTGTGTGAGTTCATGGGTGGAATAAACATACGGCAGGACTTTTACTTTCTGACTCCTGGACTTTCCACCTCTGTTCAGTTTTTATAGACATGTTACAGTTAAGACTTGGAAGTAAACAGCCACTGCTATAATTAGGTAACAGTTTTGCATATTAAAATATTTTTCAACATCCCCACTAAATTTGTAAATACTACAACTATTTAATTATAAAAAGTTAATCTACGCTAAATTTTAGGATCACAAGGATGGCAATGCAAAGACGTCTTGTAATCCTCAGAGGCGTCTCTATGGTTTTGTTGCAGGAGTAATCCTGTGTTAACATCTCTTGTATTTACTACATGACATGCGTGAATCAGTGGGCGGGGCTAAAGAGGCAATGATGTAGAAGTAGGAGTTTATTTCGCGGTCTTTCGTCGCACTATTACATCATAATGTCACAAATTCCAAAACGAGTTGTTTTCTGAGCTTGGTTTCAATTAAAAAAAATTACAGGATGTTTTAATGACCTCTTATATGTCAAAATATCAAGGAGAATTAGATTTCTCAATTCATGACCCCTTTCAGAAAGGATATTAAACAACCAGTGAAAACCTGATATGTATAAGATCAAAAGTGACAAGTATTTGTAACTTCCTCATATGACCACAAGGGGTGCCAGGCTGGATTTGTTTATCTCCTTTTATATTCATTTTGCTAGCTTTTTGTTTAGTTATAGTTTGTATAATCATATTTTGAATGGCTTTTCTAAAATATTTTTTCTTGTATCTTGGACAATGTCAATACTCCTAGACATCAGTTCATGCTTTATCAATATACAAACATTGCCAATATGCCACTGAAATTGTAAGGATGTATTTCCACTGAGACTGAATTTGAGAATCCTAACCTGTAATAAAACAGTAAAGTTTGCTAATCTGAATCTAATCCATCTGGCTCATTCTTATCTCTTCTTCCCGAACTGAGCCTCGTCTCCCCACTCTCTCTCTCTTTTCCCTCAGGTCTTAGCAATAAAGCAACTTCTTGTTGAGTGGTCAATACCAGGTAAAACCAGGAGTAGTAGATATGAGGGTTAGACATATTTTATGACAGGATATGTCCATATATGGGGGTTTTATGACCAACAGATGACCTTTGACCATGTGTGCTTCCGGGGCTTTATGGATGTGTGTTTATGAGTGCAATCTTCTTGATGTGACAATGAAGTGAATGTTTTTCAGGGGTGTTTTTATTATAGCAGGATAATGTCCACAGAATGATGAAATTATGAACATGAAGAGATCTGTCATGGATTTGATTTTCAGATGGGTCAGCAGCGTTCACAATGTGTGTGGGAGAGAATAAAAATGGGGGAATGAGTTTAAGAAATAGCATTGACAAATAAAACACAAAATAAAATGAAATAAGATGTTAATTTTATTAAATATAAGTATTTTAAAGTAAGTTTTAAACATGTGTTGAACTTACCTGAGATGAAATGAGACTGTATTTGTTGTCTATCAGCTGAAGTCCACAGCTCATTGAATCTTTCTGAGAGAATGAAACGGGTTTAAGAAATGGCAATGATGACAAATAAAAATAACAGATATTAGTTAAGAATACAAATGTCTGTCTGATAGTCTCTCAGGCGTGTATAAATAGCAGATCGTGGAATTTTTCTGCGCAGAAGAAATATGTCAGAGTGAATTGTTTTCAGATTACACAGTCACATCCATAAATAAACAATAGAGATTATATGAAACAAGTTAAATGTTAAATGATCAAATATAAGTATTTTAATCTAATACACAACGAAATACTGCCTTGCATAGATAAATAAAACATAAAATAGTGAATAATAGTTAATATTATTTGAAATGTTAAATTATCAAGTATAAGCATTTTAATCTAATACATCAGTGATATAGGATCATCATGTGGACGCCACAGTATACTGTCTTACGCGGACATAAAACATAAAATAGTGAATAATAGTTCATATTATTTGAAATAAGATGTTCAATTATCAAGTATAAGCATTTTAATCTAATTACATCAGTGATATAGGATCATCTCGTGGACGCCATGATAATCCTGTCTTACCCAGATAAATAAAACATATAAAATAAAATAAATAAGATGTTAAATTATCAAGCATAAGTATTTTAATCCAATACATCAGTGATATAGGGTCATCATGCAGACACCACAATATACTGACTTGCATAGATAAATAAAACATAAAATAGTGAATAATAGTTCATATTGTTTGAAATAAGACATTCAATTATCAAGTAGGCTATTTTAAAGGTAGGTTTAAACGTGTTGAAGTGAACTTACCATCTGTTAAATTAGCAGGTCTTTTTGTCTCTGGTTAAAATCATAGATCCTTGATTTTCTGAGCAGAAGAGATGTTTGCTCTCCGTTTGCTAAATTGAAAAGGAAGATTGTTTCCATCATGGCAGGGGCACAGGCCCTCCCCTTCCTCTCTGTGTAGTTGCTATGTATTAGCATTTGCATTCTGTTTCAGAAAACATCAAGCAATTAAAAGATAGGCCGGTCACCTGGTGTTTTACAGTCAAAGATGCCACATAATCCTATCATAAAATCTATCTGAAGCATTCCTGTCTGGCAGGGACACCCCAAAATGTGACCATTTTGACACCTCTACACTGACCAGGCTGTAAGATCAGTATAATTAGATGTTTATATCAGTGTCTTCAGGAAAAAGTCAGGGGTCAAAACAAAAGAGCCAGGAAGTTACATTTTATTTAGCCTACTCTTATCCAGTGATTGTTCTGACACCTTCCTTCCTGAGGGAGCTGTCCCCCAGCCTGTTGTTCTTGGAGAAAGTGTGAAAGAAAGATGAAACCCAAAAATGACACCACAATTCTGACACCTTTTGAAGATCAAGATGTAAATGATGACGTACAAGATGACGTCCCGACATTGCCGGAAGCGCAAAACGGTCTGTTCATAGACCCTTTTACTGTTTGTACACAATGATGACGTATGCGCACGCATATTGGCAACGGAAGTATGGCGAGAATCACCAGCGTGTCAAGCTACGCGAGCGGATTAAACAACAGACGCAAGCATTTTTTATTATGTCCTCGCTCCAATCAACACGTTTAATCGCCTGCAGCCACTCTTCTGAAACGGCCGTGATCCTGTCGGAATAATATAAAACTTAAGCCCCTAGGTGGAATATCGATTAGTGCAACCGTAAACGAAACAACCAGACATTTTGATGCTGGGAAACCGTTTTGATAAACTTTCGGAGTTGCTAACACGTTAGAGCCAGTGGGGAAAAACACCACTTCCGTTGCCAAAATGCGCGCGCAACTATTTGATCACGTGGCCTGTAAAAGGGTCTATAAGCAGAGGAAGAGCCGCAGAGCCGCAGTTTTACCCCGCGCATGCGCAGTTTTATCACAACAGTTTTACCCGCAGAGTCCGTTTACCGTTACATTAACCCATACAATTTGTATTATGCATTTCCTTAACATGTACTTGCTAATCAAACACTTTATATGAACAAACTACTAATCTATAAAACACAATCGGTCTTCCGACCTTTTACTATTGTGTTGATATGCGCGAGGGAGAGAGAGCAATACAGCGCTCGTGTTGTTTGAAGGCGGTGAGAGTGCGCGCGCGCGGCTGGGGTTCTCTCTCTCTGTTTGTTCTTGCGCCCTGTCCACTGATCTAAATAATTAGTTGTCACGACGACTTATTTGTTCCCTCGTTTTAATAACTCGTGGACACGTTGAACTAATTCCCTCCCTCATTTTGATTTAACGAATTACAACGTGGCCAAAAAGAATGCTAAAGACCTATTTTTGTGAATTGGTGAATATTCAGGTGAATTATTTCGTGGCCACGAATAAATAATAATTATTAAACTGTTTTTCTTACCTGTGAAGATAGCTCTTCAGTGAAGGCCGACTATTCTCGTACAGCTTTTTATTCCTTTTTTTTTTTTTGTGAATTGGTGAATATTCAGGTGAATTGTTTCGTGGTCACAAATTAATAATACCTCAGCATGTTTTACAAATTTGAGTACAACGTCGCCACAATATAGTAAAACGAGGGAACAAATTAGTATAACCTGCTGAGGTATTATTAATTCGTGGCCACGAAACAATATTCACGGGAATATTCACCAATTCACAAAAATATAGGTCTTTTAAAATATATTTACATATTAATATAAACCAAAATTTATATTAATACTGCTCTGCAGTCAGACCCTTCTCGAGGAAGACACGCACTGTATGTAAGCTATTGAATTCGACACTTATTGTGATTTAGGTCTCGATGATGTCGGGACGTCATCTTGTACAGTAGATGGCGGTAATACTCCCAAGGAGTGAGCAGCCAGTAACAAGTAGTAGTAGAAGAAGAACGCCGTAATCTCAGTTCTCGCGCATGCGTCGTGGCGCTCCCGTGAACTCTCGTCAGAGGCCCACATTGAAGAACACTAATAGTTGGATAAAGTCGTTATTTTTGTTGTTTTTCCGCACAAAAAGTATTGTCGTCGCATGATAAACTTAATGTAGAGCCACTGTAGTCACTTTTAACGATGTTTTTTATAACTATTCTGGGCCGGCGAGTTTGGGTCCCTCTGAAAGCCTATGGAGGAGTGAGAAAGCTGTCAGATTTCATCAAAAATATCTTAATTTGTGATCCGAAGATGTACGAAAGACTTACATGGTTGGAACAACATGATGGTGAGTAATTACTGACAGAATTTTCATTTTTGGGTGAACTAACCCTTTAATGATTTTTTATATTTTGTGCATTTATTTAAAGACTGCATAGGCCTACGATTTTTGACACCTGTGTTGCCTTACTTATTGGGCAATATTAAAGGTTATTATTAAATCTTTTTTAAGCACATGTAGTCAGAGTTACAGAAAATAATAATATTGCAACAAATAAGAAGATTATGTTTTATTTATTTTACTCAGGTTTGTTAAAAGTATGATTGATGTATGTTAGTATGTTAGAGTACTAGTAAAGTACTAGTAGAGTAGAGTACTAGTAGAGTAAAAGTATGTTAGTTCATCTGCGCTACCATGTATTTCCTATAACAATGAAAATATTTGAAAAACCTGTTAAAATCAAGTAATGATGCAATCCTTTTAAATCAAAATTAAATGGATGTAAAATTATTATCATGTGACATTTTATTTAACGTGACAGAAAAAGACAGTGACACCAATGACACAATGAATCACCAATGACACACATAAGACCAAAGATCATTATTCTTCAACCATAATTAAGTAGATGAGACTAAATTGTTACATTTAGCATACAATCTAAATGAATAGCTTCGAATAAAGTTTATCTATAAATGGGGGTCGCCGGTGTCACTGGGGTTCTCCCATAAGGAAAGTGACACCAGTGACAGTAACACCAGTGACAATTTTCATGAAAAATTCATTTTACAAAATGGATACTACAAGGTATCATACCACATCTAGTCAATCATGGTATACTAACTAAAATTAAGTAGTTTAATCCATAAGTATTTTAGTTTATTTTTAAAATATCATTTACATAATATATTTGATTGTTATGTATACATTATTGTATTTTAAATGGGGGATAAACTTGACATTGACATCAAAATAAAGGATTTTCCCTCTGCACATGACTGTGGGGATGAGCACTTCTGTGGTGCTTGGAATTCTATATAATTAATTAAAAATCAAATATTGTCACATAGATGGTTAAAAAAGGCGTAATTGTTCAAATAACATTTTGGTTTATTTTAAAATGTAAAGAAATTGGAACCCTAAAGTAGGGCTGGGCAATATGGACCAAAAGTCATATCCCGATATATTTAGGCTGAATATCGATATACGATATATATCCTGATATTTTTTCCGCAAAGTGAGAGCAAATGTTCAGTCAAAGTCAAAGCCAAATATGACATGTCACAAGTAGTTTTATTGAAACCGGCTATTTCAGTGAACAGTTGCAAAATCAAATGAATAAATAATAAAAAGGTTTCTTCACCTTAGGGCTGCACGATTATGACAAAAATCATAAATTCCGATTATTCCCTTGGAATTGTAATTGCGATTTATTAATTATGATTATCAAAATGTACATTGAAAAAAAAAATGTGTAAACATGTATTATAATTTGCCTATACATATATATATAGGCAAATTATAACACGTTTACACAAAATTTGTTAACACACACACACAAGTACTGTCCCCCTTTACTTAACATAAATTGTAAGAATATGACTAATAGTAAAGACTAGTACTAATAAATAAACATTAGGCCTTTGCTAAAGCTAGTATCCTCACAGCCCATATTCAGCTCATACTATGGTCACAATGTGAAGTCAAAATGCACAAAGACTAGATACCCAGCATGCATTGCAGCATGAAGCTTTTGATCATCACCATTGTTGAGACTGATTCTTGATGTCTCTTTGTGTCTGAATGACACGTGGTAAACTCATGATGATTCATAAATAAAGCATTAATTTAATTGTGCCACTGGTGTGACATGATACCATGCAACACAAAATATATAGATTTTTTTTTTTTAACTCATCTTGGATGTAGATATCTAACCACATAAAGTAAAATTAATTTAAAGTATTGCAACATTTTTAGTAACAGTTTTTATTTATTTGTTTACTTTAAATTATAACAGTTTATCTGCCTGAACCCTGCTACAACTACTTTGATCTGAACGATCCATGGAGAGCCAGAAAAAGTAGCCAAAAAATCTGTGAATATTAAATATGGGGTCATTTCAGCCACAGCCTCAGATGAAATCAACTGAAGAGAAAAGACATTAAATCTGTGAAGATCTCAGCAGAGGAGGATTAAACAACTCCACAAACAGCATTACCAGCTTCACTTATTACTAACCAGACTGACTTTATTTCTGTCAGACGTCTACAGTTCTGTTTGAGAATTAACAGAGGTTTAACTCTGTGTTTCATTTGAAGTTACTGGTCAATTTTGAGATTTTTGGATATTTGTCTTCAATAACATGTCTTCTTTCAGACTTGTGGTGAAAAAAAGTCAGAAATACACATTTAGGTCTTTATTTTACTACACTTTGTCTGTTTGCGTCTGTAGATTTCTCATGAATTCAACAAAAGTTGGCGTTCTTAATCAACATGCTGCTCCACGATCTCTGAGGCTGTGGCTGAAATTACTCCATATTTAATATACACAGGTTTTTTTTTTGGCTACGATAAGGTCCAGTTCTGGTTTATTTCTTTGCTCTTGGCTGACATGTGGCATTGCTATGCAGAGGTGTAAAGTCCAGGTTCAGAAAGTAAAAGTCCTCCTCAGTATTTTGTTCCAATTACCTGGATTTGATAATTTAGACAGGACAGCGAACTAATTAGTGAAATCAGCTGACTGAGTTTATGGGTGGAATAAACATATGGCAGGACTTTTACTCTTTGACCCCTGGATTATCCACCTCTGTACATCAATAACAAAATAGGCGATTTCTCAGTCATCCAAAATCTCAGAAATAACCAGTAGGTGAGTGCAGCCTTACGGAGAGACTTGGGAAGAGATTGCAACTTTTAGACGCACCTGGACGTTTCTGAATGGTTAGTGGATACATTTATGTTGCTGTGGAGTTACATTGATTCATCTGTTTCTGGGGGATTTCCATTGAAAATAAAATGTATCCACTGCTCTCTTGTCTCATCTGAGGCTGGGACCCTGAATAGTGTTCAGTGCTCGTCTGTGCAGCAACGACAGAACAGTTTGCATGCTTTGCTGGAACTTTTGCCATTGCGTTAGAACTGGTTACACTGTTGTCGCTTGCGTAAACCAAATGGCAGCGCCGTGGGTGTAAACGTGCAGATTAAGTGGCTGTAATATTATAATAAGATCCTCTTTCTACATCAGAAGGGGAGTGAAATCTGATTGGCTTATTTTTTGACATGCTTGCAGAGAAAGGCTTACCAAAACAAAGTTACTGGGTTGTCACTTTTCACATTTTCTGGGTTGGTAGATGCACCGGGGACCCGATTATAGCACTTAAACACGGAAAAAGATTTTCATGATATGTCACTTTTAAAAGGGTGGTACAATGGCCCTTTTTACAATATGTAAAAGTCTCTGATGCCCTAGGAGTAGAGGGTAAATCTTTAGTAAATAGTCTCTGGTTCGGGTCGGGTTTGGGTTTGTAACTAAGACAAAGTATATAGGCTATACATATAGTTTGCATGCCATGTGCTTGCCTGCTTGCTGTGTTGTGACCATATAAGAGCATGCGAGAGACAAAGTACGTGTGCATTATGAGAAAGTATGTGCACACACACACACACACACACATACAGTGCTTAGCATAAGTGAACACACCCATGCTAAAGTTGACTAAAAAGAGGAATAAAAAATGAAAATAGCCCTAACTCTAAAGGCCTATTTATACTTCTGCGTCGAACTGCCGCCGTAGCTACGTCGTAGGCTGTGTACCCTTCGGCGTACCCTGACATGCACCTCTCCAAAAATGTAACAACGCGTCAATTCTACGCGGACGCAAGCGCTGTGATTGGTCTGCCAGAACCCCTCCCTCGGGGTTTCACATGCTCCCTAGGTGCGCGTCAACGCGGACAACAACGCAGAAGTATAAATTAAAACCAACACGTTGCCTACAGCGTATAGGCTCCGGCGTAGGTCCGACGCAGAAGTATAATGAGGCCTTAACTCTAACTAACTCTAACCCTAACCCAATCTACACTTACCTTAAGGAAAGAAAAGGAAAGAAACAACAAAATAGTTCCCCGACTCCCTCTCTACTTTAAACAGGAGAAAAGCATACTATTAAAAAAATAAAAATAGCACCCACTCCCCAGAACTTCCCCACATAGCAACATTGTGTCGGCCCAGATCCGGCCCACATCTGGCACACATGGAAAGATGATCTGGCCCACATGCAGCGTGGACTTACGGCACTTGGGTGGGCCACTCCTGTTTGCCAGATCTGGGCCAAAAGCAGGCCATAGCAATGCCACATCTCAGCCAAGAGCAAAGAAATAAACCAGAACTGGAGGATTAAACAACTCCACAAACAGCATTACCAGCTTCACTTATTACTAACCAGACTGACTTTATTTCTGTCAGACGTCTACAAAAGTTTTTATTGAGAATGAACAGAGGTTTAACAATAATGTGTTTCATTTAAAGTCACCATTACAGTGAATAGTGTTTCCATTAGTTGGGCTCTTAACTCTTATTATATCTATTGTCTTCTTTGGCTGCTGTGACAAAGTGTTTGTCAAACACATTTGCAGCAGCAAAGAAAGCTAAAGTGAAATGAGATCAGGGGCCGGTTGCATAAACATAGTCATTATCTTAAGACTGTGTCTAAGAAATAGTCTGACTAACTAAAGTCACTGAAGAAAGACCATTGCATAAAATAAGCTCACACCTATATTTATCAAGACTGTCTAAATCGCATTGATTTGTGGGAAAAATAAGACGCTGAACAACT
Organism: Leuciscus leuciscus; assembly: GCF_965113295.1. Lineage (NCBI taxonomy): Eukaryota > Metazoa > Chordata > Actinopteri > Cypriniformes > Leuciscidae > Leuciscus > Leuciscus leuciscus. The sequence goes on along the minus strand of NC_138727.1, from coordinate 50,737,124 downwards.
TAAACAAAATGGCCGACAGTACGCGCTCGTCACAGTTTTCCTTTGCGGAAAATATTTGTATTTTAGAAGAATACAATGCTTCTAAATCGACTTTAATGAACAAATTTAACGATTACAACGGCAATAGCAAAAAACACAAAGCTTGGACCACAATAACGGAAAGAGTTAACAGTGTCAACCCATCTGTCTCACGATCCGTCAAAGATGTTCAAAAACGGTTTAAAAATATGGTTCAAGAGGCAAAAAAGGACATTTTTAAGCGAAAAAACCCAGCAACGGGGGGAGGACCATCTCCTAAATTGAAAAGGACAACGGAAATGATCATTGAAATATACGGAGACGAATCTCCGATGTTTTGGGGAATCCCCGGGGGGAGGGAGAGCGGAGTATCCGGGCAGACGTTACCCACAGCGGGGGAAGATACTCAGTCTCATACCGCTGTCACATCAACGCCGCTTGGACAGTCTCGTGAGTAATAATGTTTTGATAGTGATTGTTTTTGCTTCATTTTAAACACTGTAGGCTACTGCTGTTTTAGATTGAATAACACTTATTATCTTCTAGTTGACTGCGAGGTGACACTAACATTGGTCTCTCAAAATGACGAAGCGCCTGTTACAAGCCAGGATGACCAAACAACACAAAGTGAAGGTAAAGCTATGCTTTCAATCTTTCAGCTTAGTCAGCCCTCTATTATTCCTTACTACAATGTTTTAAGTTTAAAACAGATTAACAGTGTTTAAGCAATAACGTACAAGCGGCTGTGCTGTATTGTGAGTCACGGCTGAAGGCACGACGCGAAGCGGACTTATTCAAGATACAGCACTAGCATCGAGTACTTTATTGCTTTTATAAAACGTTTTACAAAATACAAATATTATAAAATACAATAAGTGGACACAGGTTTGGGGAAATCACTTGTAATAGCATGTAGTGCTGTGCAATCACTAGTTGCTGCAGGACAGTGTTTTAAATCAAAGACTACTTTTGTCAATAAAGACCACACACACACAAATATATACCAAGAAGTGAGCAAAACCTGACAAAATCTACAAAAACGAACGTTTGGTGATGTCCTCATTTTTAAAATTGGTATAAAAATAAAGTTTTGTATTAAAATTTTATTAAACTTTCTGTGATGTAGGTTTAGGGAGTGGGTTATATAGTTAATATAAAATGTTCAACTATTTGTATATAAAAAAACTAGAAGTCTATGCAGTGTCCCCATTTACATAGCTAAGTAATTGTTTTGTGTGTGTTTTTGTCTAAAATGAATGAACTACAAAAGGGTGAAGTAGCATGTAGTGCATTTTATCAGGAAAAAAATTTACAACAAAAAATACCGTGCCTGTCACTTTCTAATTTTGCTAATGTTGTTCTTGTTCTTTTTTTAATTTATTTTTAAAGATGACGATTTGGACAGCACCCAAATGGCACCTGTGGGAAGTGGCTCAGACACCGAGACACAGAAAGACACTCCAAGCAAGATAACCATGAACAATATACTTGAAAAACAATATAAAATATTAACACTGGAAGAGACTAAACTAAAATTAGAAATACAAAAACTAGAATTAGTGAAAACTAAGCTAAAGTTGGAGCTACAAAAACTTGGACATGAACTATAGATCTCATCGACCATTGTCCAATAACTAATCAAACAATTGTATTTAATAATTCCTGGTATTTAATTTTGAATTTACATATGTAATGTTTAAATACAGAATCTTTAGATATATTTAAGAGATTTGAAGAATTTAAGTGTAAGTTAATTTGTGATTTGAAGATTATATCATATTTCAGCTGATTTTACTGATACTATGCATCAAATATTTTGTAAGCATTGTCTCAATGAATAAATTAAAATATGTCCACTTAATTTGAAAGTATAAATTCTTTCATTTTTCTCAGTCAAACTGAGAAAATGTTTTCTACAATCATCTGTCGAATGTAACGCCCAGATCCATCTTCACCTCCTGCCTCAGTAATCTCCAAAGTGGGTTCTTCACAAATTTGATCATCCTCCAAGTCTGGGAGTGCAAGATCTCTATTAAATGGAAAGTGATATTTTACTCATTTAATTTAAAATCATTGGGGAATATGTAGCTAGGAGTTTTAATTACAGTTAAAAACATATTTATTACCTTGCCATGTTGTGCAAAACAACACATGCACAGATTATGTTGCAGACTCTTTCTGGTTTCATTTTGAGCTCTGCATGCAGACAATGAAATCTTCGTTTCAGGACTCCAAAACACCTTTCAATAACATTTCTTGTTTTGGTATGGGCTGTGTTGTACCGAGCTTGAGGCACACTGACTGGATTTAAGAAAGGTGTGAGTAGCCAGGGTTTTAGTGGATAACCAGAGTCACCCAAGAGCACACCCTGCAATTCTCCTCTCTCAAATGCATCATGAATTTGGGAATTCACTAAAATTCTAGAGTCATGGGTTGATCCTGGCCAACGAGCAACACAGTTGAGCACTCTTAGTTTGGCATCACAAATAGCCTGCACGTTAATACTGTGGTAGCCTTTCCTGTTAACAAACAATGGCTCATGAGTTGAAGGTGCTTGAATCCTAATGTGTGTTCCATCAATGGCTCCAACTACATTTGGAAATCCTGCAATGTTGAAAAAATCTGCCTTCACCTTGTTCAAGGTAGAGACGTCAGTCGGATAAAGTGGAAGTCTTCCTGACAGCGCACAGGCAACCCGATGAATAATTCTTGATGCTGTAGACTTGTGTACCCCAATTAAGTCTGCAGCTGTGTTTATAAAACATCCTGTGGCAAAGAAGCGTAGAGCTAGACATACTTGTAGCAGTGGAGGGATGCTAAAATTTCTGGAAGTTTCAGGCCTCAAATGCTCCTCCAAGTCAATTGCTAGTTCTTGTATTGCATGTCTAGGAAACCTTAGCTTCTCCAGCAGTTCCTTTTCAGGCAGGACTTCTAATGGGTTTGAACGGTCTTTGAAAACTCTTTCTCTTCTTATTGCCCTTTCATAAAAGCAAATATTAAAATGTGCCATACCGCAAGACAAAGTCGTGCCACTTTGTGAATCTAGAGCACTTGAGTTTATTCGTTTCCATGGCAACATAGATTGTAAAGGAAAGTTAGCCAAGGGGGAACCAGTCTTACTTTTTTGTCTTAAATTAGACCAGTCTAAAATGTTATGCAACTGACTTAAAAAGTAAATACCAGTCTTAAAGAAAAAAATTAGACGACTAACTTGCAAGACTAGTCTTAAATAGATTTATGCAACCGGCCCCAGGTGATGATGGTTACCTGTTGATGGTTTTATAATCATCATGAAATAACCTGTTTCACTGAGATAATTTGAATCTCACAATTGTATTGTACCATTAATATATTCTCATCACAAACCCTGTGTTACTGCAGCATGAGGTCCAGCAATATTATAACAATCAGTTAGAAGACTTTAACAAACATGAGCACGATAAAAAATCCACGGTGACACACTTAGATATCAAAAATCAGCACATGAATCTCAACAAGGGTGACAATATTATTTATTTTTTTTGATTAATTCAGAACATCACTGAAAAGCTACTAAATGCCACAACAAAAACAACAGCAAAAAAAATAAAAGCACATATTTAGAATTAAACAAATTAATAGGACAATTTAGCTGCATAATTTATTCATGTTGCAATGCATGCTGGGAGTTTTGTACAATGATGGTACCCATCATGCATTGCAGCAAGCTACTTTTGATTCTCACCATTGTTGAGATTCATACGTTGATTATTGATGTCTGTGTGTGTCATCGAACAGTAATGATTCGTGCTCATGTTTGTTAAAGTCTTCTAACTGATTGTTATAATATTGCTGGACTAACACAGGGTTTGTGATGAGAATATATTAATGGTACAACACAATTGTTAGATTCAAATTATCTCAGTCAAACAGGTTACGTCATGATGATTATAAAACCATCAACAGGTAATCATCATCACCTGATCTCTTTTCACTTTAGCTTTCTTTGCTACTGCAAATGTGTTTGACAAACACTCTGTCACAGCAGCCAAAGAAGACAATAGATATAACAAGAGTTAAGAGCCTAACTAATGGAAACACTATTCACTGTAATGGTGACTTTAAATGAAACACATTATAGTTAAACCTCTGTTAATTCTCAATAAAAACTTTTGTAGACGTCTGACAGAAATAAAGTCAGTCTGGTTGGTAATAAGTGAAGCTGGTAATGCTGTTTGTGGAGTTGTTTAATCCTCCAGTTTGGTTTATTTCTTTGCTCTTGGCTGAGATGTGGCATTGCTATGGCCTGCTTGCAGAGGTGGAGAGTCCAGGGGTCAGAAAGTAAAAGTCCTGCCATATTTTTATTCCACCCATGAACTCACACAGCAAAAACTCTAGTGTTAAATGAACTCTCCTGGGAGTTTATTTGGCTCCAGACTCAAGAGTGTTAAAGTTAACGAGCTAATTAAGTGATTGATTGAGTGATGATTGAGCATTATTGAAGACACCTGATGTTAACAAGCAGAATCACTGAAGGAGAAAAATCACAATTTTAGACACCGTTATGGAGATTAGTGTTCGATTTAGTTGGGCAGTTGACCTTCAAATGATTATCTTTAGATTTTGTTTGGCTGTTGATCTGAGTTATTACAGCCAGATGATCAAAAAGAAAAGGTGATCAGGTGGTGTTGGTTATATTTGAACATAATCATAATTTGATCTGAATCACTGAACTCAATCAGAGCCTAATCTCTGACTTAAATGTATATTGGTCATTACAACATCACAGTAATTCTACAGATTAAGTTCCAGATTTTTCAATATAATTCAAATTATTTCTTAAAAGTTGTTCTGATAAAGAAAAATAAAATCTTTCTTTAAGGCACACACAGACATCAAGATTCAGTGTATGAATCTCAACAATGGTGACAAAAAGAATATTCAATTAGGAAAACAAGACAATTCAGATCATAATTTATTCATACCGCAATGCATGATGGGAGCCATGGATGAGTTTTGATTGGTGGCACCTAGAATGCACTGCAACATGCTTTATTATTGTCACCATTGTTGAGAATCACAGGCTGATTCTTGGTGTTTGTGTGTGCCTTAAAGAAAGGTTTTCTTTTTCTTTATCAGAACAACTTTTAAGAAATAATTTGAATTATATTGAAAAATCTGGAACTTAATCTGTAGAATTACTGTGATGTTGTAATGACCGATATACATTTAAGTCAGAGATTAGGCTCTAATTGAGTTCAATGATTCAGATCAAATTATGATTATGTTCAAATATAACCAACACCACCTGATCAACTTTTCTTTTTGATCATCTGGCTGTAATAACTCAGATCAATAGCCAAACAAAATCTAAAGATAATCATTTGAAGGTCAACTGCCCAACTAAATCGAACACTAATCTCCATAACGGTGTCTAAAATTGTGATTTTTCTCCTTCAGTGATTCTGCTTGTTAACATCAGGTGTCTTCAATAATGGTCAATCATCACTCAATCAATCACTTAATTAGCTCGTTAACTTTAACACTATTGAGTCTGGAGCCAAATAAACTCCCAGGAGAGTTCATTTAACACTGGAGTTTTTGCTGTGTGAGTTCATGGGTGGAATAAATATATGGCAGGACTTTTACTTTCTGACCCCTGGAATCTCCACCTCTGCCTGCTTGTGGCCCAGATCTGGCAAACAGGAGTGGCCGACCCAAGTGCCGTAAGTCCACGCTGCATGTGGGCCAGATCATCTTTCCATGTGTGCCAGATGTGGGCCGGATCTGGGCCGACACAATGTTGCTATGTGGGTCCAAGTTTGGTGTATATACAATATTTACAAGAGAAACAGTTTCAGATCAACAGTTTAACAGTTGGGTTCAGCAAATAAAAAGTGTCTACATCAACGTAACACTATTTAGACGAGCGTTTAACAACAAAAATAAATAATATGGGTAAGTTTTGTAATAAATCACAACAGGTTAGCAACTGACAGGATAAGTAAAATAAGATTTGTAATGATCCAGAACCAAACAGCAGCAGCAGCAACAATGTACATCAACAACACACAAAGCAAACCAGCAGAAGACAAGCCTTCCTTCAGTGGAGATCTACTTTTCCTTGAAGACCAAGCCCAACCGAGCAGTCATCAGCGGTTAGCGCCCTCACCTGGCTTAACCTGCACATAGAAGAAGGCAGAGAAACCACATTACTGCCACCTAGTGGCTTGACACACAAGATGTTCAAAAATATAAATTACATCGTAGGACGTAACACAATCTATGCATCGTCTGGTCAAGACATTGGAAATTACATTAATGAGGAGTGTTTACTCCTCTCTTTGTCACAGGCTCATACAGTGGGAGGTGGTTCATAGAGCGACTGGTCTCACTGTCAGCCATTACCTCTGTATATATCCCACATTGTCAAATTACTCTATTAGGATTGTAGGTTTGTATTTTTTATTGCACTCATAATGTAGGCCTAGTTTTATTTTTTCAGAAATAAAAAAAAAATACAAATATGCATAATGTATTTAGTTTATTATGGGAAAGTTCTTTTGTTGTTGTTTTTGTTATATCTTATATGTATAAATAAATAATAATAAAAAAATACTCAAAGGCGCCATGTTCCCTCTTTGTCCTGACAGACGATCAACTTACCTCAATATTAACACTCGAAGTAACGTTCAAACTACTGACCCTTCCGTGGTCAAACTCAAGAAACGTAAACTTGAACATGATGTTAAACCAGTTCGGAAACTTTACTGTGTTTTACGGAGTTCAAAACCCATGATCCAAGAGATTTATTGTCTTCTTTTATTTGCAGTTGATTTCAGGCTGTGTATCTTTAAGTCAGTTGTAATAGTTGTGTTTCATTTTCTGAGAGTGCAAACATGATGTTGAACCAACATCACATTGTAACATTGACTCAACGCCATTACCATTGATTTATGGATGAAATTGAAAAATTCAACATTAATTGCTGGAGCAATTAGAGATGTTGATTCAATACAGTTAACATTGACACATTAACATTATTTTGATGGTTTCTGTCTATCTGGGACTCTAATCAAACACACCTGAACCAGCTAATCAATGTCTTCAGGATTACTAGAAAGCTACAGACAGGAGAGTTTATCAGGGTTGGAGCTAAACTCTGCAGGACAGTGGCCCTCCAGGACAGCATTTGCCCATCCCTGTCCTAGAGTTTCTTCTAATGAGTTGAATCAGGTGTGTTTGATTAGGGAGACAAAGAAAACGTGCAGTGTTGGGGGTCCTTCAGGAGCAGGTTTGGGAAACACTGACTTAGAAGAATTGTTTTGAAAATGGGTTCATTACTCAAAGCTTCAGTAACAGCGACCTCGCCTGGTGAAGTGCCAAGGCTGCATCTAAATTATCCCAGCTAGATAGTGGACAGGAGGCTTTAAGATGAGTGAAATGAATCTAGTGCACGTACCTACCTGTGCTTGTGTAACTATGGCCAGGGGGTATGTGGGATAGGGAACACTCAAATATTTGAATTAAGGAACAATATATTTTTTTACACTTTTTGGACTGAACCCGTTTCTTTTTTTGCTCACATTTAGAGAAAATTTGTTCAGAGGGAACTGTTAGGGGTTAACAGTTTAGGACCCAAGGACCAGATGTTTGAAAGAAGACCTGGAGTCAGAATTATAATAAATTGAAGAAAAGTTTTACTGAAGATAGTTAGCAGTTTCATCAGCAGAAGTCAGCTTCAAGACTCACACAGGAGTTCGTAGGCCGCCCCGCTTACAGTTACAAAGATCACAACAGTTATACCCTTCACCAAGGTCTAAGCTACGTCATTGCTTACAGGTTGAATGATTCTGATTGGCTAAGAAATTGATAAACATAGTAATTTTCCACACATATACAGATAGACTGAAACATTTCTCCATAGATTATGCAGCTGACACTCTGACCCTGAAGTTAGGCAAGTTGTGACCTTCCAGGTGGCAGATTTGGGTTGCTGGGCGCCAGCATGTCCAGAACAACAACTCAGTCAATCTCCAATAATGCCAGTGGTTCCTTAACCTGTAACCAAGAAGACTAACACACACACCGACACACAGCTTTTCCAAGGTTGGATTTGGCCAGACTCTAACTATAAACAGGAGTCTCGTCTCAAGAACATCAAGATAATGCGTTCTTTCTCAAGGAGAGCTACACTTTAGTCTAAGTAAGGCTTTAACAAAGAAATGGTCCCTTTAACTGTTGGCTTCAATGACCCCTATGTGTTTAAACATGTTGAAGACCTTTCTCAAACACAAAACCAGTCCCTATTTCATTTCTGGAAGCCGGGATAAATAGGCAAGCACTGTTACTGCATTCAGATATCAAATACAGACATTAAAGAATACATTAAAAGACCATTTCAGTGATCACACTGGTAACTTCTATAACAAAGTAAAATCTCCAGAGAAGTAATTCAACTCATGTGATATTTAGAAGGAAAAATATTTATGAATTCCTTGATTATAATCACTCATTACATATAGGGGAGCGCGGGGCACAATAACGCGGGGCTAGTTGTAACACGCTTGTTTTAAACACTTCCGCACATGCATGGATGACGAAACTTTGTGTATTTACTAGTTGCCGTATCAACACTATATAGAAACACTATATATTTTTTTTGAAGATATCCATAGACATTTATTAAACCATAGCAAAAGTAAATTTCTTACTTAAGTTAATGTTTCATCTCTATTTTTTGTGTTTATTTAAAATAAGACAAATCTGATATTATTTTAATCTCCAAGATGTTATTTAACAGTTGAGATAGTTATTTAATGCTTCGCTAACTAGCAGAAGACACTAGCAGGGTTTAAACCCCAGTTGTGCAGGCGGGGGCATGTTGTAACACTGCGTTACAATGAGCCCCTATTAGAAATATGCTATTATATTCTATACTTTTATTTAATTTTATTGGGAAAACGTGAGAAAAAGGTGAATAAAGACTGAGAGTCAATGTTCAGAAATGACTAATTATTTATTTGTTTTGAACTATGTTGTATAGCTGTGTTTTCATGTGTTCGTAGTCAAAACTCAAAAATGTGTTTATATTTAATTATAAAAAATTGCCATTATTTTATATGAAAAAGTTTTTTAATTGTATTTTATTTAGAAAATATTTTAGTTTGTTTTGTATATATTTTTTATTAGATCAGATAACATTTTAAGCTGTCATATGTTATGTTACAATGTGCCCCACACATGTTACAATGTACCCCACCTATGGGGCATGTTGTCACATTTCACTTCCATTCTTTCAGGGTATGTCAAGAAAAAAGTATATACTGTATTAATAAAACAAAACCACATAATTGTACTAGACATGTGGGAAATTAATGTGGGAAAAAATAAATACTCTGAACCATAAGTAGATTTACACAAACTGAGAAAGTCAAAAAGCGTTAGGTTGTGCCCCGCTCTCCCCTACATTGAATCAGCAGTGGATTCTAATCCACCCCCTTCAGAACGAACAAATGTGTGGCAGTGTTGCTGCGAACCACTCAGGAGGTGATTCATTCAGAGAAGGAAGCAGTTGCTGCTTCGGACGTCATATGTCACATGATTTTTCCGTACCAAAGCAACCTTCGGAGCAGTGGTTCAAATGGAATTGTAGTTAATGGTTTTGAAGCACGTATCAAAACTTCAGTGTCAGACTGCCATCACTACTTTTGTCTATTTTTGTCGGCTGTGATAGTGTGTTTGTTAAACACATTTGCAGCAGCAAAGAAAGCTAAAGTGAAACAAGATCAGGTGATGATGGTTACCTACTGATGGGTTTATAATCATCATGAAATCGACTGATTCACTGATGTCTTTTGAATCTAACAATTATGTTGTACCATAAATATATTCACATCACAAACCCTGTGTTACTGCAGCATGAGATCCAGCAATATTATTACAATCAGTTAGAAGACTTTAACAAACATGAGCACGAAAAATGAATCTATGACGACACAGACAGAAATCAACAATGAGCACAATAATCTCAACAATGGTGTCGTATGTACGCGGAAACCTCAAAGGAAAAACTTCTCAGTTTTATATCGTTGTCTTGTAAACATAACCTTTGATGAAATCAACTGAAGATTGAGATTGAGAATTGATGTTTTGTTGGTTAAAAAGTGATGCTACCATTGTTTTGGTCAGTGTTTGCTTTAGTTGGGCTCGTGACCCATTTATCTTTCTAAAGAATTTTTGTTTAAGCAATATTGCAATAGAGTTTCATGATAAACACTTGTGCATTGCTGAAGAATAAGATTCAAAGTGCAAATGGTTCGCCATTTTGTTCTTATACTACAGTTTCACAAGATCGGAAATGCAAAATTTCAATGCATTAATTATATAATGTTTATTAGAGACTTTGGATGTAAAAATCTAACATAGAAAGTGAAGGGTCAAGAGCCCAACTAAAGCAAATACTCAACACCATAATAGTGACATAATCTTTTGACCAATTAATCATCGATATCTTAATCTCAGTTAATTCTCAATTTTAACTTCTTTAGACGTCTGACAGAAATAAAGTCAATCTGGTTAGTAATTAGTGAAGCTGGTAATGCAGTTTAATTGAGTTGTTTAATCCTCCTCTGTGAGATTTATTGTCTTATTTTACCTTTATTTGATTTCATCTGAGGCTTTGGCTGGAAGTCAGTTGTAGTTCTTGGCTTCGTCCAAAACTGCATACTCACTGCATGAGTATTGTTTCAACATTGAATCAAGGTTGAAACTTAACTTTGATTTTTTTTCATCAGGTTTGCACCCTGAAATAATGTTATTTCACTGAAGAATAGATCAAGATCAACATAAAATCGATTGTTGTTCAACTTAAAACTCCAAAAACAGCTTTTGCTTAATGCATTATTTAGACACACAGACATCAAGAATCAGCACATTAAACTCAACTAGTTTTAACAATTTCTTGAAAGAGAGAAATTAGAAACAACAACCAAACAGTTTGGAAGCAAAAACTTCATGGGTGAGCTCGTGCCTAAAACAATAAGCCAACAGAAACTAACTTCCCCACGAGAAAAGGAACTTAACAACAAATAAAAAAAAAGAGAGAAACAAAACATACAATGGCCTACCCTACCTCCTTATCTATCTAATAAACAGGAGAAAAAAACAAGGCACTCATACCCTTAGGCTTCTAAAAGAAGTTATTCAGATAGGATCAATAGGGAACTGATGTTATCAACATCAGACTGTAGCAAAAGTGATTAACAGCACTCTGTTAAACACCAAAAGAGTTCACAGAAATCACATCTTAAAGGGATAGTTTAAATAAAAAATTGAATAAACCAATGATTTACTCACTCTGAAGCTATCATTCTTCTTTCAGACGAATATCACATCACCTTTCCTTTTAATTACACTTTTTAATCATTTGGGAATTGAGGATACTAATTATCGAAGTTTTGCAAGTGGAATATTTGCCCAATCTCACCTGATACAAGACATCTGCTCAGAAGTCTGTGGTCATTGTTGTTTGATTCTCCTACATGATGGGTCATTATATATTTTCAATAAGGGCAGGCATGCAGTGAAGCACTTCCCTTCTATGGTGCAGAGTGTCTAGAAACCACTCAGTTGTAGCCCGTGCAGAATGAGGCCTGATGAGATGTCACCTTGATGGCAGTTTATGTCTCTGTACAATCCAAATATATGCCTCCTCACGTAAATGGTATGAATACGCTATATCTAATCAATAAAATTGTGGCAACAGATTACAAGCAATATTATTAATTTAATTTAACAAATTAGAATTGAGTAATAATTAATCAAATAAATTCCTTAAAAGTTAACCATTTAAAATGAGTAAAATGTACAACAATTTTTTTAAACACTTTTTTTTTTATTGCCAACATTGAAGACACCTGATGTTAACAAGCAGAATCACTGAAGGAGAAAAACGTAATTTAAGTCACAATTATGGATGATCAGTGTTTGTTTTAGTTGGGCTCTTGACCCTTAAATCATTTACTTTAGATTTTGATTGGCTGCTGAGTTATAACAGCCAGATGAACAACGAGAAAAGGTGATCTGATGGTGTTGGTTATGCTTTAACCTAATCGTTATTTCACAATCATTTAACCTGAATCACTGAACTCATATAGCCCCCTGTGCCGTGCAGCAGCAGCTTATTTGCATTTAAAGGGCACACACTAAAACAGCGTGTTTTTCGGAGCACCAAAAAGTGACAATTTAATCATGAATTTAAAAAATGATCTGTTGGGTATTTTGAGCTAAAACTTCACATACACACTCTGGGGACATCAGAGACTTATTTTACTTCTTGTGAAAAGGGGCATAATAGGTCCCCTTTAAAACAGAGCGTTCAAATCAGAGGCTAAAATCGGGCTTGGAAAAATGCCTTTTATTTCTAAATTATGACAATTTTTTATCTAAAAAACATACTAACATTATAAGGGCACCCCAGGAAACATTATAAAATAATAAAATATTCCATGCCATAGGACCTTTAATTAATCACTCAATTATCTAATTAACTGTATCACTGCTTCAGTGTTACTTTAAACCTCTATAGAGTGGGACCATATGTGCTCTGAACAGTGTTGGTTTAACATTGGGGATTTTGTTGTGTGGAAAGTTGTATTTGAATTTGAGGAAGGAAAACAGCAGACTTGTTTATATTTCCTCATTAGAAGGATGGACAGATAACTTCTCTATATCATCTCAACACAAACAAACTTTTTATTCCGTCAGTCGTGTTGATCACTGTATATCAGATTATATCAGGTAAGATCTTATTTCTGCTCATAATGATCCTCATCACTCTCTTTATGTCAAAAACATGTATTGATGTGTGTGTGTGTTACAGTTGTGTAGTTATAATTGATTTGTGTGTAGTTATAGTTGAGTACGGGCTTTGACCAGGTTAGGACTCTTACTAACATTTTTAATGATGAAACTTTATTAATAACTCCAGAGCACTTGTAGAGATCTACAAGATCTCCAACAATTTTCAGGTCTGATGTTTTTGGGAAACAGCTTGTGATTCTAAGATGATTCATATAATTTCTAGGGAAACACAAGAGTATCATTTCATCTTTTATTGCATTATGCTTTGACAATTAAAAGTCTCAATTTTAACTCTTATATGGAAGTAAAATAATGTCAAATGTTTTTGAAATAAAAAGCCTGTTGAATTGCACTACTTGAAAAAAAATAGGCATTGCATTAACCATGCTTGCATTTTAATGCATTGTATTTTTAGTGCTTACATTTTTATGGGCTGAAATTCAACATGGTTGAATATTTAAGCTGTGAATATTTCAATTAAAAACATTTCAAACACCTTTTCATTATTAAAAATTCAATAATCCATATTCACCTTTCATATTTCACTTCCAAAATATTCAAACTGTTTAAAAATACAACCAATAACATTCAACAGGCAATTTTCGGTCCATTTTATTTCGCTTTGCAAATTCGCTTCCACAAATTCAGTGGTTCAAATTCGACAGTAAATTCAACATTGACGTCCAGGAACTGCAGGAAAAGCAGTAGATTACCGAGCATACTCTCCATCTGCTGTTAGTCGACCTCACCATCAGATGGTGCAAAAGCGCTTGTTGTTGACGAAGACATTCATTCATAAAATGGAAATGATTATCTGTGTCAGTATATGCAGAAAAGATGATAAACACACAAAAGCTGTGTTTATGTTTCATTCAATAACTTCATTGTTACTTTCCCTGTGTAGCCTACATGTCTGTCATCAGCTTTCTCTGCCATGAACAGGATTATAATCGGTTTCCCTCAATACCTCATACTCAAGGATTTTCCCTTCCTTCGGGACAAAACGCTTAACGTAGCTTAATGGACTGATACAGTGATAAAAAAGACCAATCTTGCACCTTATTAGGGAAGTAGGCTGTAGGCTATTATATAGGCTACAGGCAAGAAGATGGACTCAGAATATGAACGCGCAAAGTTTCATGCTGAGCGTTTCGTGATATACTGGCATAAAACACTTGATCAATTAATACTAACACTTTCTTTTCTTTTCTCTTCTCTTCTCTCTCTCTCTCTCTCTCTCTCTCTCTCTCTCTCTCTCTCTCTCTCTCTCTCTCTCTCTCTCTCTCTCTCTATATATATATATATATATATATATATATATAGTATGCCTACGTGTATTGCATTAGCTTAAACTGTCATAGCACTTGCATATTGTTGTCCTATTGTTAGTTTAACTGTAAATCGCTTTGGATAAAAGCTTCTGCTAAATGACTAAATGTAAAATTGGCTTGACATTGGACATTCGCACATTTAGGGACCGTCTCTAAAGTTGCATACAACATTGGCATACACATTTCTAACTTCAATAGCAAACTTAAATTTATTTGAATAAATATCAAAAATCCAAAGGGTGCGCATTATGCCTGACACTACATGAACACTTTACAGTTGGTTTTATGACTGTAAGTCGTTCTATTCAAATGCTATCGGAGTTAGAAACATGTATACCAAAGTCGTATACACTTTAGAGACGGTCCCTAAATGTGCGAATGTCCAACATCAAGCCAACTTTATGCCAGTCTATCACTGGGAAACGCTCAGCATTAACAGTTAAGCTTTGCGCGTTATTCTGAGTCCATCTGCTTGCCTGCGAGTTTGGTCTTTTACATCACTGTAGCCCATTAAGCTACGTTTAGCGTTTTATATATCCAGCAGGGGAATCCTGAAGTATTGAGGGAAACCCTAATAGCCTGCATGAAGCACATCGCCACAATATAAAGTTAAAGCAACTAAACAACCAAGGGAAATATATGTCAACCTCAAAAATGTAACATTGGATCTGTATATCCGCATCGGGGAATAACATTATAATCTCGTTCACGGTAGAGAAAGATGCATGTAGGCTACACAGGAAAAGTAACCGTGAAGACACTGAATTTAACATAAAACCGCCGTCATAATAATCACAAATACACTTACATTGCTGTAAATTAGTTTTATGAATGAATGACTTGTTCTAACTGTTGCTGGTCTTCGTCAACAACACGCGCTTTTGCACCATCTGATGGTGAGGTCGACTAACAGCAGATGGAGAGTATGCTCGGCAATCTACTGCTTTTCCTGCAGTTCCTGCACGTCAATGTTGAATTTACTGTCGAATTTGAACCACTGAATTTGTGGAAGCGAATTTGCAAAGCGAAATAAAATGGACCGAAAATTGCCTGTTGAATATTATTGGTTGTATTTTTAAACAGTTTGAATATTTTGGAAGTGAAATATGAAAGGTGAATATGGATTATTGAATTTTTAATAATGAAAAGATGTTTGAAATGTTTTTAATTGAAATATTCACAGCTTAAATATTCAACCATGTTGAATTACAGCCCATAAAAATGTAAGCCCTAAAAATACAATGCATTAAAATGCAAGCATGGTTTCAAGTAGTGCAATTCAACAGGCTTTTTATTTCAAAAACATTTGACATTATTTTACTTCCATACTCTTAAACAAAATCATAAATGCTGTGGAATGTTTTACATGTGTGTTTGAAACAGAGAAAACAAAGCTTTTTTTTTTTTTTACGTAAATAGTAAATACAATGGCTAATATGTTTATCTAACTGTAAAGGAAACTCGTCCTCTGAACCGGTTTGTGGATAAACAGAAATAAACTGACAATGGCTTCCTTTCATAAAGGTGAGTATTCTTCTTGTGTTTAAAGGTTGCCTCTCATCGCCCCAAAACCTTCTGAACTGTGAACGTATGATGAATGTAGTTTTCTCAGACTCAATACAATACAATTTCAGTGTTTTTATTGACTTTTTCCTTCATATTTCAGGTTTTATAAAAACTCATCCTCTCATCTCTGCTATTCTGTGTAAGTCTAAACAGTGTTTTTGCTTTGTGTTTGTATGCTGATGTAATGACCAGTGAATCAGATCTGGTTTATCCTTCACGTCACTTCACACAGTAAATTTCACAGTGTTGAATTACCATCACTCAGTGTTCATATGGGAAACACCAGCAGAGTGTTCAAAGAAACATAGAAGCAGTGTTAGAGTTAATGAGATAATTAATTAATTAATTGATTTGATGATTGTTTGATAATTGAAGAAACCTGATGACAAGCAGAATCATTGAAGAAAAGAGAAACACAAGAACTACAACTGACTTCCAACCACAGCTTTAGATGAAATCAACTGAAAAGACATTAAATCTATAACACGTGAAGGACCCAAAACATTTTAAAAAAATTAACGGGTTGATTATTCACAGCAGGAGGTTCAGGTCCACAGGTAGAGGAATGAATTGGGCTGAATGATTTATGAAATTTTTGATTATTTCATACACCATTGTATGAGAAAGGAAATTAAAATGATGTATCAGTATCGTTATCAGTAACATGACAAGACATACTTTTGAACCGATTCTTTTAAATCACCTGGTTCATTTTGGTGAATTTGACTGATCTTAAAGTTTAAACTTGCCGCAGCTACAACTCAGTTTGCGAGATCGCTGACAAACGCCCAAAATCATAGGCAAATCACACAGTGTGAATTATCAAAGACGCGATCTGAGAGAATCGCTAACGCCCGTGAGATATTTGCCATGCTAAACATCTGGACCTGTCGGCGACTCAAAATCCTGCTGTATACTGACCAGATTATCAGTATTTTAATAGATATATTTACAATTTTATCATACAGAAACATACCACACACATTTGCTTGACTAGCAGCAACAGCAGCACATAACACTGCTGGTGTTAATTTAACACCGGGGAGTTTACTGTGATGTGTCTCGGTCTGTTTGGGAGCTGGAGTAAAGTTGTTAATGTAACACATAAATTATGTTTTTTGGTTTAGAGCTACAGAAACAGACCTGATATTTGGTTTGGACTCAAGTCACTCAAGAACAAATTCATTTTTGCATTTTAGGATCCGTTTGAGAGAAATTACTTTTCTTTCTCTTGAAACCTCTAGAATTCCTAAACCATAAGGTCATTCATGCTTTAATTTATATATTGATACAACTACAATCCCAGTCAACACTATGATCTCACAGTGATGTCACCATGTGGTCACAACATCAGCAATCTGAGTTTACAGTGATCTAAAAGTTTAACCTCACAGCGCTCTCACTGTGTGCTCATCCCAGTTTATAACTAGCTAATAGCTAATTTTATTTTTGTTACCAGAATGTTCTCCTAAAAGGTAGAATAACACTCTCTATAAATTATTTTAAACATGTTTAGTGATAACATTGATAGAACATTATCCCCTAACATTCTAAAGTTTTCAAACCTCAAAAATCAGCGTGTGAATCTTAATAACGGTGCCGTGCTTCATGCAGCAATGCATTCTGGGTGCATTATGCAAAACTCATTAGTGGCTCCCAGAATGCATTGCAGCATGTCACCGTTATTGAGATTAACATGCTGATTTTTGAGGTTTGAGTGTGTCTGTCTAAATGAAACACTGTTTTTTTTTTTTTTTTTTTATTTAGACATAGTTGAATGTCATGCTGTAGAAACATTATTTTAATCAATTACACTAGAAGCTGACCAGTGCATCACATGATGATTATATCATTGTCATCATCATCAAGTAGCTGACATCATCTGATCACAGTTTATCTTATTGTTCTTGCCATAACAAACAGTTACAGCAGCCAGAGAAAAACTAACATTAAAACATCAAGAGTCAAACTGCCCAACTAAAACAAACACTGATCACCATAATGGCGAAACCAAACCAAACTATTAATTTATCAAATAAATAAATCATCAACATCTAAACCTCTGTTAATATCAATAAGAACTTTTCCACACATATGACAGAAATAAAGTCTGGTTTGTAATAAGTGAAGCTGGTAATGCTGTTTGTGGAGTTGTTTAATGACGTTGGAGCCTGACATCCAGTGTTTACGCATCAACCCAATTTTCATTTTCAACCAAAATTTGACATCTGAGTGATGTTGGAGTCCATGTCCAATAACATTTTTAGCTGGGGTGAGTCACATTGTGGCCATGATATGAGCACACAGTACGTGTGCTGTGAGGTTACACTTTTAGCTCACTGGGAACTCACATTGTGGTCATATGGAGAGATCACTGTGAGATCATTGTGTTGACAGGGATGTGATTGATTGATCTGTGTAGAGAAGACACTAAACAAAACCCCACTTCTTTCATTTCATTCTGTTCTTCACACTGTTAACCCTTGCTGTAAAAAAAGCCGTAATTCAGACAGTATCATACCATTTTCCATTAAAACAGTAATATACCCTAGAAAACAAAAATAGCCTACAGGAATATACTGTAAATGAACAGTGCTCCAAATCGACACTCAGAGGCTGTTTTCCCAATCACACCCTATACCCTCATTCACTATTCCCTACATTAGTTCACTAATATAGTCCACTTGACAGAGTGAATGAAAAGAAGAGAGTGAATTGAGAAACCGATGAACACCTGATAAGCAGAATCACTGAAGGACAGAGAAAAAAGAACAGAAAAAAGAGAAACACAAGAACTACAACTGACTTCCAGTAACACTGAGTGTGAAACCAGTTTACAAACCAGTTTATGATTATTTCTTTCATACATGTACAAAAGTTCTTGTTGAGGATTAACAGAGATTTAGTTAATAATAAAATTTGTTGTCACCATAATGGAGATCAGTATTTGCTTTAGTTGGTCTCTTGTCCCTTGACTTCTTACCTTTCATTTTTCTCTGACTGCTGTAACAGTGAGTTTATAAAACACATTTGATATGGTAAGAAACAGTCAAGAGATAGTTGATCAGGTGTTTTTGTTCTTTTGTGATGATGTCACAATCATCTTGGACTATCTGATTTTCTATCTGACAACCTGTATATATTAATTTAAATTATGGGTATGTCATTTTTAGCATAAATCTGTGTATCTACATAATGAAATCAATATTTCTATAATCAGGTCTTCTGAAAAATAACAATCATATAGTTCATTCAATTTTATTTTACTCCTAATTGGTTCAGACACACAGATATCCACAATCAGCATATGAATCTCAACAATGGTGAAAAGTTTCATGTCGCAATGCATGCTGGGATCCAGGATAATATAAAACTCCCAGCATGCACTGCTGCATGAATAATAATTAAAAAAAAGAAATATTGCCACCATTGTTGAGATTAATGTGCTATATTGTGCTATCTCTGTGTTCTCTTACGAGAGGTCTCTCGTACTGCGTAAGATATCTTACGCTAGGGGAAAATCCTTTTCCGCGAGATATTGAAGCCAAAAATTATCCTTAATTTTGTAATAATGCAAAACGCGTTGCAGCAGCAATGCAGACATAGGCGAGACAGCTCGCGCGCCTATTGGCTGCTCTGCGGCAACTGCAGCAGCCTATCGAGCGAGGCCTGGCGTGACGTCAGACCCAATCAGGGCACTTCGCGCCCGCTGCGTCACGTCCCGCCGAAATGGGCGTGGTCTAGGCCTATAAATATCGCTCGCAGGCAGCTATTATCTGATTTTTCATCCTTCAAGCGAAGCACACGCATCGCTGGAGCTGGATTAGAAGCCGCGCCGTCGAGAGAGAGCACCTTCAGCGGGACGAGTCACTGAAGTCGCTGGCCGCGCCGCCTTCCTGCCTTCCTGCTGCGCTTTCCGGCGCTTATATCCTTCTCTTTTATTTGCTCTGTATGTCTATGTGTGTGTGTCGCCGCAGAGCTAGCGTCTTTTTAAAGATGCCTTCCTGCGGCTCGTGCAGAGCCACACTCAGCGACGGGGACCGCCACGTGATCTGCGTTTCCTGCCTGGGTGAGGAACATGCAGCTCTCGCGCTCACTGACGGCGGATGCCCTCACTGCGAGCTGATGGCAATGGCGACTCTGAGGACTCGCCTAGCCGTCTTCACCGAGACTGCTCCCCCGCCCGCCGCGGCGTCGCGCCGTAAAAAGCGGGCCCCGGAACCCTCCCTCAGCCGCCAAAGCTCGCCGGTTCGCCCGCTTGCTTCCCCGGCTTCTTCTGTTTCGCTTCCTGACGGACAGCGGCCGCCGTCTGCCGCCGCTTCCGTTGATATCGCGGATGAGGAAGCCCTGCTGGGAGAGGATGATTCCTGCTCTATCCTGGCGTCAGGCAGTGAGGATTGGGCGGGCTCTGAGGACCCCGCACCCCCTGCCCGCACTTCGTCAGGCAAGAGAGCTTCCATTGAGACGGAACTCATGCGAGTACTCGCACAGGCCGCGGCGAGCCTCGGCCTCGAGTGGTCTTCGCCTGAGCAGCCCGCTCACAACCGGCTGGATGGATTTTTCCTGCCTGGGGAGCGCGCTTCGCCTGTGTCCAGACCGGCGCCTTTTCTTCCTGAGTTACACGAAGAAGTCGCCAAGTCCTGGAGCGCCCCCTATTCTGCTAGAGTGCGTCCTGCTGTTTCTTTGGCATTCTCCGCCGTTGACGATGCCAAGAACAAAGGATACC
The DNA here is from genome assembly GCF_965113295.1 of Leuciscus leuciscus. Taxonomy (NCBI): domain Eukaryota; kingdom Metazoa; phylum Chordata; class Actinopteri; order Cypriniformes; family Leuciscidae; genus Leuciscus; species Leuciscus leuciscus. Next base: position 50,716,640 of record NC_138727.1, on the reverse strand, counting down.
TCTCGCTGCCGCCGGTTGAAGAGGCGATAGCGGCCCACTTATGCCCGCCCTCCACTGGACGGCGCGCTAAGCCGGCCCTACCCTCTAAAGCTTGCCGCACGACGTCGAGCTTGCTCCACCGCGCTTTCTCCGCCGCCGGGCAAGCTGCGTCAGCGTTGCACACCATGGCAACGCTCCAGATCTTCCAGGCCGATCTCCTCCGTAAGCTGGATGAGGAAGGACCTGACGCGATCTGCGTGCCGGACTTAAGGAGTGCCACGGACCTCGCTCTTCGTGCTACTAAGTCCGCAGCGCAAGCCATTGGACGGACTATGGCTTCTCTCACCGTGTCTGAGAGACATCTCTGGCTGACGCTCTCGGAAATGGCCGAGTCTGAACGCACCGCGTTCCTCGACGCCCCGCTTTCCGCCACAGGCCTCTTTGGATCCTCCGTCAAAGATTTCGCGGAGAGATTCGCAGAGGTACAGAAAGCGTCTCAGGCTATGAAGCACTTCCTCCCGAAGCGCTCCAGCTCTGCAGCAGGCCGTGCGAAACCGTCTGCTCAGAGCTCACAGCCACCGTCCACTGCCTCCACTTCACAGCGCCGCCAGGCCAGAAGCGCGAGACCGCGCTCCCGCTCATCCGGTCGCCGCCCCGCAGGACGCGGCTCGCGACCTAGGATCACGGTGAAGCCCGAGGCCCCGAAGTCGTCCTAGCACAGCTAGGAAAACGACGGTGTTCCAGTCCCGCTGCGGCCGGACTCACACCAAAGCTATTCGCTCGTCCAGTTCCAGAAAATGTGACGGTTCCAGTGTTTTCTGCAGCCAACAAGTCGGTTCTGTCACCCGCTTGCCTGCACACAAATGCCGTTTTCACGGCTACCCAGATAAATCCCCAAAAGAGTGTATTTTCTGGTGTCCCGGCCACGGCCGATGGTGTTTCGTGTGTAGTAAGAATGCCCACTGCCCAGTGCCCATCCCTACACATAAGCACAGCCTGTCACACAGGGCTCGCGCACATAAAACCGACTCAGATCGGTTGCGCTTCAAACATGGTGAACGTGCCCACTACCCAGTGCCCACTAACACCCCGTTATGCATGTCTCACGGTTTCTGTAAAAACGAAACCAACGTGCACTCGCTTCACGCAAGCGAACGATGCTTTCGGTGTGATAAATGTGCCCGCTGTCCCGCGCCCACATCCACACATAGACATGACAGTTCCCACGGGAACCGCCCAGCCCTCCCCCTCGCGGTTAACCACCGCAGAGGAGTCGAGCGCGGGCAATCTGCCCGCTGTCATCAGCGCGCCCCATGCCTCAAATGTCACGAGCGACACGCTTGTGTTACAGCACACCGAAGCTTCTCCATCGCTGAGCGAGCGGAGCGCGCTTCGTATTCGACCCCTAGCTATCCATGCAGACGCATGGGCAAAGCTACCCGGGGTTTCGAAGTGGGTGCTGAACATTATAGAAAGAGGCTATTCGCTGCAGTTTCGCCGACGCCCTCGCCGCTATGTGGCGCGCGTCGAGACCACGGTAAAAACAGAAGTAGCACATCTACTTCGAGCCGAAGTGACGAAACTATTGAGCAAAGGGGCCATAGAACCTCTCTCTCAAGATCAGAGCGAGGGAGGGCTATACAGCAGATACTTCCTGGTACCGAAAAAAGACGGGGGTCTCAGACGGGGATCTAAGGCAACTGAACAAAGTGCTTGTGAAGCGACAGTTCAGGATGCTCACGACCAGGCAAATCCTTGTGCAGATTCGCCAAGGAGATTGGTTTGTGTCAATAGATCTGAAAGACGCGTATTTTCAAATACAGATAGCGTCACGTCACAGGCGATATTTGAGATTCGCCTTCGAGGGCCAGGCATATCAGTACACAGTCCTGCCGTTCTGTTTGTCCCTAGCACCCCGTACATTTACGAAGTGCATGGACGCGGCGCTCGCACCCCTCAGAATGAGAGGCATGCGAGTGCTGAACTATTTGGACGATTGGCTGATTCTAGCGCAATCTCGCGCAGTGCTCATAGAACACACGACCATTTTACTCGATCACCTCGAGGTTTTGGGTCTGAGTGTCAATTGGGCGAAGAGCTCCCTGTCACCCAGTCAGAAAATATATTTCCTGGGCACAGAACTGGACTCACTATCCATGATAGCGCGACTATCACAACAGCGCGCGGTAGACATTCGACGCACAGCGAACTCTTTTCGCTGCGGCGCGTCTGTCCCGCTCAAAAGATTTCAGAAGATGCTAGGTCTCATGGCCTCAGCATCGTCAGTGCTCCAGCTGGGTCTGCTCCGCATGCGCCCGCTGCAGTTTTGGCTGAAAGCGCGAGTCCCACGCGAAGCGTGGGCACCCGGTTTGCTTCGCCTCAGGGTCAATCAGAAATGCGTTACAGCTCTGAAACCCTGGAAAGCGAACGACTGGTACCAATCAGGTGTAAGCCTGGGGACTTCCTCGAGGGTGAAAGTGGTGTCCACGGACGCGTCCACCTCGGGATGGGGAGCGCTGCTCGAGGGCAGACCGTTCTTCGGCCAGTGGTCAGAACGGGAGAAGCTCCTGCACATAAACTGCCTCGAAATGCTGGCAGTAGACAACGCGCTGACGCGTTTTTGTCCCCAAATAAAAGGTCACCACGTCTTGGTCCGTTCGGACAACATGTCTGTGGTGTCCTACATAAATCGCCAGGGCGGCATCAGATCCGAGAAACTGTACAGGCTGGCAGAACGCCTCCTGGTATGGGCTCAGTGCAACCTGCGCTCGCTCAGAGCAGCGCACGTGCCAGGGATCATGAATATAGGACCAGACAGACTGTCCAGGAACAATGTTCCGGCAGGCGAATGGTCCCTACACCCACAGACAGTCCAACTGCTGTGGAAGAAATTCGGCAGAGCGGAAGTGGACCTGTTTGCGTCTCAAGAAAACGCTCACTGTCAAGAATTTTTCTCCAAGAGCAGGAGCGCGCTGTCCCATGTGTGGCCCCGCCGCCCGCTCTATGCTTTTCCCCCCGTCTTTCTCCTGCCTCAGGTGATAGAACGGATCAGGGAAGAAGGATGCTCAGTACTGCTGGTAGCACCGTTCTGGAAAAACCAACCTTGGTTCCCAGCCGTGATGCAGTTAGCAAGTACTGCCCCGTGGCCAGTACCAGTGAGGAGAGATCTCCTCTCACAGGCCCGCGGCTCGATCTGGCATCCTCACCCGGAACTATGGTCCCTTCATGTCTGGGCCATCAACGGGTACATGTTGGACTCCCTAAAGGAGTATTAAACACGATCACGCAGGCTAGAGCTCCGTCTACAAGACGACTCTATTCTTCGAAATGGTCAGTGTTTTCGGGCTGGTGCACAGCCCGTGGTGTGTCACCCACAAACTGTGATGTGACGGAGGTGCTTTCCTTCCTACAAGAGCTGTTGGATGGGGGCAGGGCCCCCTCCACGCTCAAAGTTTATGTGGCGGCTATAGCAGCGTTCTCAGAAACAACGCTTGGTCAGTCAATAGGAAGGAACGATTTAGTCATCCGCTTCCTTAGAGGAGCTAAGAGACTGAATCCTCCCAGACCTCCCTCAGTCCCCGTATGGGACCTTTCTACGGTTCTGGAAGCCATGAAAGGTGCGCCATTTGAGCCTTTACAGTCAATCGATTTGAAACACCTGTCTTTCAAAACTGTGTTTTTGCTGGCTCTCGCTTCAGTGAAGCGCATAGGGGATCTGCACGCGCTCTCTGTGAGCGCGGCGTGCATGGAGTTTGGGCCCAATGACTCAAAAGTTATACTCAAACCTAAGCACGGTTATGTTCCAAAATCCCTCAACACACCGTTTAGGGCGCAGATTATCTCTCTGTCAGCCCTACCGGTCCCTGATGAGGAAAGAGACGCGAGCCTCCTTTGCCCAGTCAGGGCATTACGAGCTTATGTGTCTCGCTCGTCTGTTTTCAGACAGACGGAACAGCTCTTTGTTTCGTTTAGCGGACGTTCTAAGGGACTAGCCGCGTCGAAACAGAGCCTATCCAGATGGATAGTTGATGCTATAGCGCTGGCATACGCCTCCAAGGGCATGCAGTGCCCTTTGGGTGTCAGAGTGCATTCCACGAGAGGCATGGCCTCTTCGTGGGCCTGGTCAAGTGGGATTGCCTTGCAAGATATTTGTATGGCGGCAGGCTGGGCCTCCCCGTCTACATTTATAAGGTTTTATAACCTAGAGGTTCCCGCCCTGCAGGCCAGGCTGCTGTCGGTCTAAACTACCAGTATTATCTGACCTGATGCGTTCAGCTCAGAATGCTGCGTTTGCTGAGCACAGCTCAATGTTCGACAGTTTAAAGCTGGGCAAACTGTGTAAGACCCACATTTTTTCCCATCAGTTCAGGCCGTACCCCGCCCTGTCTGTATGATGAAATTCGCGTCCCTTCGACGCTACTTTATGTGGAAAAGTGAGGCTGCACCCCTCCTTCTTCCCGGACTCTCTGTGAGTTCACTGAGTGATTGTGCACTATATGTACCCCGGGCTTTCGCCCTTGGGTCTTTGGTGTCAGATCTCAGCATGCACGGCGTTTTACATTGGGTCCCCTAGCGTAAGATATCTTACGCAGTACGAGAGACCTCTCGTAAGAGAACGTACTCGGTTACTAACGTAACCTCGGTTCTCTCTAGAAGAGGGAACGAGTACTGCGTATCTTGCCGTGCATGCACACGCTCTGGTTGCTTCGATGATGAAAAACCAGATAATAGCTGCCTGCGAGCGATATTTATAGGCCTAGACCACGCCCATTTCGGCGGGACGTGACGCAGCGGGCGCGAAGTGCCCTGATTGGGTCTGACGTCACGCCAGGCCTCGCTCGATAGGCTGCTGCAGTTGCCGCAGAGCAGCCAATAGGCGCGCGAGCTGTCTCGCCTATGTCTGCATTGCTGCTGCAACGCGTTTTGCATTATTACAAAATTAAGGATAATTTTTGGCTTCAATATCTCGCGGAAAAGGATTTTCCCCTAGCGTAAGATATCTTACGCAGTACTCGTTCCCTCTTCTAGAGAGAACCGAGGTTACGTTAGTAACCGAGTACGTTTCTAAAATATAGTGTAGCTCTGTTTTTTTTTGGGGTTTATGCATGATGTGTTAAAAAAATGAGTCATAGTAATTTATTGCTGTAGTTTCACAGTGGTGCTAATGTAACACTTTTGATCGAGGATAAAACTCTGAATGAATAAGAATTAATTCCTTAGTGAATGAACAGGCAATATGATGATTTTGTCATCATAAGCATTACAACCACAATCATTCATAAACTGTGTGTGCGCACAAGTGTGACTTGCAAAAACACAGCTCAAGCAGCAAAAGAAAAATGAATGTTTTAGCATCAGCATCCCAACTAAAGCAAGCACTGATCTCTATAATGGTAACTTCAAACAAACATTTTCAATAACAATTTCTGTATGACAGAAACAAAGTCATACTGGTTAATAATTTACATTTACATTTACATTTAGTCATTTAGCAGACGCCTTTATCCAAGGTGACTTACAAATTAGGACTAAATTCAGCGAGTCATCATAAAGAGGCAAGAGCAACAACAACGCAGGAAGTGCTCAAAATACGAAGTTCAGGTATTATTCAGAGTAGCATAAGCCTGATAAGTGGTGTTTCGAAGGGAAAGGAATTATTATTTTTTTTTTTTTCTATAAGGTTAAGTGCTCACGGAAGAGATTGGTTTTCAGCTGTTTTTTTAATGTTGTCAGGGATTCTGCATTCCGGATGAGGGTGGGGAGAGCGTTCCACCAGCATGGAACCGTGAATGAGAATGATCTGGAAAGTGATTTTGTGGCTTTCTGTGATGGAACCACGAGACGTCGCTCGTTGACCGATCGTAGGTGTCTGGTAGGGATGTAGACTCGTAGGAGTGAGTGAAAGTAGGAGGGAGCTGAGCCTGTGATAGTTCTGTAAGCAAGCGTCAGTGCCTTGAACTTGATGCGAGCAGCGAGAGGTAGCCAGTGCAGAGAGATGAACAGAGGAGTGACGTGGGCCCTTACAATAATAAGTGTAATAATAATGGCTGGAAGTCAGTCGTAGTTATTGTGTTTCTCTATTTTCTGTTCTTGTGTTTCTCTTTTCTTCAGTGATTCTGCTTATTAACAGCAGGTGTTCATCACTAATGCTCAACAATCACTTACATATTCTCTTAATTATCTTACTGCAACACTGTCTCAGTGTTACTTTTTACTCTTTGTAGTGTGGATTTCCCTGTGGTGTTGAAAGGGTTAACAGTGTAAGATAAAAAGACACACCCACAAAATGTATTTTAACAGTAATAAACTGTAAGTTATGAAACAGGTTTATACTGGCAACACTGTTGCCAGTAGTTTACTGTAAAATTTCGTTTTTTGGGTCACCATTGTGCAGAAGAGTAGAGCCTGTGCTTCAGTCCAGGAGAAGATCTACAAATATTGATGAAATGCTGCATGTTGCTTTATTTAACAGGCGGTGACTGTGTAGTTGCTGGTCCAGTGGAAATCTCTTTATTTACAAAAGTTTTGTTGTGGTTTCAAATGAAATAAGTTCACAGTAATACTTTGCTCACGTTATTAATGCATTATACATTTTAGTTTAATACATGTAAATGACAGTTGGTCAATTTAAGGTTTCTGCAAGTGAAATTAGTTAACTCGAGTTTTAGTGCATTTTACAGTAACATACTGTAGATTACAGTAAAGAACTGCACAATTAACAGTAAATTACTGGCAACAGTGTTGCCAGTATTTTACTGTAAAAAAAACCGGTAAGGTCTAACAGTGCACATAAAGCTGCTGTTTGACTTCAGAAGATTTGGAATATGACACACACATCATTCTGTATATATAGATACTGTAGTGCTGCAATGGTGCTTTTTTGTTAGTTTGAACAGAAAAGGCATAAGAGTTCATGCCCGCGGGAACTAGGGGTGCTGAGGGTGCTGCAGCACCCCCTGACGACAGCTGTTTCACTACATTGGCATTTAAGATGACATGACTTTAAATAACTTTTTGTTTTTCAACATGTTTTTAAGAACACCTTCTACCTTTATAAAATTAATCTAAATATAATTTCGTTTTTATATGTTGTCGAATATGGTTTTATGACTCTAAAAGAAATTAATATATCAAAAGGCAAAAGCAGATCTCGTATGGAAGTGAGTGACACTGGTTGAGGACCAGCATCTAAGAACTCATTTGACACTCATTTAATGCATGTTCACTCAGACGTCGGTGAAAAGATTTCATGTAGATGTCTTGATTAAAGCATTCTTTGGCATTAGGGGCTGTTCACACAGAACGTGTTTTTCCATTCCACTCTGATACTTTTCCATTGTTTTTTTTAGTGTGAACGCACTAACCGTGTTTAACTGTTGCGCTCGCGTCTCGTGCATGAAACAGCGTTCTTAAAATGCAGCACTCAAGTTAAAATAAGTTCAACTAAAACGCGCCTCGAGACCTTGCGTTTTCCCCCGTTCCACTCCCCGCGTTGGGCGTCTTGCGTTTTTGCTTTGAAAAATTGTGCATTCTGTGTGAACCAACTCCTGAGCGTCTATCATAAGTTAAGATGCAGATTTTTGTGCTGTGTTTTTAAAATTTATCATGAGTTCTGAACATTCTCACATAACTCTGTCCTCATTCATTTGTATGCTCATCTTTTTGTTTGGGCTGTTTAATATTAGGATTTTGTTTAAAATGCTCTACGAGCACCACCCTTCAATATCAAGCCACGCCCCATTAAGCCCCGCTCCCAGCACCCCCCTGATAAAATATGTTCCCGCGGCTATGTAAGAGTTTCATTATGTGGAAAAGATGTTTCTGTGAAAGAAAGTCATGATGACAGAATTGTCTTTTTTGGGTGAACTTTCACTTTAAGTACAAGCTTATATTTATATATGTTTATTTGACTGCTCATTGACTGTTCATTGTGTCCTCTTTAAGATGTTGATTAATTTGTATGCATAATTATTTTTTAGATGTCTTAAGACTGTACTTGGCCTTTTCAACTGTCTCACCGGCGACGACTGCAATAGGTAATGTACACTGATTTATTTTTATTTTTTTGTCATTTCAACTTAGAAAATGTACTTCATCTGTAACATCAACAATAACTGGTTTTATTGAAATTAAATAAATTAAGATTACTGATTGTGAATTCAAACAACCTGAAAAACTGTTTTACTGAAGCATAACCTTCAGTATAATCTGATTTCTCCAGATAGTTAAATTAACTTATCTAGTTAATTTTTTTTTTCACCTTAATGTTAATACACTAAAAAATAAATTCATTACCCTTACTCAATTTAATTGAAGATATTTTTTACATACAATTGAATTAACATTATTTATTACACTTCTGTTCAACCAACCTAATTTTTTAATTAATATACTAAAGCTTAATTTTCCAATTAAGTAGTCTCATTCATCTTTAAACCCAATGTATATAATCAACCACTAAGTAAAGACTATGAGCATAAAACACTGTATGGATCATTACACTGACGCTAATTCAGATCACCTTCATTCAACGAATAAGCAAAGTAAGTAAAGTTTTAAACCAATTCATTTTGGTAATTATCTTTATGATTTATCTGAACGAAAATCAAAAAAGATGATGAAAAAGGGTGTGGTCTGCTAAAGGAGAAAAAAAGAAAATGCGTGGAGGAAAGGAAGTGAAGGCCGGTGGAAATGGCGGAACGAAGTTGCTGAGCGTTTGAATGGAATAATTTGTGTTTTCCTTTGGAGTTTAATCATCATAGGTTGAGATTCAATCCTTGCGAGTACATCAAGAAGATTGTTGGAATCTTGGGATGTATCATAAGGAAGAGTTGCGTCAATCGAAACTATCGAATATAGGCCAACTAACTGAATTTCAACGACACCCCAAACTGGTTTGGGGATTTTATTTCTACTCCCTTTTAATTCGACTGCTGGCATAATAATTCTTGAACAAAATCACAAAATCCCTCTTTAAAAATCAACAATAGGAAAGATCAAACAGCACTTTTACATGCTTTTAATGGTTCCTTCAATCTCTCATCCAGCAAAATCCCCAGTGTTAAATTAACACTGCTCAGTGTTTATATTTCTATTATCATTAGAAAACAAGCGACTAAAAAGCAACATAAAAACAGCAGAAATAAAATAGTAAGAAATTAAGGTAAATTACAATGACAATTAAGCTCATTATTTATTCATGCAGAAATGCATGATGGGAGCCATGAATGAGTTTTGATTGGTGGCACCCAGAATGCACTGCAACCTGCTTTATAATTTTCACCAATTGTTGAGTCACAGGCTGATTCTTGATGTCTGTGTGTCTACTTAAAATAAAACAAAATGAAAAAGTTTTTGTATCAGAACAATATTAAAAATAATAATTTGGATTATGTTGAAAATGCTTGAAATATGATGCAGTTCAAGGACAGTGCTGTTATAATCAATAATAGGAAGAAATAGGCTAATAACTCTTACTTACGGAACATTTTGAGAGTCCTTTATTATGTTTAAATGCTGAGTGAGGTTTAAACACTTGCATCTCGCTGGGTGTATGATCGGGCACTGAGTGTCTACACTGTCCACACATTTAATAACAGAAACTCCTAAATGTCCAACATATCTGAACATTAAACATTAACATAAACTACAAACATCTTTCTCTTTACTGAAAAACACATAAAATAACACTTAGTTAATACCTAAATTTACTCTCCTAATGAATTCCTTTGCAAAGCATGCTGAGAACTACAGATCCACCGCCCAGGGCTGTATTTCTCAAAAGCATTGTGATCATCGTGTTCGTGGCAATGGCTCTACAATCTACTTAGAGTCACGATGCTTTTGGGAAACCCAGACCAATTTATTCAAAATGATTCATGTAACCTAGTGTTAAAACCAATTATTTAGGTAAAATATATTAGATGGATTAAACACAATTAAATTAAGTTGTGACTATGTTAAATTATGTTACTTTAGCTCATTTAAATAAATTAAACTGAACAAGAGGCATACAAATTCTAATTTCTTTGTGTATGTTTGTTTTATAATGTCAATTTAACTTCACATTTGCATTGATTTGTTTAGCAGATGCCTTTATCCAAAGCAGCTTACAAATTAGGACTACAGCAAGCGATTTATCATGAAGAGGCAAACAATTCAAGAAGTGCTCAAAATATACAGTTTGAAACATTGCTTAGTAGCATAAGCTAGACAAGGGAGGGATTAAAGGAAAATGAAAGGATATTATTTTTTTAATGAGGTTAAGTGCTCACATGAGAGATGAGTTTTCAGCTGTCTTTTGAATGCTGTCAGGGATTCATCCCACATGTTGTCAGAGATCATTCCACCAGCAAGGAACTGTGAATGAGAATGGACTGGAGAGTGATTGTGTGGCTCTCTGTGATGGAACCACAAGCCGTTGCTCATTGACCGATCGTAGGCTTCTAGTAGGGATGTAGACTCGTAAGAGAAGTAGGAGGGAGCTGAGCCTGTGCTATATCTCTAAGCAAGCATCAATGCCATGAACTTGATGCAAGCAGCGAGTGGTAGCCAGTGAAGAGAGATCGTTGGGCTCGTTGAAGACAAGACGAGCTGCAGCATTCTGAATCATCTGTAGAGGTTTAGTTGCACATGATGGAAGTCCAGCCAGAAGAGCATTGCAGTAATCAAGCCTAGATATGACCAGGGCCTGGACGAGAAGTTGTGTTGCATGCTCAGTTAGGAAAGGCCTGATCTTCCTGATGTTGTGCAGTGCAAACCTGCATTGGTCGAGCTGTCTTTTCGATGTGGTCTTTGAAGGTCAGCTGGTCATCAAAGATTACTTCAAGATTTCTGACAGATCTTGATGGGGTAATTAAGGATTTACCTATTTGTATAGTGAAACAGATTGGCAGGGAAGACGAGAAGCTCAGTCTTTGCAAGGTTGAGCTGCAGGTGATGTTCTTCCATCCATGCTGAGATGTCCGCCAGACAGCATGAGATACGTGCAGCTACTGTAGAATCCTCTGGTTGAAATGAGAGGAAGAGCTGTGTGTCATCAGCATAGCAATGGAAAGAGAAACCATGTGCCTGAATGATGGGTCCCAGTGATGTAGTGTAAATGGAAAAGAGGAGGGGTCCAAGAACTGAACCCTGAGGTTCGGTCTGTAACTCTCTATAAGTGACATGTTTAATGTCTGTTTTTTTTTAAGCAGTGGAGTTACCTGAGCCTGCTTGAATGCAGTAGGGAAAACGCCAATATGGAGGGATGAGTTGATGATGTGTGTGAGTGCTGGTAGAAGTGTGTGAGAGATGGCTTGTAGAAGGTGTGAGGGGATGGGTCTAGACTAGGGCAGGTGGTAGGATGACTGAAGAGGAGAAGTTTAGATACTTCTTCCTTAGTGAGTGGAGAGATGGAGGAGAGAAGGTTTCTGTAGTTTTTTAGTTTATTCCACAAATTCTGACCAGAACCAAAGATATTTGTGTCGTCAGCAAATAACACAAATTTCAGTAGTTCAGATACTTTACATATGTCATTTATGTGGTCCCAATACTGACCCCTGGGGGACATCACACGCAAGATCCAAACATTCAGACGTATAATCTCCCAACTTCATAAATTGTTCCCTGTCTTTTAAATAACTGTTTAACCAATTCAGCACTATCCCCCTGATCCCGAGCCTTTCCAGTTTATTGATTAATATTTCATGATTAATTGTATCAAACGCTTTTTTCAAATCAATGAATACCCCAACTCTGTAATTTCTTCAATGAGTTCAGTTAAAGCTAATGATGTTGACCTATTTATTTATTTATTTTTCTGAATCCATATTGACTGTCATTAAGTCATTTGTTTTTATCTATGAATTTGTCCAATATGTCATTTAAGAGTGTTTCTAGAATTTTTTTAAATTGTGGCAGTAGAGAGACAGGCCTGTAATTTGTGAAGTGGTGTTTGTCTCCAGTTTTGTACAGAGGTATGACTTTTGCTGTTTTCATTTTTGTTGGAAATTGACCAGTTTGAAATGACAAATTAAAAATGTAAGTAAATAGTTTTGAGATCCCCTCAATTACATTGTTTACTATCTTCATATCTATTTCGTTGCAATCAGTGGAAGCTTTAGTTTTGCATTTTTTAACAATATCTATTATTTATTTTTCTTCTACTGCTTTAAGAAACATCGAACATTGATTTCTTTCAATAAGATCATTATATCTGTTATCGATTTATCTGTGGAATAGGATTTTTTTCAGCTAAATCTGCACTGTAAAAAATTTGGAGTAGGATTTACTTGAAAAAAGCTTGCTAATTTTTTTCACTCTGAAAATGCTAGTAAATTTACAAAGTTTGCCAAGTAAAAACCTAAACATTTATTAGTAGCTTTAATTAGAAATCTTTAAGTTAAATTTACTTGGAATATGGAATTAAGTAAACTTTACTTAACCTAGTTAAGTGAAAGTAACAAAGATAATAAGTAATTTTAACTTGGCTAGTAAAAGGTTGATTGATATCGATTTAGTTGAATATTCCTTTGCATTACATTTCACTCAAACAATAATATTGAATTATACCAATCATTTATAGTATGTGCTTTACTTAGATTATCTAAGTAATTTATAAGACATCATGTCAGATGTTAAGTCTCATGTGAATGCAAATACAGTACCTCAATACTTCGTAGACAATACACAATGACGGTAACATTTGATGGATCATTTTTGTGTTTGAATGTGTCATTTTGAGCAGAAAATTTACTCAAAATGTCACAAAATGGCAAGTTACTAATCCTGACAACAAAAGCAATGATAAAACAGTGTAAATACAGCTGGAAAACAGTGAAAAATGAACCTCATTAATTATTCAAGGTCCAGTGCATGATGGGAACCCCAGTATCAGAAAAGTTGAGTAATTTTTACTTAATTTTATTGAGTTGATATTTACGCTTTCATTTCTACTCGCTTGAAATAAGTACTGATATGGAATTTACTTAGTTTTTTAAATTCTTGCCTGGACTAACTTTTTCATGTAAATTACATTGTTTTTTTTCAGTAGTATTTACTTCACCAAAAAATCATTTTTTACAGTGTGGTCCGACATTTACAGAATATTTATTAAAGTTATTGATCACATCCTCCAAATTATTAATGTTCTTTTCATTATCAATGAAATACTGGGGATAATTAGACTGTCTCGTGCCCCTTCTCATAATACTTTTTAGTATATTCCATATACCCTTCATATTATTTTGATTATTATCTAATAGATTACTATAGTATTCTCTCTTACAAGTTCTCATAATCTTAATTAACTTATTTTTATATTTCTTATATTTATTTTCTGCTTCTATAGTTCTGTGGTTAATAAATTCTCTATAACTTGTATTTTTATTTTCACATGCATTGTGTAATCCTTTTGAAATCCACGGTCTATCACTATATTTTTGTTTTCCGCAATATTTTATTATTGGACCGGTCTTATCATATAATAATTTAAATATTCTTTGGAATTCACCATATACTTTATCAATATCTTTTTCCTTATATATTATTTCCCAGTCTTGTGAAAGCAAATCATCTTTAAATGCAACCATAGACTCTTCTGTTCTGACCCGTCTGAATAGAGGTTTATTGCCTTTTTTAGATGTGTAATTGCTGTTGTAAACTGTAAAAACTGGTAGGTCGTCACTAATATAATTTATTAATAGTCCACTCACTGTATTGTTATCTATATCATTTGTAAAAAATACTATCAATTAGTGTTGCACAGTGGGAAGTAATCCTACTACTGGGTCTGGTAATTTTGGGGAAAAAGCCCAGAGTATACACTAAATTAATAAAATCCTCCGTCATATTGTGCTTATTTGGATTTAGCAAATCGATGTTGAAGTCATCACAGATAAACATGACTTTCTGATTTGTTTTTGTACATTTTTCCTCCATCCAATCCTTAAATAAATCAATATAAGAACCCGGTGATCTATAGATGCAACTTACAATACATTTTTTTTTTTTTTTCTCTACATACTTCTATTGTAACACATTCAAGTAAATCATCCACCACTGTAGACATTTTTTTCACCACCTTGTAATTAAATTTCTTGTCCACGTACAAAGCCACACCACCCCCCTTATTGTTTTCTCTGTTAATACAAAACATTTCATATCCTTTCCTTTCATCTATGCCCTTTTCACTATTTATCCAAGTTTCAGATATAGCAATTATATTGAAAGGCTGTTTAAACTGATTTAGATAACATTTAATGTTGTGAAAGTTAGCGTATAGGCTTCTGCTATTAAGGTGGATTATTGATAGTTGATTTTCAGTCTTAACTGAACTATTAAAGGGTAACTAAACCCCTGGTCAGAGCCTGATTCCACCACTGGCAATATTTGAAAAACGAACCGTGAGCGGGGGGGCGTGCACCTGAGAGACCCGCTGTCAGACTCTCTATACGCTGATTTCACGCAGCCGCCATTTTGAAATCGAAAGTGAGGCTCCGGTGGGAAGAACCCCGGAAGTAAAGATAAACAACAATGCCTTGGATTACCAACCTGAAGCTGCTGCCGCGATTTACACTATTGGATGTTAATATCCAATATAGGATATGTATATAGTTCATTCCTGCTTCTTTTTTTTACATTCTGAATTATATATATAAAAAAATTTATTTATAAATGAATTTCACTGTATATAGTCTAAAGTATGAAAGAAATGTATGAACATTTTTAGAATTGACACAACATCATTAAACACAACAATACGCCATCGCATTCACGACTCTCCTATGATTAAAGGCGACACTTCCGGTTTTCTTACCACCGGAGCCTCGCTTTCGATTTCAAAATAACGGCTGCGTGAAATCAGCGTATGGAGAAGTGACTCACAGGGTCGCAAGATGACGTAAAGTACATGCATCTGATGAGTTTTATCGAGTTGATGTCAATAGCGCGCTCTCTGTAGGCATATTCATATTTTGCTGCTATGTGAAAAAATCCAGCAAAATGCGCCGGCGCGTTTGTCGACCCCAGAGGATTAACTTTAGCCTAACCATAAATTGTGATTAAAATAGGCCTATATATGATCACTCACATCAAGACGCCGCTGCGGTGGTGGAGTCCATGCAGGAGGAGCAGCGTTTGGCACTGCGTCGCTTTTCAGCGCGAGCTGTGTGGAGAAGCCCATTTCCACCTCTATTGCGTTGAAAAAGCAATCCCGCGTAAAATGCAGGTTTCACACTTGAGCTCTAGGCGGGAACTCACAGTCTTCCAGGCCAAGTGCATGCAACCACTAGCGCCTAATTTCCAAGTCTGCTGGAAAGCTATGCAGTGCTGTTGCAACCAGCAACACTGCACCTACGTACCCTCCTGACCACTGTACTAAATACAAATAAATCTACGCTAACTTGAAGCTATACTAACTGATGCAATACAATGCTACTAACTATGCTTCTAACAATACTACACTAACAACTATGCTAGGCTACACAAAATAATCGAAATAACTATATAAATGCTATGCTAAATAGATGTTAAAATACTCAATTCCAACTCCTGACTCGCTACAGTGGTTTTTGATGAAAAAAGGGTTTTTATACTGCCAAGGGCGTGGTGAGCTGGAACCTGCTTATGTCTCGCAGTACCGCTTATGTCTCGCAGTACCGCTTATGTCACGCAGTACCGCAAACATCCAATAGGAAAATTCAACTGCAGTAGCCACCGTTCAACCTGAAGAGGGCAGCACTCAGACGTTTTTACACCATATATTGTAGAATTAAAACACTTTATACCCAAATGTCAAAAAAGTTACTCGAATCAATGAACAGCACTAATAAAGCCCCATTCTTACAGATCATTAACTAAAAAAAAGTTGGTTTAGGGTTAAGTTACCCTTTAAACTGTTCATTAGTGTAATAAAACAGTTGCTGTTGGTGTTGAGGAAAAAGTTGTTTACAGGATCAATATCATTTTCCAGGTCCTGTGAATGATGTATTGAAAGATACATTGAAAGATCCTGTGTATTGAAAGATGTTCAACTCTAGTTTATCATGATCAACAATCCTCTGTCGTAGTTGATTAACTCCGTTACCTATGTGAGTTGTAAAAGATGTCATAGTGTAAACAGCGATTCAGCATACCTGGTTGGAGATTCAATATTTCTTGTCTATTTTGGTGAACTGGACCAGGCATGACTGATCAGTTTGTCCTGTCGTAGATAGGCAATGTCCCCTTTCTCTTGCAGCTCTCATATCTGGCATCAGTTCCTTCCTTTTTCTTCTGACAGTATCTGTAAAATCCTCGTTGATAAAGCCTTTGGATCCTTTCAGTGACTTGGTACGTTGTAGTATGGCAGATCTGTCCTTGTGCCTCAGAAATTTCACAACAATTGGCCTTGTTCTATCTCCTCCAGGTTTCCCTCTACGGTGGGCGCTTTCCACTTCAACCTCTCGCTGCAGCTGTAACTTTTGAGCCAGTACTTTCTTCACTTTCTCCTCCGTCTCAGCCCAGGTTTCTCCTGGTGCCTCCTGTATTCCCTCAAAAATGAGGTTATTACGCCTGGATTGTCCCTCCAAATACTCCATTTTGTCCGTGACAGCAAGTAAACCGTCACAAACTTTAAAGATGTCTGACTGCATGGCGATGCAGCAATTGAGAGTAGATTGAGTTGCAAAGGCTGGAATAAAGTCAGCTTTGTTGACTGCTGTCTGACAATTCCATAGACCCACAGAAAAAGAGTTAATTTTAAAGAACTATATACTAACTAGATCAACATTGAATCAACACTGAATCAAGGTTGAAACTTAACATTGATTTTTCATCAGCTTTGCACCCTGAAATAATGTTATTTCAATGAGGAAAAATAGATCAAGATCAAAATAAAATTGAAAAATGTTCAACTTAAATTAAATAATTTCATTTACATAGAATCAACATTGAAACAATAACAAATTAATCTTGATTTTATAATATATGTTTCTCAGAAACTTGTTAATTTCTTACTATATTTTCATAACAGCTAATCTCTCTGCAGACCCCTGCTACATCTACACTGTGCTGGACAATCCATGGAGATCCATCAGTAATGGATATAACTCCATATGTGACACGTCTGTCTCCTGGAGAGGCTGGTATCGTCTCTTCATTAACAAAATGAGCGCTCATATCCCAGACACATGTGTTGCTCAGTCCAGATGTGGCACTAATATCGCACTATGGATACGTGGTGGACACCCAACAGTAACAGATGGAGTCGTCACTCGAGATGTCTGCGGTGACGGCGGGAGTTACTGCTGCTATTACGGGTCTTTTCCCATTAAAGTCAAAGCCTGTCCAGGCAATTATTATGTCTATGAGCTGGTTAGTCCAGCTGGTTACTACTGTTCAGCATACTGTGCAGGTAATTATATTCACATGAGCTCGTTTTATACATTTGTGATATTTGTGTCTCTGTTCATTAATCACTATTCATCCAAACTTTCAGACACTGACAGCATTAACACCAGCCCTACAACTGTCACACCAGTGACCATCTCACCTGGTAATGTTACACACTGTGTCTCTATTGGCTTATTTCCTGAATGTTTTCTAATGTATGTAGGCTATATGGTAAATTTTAATATGGATTTAAACATGAATATTTGTCTCAAAAGTCATGGAAATATATTCATAGAAATGTATGAAACCTGTAGATTGTTCTCAGGTGTGTCTGGCTGTCATTCACTGTACAGTAGTTCTGAATATTCCACACTTAGTCAAAAACAGTCCTTGTTGTGTTTTTAATTATAAAGAACTATATCCCTGATAGCAGATCAACATTGAATCAAGGTTGAAACTTAACATTGATTTTTTTCATCAGGCTTACACCCTGACATAATGTAATTTCAATGATGAAGAATAGATCAAGATCAACTGAAAATCGATATTTGTTCAACTTAAATCATTTAATTTACATTGAATCAACATTGAAACAATATATAATGCCCTTTTCACAAGATGTAAAATAAGTCTCTGATGTCCCCAGAGTGTGTATGTGAAGTTTTAGCTCAAAATATCCCACAGATATTTTTACATAGAATGTTATATTTGTCACTTTTTGAAGGTCAGCAAAAGAGGGCGGAGCTTCAACAGCTTGCACTCACACAGACAGTCACTGAAATTTCAAACACTTTAAGCCTTTTATGTTTAAACCGGAGTCAGTCAATGATGGAGAGACTCAAGAAGTGACAACATGTAGAAGCAACAGGACGTTTCTGAATGGTTAATTGATGAATTTATGTAGCTTATGTGTAGTTATCTTCTAGTCATTGATTAGCATATTCTGTCTTGATAATCTATAAATCGTGTTGAGGGGCGGGGTTTATGTAAATTCTAGGGTTGGTGATGTCACTAACCCAGGAGGAATGTCATGTAGTCCCTACCAGCCGTTTGTTGTAGTCCTTAAGTATGGAAGGCATTTTCTGCCAAATTTAAATAAATAAATTAAATGATTAAAATTAAAACCAGATTAACGATTTCATTACAGAAAACTGTATGCAAAATATGTGACAAAATTGAGAATGAAATGAAATTAAATTATTTCATTTTCACAGCATTATCCCTGTCAAATTGAAAAATACAATGCAATTGGTGATTTCACATTTCATTTTCACTACAGTCCCGAGGCAAGACTGCCAATATTAAAATGAAAAGCCAAACGTGAAAAAGAAACTACAAATACAGTTTTTACAATGCTCTTTAGTAACGCTCACGCAATAATAGTGACACAATTCAAATACAAATGTAAATTTTCGTTTTCATTTTAATTCCTCTTTTATTTCACAGTTTTCATTTTCGTTTTCATTTTCAAAGACAACCTGCATGCAAATTCTATGTTAATGAGTGGGTGTGGCTTATTCTAGTAACGGCGCTAGAGACACGCCTTCTGTAAAGCGAAGTCGTCGACGTCCCGTGTGCATGAGTTGAATGTGTGAAACGAAATTATTTAAATGTGATTATATTGTAATTGAGACGACGAGAAATGGACGAAATCTGTTAGTGAGCTTTTGCGGGAAGCTGCCGCAGCATTAGAACATGGAAACAACCAGCCTTCCCATGTTAGTTATGATGTTAGACTCAGACTAGACCATAATCGACGATGAGGTTCATTCATGTATTAGGCTGTTTTGGAAATTCAACTATTTGGGTGTACAAAGGTCTTAGTAACACAATTTCTACAACAATTATAGCCAGACATTATTTAATACCCACTGGCTTTAACCGAGGAACTCGGCCAATGTTTCATATTGGCGTCGTGCCTAACAACGCCCTTCAGCCGTGACTTATTCAGAGACAGCACTAGTGCTGTCTCTGAATAAGTCACGGCTGAAGGGCGTTGTCCGTGAGGCAGACCCCCAAATTTCAGAAATTAGTATCATAAGAGGGCACCAATGTTGCTCTTTTTTATTCAACAGAGGGATGTCCCTGGACCACAAAAATGCATGATAGCAATTCTTAGTGAGTAGCTTAAGGTACAAAAATCACCAATTTTATGTATGACCCTCCCAAAATTTGGCGAATTCCGCGTAAGGTCAGTTATCTCTTTAATTCATTATTTTTGGTACCAAAACATTTATACTTGGTGATATCTAGGTTGGAATATTGTCAAAACTTTAACTTGGTTAAGGCACAGAAATAGAAATCATAAAGACATATTAAATTTGGCTGAGAGTTGTTCTGAAGGAGAGGTTCCACAAATATGGTATCACAGGAGGTGCCGGAGTCTCTTTACAATGAAAAGGGATTTGGAAACACTCAAAAGCAAGCCATTAGATACTACAACAGAAACAATGGCTAAGGGCCATACGAACTCAGAGCTCTAGTTCATTGGTGTATGAAAAAATCTGCATCTTTTGTGAGAAGTCTTCAAAGTTCAGACCAGGAACAAAAAATAGAGAGCCGTTAATGCAGTCTGTGTCTTGGCAGTCTGATGCTGCAGTTAGAAATGCAGCTCTAGCCAACCAGGATAAAAGAATGATTGCAGTTACTAGCAGAGAGCTGATAGCAGCAGAAGCTCACTACCACAAGAGTTGTTACAGGAACTATACTAGAGTCCTTACATCTCGTGATGCCCCTTCAGAGAGGTCAGAAGTGTCTGATGTACAAAACAGGTATAAAGCCACAGAAGCAGCTGCATTTGACGAGTTGTTTAAATGCATACGGGAGGAACTGATGGAACATCTTTGTGTTATAAAGATTACAATTCTCACATGTAGAATCAGAGAGTATATGCACAAACGTGGCGTTGATACTCTGATGGAATCAACGATCAAGAATCTCAGAAGAAGACTAGAGGCAGAGTTTGGTGATTCCCTACATTTTTGCAAGTCTAACAATGGCAGGATACTGATGTATCCTTTGTCTATGGAGCATCTTGTTGTGGAGAACAGTGAAATACGTGACAAGCTTAGTCAAGAAACAACCTAGACAGACCGCATAGAGGAAACCGCTTTGATTCTACACTTGGCCATCAAGAAAGAGTGGCCGTCAGTATCATGGCCACCTAATCCTTCAGAACTTGATCAGAAATCAGTAAAGCTGGCTGGTGAAATCAAAGAGTTTTTGGCTGTATTGCTGAGTGGCGACTCATTTGAAAAGGCTTCTGAAAAGGTACAAAGACTTGTCATGTCTTTTGGACAAGATACAACTTATGCAGTGACTCAAGGAAGAATAAGAATGCCCAAGCATATTTTGATTCCTTATGCTTAGCATATGCTTAAAATTGGCCATGGACCAATTCCATGGTCTCTGGCTTCTTCTGATGGTCTCCTAAGAAAAACCAACAAAGCTGCATTAGCGTCTGTACTACAGAAGAATGTCGCCCCAGCTGAAACAATTCCACAGTTTTCAGCATCAATTGTTGATGGCATGGCTATCGTCAACAAACTGAAATGTGACAACAAAACCTTTGGGGAACTTGCAGAATATTTGCTAACAGTGGTTCTGCTTCATTGTCCCAACAGTCACAGAATTGATGTTGTGTTTGATGTCTATGCAGACGACTCTATTAAGGACATTGAGAGACAAAACCGGGGCTCACAAAGTGGTACCCAGTTTCGCAACATTGCAGCAGGACATAGCTTTACCCAATGGAGAAAGTTCCTTGCATTACCAATACCAAGTAACAAGAACAGTCTAGTAGAGTTCATCCGGAGCTACTGGAAAGATCCAGTACACAGAACCAAGCTTGAACATAGGACTATGTTTATTACCTGTGGTGAAACCTGCTGGAAGCTATTCAAAGAGGAAACCACCTGTGTGGAAATGTTGGGAGATATATTGAACCATATTTGCACAAAATATTATTTTGTGTTAATACAATTTCAAAATTGTGTTATATTTTCCTTAGTTTTTTGTATATTTTCTGTCCTAAAGAGCCTATATATGATTTTACTTTATTTCATTTCACAGTGATATTTCATCATAAAAGAGAAGATCTAAAGCAATAGATATGTCAATATAACACAGTTTATCAATGTTGAGATTTATTTTGCATAATTCGATTTTTTCAGCACATTTAAATGTAAAATTTGTAATTTTCATACCTTAAGCTACCTACATGGCACTGCTATCATACATTTTTGTGGTCAGGGGGCCTGTTTTGAAAAATAAACATTAGAATTGGTGCCCTTTTTGATACCAATTTTCTGCCTGCCTCACGGACTATAGCCTGTATCTGTCCACTGTTTAACTGTTACGTGTCTTTTGGTTATTTTAAGTTTGTGTACAAAAAGAATCACAATGCTGATTTTCATTTCCAGTAACAACTTCTGGATGAGATCGAGAAAGCGAGTGTACCTGCATTTACAGTAGGCTAGATATAGCATTTTCCTTCAGGTCAGTGCTATATTCATAATAAAAAATCCGTTTGAATGTCCGGTGTGATATCTTGTACTTTTAACAGTTAATAGGGGTGGTCCTTGCCTATAGTCATGTCAGTTGCGTCTTTCTTCTCCGTGATCACAAGTTTGAGTCATTTCAAAAGTCTTCTCTACTGACTGACTGACTCACTCATTAAGACAGTCTTTGTCTCCATCTAAAGGAGAAATAATGTAACTTCTTCTGTTGCTTTATGGTCAGGGACTATTTGTTTTTTCTCCAGCGGAAGGAATTGGCTTTTAGTGATTCATTTTACTTCATGATAGTTGCATAGATACATATGTTTCGGGATTAATATTTGTATTGCGTGGTAACCGTTTTATAAAATCAATAAGGTACTCTAGGCTAGTGCTGTATCTGAGTAAGTCACGGCTGAAGGGCGTTGTTAGGCATGACGCGAATATGAAACATTGGCCGAGGTTCTCGGTTAAAGCCAGTGGGTATTAAATAATGTCTGGCTATAATTGTTGTAGAAATTGTGTTACTAAGACTTCTGTACACCCAAATAGTTGAATTTCCAAAACAGCCTAATACATGAATGAACCTCATCGTCGATTATGGTCTAGTCTGAGTCTAACATCATAACTAACATGGTCAGGCTGGTTGTTTCCACGGTCTAATGCTGTGGCAGCTTCCCGCAAAAGCTCACTAACAGATTTCGCCATATCTCGTCGTCTCGATTACAATATAATCACATTTAAATAATTTCGTTTCACACATTCAACTCATGCACACGGGACGTCGACGACTTCGCTTTACAGAAGGCGTGTCTCTAGCGCCGTTACTAGAATAAGCCACACCCACTCATTAACATAGAATTTGCATGCAGGTTGTCTTTGAACATGAAAACGAAAATGAAAACTGTGAAATAAAAGAGGAATTAAAATGAAAACGAAAATTTACATTTGTATTTGAATTGTGTCACTATTATTGCGTGAGCGTTACTAAAGAGCATTGTAAAAACTGTATTTGTAGTTTCTTTTTCACGTTTGGCTTTTCATTTTAATATTGGCAGTCTTGCCTCGAGACTGTAGTGAAAATGAAATGTGAAATCACCAATTGCATTTTATTTTTCAATTTGACAGGGATAATGCTGTGAAAATGAAATCATTTAATTTCATTCTCAATTTTGTCAAATTTTTTGCATACAGTTTTCTGTAATGAAATAGTTAATCTGGTTTTAATTTTCATTTTAATCATTTAATTTATTTATTTAAATTTGGCAGAAAATGCCTTCCATACTTAAGGAGCAATTACTTTAAAAGCAAATATCTCCCGTTGCTTTGAACTTTGAGCGTCGTAACTTTGCAGTGTTGTTTATGCTCAAACAGCAACATTACACACTAACTAAAGTTAAAAAAGTGAAATCATAATCAACCACCCCTTTAAATTAAATCATTTCATTTACATTGAATCAACATTGAAACAATATCAAATCAATCTTGCTTTATGTACAGCAGGATTCAATGCCAGATATAGAATATAAATTGATATACTATAAATTTATTATAATAACTAGTTACCATAACACTGCTGGATCTCATGCTGTTGAATCACAGAGCAACTATAATCAAAAATAAAAATTACCAACACATCACCATATATTCAAAATTTAGACACTGGATGAGATCAGAGATTCAGACCAATAGATCAACAGTTTCCCAAAATCACCTGATCATATTTTCTCTTGACTTTTTTTCCCATAACAAATGTGCTTTATTAACACACAATTAGAGCATCAACTGGTTATTATAAGATTTTTTTAAAGATACACAAAACATTTTGAGTTTATACAATACTTGGACAACAGAGATCAAGAATCAGCACATGAATCTCAACAATGGTGACAATCAACAAATATATTTTTGCCGCAATGCATGCTGGGTGCCAGCAGAGAACCAAACATGGTAACACTTTATTTCAATGGTCCACTTTAGACATTCTACTAACTATAAGTAACTTTGCAGCTACATGTCAACTAACTGTTATTAGAGTATTAGTAGACTGTCTGCTTAATTCCTAACACTTTATTGTGATGCTCCTCCAACAGACATTCTACTGACTATAAGTAACTTGGCAATTACAAGTCAACTTATTCTCCTAACCCGGACCCTAACACCTAACCCTACCTAACCTAACAGTCTACTGACAGTCTACTAATGAGAGTTAGTTGACATGTTGTTGAAAAGTTACTTATAGTTAGTAGAATGCCAAAAGGACTATCGAAATAAAGTGTATCCCTAAACACATTGATGACTCCCAGCTTACATTGAGACATGAATAAATGATGCAGCTGAATGATCTTACTATTTTCTTTGTTTGTGCTTTTGATGTGATCTTTAGTATCCTGTTTTGGGATGTTTAGAGTTGATCTGTTTATCTGAATATTTTATTGTCACTATAATTGAGATTAATTTGCTGATTGTTGATGTCAAGTTAAGCTATAATGCATTTTTGTGCATCACTCATAACTGATTGCTGTAATATGTATTAATAATATAACACACTTTCCATATGGAATTAAACTGCGAGAGTCATGCTTATTTCATAACTATTATCATAATTAGGTCATCATTAGAATATAGCCAGCATCACCTGATCATTCTTTTCTCTTGATTTTTCTTGTTATAACAAATGTGCTTTATAAACACACAGATACAGCAGCCAGAGAAACACTAATGTTATAAAGTTAGGGGGCAGGAGCTCAACTAAAGTGTATATTGATCACAATAATGGTGACTTCAAATGAAACAATACAACTTCAACATATAAACCTCTGCTAATTCTCAGTAAGAACGTTTGTAGTCGTCTGACAGAAATAAAATCAAACTGGTTAGAAGCTGTACTAAAAGCTGCACTTCTGGTTACATTTTATAATAACATGTTTTTCAGAAACTTGTTAATTTCTTAATATATTTTCATAATAGCTAATCTCTCTGCAGACCCCTGCTACAACTACACTGTGTTGGACAATCCATGGAGATCCATCAATAATACATATGCTTCAGTCAGATACTGTGACAGGTATGTCTCCTGGAGCGGCTGGTATCGTCTCTTCATTAACGGCCTGAGCACTCAGATCCCAGACACATGTGTTGCTCAGTACAGCTGTGGCACTTATGTCCCACTGTGGATACGTGGTGGACACCCAACAGTAACAGATGGAGTCGTCACTCGAGATGTCTGCGGTCACTGGAACAATTACTGCTGCTATTTCGGGTCTTTTCCAATTAAAGTCAAAGCCTGTCCAGGCAATTATTATGTCTATGAGCTGGTTAGTCCAACTATCTGTTATTCAGCATACTGTGCAGGTAATTATATTCACATGAGCTCTTTCTACACACTCATGATATTTGTGTCTCTGTTCATTAATCACTATTCATCCAAACTTTCAGACACTGGCAGCATTAACACCAGCCCTACAACTGTCACACCAGTGACCATCTCACCTGGTAATGTTACACACTGTGTCTCTATTGGCTTATTTCCTGAATGTTTTCTAATGTATGTAGGCTATATGGTAAATTTTAACATGGATTTTAACATGAATATTTGCCTCAAAAGTCATGGAAATGTATTTATAGAAATGTATGAAACCTGTAGATTGTTCTCAGGTGTGTCTGGCTGTCATTCACTGTACAGTAGTTCTGAATATTCCACACTTAGTCAAAAACAGTCCTTGTTGTGTTTTTAATTATAAAGAACTATATCCCTGATAGCAGATCAACACTGAATCAAGGTTGAAACTTAACATAGATTTTTTTTCATCAGGCTTACACCCTGAAATAATATAATTTCAATGATGAAGAATAGATCAAGACCAACCGAAAATCGATATTTGTTCAACTTAAATTAAATAATTTAATTTACATTGAATCAACATTGAAACAACATCAAATCAATCTTGCTTAATGTACAGCAGGATTCTGTGCCAGACATAGAATATACATTTATATACTATACATTTCTTATAATAACCAGTTACCATAACACTACTGGATCTCATGCTGTTGAATCACAGGGCAACTATAATCAAAAATAAAAATTACCAACACATCACCATATATTCAAAACTTAGACACTGGATGAGATCAGAGATTCAGACCAATAGATCAACAGTTTCCCAAAATCACCTGATCATATTTTCTCTTGACTTTTTTTTTTCCATAACAAATGTGCTTTATTAACACACAGCTAGAGCAGCAAGAGATTAATTAATGTTATGGTAACTGATTATTATAAATAAATTTAAAGGTTCACAAAACATTTTGAGCCTACGTATTAATCAGACACAAAGACATCAAGAATCAGCACATTAAACTCAACAATGGTGACAATCAACAAAAATCTTCTTGCCGCAATGCATGCTGGGAGCCAGCAGAGAACAAAACACATTGATGACTCCCAGCATGCATTGAGGCATGAATAAATTATGCAGCTGAATGATCTTACTATTTTCTTTAATTGTGCTTTTGTTGTGATCTTTAGTATCCTGTTTTGGGATGTTTATCTGAATATTTTATTGTCACTATTGTTGAGATTCATATGCTGATTGTTGATGTCAAGTTAAGCTATAATGCTTTTTTGTGCATCACTCATAACTGACTGCTGTAATATGTATTAAAGGTATAGTGGAGGATTTTCTTTTTCCGGGTGGATCATCAAGACTATTGGTCCTCCTAATTGTCAATCATTCTGGTGATATGTTTACGTAAGGCTGTCGTACGTGCTCGTCCTTTCTGCGCATGCGCACTTTCAGGTGTATATGTGTGGTGAGCTATGGTTTCAGCCATTCATTGAAGCTTGCCGTTCTCACCGGGTTTTTTCAAAATGTCTGAGGGTCGAAAGAGAAAAAGTGTCTACGAATTGTATGACAAGAAGAGAAAGGCCTCTGAAGAAAGAAACAAGACCAGTGTTTTTGGGAGAATATTTCACACGCTGGCGTGCGCTAAAAGCACAGGTTGGGCTTCCCACTGATGCCTCAGTCGCGAAGTTTCTACTCGACAGGTAAAGTTTGTCATGCTATTTGGAGAAATCCATTTAAAATCACTGCTAGTAAAAGTTAATGTAAGCTATGATTAGCGATGCTAGCGTTAAATAGGCGTTCCCTCTCGGGAGCAGGTAGAGGGTTGCGCATGTGCATTTTTTCAAAAAGTGGAGAGGGCGGTTCTTTTAAAAAATTCTGGAAAATCCTCCGCTACCTTTAATAATATAACACACTTTCCATATGGAATTAAACTGCGAGAGTCATGCTAATTTCATAACTATTATCATAATTAGGTCATCATTAGAATATAGCCAGCATCACCTGATCATACTTTCTCTCGATTTTTCTTGTTATAACAAATGTGCTTTATAAACACACAGATACAGCAGCCAGAGAAAAACTAATGTTATAAAGTCAGGGGGCAGGAGCTCAACTAAAGTGTACATTGATCACAATAATGGTGACTTCAAATGAAACAATACAACTTCAACATATAAACCTCTGCTAATTCTCAGTAAGAACTTTTGTAGTCGTCTGACAGAAATAAAAGCAAACTGGTTAGAAGCTGTACTAAAAGCTGCACTTCTGGTTACATTTTATGATAACAAATGTTTTTCAAAAACTTGTTAATTTCTTAATATATTTTCATAACAGCTAATCTCTCTGCAGACCCCTGCTACAACTACACTGTGCTGAAAGATACATGGAGATCCATCAATAATACATATGGCTTACATTCATACTACAATTGTGACACGACTGTCTCCTGGAGAGGCTGGTATCGTCTCTTCATTAACAACACTAGTGCTCATATACCAGACACATGTGTTGTTCAGTACAGCTGTGGCACTGTTCTTGCACTGTGGATACGTGGTGGACACCCAACAGTAACAGATGGAGTCGTCACTCGAGATGTCTGTGGTCACTGGAACAGTTACTGCTGCTATTTCGGGTCTTTTCCCATTAAAGTCAAAGCCTGTCCAGGCAATTATTATGTCTATGAGCTGGTTAGTCCAACTATCTGTTCTTCAGCATACTGTGCAGGTAATTATATTCACGTGAGCTCTTTCTACACACTCATGATATTTGTGTCTCTGTTCATTAATCACTATTCATCCAAACTTTCAGACACTGGCAGTGTTAACACCAGCTCTACAACTGTCACACCAGTGACCATCTCAACTGGTAATGTTACACACTGTGTCTCTATTGGCTTATTTTCTGAATGTTTTCTAATGTATGTAGGCTACAGATATGCAGTGGCAGATTTAGCAAATTGGGGACCCAAGGCGAAAGTATATATGGGGCCCCCCCATTTGATCTTTAAAAGAGAACGAAAAAATGTTTTACCGACTGAAAGGTGGATAGGCAGGTAAAGCTAATCTACGGGGAAGTAAAGGTTGGAGAGGAGAATAAAAAACTTCCCCTTTAAACCCTGCATACATTTCTTTACTCCAAAATGAAGATGGAAAGCAGAGAACACACAAAGTGTTGCCCTACACAAACTAATAGTAACGATGGAACCCAACAGAGAATAAAGTTTCAGATAACACCTGAAAAATCTTGCATCACAATAAGTGTATTGTGATTGTCAAAACATTTTAGTAACTAAGCAGAAACATTGCTTGACACAAATTTCATGATTTCAATTCAATTCTTGTGATTTGATTCAATATTGACTCATTTGGATAAATATAGATTACATATATAGATTACATATATATATATATATACAGTACAGGCCAAAAGTTTGGAAACATTACTATTTTTAATGTTTTTGAAAGTTTCTTCTGCTCATCAAGCCTGCATTTATTTGATAAAAAATACAGAAAAAAATTTAATATTGTGATATATTATTACAATTTAAAATAATTGGTTTTCAATTTATTATACTTTAAATTATCATTTATTTCTGTGATGCAAAGCTGAATTTTATAATGAATATATATATATATATATATTAGCCTGGGAAAACCCAGACAACTTCCGGCAAATTTAGATTTGCTCTGCAAGTAGTCTGGCAAAGAGCTCATTCAAGCCCATTTCTAATCCCTCGAAATTGCGGCACCAATCAGAAACGTTGGGGCGGGCTTTACACGATGACGATCGCTCTGATTGGTTTTAGGTCTATCCAATTGCGCCCAGAGGCATTTGAGCGACGTCCGTTGGTGAAGCACAGCAATTTTTAAATGCATATTAAAATTGCAAACACATGAAGACAGTCTCCATGAAAGACCCACTGGCAAATGAACGTGCTACTACATTTCTCTCCGAAACGGTAGGAAATGAAATTAGATTTAATAGAGGATTTTAACTGTGACAAGATGATTGACAGGGCAGTTTACGTGACAGGATGCACACGACAGATCCGTCCGATAAAGATGACGAAGTAGTATGTCCCAAAGCTTGCCTACTTTTTTGCTACACATTCAAAAGTTAATACCTTTTCTTCACAAAAAGAGTACATACTTTTATGGCGTAGTGTAACTTAGGCGAATTGGGACGCAGCATATGGCTTTACATGATGACAATCGCTCTGATTGGTTTTAGGTCTATCCAATTGTGCCCAGAGGCATTTGAGCGACGTCCGTTGGTGACGCCCCTTTGGAAATGAGTTATTAATGAAGCTTTGCCAGACCATAACTCAGTTACTACTGAGAATGGTCTGGTTTTAACCAGGCTATATATATATATATATATATATATATATATATATATATATACACACACATATATATACACATATATATATACACATATATATATATATATATATATATATATATATAATTTTTTTTTTTTTTTTTTACAGATTTTCATATATAACACAGTTGGATGTCAAGCTGTAGAAACATTACTATAGACAATTACATGTAATTAATAACAAACATGATTGTCTATAAGAAATTACATGATGATGATCTTATCAGCACTACATGATGATTATATCATTATTGTCATCATCAAGTAGCTGACATCATCTGATCAAATTTTTTCTTACTGTTGTTGTCATAACAAACAGTTACAGCAGCCAGAGAAAAACTAACATTAAACCATCAAGGATCAAACTGCCCAACTAAAGCAAACACTGATCACCATAATGGAGACATCAAACCAAACTATTTGGTTTATTAACTATTTTCAATAAATCATCAACATCTAAACCTCTGTTAATCTCAATAAGGACTTTTGTACACATATGACAGAAGTAAATCTGGTTTGTAATAAGTAAAGCTGGTAATGCTGTTTGTGGAGTTGTTTAATGAAGTTGGAGCCTGACATCAAATGTTTAGACGTCAACCCAATTTTCATTTTCAACTAAAATTTGACGTCTGAGTGATGTTGGAGTCCACAAACAATATATTTTTTTAGCTGGGGTGAGTCACATTGTGGCCATAATATGAGCACACAGCGTGTGCGCTGTGAGGTTACACTTTAAGCTCACTGTGAACTCACATTGTGGTCATATGGAGAGATCACTGTGAGATCAACATGTTGACTGGGTAAAATATTTACACACAAATTCAGGGTGATTTACAAATATGTGACAACTTGCAAATGCAGGAAATGTAAATCATTAAAAAAAATTAAAATTGTGACCACGTTTTGCTTTAGGGAATAACATTTTGTGAATATCAATTAGGTTATACATTTGGGAATTGTATTTTGTGAATATATTTATATTGAGACAATGACTGGTGTTTTCACAATATATATATAATATGTATATTTAATTTATAATATATAATATACACTTTATTGCCAAAAGTATTGGGACACCCCTCCAAATCATTAAATTCAGGTGTTCCAATCATGTCCATGGCCCCAATTGTATAAAATCAAACACCTAGGCATGCAGACTGAATGGGTCGCTCTCAGGAGCTCAGCGAATTCAAGCGTGGTACCATGATAGGTTGCCACCTGTGCAATAAGTCAATTCGTGAAATTTCCTCACTACTAAATATTTCACGGTCAATTATTAGAGAACGGTACTTGCCTGACTGCATTGGGGATTATGGTGTGGGGTTGTTTTTCAGGGGTTGGGCTCTGCCCTTTAGTTCCAGTGAAAGAAAATCTTAATGCTTCAGCATTCCAAGACATTTTAGACAATTTTATGCTCCCAACTTTGTGGGAACAGTTTGGGGATGAACCCTTCCTGTTCCAACATGACTGCGCACCAGTGCACAAAGCAAGGTCCATAAAGATATGGATGAGTGAGTTTGAAGTGAAGGAACTTGACTGGCCTGAACTTCAACCCGATAGAACAGCTTTGAGATGAATTAGAGCGGAGACTGTGAGCCAGGCCTTCTCGTCCAACATCAATGCCTGATCTCACAAGGTCAGGACTCTGTGCTATTGCACAAACTGAAATAAATAATGCACAATTATCAGAATAGCAAACAACGTGGTCACGGATCAAAATATAGCGTGCCATCAAGAAATAACAAGCATGAATAAAAACTTTAAACATTAAAAATGAAATTGTACACAACTTAAAATTATGTTCATGTTTTCTTAAAAATTATGTTTTCCTTGGTTTTAATACTCTGTACTTTGTGCTCTCTTACATTTTCTACTCATATTTTACTCTTTTGTACACTTGTGCCGTTTTTCTCTTCGCTCTTTTTCCACATTCTGCGTTTGCTTTTCCAATTGTTGCAGTTTGAGTTTCATGTAAATTAGGGTGGGCTTAAGCGTCACCATTGGTCCACTAGTTCTAGATTAACAGCTCCTCCTCTAGCCAATCAATCGACGAGGGGAGTAGACGTCACTCCAATGCGACTAATGCTACTGGTGGATGCTCACTCACACAGGGGAAGACAACAATTTAATTTGAAACTTTACAGGGACTTTCAAGCAGTAAAGCTATCTGAACTCTGGATATATTCAAATTAGTGCTGCACGATTAATCATATCGCAATCGCAATGTCAAGCCTATGCGATTACATGCTGCGATTTTATGAAATAAATAAATGCATGTGTGGACATGACAACCCATTCTCTCTGAGAGCTGTTTGCCCATTTTCTACACTGCTAATAAAAAGACCAGTCAGTTTCAGTTTAGGCAGTGGCACTTGTGGCACACTTTTTCCGGAGTGCAGCGTGGAGAACAGTTGAAGATGGATGCCGAGTAGACGGACACTGAACTGGTGGCCAGAAAACCTCTACCTCTGTTATATGGCGATATTTTGGCTATAAGATAACCGACACTGAGCAGAGAGAGCAGGGCTGCCAACTGTCACTTATTCAGCGTAAGACTCACGCAATTGACACTTTACACACGCTCTCACGCCACACATCCATTTTCTAAAGCAGAGAAAAATCGCAAAGCAAAGAGGACACTGACACCAACAGACAAGACAGAGCAGGTTACTTTTGATATGAAAACAAATCATCAGCTCTCAGATTCTGTAAATTTTATTACAAAATTCAAACAATAGCGTTTTGGTGCTTGTAAATGTGACGTGACAGATCGTGGTCGTGAACCGACCATCTCTTAGCCTACTCTTTACTACTAGTTAATAGTAAATAAACACAAATGAACAATAGGTGTGTTGAAAGATACAGTACAACTTACCGAAATGTTTATACTTCATACATAATATCGATCAATCAGTGTTTTTCAACCGCAGAAACAGGTAAACAAAACAATAGGCAATAGACACATAATGTCACATAATGTCACCTTTACCTCAGGAAAGCCATTTGATAGCACGTTAGTTGGCTAGACAAATTATATATAGAGAGTATTTTGCTAATTTTGTGCACTATATTAAATATTTATTATATTTTTACTTATATCATTAAAATATTGTAACGTTATTATTATAGCCTAGTAAAAACCAAATTATATTTAATTTGAGTTGTTATTTTTAACCTTTAATAATAATACCAGCTGCTCTCTGTTTACAGCATTAGGTGAATTCTTTTTTATTAAAATTTTTTTTGAGAAAATCAACATGCATCAATATTAGGTACCTACGTTATCCAGATGAATCGATTTTGAATCAAGATCGGAATCAAATCACAAGATCAAGCAATAATAAAAACAGTAGCCTACCAGTCATTGTACCATGTGAACATTGTAACATACTGTCACTAAACTTGATGTTTTGACAATCACAATACACATCCTGCTTATAAATGTCCCTGTTTGTCTGGACAGAATGTTCAAAATATCTTATTTTCAATGTTCTTATTTATTGTTCTATTTATTTTATACTATTGAGACAATAACAAGTTTGCAGTAATGCAAAGATGTCATTATTTAATTTAGTAAAAACTATTATTTTAATTTGAAAACACTGAGTTGAGAAATACAAAATCTGTGTGTGCCTTTTCCTTGAGAAGTAAGTAAGTTGACTCATGAAACCATTTGTCTATTATATCGCAATCGCATTATTGACCTAAATAATCGCAATATGACATTTTCCCCAAATCGTGCAGCTTTTTTGAGATACATGAGAATTTTTAAGTGCACACTGGTAATTGGTGTTAATATTACTTGGCTCATGATGTTAACATGCTAAGGCTGCTGTGAAACTCCCTGCAGTTTTGAAACTCTACATTTTCTTTACAAAAATAAGTTAAAAACTGCCATTGTACCCGTCTGAAGACTTTAGGACTTTGACCTGTCACCGCTACGCACAGCCTACCTTTTTTTATATATGTATATTTAGTTCCATTACAGACAAGGGCTACAGTGCAAAAAGTACAAGACAAATACAACACGTTTGTGGTACAGTTCAGAGGATGTAAAACAAAGAGAATAACAACAACAACAACAACAAAAATATAAAATGAACATGTATGTAAAGCACAGCCTACCTGGCAATCTGTTACTGTTAAATGCGTCATCCTGAAACATTTTATTAATTGTTGTTGGTAAACGATCATATAGGTAGCCTGGTAAATTAATTATAAGACTGAATGTACCATTTCTGCATTGACTACGCCATAT
Source organism: Leuciscus leuciscus (assembly GCF_965113295.1). Taxonomy (NCBI): domain Eukaryota; kingdom Metazoa; phylum Chordata; class Actinopteri; order Cypriniformes; family Leuciscidae; genus Leuciscus; species Leuciscus leuciscus. The sequence goes on along the minus strand of NC_138727.1, from coordinate 50,682,822 downwards.
TTGACAAAAGATTAATGAAAATGATACACAGCAAAATGACAATGATAATTTAACACTGCCTAGTGTTCATGTGTATGCACTCTATTGAGTTAAAGTACCATTGAAGCAGTGTTGAAGTTAATGAGATAATTAAGTGATGATTGAGCATCAATGATAAACACCTGCTGTTAACAAGCAGAATCACTTAAGGAAGAGAAACATGAACAGAAAAAAGGGAAACTTCTAGCTACCGCCTTAGATGAAATTAACTGAAGATAAAAGACATTAAGGGTACATTTACACAACCACAATATATTTAAAACAGAGAAGTTTTTCCTTCGAGTTTTACATGTACAGACGGCACCATTGTCAAATCAATACCCATTCACACGGATCCGCGAAAACAAATAAAATCGCTGTATTCTGCTGCTATAGACATTAGTTGATAACAAGGGTCAAGACCCCAACTAAAGAAACCACTGATCTCCATCATGGGGACTTTAAATGAATCTATTTTTTTTATTAAAACAGAAATTACAGGAATAAAGTCAGTCTGGTTAGTAATACGTGAAGCTGGTAATGCTGTTTATGGAGTTGTTTAATCCTCCTCTGCTGAGATCTTGAGCGATTTAATGTCTTTTTTTATCTTCAGTTGATTTCATATAATGCCGAGTTAATGCTGATGCTAATGCTGAATTATTATGATTATGTTGTTGTTATTATCACTATCAAACCAACATCACCTGGATACATTCTCTTTGTGTTTGTGTTGTTTGATTATTTTTTAATGTTCAGAATTTATCTTTATTATTATTATTTATTGAGTGTCACCATTTTTCTGTTTTGTATGTCGAGTATTGATGTCTGTGCATCATTAGCTGAAGGAAGAAAAAAAAATCTTAAAGCTACAGTTGGCAAGTCTGGCAGATTGAGGGGACTTAGCCAAAATGTTGGGGGATCTGTGGCGTGTGCACGAACTGTGATGACAATCAGATCTCACACAGCCCTGTGCTGATTGGACCGGAAGAACCGGGAGCGGTGGATTTTTGCAAAACAAATAACAGGCTCTAGGTGGAGGTAGAAGTGCAGGTTTTTTTTCTAAAACCGGCTGATTTATGTTGTTCTGTCGGAGCATAGTGTCGGTTTCAGTGAATATGATTAAAAAAAATCTTGCTGAAGGCAGCTTCTTGCAACTTAAAGGTGCCGTCAGCAAGATTTTTTTTAATCATGTCTCATCTTTCAAAGATGAATGTCAGTAGCTGTTAAAACATCCATCTACAAACAATTATGAATTTGAAATAAGATATTGGTAAATATTCATGCTGAAGTAAAGCTAATAATATTATAGGTCGACAAACTTATAATCATCCAATTAGCTTAATATTTTAGCTTGTCATTATTTTAACAAATGTTTTCATTTGTCACTCTTCTGACTAGATCACAAATATGAATATGAATAAACAATAACCATTATGGTAAATCCAACTACAAATTATTACAAATCAATGAAACAATGTAATTTTTTACAGTGCTTACATTCATTTATCGTAAAATAATACTCTTTAATCCTTTTAATTCCTGACGATCTTTTACAGTAGGTACATCAACAAGTCAATGCTCCTTTATTGGAGGAAATGATGCAGATAATGACTAATTGAATGACTTTAATGATACAAAAATATCTTTCTATCTCTTCCTCAGCTTTCTCGAACACTACAGTATATATGTTATATGCTGTCGGTGGTCTGGTCATAGCAGGGATCATACTTGTAGTTGGATTGATCGCTGTTCGCAAGACATCAGCAAGTACAAGTATAAATAAACAAGCCATGTCTACTATCAGCATAATTAAAACAATAGAAAGATTTGACCAATGTATTTTTAAAACCATTCTTTGTTTTGATATTTCCATAGGCAGTGTGACGCCTGTCAACAAGCTTAATAAAGGCAGAGATGAACAGAAGAGTGATGCCAAAGATTTTGTAAGTCGCTTTCCGACCTTAAAAAATAACCTAAAAACCCAACTTATTATTCTGTATGCAATGACCCAGCAGACATATTACTAGTGCACTTTTGTTTTCTTGATGCAGGAAGAGAATGTGTACGAGAATGACACTCCTAACAAAGACAAGAGCACTCCGAGGGAACCTATCAACAGACCTGAAGTCCCAAAGAGCCAAGTACATGTAATCTATGGGAATGTACAGCTCAACATGGGCCAGTCACTGTGAAAATCTTTTCACAGTGTGAAAAGGCTTTCCTGTAGCTCAGTGGTAAGAAAATAGGCTTTCCTGTAGCTCAGTGGTAAGAGCATTGCGTTAACAACGCAAGGTTGTGGGTTCGATCCCAGGGGATTGCACATACCTATGTATAAATGTATAGGATAACGCAATGTAAGTCGCTTTGGATAAAAGTGTCTGCCAAATGCATAAATGTAAATGTAAAATCTCTGATCCTAGTATTAAAGGGGTCATGAATAGTCCACTCGTAATGTTATCAAGATTTTAACACCACAAAACATCCTAATGTAGAAGTACAATCTATTTTCTATCCTGTTTTTGACCTTCACTTTGAAACACTTTTTTATAGGCGCGCCGCAGTCAAGACTTGGAAGTAAACGGCCACTGCTATGATTGGGTAACAGTTTCGCATATACATTTTTTTTTCAACATCCCCGCTAAATGTGTAAATACTACAAATATTTAGTTAAAAATAAAGTTAATCTACGCTTAATTTTAGGATCACAAGGATGGCAATGCAAAGACATCTTGTAATCCTCAGAGGTGTCTCTATGGTTTTGTTGCAGGAGTAATCCTGTGTTAACATTTCTTGTATTTACTACATGACATGTGTGAATCAGTGGGCGGGGCTAAAGAGGCAATGATGTAGAAGTAGGACTTGATTTTCTTCTGCAGAGGCGGTCTTTCGTCACAATATTACATCATAATGTCACAAATTCCAAAACGAGTTGTTTTCTGAGCTTGGTTTCAATAAAAATTTACAGGATGTTTTTAATGACCTCTTATATGTCAAAAGATTATGGAAAATTAGATTTCTCAATTCATGACCCCTTTAAGAAAGGATATTAAACAACCAGTGAAAAACTGATATGTATAAGATCAAAAGAGACAACTATTTGTAACTTCCTCATGTGACCACAAGGGGTGCCAGGTTGGATTTGTTTATCTCCTTTTATATACATTTTGCTAGCTTTTTGTTTAGCTATAGTTTGTATAATCATATTTTGCATGGCTATTCTAAAATATTCTTTCTTGTATCTTGGACAATGTCACTACTCCTAGACATCAGTTCAACCTCTATCAATATGCAAACATTGCCAGTGTGCCACTGAAATTGTAAGGATGTATTTCCACTGAGACTGAATTTGAGACTCCTAACCTGTAATAAAACAGTAAAGCTTGCTAATCTGAATCTAATCCATCTGGCTCATTCTTATCTCTTCTTCCCGAGCTGAGTCTCGTCTCCCCACTCTCACTCTTTTCCCTCAGGTCTTAGCAATAAAGCAACTTCTTGTTGAGTGGTCAATACCTGGTAAAACCAGGTGTGACCCTTTGGGGCACAAGAGTAGGCCCAACAAATCTAAAAATATTTGTGTTGTAAGTAAATATTTACAACTCTTTCGTTCTGGTCTGGGTATTTAAAGGTGACATATTATTCCCCTTTTCACAAGATGTAACATAAATCTATGGTGTCCCCAGAATGTGTCTGAAATTTCAGCTCAAAATACCCTCCAGATCATAGCTTGTCAAAGTTGCCCCTTTTTGGGTGTGAGCAAAAACGCTCTGTCAGAGTCCTGCACGGGTCCAATTTTGTAAATCCGCACCCGCCCGTACCCGCAGTGCTTAAAGTCGCATACGACCCGTTTTCCGACAGCAGCACTAATTAAAATCCGCACCCGACCCGACCCGCTTAAAATAGATCTGACCACCCAACCCGCAACCGAAATAAAATCAGTTTAGACTATCACATTATAGACACACTTACAACAATTTGTATTGCCAGGTCATACAGAAGTTATTACACGACCATTAACACAAGGACAACTTCAGCCGAAGGCATTAAGAACATGGCTAACGTTACCACAAAACTGAGTAGCCTAATAACATTTTATCAATCGAACAGACGCGGCTACAACACTATATCTGCCACGCAATTTCGTCTAGCCTACATCTGACCATTTTGGGTTCAAACACGCCCTGCACACCACACATACTTAACAGTGTTAAATTTGAAAAATACTGTTTTGGTTTTAGGGCTGAAACGATTCATCGAGTTACTCGATTACAAAAATTCCTCGAGGCAAAAACTCTGCCTCGAAGCCTCGTTAAATTCCTATGACGCGCACTATACGCGCAGGGATCTGATTCACACGGACCGTTGTTCAATGTTCAGGAAGCACACCATAGCGCGTGATACATTTTGAATTTAGTTGGCGCGATGGCGGAGAGTAAAGATGTCCATAAACGGCAGAGAATGTCTAAAGTTTGGGATCATTACATTCTTAAAAAGGAAGAGAACAAGGTGCAATGTGTCTACTGCAAAGTAGACCAGGCATTCCACAGCAGTACAACTTCAATGATTCAGCATCTGAACCGAAAACATCCACTCCATGCTGTTTCACCAAGCGTCGCTGAAACAAGGTAGCGTAGCCTAAGCCTATACATTGATGTTTGCTGATTTTAATCCCATACTGTATTTGTAGCGATGTCGTGATGCGGTTTGACTAGATATGATGTTTAGCTTTGATGTTTTTAAGTAGTAAACGTATTCACGTTCAATTGCAAGAGAGTATAGCCTAAAAAAAAGAACCCCTTCACACACACGCATGCACCCTCGTCTCTCTCACGCGCCAGTCAGACCAATCGCGGCAATGCATCACATATGCTTAAACTTTTATGTAGCCACGCAACAATAATTTCAGCATGCATTCACTGTATACACCGGGACGTGATGTTGTGACGCGATATTTCGAACGGATGCTTCACCTAAAATGTACCGCAATGCAAGTGATGCAAGCCAAATGCAGCGTTCTATTGAAAATGAATGTATGTATTATTTCTGCCGTACTAAACTGCAATGAAGCAACTGGTCTGACTGGGGCGTCACTCTTCCTCACGCACGGCACGCGTGCACGCGTGCACACACAAACACACACACACACACACACACACAGGTTGCTAGGTTACCATAGCAAATAGGCTCATCCCAGAAATTATATATTATTTGTTAGTACCCTAATGGTAAATGCTGCAGGTGTAGAAATCTACATAAAACAGATATTTACTTTGATATCAGGGCTAGATTACAGCATGAAACCTGTTGTGCATATTAATAAATTAAATTGCTTTTCCTCTTTTTCTCCCTCTCAGCACTTCACAACGGAGTATGGACAGCTTTGTTCGCCCAGCTCAGTCATGCACTGTTCAAGAGGCTGCAGTTTTTACAGAGAGCATTTTGAACATGCTCAGGGCCGGACTGGGACACAATTTCAGGCCGGGAAATCCCACACCCATCCAGGCCATCCCATGGACCCAAATAAAATTTAGAAACACAGACAATTTTTAATTTTTTCCTAAATTACATTTATTGGTCTAAATCCTTAGGCTGGGGCCGTGTAAAATAATTAAAGGCTTTCTCTTGAACAGTATCCTCGCTTCCCTTTTCCTTCTCTTCATTTTCCCTAATATCTTTCTGTCTCTCCCTTCCACCAGTATCATCAGCCTCATACACTAAGTAAAGTGGAGTACTAGTGTTATATATATATTAGGGGCAAGGCCGCCTTAATGTACGGGCTTACCTGGGCTGAAGCCCAGGGGCCTCCCAAGTTCAGGGGCCTCCCATGTTCAGGTTCATGATGAGCTGAAAAGGTCATTTTGTTTTAACTTGTCAGATTTTGTCGCTGTATGTCGCTAGTCGCTTGTGGGCGTTGGTAGTGCTGTCGCTCTAATGTTATTGTTAAGGTGCGTTCACACCAAACGCGAATAGAGCGTCTGGCGCGAGTGATTTCAGTGTTGTAAAGACGCGTTTACGCGCGTCTAGAGGTCCCGCGGCGCGAATGAGGCGAGACTGCTCGTCTGGCCACATCTATACAAAACACCACCACAAGTGATATTATACAACTATATCATTTTAATTTGACTAGGAATTAGGCTCAAAAGAAACAGTATGCTGTTGGGAGAGTGTTTTTATATTACACACAGCAGTGTTCAGGGATTAAATCATTTACTAGATTAACGATCGATCAATCTACAAATTAAACTCACTCATACTGTCATCAATTACTAAAACGTCATCCGAATTTGACAAATAGGCTAATACATTTTCTTGTCCCTATAGTCAACATAATGCACTGTAAAATGAACTGCAGCAGTGCTAAACTTGCATCATAAAACTACAACACTCGAACTATAAATGTATGAATTAAACTCACTGAGACTGTCGACAGTTTCTTTTCCATGCATAAATTTATTATATCCATGTTTGTGGTTAGTTACAGTAAATCATATAAAACAGTGAAATCGCCCTCGAACTCCTCTGTCTTGCCTGCACTGCACTCGAGAAGGTGACGGGAGCTGAGCTCCACTGAAAGGCTTCTTTCCTATTGGTCGTCGCTCGCGAAAATCGCTTCTCATTTGCATAAAGTTGAAATTTAGTTGCTGTGTGTGGTTGTTAAATAAAGTGCCTTGTGTTTATGTGCTCAGTGATATGTTAATAACAATATTAAAATGAAAAACAATATTTAAAAAAATCACTGTTGTAGGTCTCAAAAGAAACTAATGCATTTTGTGATGTAGATTACCTAGATAGGCTATTACACTTTTTTAAAATGAGACTCTTTAAATTGAGGGGATGGGGGGCCTACAAAACCTCTCAGCCCCGGGGCCTAACATTAGGTTAAGGCGGCTCTGATTAGGGGTGTAACGATACGCGTATTCGTATCGAACCGTTCGGTACGAGGCTTTCGGTACGGTTTTCGGTACGCATTACGTACCGAACGGTTCGTTGGACCATTTTTTCTGCCGACCAAAATGTCGTTATTTCAAATGAAGGCACGTCGCGGGTGGCAAGCGCGCTCATAGAGGCTGGCGCGACCACAACATCATCTGGCAAATGCAATGTAAGGAACGAAACTGAGCTACTCTTATTGTGTTTGTGTGTGGACCGTTTATCAGTTTTGACCTGTGAAGCGGGACTCGCGAGCCCTATGCGCGAGCCTGATCAAGAAACACCACACAGCGCTAAGAGATCCAGACCAGTAAAGAAAGCATTTGAATTTCAAATGCTTTTTGAATTCGCCACTGAAGTAATAACATCGCTGCGAGATCTAGTGAGAAACATTCACATTTCTCTGTTATTAACGGATCAAACAGCGCTGACGTGGAAACCAGGAAGAAACATCGTGCCATGAATGAACCTTTGAATGAACTGGCCGGTGTCCACAGATCAGCAACATTCACCGTGGAATGGATTTGCTGTAGTAGGAACACTAACTGCAAGGTATGGAAGTTTGTCAGGAATAGTGGGCTATAATGCTTTCAAGTAACATTACGTCTGTTTTATTTTGACATTATGAATACAATTGCTGCCCTCAAATTTTAATCTGAACTAAAATAAAACTTTGTTTATAACTAGCCTACTACTACAATATTGTATTTCATTTTGTCCAAGGAGCTGTTTTGTTTTATATGCTAATAAGAAGAGTCAAGTATAGCTCCATTATTGCTCAGTAAAAAAGCAAAAAACAAAAAAAAAAAACATACTTTATGATGTTAGTTTCATTAAATAAAATAATAATTAAAAAAATAATAATTCAAGGAAATTTCTCTGGCATTTATTTATTTTTGCTGTAGCCTATGGAAAACGTACCGAACCGAACCGTACCGAACCGTGACACAAGTGTATCGTATCGAACCGAACCGTGAATGAACCGTTACACCCCTAATATATATATATATATATATATAATGTGTGTGTGTGTGTGTGTGTGTGTGTGTGTGTGTGTGTGTGTGTGTGTGTGTGTGTGTGTGTGTGTGTGTGTGTGTGTGTGTGTGTAAAACAACCACCTTATTGTAATTTGTTTTCCCAGAATCTACATTTATTTTAGTAAAAAATCTAAGTATTATATTTATGACAAAATGTTGTTGTTTTCATCTTAAAATTACTTAAATATCCAACATTTAGCAACACTAGGCTATATTTCATACAATATGTAAAAAAAATATATATATATATATATATTTTGCTTCTACATGTCATCTCACTCCCTGGCTGAATGTGTGATCATTGCATCACAGCTAGTGCTAGGTTGACTGTCTCCACCTTCATTTGATATAAAAAAAAAAGAAAAAGAAAAAAAAAGAAGGAAAAAAGTTTTAAACCTCACAAATGGCCAGACATAATTTTCTAAATTGTCTAATAAAATGTTATTGCATTATTTTTTGTTGATGTCTGCACTATCACTCCTGTCTCCCTGCTCCCAGTACCACATAAATGTTAATATTTGCCTGCTAAAATACTAATGTAACTTTACACTAAATAATATTAATCTCCTTTAGCATACAGTATTTTGAATGACGATAGTAATAGGGGCGCTACCGCTTACATTTGCTAGAATTTCAATACTAAGTTAACGAAGAAAAAAGTACAGTATTTACAGATGAAACTGACCTGCACTTGAAGCCCACATTTTGCTGCTTGTTCTCTGAGTGCTTTCTTTTTCGTTGTCCTTTCCCTCTCTGCTCCACCTGGCCGTTTTCTCTCCATCATCGGGTGCTGCTCGCATTTTCTGTTTAACCGTTTGGCTGAGGCTTAAGTCGAATCGTAGCCTTGCCAGTCAAGACTAACAGATTCATGATTTCATTTTATAATAATCATTTTATTGAATGACGAATTCGAAAATGATCACTGGTAAAGGTAGTAGTATAAAAAAATATATATATAATAATACATAAAAAAAAAAAAAAAAAAAAAAACGCTGGCTGGCAGCAGGCCAAATTAGTCGCCAGGCCACCGGGAATTCTCCCGGTGCTCCCGATGGCCAGTCCGGGCCTGAACATGCTCGTGACCGATATGAGGCCACTGTCCATGGTGGAGGACAAGGGATTTAGAGACATGATCTCAACTTTCAATCCTAAATACAACCTGCCATCAAGAACATATTTCACACAACTGATGGAGAAGAAACACAGAGACATCACAGAGAAATTGAAAGCTGTCCTAAAGCAAACAGAGTGTGTTGCCCTGACAACAGACATTTGGACCAGTGTGGCAACAGAGGCCTACCTGGGGGTGACATGCCACTTCTTGGGGGAAGATTGGGAGATGAAGTCCCTCTCCCTAACCACAATGCCCCTAGAAGAGAGACACACTGCAGCCAACATTGCAGACTGGCTAGAGGAGACAACTGCCAAATTTGAGATTCCACTTGAAAAGGTAAAGGCAGTTGTCCATGACAATGGGGCCAATGTGGTGGTGGCAGCAAGAATTCTTAGAGAGAGGCATGGGTGGGCTTCTGTGAGATGTGCAGGGCATACTTTAAATTTAGTTGTGCAGAGCACACTCAAAAACAATAAAACAATTGCTAGTTGTGTGGGTTCTGCTAGGTGCCTAGTGGAACACTTCAAAAAGAGTGAAGTGGCCTGCACTAAGCTCAAAGAAAAACAACAGCAGATGGGAAAGCCACCACACATGTTGATACAGGATATCAGTACCCGGTGGAACAGTACGTATCACATGTTATCAAGACTCCTGGAACAGCGATGGCCTGTGACTGCAGCTCTCTCCGATCCAGCAGTCAATCCGAGAAGTAAACACCACTACCTGGACCTAAAGCCAGAGCAGTGGCACATCAGTGAGGAGTTGACACAGGTCATTGGACCATTTGAAGGAGCTACAGAGTTTCTTAGTGGAGAACAGTATGTCACCCTCTCTGCCCTTCCACAGCTGGTCCAAAACCTTAAAAAGTGCACACTGACTGCAGAACCTGAAACTGCACCAGTGAAGGCATTTCAGGCTTCTGCTGCAGAGCAGATCACAGAGAGGTGGCAAGGGCTGTATGAATTTCTACCTGATGCTCCCAACCCTGTCCTTCTGGCTGCTGCTTTGGACCCCAGGTTTAGAAAACTGAAGTTCTTGCCTGCTGAAGAGGTGTTGAAGGTCCAAACTAGTATTCAATCAATGGCACTAGCTGCCAGAAAGGACTCAAAACAGACACATGTAAGGGTAGAGGAAGCCACTGCCACCACATCAGCTACACACACTACAGGTAGATCACATCAGAAAAGTATTCTGGGATCATCATCAGAGGATGAGGATGAAGGAGAGGATGAGGATGAGCAGATGAGCAGAGCGGTGCAGAGGGAGGTCTTGGAGTATTTTGGTGAACAGCCTATTTCCAAGAAGGAGAATCCACTGCCATGGTGGAGAATAAATCAAGCAAGATATCCAACCTTGGAACAGCTGGTAAAGTCTTTCTTGGGGATCCCAGCAACATCAACACCCTCAGAGCGCTTGTTCTCTGCTGCTGGGAACATTGCCTCAAAACGTAGGGCAAGCCTAAGTGCTGAGCATGTGGATATGTTGATGTTTCTCCATTGCAACTATAAGCTGTTGTAGAATCTGAAATCTCTCTCTCTCTCTCTCTCACATACACACACACACACACACACACACACACACACACACACACACACACACACACACTCACTCACTCATCTAGGTACATTTTGATGTTTGTTTTGAGATTACAGCTGAAAAAGTCTGATTTTTATTTATGTTTTATGTATTGTTTTATTTACATTTATTTTTTTATAAATTGTATCCATTGTGTACCTGTTTGGCTTGATATTTTATATTCATTTATTTTTGTTCTCAGGTGGGTAATTTGCAGAAGGTGCAATCCTGCAAGTTTCTATTCATAGTTTTACATGTTATACATGTTTTACAGTAAGTTGACTTAACTGTATTGTTATATAATTGTTGGCACTGGCACTTATAAACACTAAATGGGTAAACATTGCAATAAATAGGCTTAGTTTTGGAGCCAAATGTTGGAGTTGGAATCAATACCTCTGTTTTTTTTTTTTGAGAAATAAAAGCCAAATGCTTGATCATTTTACAGCCACATCATTTTCGTTATGCATTATTTGTTTTGGTTGTTTAAAAACAACAAATTTTTTTTCCTCCAATTAATCGATCGATTAAGTGCTAGATTAATCGATTACAAAAATAATCGATAGCTGCAGCCCTACTTGGTTTGTTACCACAGTTATCTGCGTGCTTCCTCAGCGAATAAGTTCCACATTTGCGGATATCCAACACGAAAATGCATGCAGCAAAGCCTTTCACAATATTGTTTTATTAACTCCAAATTTCTCCCACACACTGGACTTGAAAGTTGATGACGTATCGTCGACAACTTTACCATCTCCACTAGCTAGGCTATTCTTTTCTTCAACTCCTCAGCATCCATCTCGACGACTGCAAGCAGATCGAGCGATGAATTTTTAAAAGTGATGGTAGTACCAGAACCCGTGCAGGACTCTGCGCTCTGTTTCATGTGTCCCTTTAAATGCAAATGAGCTGCTGCTCCCCGCCTCCGTTCAGAAGAGGGTCGATCCTTTACATGAGCTTTGGATACAATAACAAAACGTTTGAATCTCAGTCATCCAAAATCTCAGAAATAACCAGTAGGTGAGTGCAGCCTTACGGAGAGACTCAGGAAGAGATTGCAACTTTTAGACGCACCTGGACGTTTCTGAATGGTTAGTGGATACATTTATGAAGTTGTTGTGGAGTTACATTGATTCATATGTTTCTGGGGGATTTCTTTTGAAAATAAAATGAATCCACTGCTCACTTGTCTCATCTGAGGCTGGGACCCTAAATAGTGTTCAGTGCTCGTCTGTGCAGCAACGACAGAACAGTTTGCATGCTTTGCTGGAACTTTTGCTATTGCGTTAGAACTGGTTACACTGTTGTCGCTTGCGTAAACCAAATGGTGGCGCCGTGGGTGTAAACGTGCAGATTAAGTGGCTGTAATATTATAATAAGATCCTCTTTCTACGTCAGAAGGGGAGTGAAATCTGATTGGCTTATTTTTTGACATGCTTGCAGAGAAAGGCTTACCAAAACAAAGTTAGTGGGTTGTCACTTTTCACATTTTCTTGGTTGGTAGATGCACCGGGGACCCGATTATAGTACTTTAAAGGTGCTCTAAGTAACTTTTTTACCTTAACTGAACAGCTTCGGAGTCATTGGAATGGTTATATTACTTATTTCGGGTTGAATGGTGGTCGTTTCGCACCCCCCTGGTGCACGTGAGCGGAAAATCCGCACTTGCAACTTTGAGCCGGCGGGCCGCCGGCCGCCGCGTCAGGAAATATCGCGTGATATCAGGTCTCGCGATGTAAACAATTGCTTTACGGCCAAAAGAAATCTGCTAAAATGCTGTCATTATTGCGCTCCCTCACGCTGTTCGAACCCGAATGAAGAAGACGTTTTAAAGAACGTCCCATCTGCTTTGATGTCGTTGATCTATAGCCTCTGGTGTCTGAGAATCGCCAACGAGTTTTTACAACAGTGTTGTCAAATATCTATTCCGAAGCTGTGGGGGGAGCTCTAGAGAGAAACCTGCGAGCAAAAAGCGAGAATACAGCGAAGAAATCCCGAAACTACTGAGCCCTGCTTTAACACGGAAAAAGATTTTCATGATATGTCACCTTTAAAGGGGTGGTATAATGGCCCTTTTTACAAGATGTAAAATAAGTCTCTGATGTCCGCAGAGTAGAGGTCTGCTACCCAACCCGAGCCCAACGGGTCCCGAAAAAATATATAGGCTATACATATATAGTTTGCGTGCCTGCTTGCTGTGTTGTGACCGTAGAGCACACGAGAGAGAAAGTATGTGCGCATTATGAGAAAGTATGTGCACACACACACATATGTATATATATATATATATATATATATATATATATATATATATACACATAATATATTTAAATATATACATATAAATGAGTAAGTGACATGACGTGCATATTTTTTGTGTCCAAGTGCATTATTTCCTTTTAACATAATCTGATAAATTCATGACTTTAAAACTTTAAACCTTATTTAGTTTGAATTTACTCAGTGGCGGCTGGTGAAAAATATCTTAGGTGGGGATGTGTCATATTCAGTCGGTTTCAATAGTCTGGTTACCATGGGAGTCTTTTAGCATAGTGGCTCCGAGGATGTGGAACGCTGTTCCTCAAGACATCAGTCAAACATCCACCCTTCTCTCCTTCAAAAACAATTTTTTTTATCTGTATATTACTCTTCAGCTCACAGTCTGTAAATTCTACATTGTTACTGATATGCTATTTGTTTGAATCCCTCTTTGTTTGTATCTTTAACCTAACTTTGTAAGTGACCTCTGTATATTAGGCCTACTTTCTGCTCTTGGTGTGTGTATTGTGCTTTGATGTTGATGTTTATTATGTTCTATTCCTTAACCCAGTGCCAGCGGTTCTCAAACTTTTTAAAGTTGTAGCCCATGAGGCTTTTAACATCCTTCTGCGTACCCCCACTCTTCAGTCACACCTTTTTCAGTAAGGGACAATATTTGCCTCCTTAAATCGATTTTTCCAGTGCATTTTTACCTTTACAAATACCTTTATAAAATAAATGATGCTTTAAATAAATAAAAAATATTCAATAGAGAAATATGTAATGATGTTAAAAAATTAAGTGATGCTTTTAAATATTAAATTAAAACCGCCAGATTCGTTCACAAACACTGCTGTGTGCTGCAGATCTGCTGTGGCTTTCGTTGGAGCTATTATTTTGTTGTAAAAATACTGACAACTGTGTTGAAAATGAACATCACTTAATATTAATTATATTTCGTTTGTTGAACTGTTGTATAAAATCAATGTCACATTTGCTATCGTGTGGATCTTCATATAATGAAGATCCACTTGCTCCGCTGCCCTAGGAGGCCATTCCCAAGCCACGCCTACCGGTAAGAGAGCGAAGTTTAAAACAACAAGGCTAGGCTTGGCCATTTTTTTGGCCAGTATTTAATAATGTATTTAGGCTACTGTTTTTCATACAAATACCATAGAAACCATAAAGTTACATTTTGCCATGATAGTGAGGTGCTATAGACTATGCCTGGTTTCATCTGTGGTTATCATGATCTAAATGCATGTTACTGGATGATCTAAATGCATGTTACTGGATGACCAATGGTTAAGTTTAATAAAACTCAGTCAGAACATTTTTTTTACCAAAAAAAAATTAGCACATGCAGAAACTAAGAAATTGTCCAATAAAGATATTTATTTTGTTAAGGAAAAATGACAAATGTTTGAATGTTCTACCTCAGATTTGTGAAATGTTCACCAGTTTGGCAAGTGTTTGTCCTGATATGTTCTGACAATAAAGAGTAGTTTAAAACCACAGTTAACGCTCTGGTTTCTACAACTTTCACTTAGGAGCAAAAATCTGCTTTTAAACTTGAAAGAAATAAAGATTTGACTTTTATCGTGATAATTATCGATATCGACTGATATAAAAAAAATTATCGTGATATTTTTTTTTGGCCATATCGCCCAGCCCTACATTAAAGTCATGAGTTAGGCAGGTGATTTGGTTTCTGTGCGTCATGTCTTTATCCTATATAACCTGATGTATTATTTTATGTGGGTGAGATTTCTCTGAGAACTGCTCGAGAAACTCTCCCGGCCGTGATTAAAGCATTTAGAGTTTGTCTGTCATTTTATGCTGCGCAGCAAGAAAACTAGTTAGTAAAGAAAAAACAAGTTAGACTAGGTGAGATACTGAGTGGGGACGTCGATTTGGAGACGAGACCCAGATACTGAGTGGGGACGTCGATTTGTAGACGAGACCCACATAGATAGGTTTAGGGAAAAATCTACAACAATGCTCAGTTTAAATCTTATTTTAAGGTGAGGTAGTATTAAATGAACGGCAAAATTCAGCATTTTGTTCCCGAATCCCGCACCCCCTTCTGTCACCTCATGTACCCCAGTTTGAGAACCACTGCCTTTACATATATTTGCAAAGCGACCTTGGGTGTTGGAAAGGCGCTATATAAATAATAATAATAATAATATAAAAAATAATAATTATTATTATTATTATTAACCACCCAAACACAATTTAACACAAATTGCATGATACCAGTGCTCTGTGAAAAAGTCAGTAATTATTTAATGCCATATTACAAGGCTGAGGCATTCTTACACAAAAACAAACAAATTGCACAAACTTTCCATTTGCAATTGAAATTGAACTCAAACTGTTTAGTGACTTTCTCAGAAAGTTGCTTCTTCCCTCACTCCGGTAACTGTCCATGCTGGATATGTCCCTGTTGTTTTAAAAAGTAATCACGGAAAGCAAAACAAGGCGCCCTAGCGCCCTCTATTGGCCAGCCGCCCCTTAATTTACTTTTAGTACATTTAAATATTGTATATTATTTTGTGTTTGGTTATCTTAAACCCCCCAAATGTTAGGTTGTGCAATTGTCCGCACAAATGAACAGACTAAGAAACAATTTAAAATGGTGTCTGAAGAATAAAAAGTTAAAAACTATTTATACCATTGCATAATTTTAGGTTTAAAACTGTAGTCTCCACTATATGGTTTGCAGTGCTGCATAAGGATGATCCAGTCGCTCAGAGAAAGCAGTATGAATGTATAGTTCATTTTCCCCACTGACATGGAGAGGAGAAATTATGCTTAAGAACCCTCTATTGACCCAGACTGTGACCGGTGCCATTCTGGATCAGACACTCTAATCCATGTTCTGGACTTTCTCTTTCTCTGTCTCCCTTTTGGAGGCTATTTTTGTCTCACTGTCAGCCATTTCCTCTGTATATCCCACATGTCCAATTACTGTATTAGGATTGTAGAATTGTATTGTATTGCACTCATAATGTATTTTTCTTTTTTCAGTGATTTTTAAAAATATTATGTATTTAGTTTATTTTGGGAAAGTTAATATGTTGTTGTTTTTGTTATATATCTTAAAATGTATAAATACAAAAATACACAAAGGCGCCGTATTGCCTCGTCCTCCTAACACACGATCAACTTACCTCAATATTAACACTCGAAGTAACGTTCAAACTACTGACCCTTCCGTGGTCAAACTCAAGAAACGTAAACTTGAACATGATGTTAAACGTACAGTATGGAATTTTTCGCCACTAGGGGTCGCTAACCTATTTACAATAACAAAGGCGAAGTTTGATGACGCAACATTTGCTAAGAATTATGGATCTTGTCGTCAACGTCAAGCCGACCGATCTAATCTATGGATCTAATAATGTTTATGGATGACTGAATACATCGATGCTTTTATCATGACTGTGATATGAAGCAGTTCGGGATTGCTAAGAGACAGCTATCAGCTATCATATAAGGAATATGGACATTTCATTCTACCGAACTAACGTTACACGCGAGTGCAGAATTACTACTCACAGTCACAGGTCAGTTTATTAGACAAATTAAACTTGTGAGGTAACGCAGCGTTGTTTCACTTGGTCTAACATTACACTATCACACTAAACTGCATTTGAATGTGTTGAAATGTATGTGTTAGTTTGTCTGTATGAGACTAGCAGTAAGCTAGATCAACATTAGAATAACATACAGATCATATTCTAACATTTCATCATGTTGAGCTATATAACATTGATTAGTTTTATGTAAATGTGCTCACCTGTTTAATAAAGTACATGTAGAAGCGGTCGAAGTCTCGGACGTGGAGCTCTCATCTATATACTGTCTATGGGAGCTCTAGACATCTCGAAAACACCGCGCTGATATTGATTCTCGTTTTAGTTCTCCTTTTGTATCCAAAGTCTGCTTGCCATGGTCCATAATGTTTGAACGAAACAACAACAGCGTGCAGATAGACATTGCGAACTACCGTCAGTCGCTTTGGTTACTATCAGAGGGCTCTGGTTCATAGCTCTGGTTGCCATGGCAGTACGAGCGGAAACCAGGGACAACGCGGATATGACGCCATTGACGGCGACAAAACGGAAATAAAGAAACGGGACGTTTCTCGAATTAAATTACAAATTTCTCCTGGTTTGAAAGTTGTTGGAAACAGTCGGGATAATGTAAGTACACAACTAAAAAAAATATATAACATAGATATAGTGATTTTTGCTATTTTTAAAGCAAAAAAGTTACATATTGTGGCTTTAAATCAATTCTGAAGCTTTACTTCGTTTAAAGGAGTTCCCCGTCATTATAATCGGAAAAACTCTAACTCCAAATCCCGGTGAGTTGTGGAGGTGGAGGAGTGAAGCTGCGCGCGCTCTCAGTCAGCCGCTGTCACGCGCTCGGACGGTTTCAGCTCCCTCTAGTGGTTAAGTTTAACAAAACAGCAGTTTACCAACAAAGTTTAAAAATGTCGCTTAAAAGAGAATATGGGTTATGCACATGACTAAATAAATCATGAAATACAATTAATTATTAATAAATCAAAGAACAAATCGCTCTTTCTTCATAGACGAGAATGGATTTAGCTTTTACACTTTTTATTTATCATGGTAGGTTCATTTTTTACATATTTTTAGTAATTTACTAAAGACTCACAAGAAGTACATGATATTAACTGACAAATCTTACACTTTTTACTAGCACAGGAAATGGCAATACATTCTGTAAAGAGAGCTTTGCAGGACAGGTGGAGCCTCCTTTGCACCGCTATCAGGTTGTAACTTGTGTTTGCTTGTTTGGCTTTGGTTTACAAGTGATGCAAATGCATTAGATTGAACTCATTTGGAGCAGCAAAGGCTTAATAAACATTGTACACTCAAAATATAATAATGATTAAAAGAAACACAAATACTAAAGCAAGAAAAGTTCTTATCATAGTCTGGTTTAGATATATTTTCAGATGCTGTTTTCAAAAAAATATGTAAGTCTGCATTATCTGACACTGCTGTAAATCACAGACACATCCATGTCTCGGCTTGCAGGAGATCTGCAAAAATAACAAATACATAATTAACTGTCAATGAGATCAGTACTGTACAAGGTTCGGCTTTTAATACTTGTATCTATTGTATTAATGTGCAATTTTCTGTAAAGACATTGTGAAAAGTAGGCTACTTTGCAAATAAAGCGGACTTATAAAGCACAATAATTCAGTTTTTCCTCACTTGGCTTCAGCAGCAGGATGGTGAACTGTAATGCAGGCATACTGAATCTCATCCTCTTCAGGTTTCTTTGTTTCTTTATCTCTGCAATCTTGAATAGAAGCATTTTTACCAGCACCAGATTCAGAGGTCTTTCCTGTAGACGGCTGCAATATAATGTGGCATACATTTCAACTTACAGCAACCTGTAAACATTCATCTCTCCACACTTAATGATAATGTGTACGATAAGTGAATCATAAGTGTATGATAATTAACATGTAACTCTACAGAACGTCATTAAATTCATGAGCTGATGTTACCATTCATGCATTTATGCGAATTAATACCTTGGTATTTTATACATTTTGATTGGCTAGTAAAAAACAAACAATATTCAGAGTATATCAATGTAAAGTTTTAGTGACATCAATGATCTATGATATGTTGTACAAAGTTTACACCACCTTTTAGAAAGGGACAACAAATGTCAGCAGAAAAGTCTGTGATACATGATCAATGAAATATGAAGTGATTTAACGTCAGCTAGAATCTCACCTTTTTTTGCTCAAGGTCTTTAGGGTCATTATTTCTTCTCTTATTCCTGTTGTTAAATATATAAGGATGCATGCATATATGAAAGTTAAAACCGTAACAGACTGCTTTTGCTGCAACAAAAAAAAATGGCTTGCCAAAAAATATTTACATTTGTAGATAAACTATAAAGGCATATGCTTAAATAAATATTTCTCACTAACCTCATGAACACAATGATGAGAAACAAGAGCCCAAACCCAGCGGCAATTGCAATAGTGGCACAAATAGCAATGACATGCATGATATTCCAACCCGATCCTTGAACACATAAGAGGAAAGACAATGTCAAGATCATTTATTTTCAGTAAAGTCTATGACATATAATGATAAATTAGGGGGTGAATGAACTTCACCCTTAATACATTTAAACATGATGAGCACAGAAGTGTCTTGAATACCTTTAACAGTGAGTAAAACAGACGCTGATCTCTGAGATCCATATTTATTCTGAGCCTCACAGTAGAAGCGTCCACTGAAACTGGAGTTAAAGCTGGAGATGCTGAAACTCTGTCCAGATCCAACAGCTGAGGTTTCATTCTCCTTAAACCAGCTGAAGTTCAGAGCAGGAGGGTTTGAGTCACTGCTGCAGTTCAGAGTCACTGAATCTCCCTCCACTATTACACCAGACGGACTGACCGACACTGACGTATTTTGGGGGGGATCTAGACGTAAATCAACATGGTCTCTTTATTCATGTCATTTTGTGGAGACTGACTACTGCTTGATATATAATGAATGTATGTATTTTTGATAAGTACTCCATCTATGATATTTGTAATCAGTTGTCTGATATATATGAATATCTACTCACACACGACACTGATGTTGACAGCAGGAGAAGGCAGATGTTCATGTCCTCTGACGGCACAGCTGTATCTGCCAGAATCACTGCGGACTGACTGAAACTGAAGGATGTCGCTGGTGAACTTTAAAGCCTGTCCATTTTTGTACCAGATGAATCTGTCTGTCAGATTGCAGGTGGTTCTACATGTCAGATTGAGCGTTTCTTTCTCCAGCACCAGCTGTGGAGCCTGAACCTGAAGGCCTGGAGGAAACACATCTTTCTCACCATGTCATAAAACTAACAACTTTTTGTTAAATAAATAATGGAAATGAAGGACGGAAGTGGATTACCAGAAACATTAAGTTGAATTCCTGGTTGACCAATCCATTTTTTTTTATCAGTTGCAGTTATGAATCTGAAAAAATACTCTATCTCATCGTTTTCAGTGACGTTGTGCAGTCTGAGGACGGCAGTTTTGTTTTGTCTGTCTTCAATGTATTCAACCCTGTCTTTATACTCTGGATATTCTTTTAAATTTTTTATCTCATTTGTGTTATTGATCCAAAATGTATCTGTGAGATTATACTGCTGAGGGAATCTATATGTGCAAGACATGTTTACTGAGGATCCTTTGAGAGCACATATTGATTTAGTTTCATAAGTCACATTCCAGTCTTCTCCAAAAACTCCTGAAACACAAAATACAGAAAATCAGTAAACTCCTGCAACACACACACACACACACACACACACACACACAGACACACAAACATGTGTTTTTGCACAAGTTAAAAAATATCAATCAGTTTTTGTGAAGTGAGTGAGATTTTGAAATATCTCACTCATATTTTGAGTTTTGAAATATCCTGCAGACGGATCATTACGACACAGAAAGGTTAAAACTGAAAAGAGCCACATCAACATGAAGGCCAAAATATGAACTCCAACTAAGACTCCACTATGATCAAAAAAGGGAAAAGTATAATCGTTAAATTTGTAAATATCAACTGTTCTGCTAACTCCCACCATTACACTAACTTTAACCACACCCCTTCTCTTAAGCCCCGCCTTCTAAAGATATGTAACCCAATCTGATGTCAGCAGGGATTATAGCACACAGTGATTGACAGGCTGAGAGCATTTCTGATTGGCTGAAAACGTCAAGCTCTCTAAATGAGCTGCTGGAATAAGGGACATTTTATGTGTGCAATTACACAAAAATATATAATATTAAAGTGTTGTAATCAGGGACTCACCATAATTCATGAGTAGAAAGATGAGAAGAAGAGCAAGAGCCATTCTGACCTTCAACACCACACCAAACTTCACAGATGATAACTTAATATAGTTATTAGCTACAGTATAATAATCACTATGTTAGTATAGTTATGCACATTAGTATAATAATAGCAGGAAACTCAATTTATTTATTGAAATGAATCTGTTGTCCAACAAACAGAGGCTTATGTGTTTGTCTATTAAAGAGTTTTATTATATCAGAGATTCAATGACCTCATGAATAACAGTGATCATATTTAATCTTGTACTGTGACTCTGTTGCGTTTAGCAATAAAGCTTTTAAAAAAGTGTGTTATTGTCTACAAAGGACAAATCTATAATCATCATAACAGTTCTGCTGAATGAAAGCTTTAACTTCTTATGAAGATCAGCTGCCACATTATATTCATTACAACATTAAGTGTCTACATATTTACAGACTTTAAATTGAATTTTAAAACTCTTTATTAATATGTAAAAACTCTCATACCTTGTCATAGTAGCTTTCATCACTAGTACACAAAGAGCAAAAGTGGAGTTTGGAGGCTGAACATGTTAGAGAAGTTACGCTGAATAACTTTGAATATGATTATAATAACTTCCAGTTTCTATGCAAATGTGTTTTCCATGTAAGTTACAGAGATAAACACTTCTCCATATTCACAAAATGAACTTCTGCCTTTACTGTAAATGTCACTTCAACACCATTTTATTTGTAAGGCACTTTTCACATCACACATTGTTTTAAAGAAGCTTTACATGTTTGTCTTTAGACATCTAACATCCAAACGGGAGATCTGGGCCGTTTTATATGAGTTTGGGGCTTTTTAAGATACAAACGTTATTCTGTATAAGCATTAAGCTCATATTCTACGGCCTCTTCCTGTCAGTCTGAAAGAAAGAAAGAAAGAAAGAAAGAAAGAAAGAAAGAAAGAAAGAAAGAAAGAAAGAAAGAAAGAAAGAAAGAAAGAAAGAAAGAAAGAAAGAATAAATACATTAATAAATAATTTACTTCAAATTTCTGCTTGGTATAATATGTGATATAAAATATTAAACTGTACTGGCATGGCATGACTTTTAGAGTTATCAGTTCAACTAATGTTGAACCAAATCCTTTTTTCTCACCTGAGGCTCCATTGTATTGTTTCTCTTGTTCATCCATGTGCTTCTCCTTAAAAATAATGAATAAGTTACATAAAAGTTGATAGAATTAATGCGTTCTTGTAGAAGTGTTGTTTAGTTGGCGTTTTGATGCCATGCCAGAATCCTTGGCTATTTTCATAGTAAGTAACAAGTTTTAAAAACACTATAAAAGAGCAATTTAAAACCCTATTTGAGGATAGACACCAAACATATGCCACATTTATATGCCACAAAAGCCTGATTTTGAGGGGTATTTGACTCAAGTCTGTATATTTTATCTGTGCTGTATTTTGTATTTCTGCAGGTGTCAGACTTGTGGAGCATCATTGTTGCATTTACGAAGTTGGTTTTCCTTTGGATGTTGGAAAATCAATAAATAGGTTATAAATGCAGTTAATTATTTGCAATCAAATACCACACTAGGGGGCAGTGTTGTAATGTAACGGAGTACAAATACTTCGTTACTGTACTTAAGTAGAAATTTCACTTCGCTATTTAAATTTATGTCAACTTTCACTTTTACTCCACTACATTTCCTAGATAAAATTTATACTTTTACTCCGATATATTTCCACTAAGCATCTTCGTTACTCGTTATTACAAAGCGCTCCAGTGTAATGCTTGTTTGTTGCCATGCCAAAGGAGGAGGAAGCACAACTGAAACCGCCATGGAAGCACGAGCACCGATATCTATGCGAGCACCTACCTTTTGATTTAATTCAACAGAGAACTCTCAAAGACATGTCCATAATACTGAAACACGCTTAACTGTTTTTGGTATAGCATAACTGCCGGGCCGAATATTTCCTCAGGTAGGCTAATGTTAGACTGAGAAATATTTTTTGAAAACTGCTACGTTAATCAGTGGCAGGTTAGAAAGAAAGTGTTAAGGGCTATTCACGTCTTTAAAAGCATCATACGTTTTGTCAAACTTGAGATTTCCTTTTATGGTAATTAACTCAAAACTCAGTGGTTATAGGATAATGTTGGGCTAATGTTGCTGTGTGTGTGTGTGAGATGGTATGGAAGCCCGTTTCCGCCACATTGAGTAAAAAAAATAAAGATTCTTTAAGTCATAATAATGAGAAACTTTCTCATAATTATGACTTAACATCTCGTAATAATGAGAAACTTTCTCGTAATAATTACTTAACATCTCGTAATAATGAGAAACTTTCTCATAATTATGACTTAACATCTCGTAATAATGAGAAACTTTCTCATAATTATGACTTAACATCTCGTAATAATGAGAAACTTTCTCGTAATAATGAGAAACTTTCTCGTAATAATGAGAAACTTTCTCATAATAATGACTTATTTTCTCGCACTTCTACGCATGCGCAAAGCAGCGGGGCAGAAGGGCGTGCCACGCTATAGCGACATTCCCTGGTTAAAGCCATGTAAATGCATCACAGCAAACATGGCACGCTCTGCAGTAAATAACATTAATGATAAATAATCAGTGTATGAGACGGGCTTCCATACTAGATAGTCTTTTATTCATTTGTAATATTCATTTGTATTTTTGTGTATGAACAAGTAGCAACACAGAAGGGTGATCCATGGATTTCAAATAGATGGAGGAATGATAAGACAGCACACCTTTCCAAATCTGTTTAAGAACACTTCATCTGGAAATCTGTGTAAGGGTCCGTTCATACAGAACGCGCTTTTTCATTGCTTTTCTAGGCATACGCGCACTAGACGGACGTTGCGCTCGCTCTTCTGCAGCGTCTCTCATTATTTTGAGATGTTAAGTCATTATTACGAGAAAGTTTCTCATTATTACGAGAAAGTTTCTCATTATTATGAGATGTTAAGTCATTATTACGAGAAAGTTTCTCATTATTACAAGAAAGTTTCTCATTATTACGAGATGTTTAAGTCATAATTACGAGAAAGTTTCTCATTATTTTGAGATGTTAAGTCATTATTATGAGAAAGTTTCTCATTATTATGACTTAAAGAATCTTTTTTTTTTACTCAACGTGGCGGAAACGGGCTTCCATAGATGGTGACCTGGGGAGTAAGCCCTACAAATGCTCATATCACATGACCAAAATATTCTCCCTACCATCAGTTTTTTTTTTTTTTTTTTTTTTTTTTTTTTTTTTTTTAAGAAATAGGTTATTATTTATTTTTCATTTTTACCTGAAGTTCATACAAAAGTGAAATTTCTGTTTCAGTTTTTTTTCTTTGATGTCAGCTCTAAAAATATGCTGTTTGTTCTTTGAACTTAAGAGATTTGTGCCTGAAAAGTCCTGGAAAAGACTGTGATTTTGATTTGATGAGTGAGATTAAGAAGATATGGGAAGTTGGAACCCTGAATATGCTTTACTATAAGAAAGCCACAATAAAGTTCACAAACCCAAAGTTCTAACCGCTTGCTTTAAAAAAAAAAAAACTTTTTACTTTTACTTCAATTACTTAAGTACATTAAATATCAGAAAATTACTTTTGATACTTAAGTACAGTATATATCAGATACTTTAAAGATGAACTGAACTGAAAAAAAAAACATTGATAACGTGTTGTTTATGACAATTAAAAGTAAACTACACTAAAAAAAAAAATTAAAAATATCAATATAGCTTTTTTTTAAGCAACACAAAAATTGCGTTTGTTAGTATAAGAACGCTGGCAATTCTGATGACATCACTGGCATGGTAGAACCTGCGACGCTATATAGGCAGCTGCAGCTGCATTTCCTATACACACGAAAATGAGTCATTTTAATGGCCGAATGGGTTACGCATTTGAGCCTGTGAGGGACAGGCCAATAGTACGTGACTACCACCACATGGAGGACGATCAGTTTCAGGCTCCGCCTACAGTACAGGATCGTTTGGGGGGAAGTGACTGGTGTGGGTTATCCCTCGTCCCTAGTCTGGAAGATCCTGGGCTGTAGATGGAGGAGCTGAACACGCAGCAACATCGAAAGGCCAGGTTCTGAATAGTATGGGATGAGGGAAAATACAAGTCTCTGATTCATTGCCCACAGTAGATGGCGGTAATGCTCTATCTGAGAAGCGAGCTGCCAATAAAAATGAAAAAGAAGAAGAAGAAGACTGGTGTGGGTGCGGGCGCCATAGACATGTATAGAAAGGCTAGATAGCTTACCGGCGCTGAGAGCCAATGGGACCCGACGACGTCACACGGCGGCCATCTTAGGACAGGACCGCTCGTCCAGTTATAACATTAAAGTCTATTGTGCATGTAGTGCTGAAATAACTATATTTTGCTCAATTTTCAACCGATTTTCAAACGGCTTGGTGTGTCATAAACGTCAGGGATGCGGCTATTTAACTGCATACTTGTGAAAAATTATAGCCACAAACGGCATCAGCACAAATCATAGCCACGTTAATAAGGTTTGTAATAAACCAAACCGTTTGTAAATCCGTCAAGAATTCAGCAAGTTACGAGCATTTTAGTTGGCGTATGTCACTCACCTTCCGTCCACAGCAGCAGGAGCGGCAGCGCAGTCTCCTGACCTAAGATGGCCGCCAAGTGACGACACAGCTGACACCGCCTTGAGCCATCTAGCCTTTCTATACATGTCTATGGCGGGCGCTGCCGGAGCATGGACACTGCACCGGAATCGATCTGTTGCAGAGAGGTCAACCTGGAACATTTATTGATCGGCGAAAAATGTATCACCATGCACCGTTCATTTCGGATGCTGTGCGGTGAGAGAGACGTGTTGGAGGTGGCTATGCTATCTCTAAGGGATGTCCGAGCTGAGACGCTGGAGCGCCCCATAAGTAGCAGGTATGTAACAGTGTATTTTATGAATTGGCGACTGGGCTAGGCTAGGCTAGGCTAACTTGTTATATCCTTTTCTCAGACTGTTTAGGTTAACAGCGTACCGGCAGTTCACTCTTTGGGCGAGGGGGCATTTGGGAAGAAGAAATAGGATCCCGATCCCATCCTGTGCAGTGAACTACATCAGGGATCTTTTCCCCTCAGCCGAATATCAAGGATTCGAGTATGCGTTGGACTTGTAGTCAATTTTAATAATAAAACATTTGAAGTCAGACGCGTACATGTAAAGTCATCATTTTATTGGATAATATCAAATAACTGAAAAGTAACTTTACTAAGCATATAATATATATATATATATATATATATAAAAACATTTGAACTGATATTGCCTAAAGGAATATGGTTATGCAGTAGGACTATTATAGATGAACATAAATATTATATGTAGGAATAAGAGTTAGTATAGATAATAAATTATATATATATATATATATATATATATATATATATTATGTGTGTGTGTGTGTGTGTGTGTATATATATATATATATATTAAATATTTATAAACTATTTATATAGGCTACATATAAAATATTTATATATATATATAAAATGTATGTTGTAGGGATTATACAGTATATGTTAAATGTGATTTCGATTTGACGATTTAATTTTCCCTACTTAGTGAACCGGCTAAGGTGTTGTGCCCCAGAATGCTCTTTGTTCGTTTTGGTAAGCCCTCTGTGTTGATATATATATATATATGTATATATATATATATATATATATATGTATATGTGTGTGTGTATAAATAAATATTTTTTTTTTTAATCTATATCTCATATATATATATATATATATATATATATATATGAAGAGTTCAGATGCAAATGCCTCTGAGTGCCATCTGAAATTTTCTTCTAGAATGATCATTTTTTATCAAGCTCGTATATTTAAGTTCCGTAATTTCACTTAAATGACAATTAATAGGTAATTTTCATTGTCATTTAAGTGAAATTACTGAATTTAAATATACAAGTCTGAAAAAAATGATCATTCTAGAAGAAAATTTCAGATGGCACTTAGAGGCTTTTGCATCTGAACTCTTCATATATAGATATAGATATAAATATAATATATAAAAATATACAAATATAATAAAATGTATGTTGTACACTGTTAGCCCTTGCTGTAAAAAAAGGCGTAATTCAGACAGTATCATACCATTTTCCATTAAAACAGTAATATACCGTAGAAAACAAAAATAGCCTACAGGTTTATACTGTAAATGAACAGCGCTCAAAATCGACACTCAGAGGCTGTTTTCCCAATCACACCCTATACCCTCATTCACTATTCCCTACATTAGTTCACTAATATAGTCCACTTGACAGAGTGAATGAAAAGAAGTGAGTGAATTGAGACACTGATGAACACCTGCAGAATCACTGAAGGACAGAGAAACAAGAACAGAAAAAAGAGAAACACAAGAACTACAACTGACTTCCAGCAACACTGAGTGTGAAACCAGTTTACAAACCAGTTTACGATTATTTCTTTCATACATGTACAAAAGTTCTTGTTGAGAATTAACAAAGATTTAGTTTATAATAAAGTTTGTTGTCACCATAATGGAGATCAGTATTTGCTTTAGTTGGTCTTGTCTCTTGACTTCTTACTTTTCATCTCTCTCTGACTGCTTTAATAGTGAGTTTATAAAACACATTTGTTATGGCAAGAAAAAGTCAAGAGGAAGATGATCATGTGTTTTTTTTTCTTTTGTGATGATGTCACAGTCATCTTGGATTATCTGATTTTCAGATTTTTCCTGTATATATTCATTGAAATTATGAATATGTCATATTTAGCATAAATCTGTGTATCTACAAAATGAAATCAAAATTTCTGTAATCATGTCTTCTGAAGAATATTGTAATCATATAGTGTTTTAAAATATTTTGAGCTCCTGCTTGACTCAGACACACACAGACATCAACAATCAGCACATGAATCTCAACAATGGTGAAAAGTTTCATGTCACAATGCATGCTGGGTTCCAGGATAATATAAAACTCCCAGCATGCACTGCTGCATGAATAAAAAAATAATAATAATATTGCCACCATTGTTGAGATTAATGTGCTAAATTGTGATATCTCTGTGTTTCTAAAACATAGTGTAGCTTTATTTTTGGTTTATGCATGATGTGTTAAAAAAAATTAGTCATAGCAATTTATTGCTGTAGTTTCACAGTAGAGCTAATGTAACACTTTTGATCGAGGATAAAACTCTGAATGAACAAGAATTAATTCCTTAGTGAATGAACAGGCAATATGATGAATTTGTCACCATAAGCATTACAACCGCAATCATTCATAAACTGTGTGCGCACAAGTGTGACTTGCAAAAACACAGTAGCACAGTAGCAAAAGAAAAAAGAATGTTTTAGCATCAGCATCCCTACTAAAGCAAGCACTGATCTCTATAATGGTAACGTCAAACAAACATTTTCAATTAAACATCTTAATAACAACTTCTGTAGATGTATGACAGAAATAAAGTCATACTGGTTAATAATAAGTGTAATAATGTGTAATGGCTGGAAGTCAGTTGTAGTTCTTGTGTTTCTGTATTTTCTGTTCTAACAGCAGGTGTTCATCACTAATGCTCAACAATCACTTACATACACTGTTAGACTTTTCAAGGGTTTTTTACAGTAACTTACTGGCAACACTGTTGCCAGTAAGTTACTGTAATTAGGATTTACAGTACATTACCATATTTCATTACATTACCATAATACAGTGCATTACTGTAAAAACGAAGCTAATCAGTACACTACTGTAATTATTTTTTTCTTTGTACTAAATTAGATTTCATAATTTTGATATATAATTCATTTTATTTTTATCTTACATAAATACTACTAACATACAAACCAATTAGACAAAGTTATTACAAAATACAATTTTTTTATTTAAAAAATCTCATATATATCACAAAATAAACAGTCTGCCAATGCTGGAAATATGTGTGAAACGTTTACACATTAATGGGTGAGTTTAGGGACAACGTTTTTGTGTTAATTTTAACATTTAACATTTAAATTCATTGTGTTAATGATTTTAACAAAGTAAATATGTCAGAAAGGTTAGCACAAAGATGTGTAAATGTGTTAAATTAACACATTATGTGCTGTCCTTCACTGCACACATTGTTAAAATCATACATAAAATCATAAACAAAACGTTAGCATTTGACTAAATGAATGTAGAGTCATTGGTTGTTTAGCTTATACAAGTATTATAATTAAATATCAACCATTACATTCATAAAACTGCAGAATATAAATACATTTCTAAGCAGTCAAAAAGGAAATATCCAACACAGGACAAAACACAGTTCTTTTCACAATACATGACACATAACCCCACCTTAAAAATAATTTCACTAATTTACAAAAATGTGTTGGATTCATGTACACTGGTGGCCAAAATAAGTATTTAAGTGTCTTAATGTTTTTGAAAGGAGTCTCTTTGATGCTCAAGAAACATTTCTCATTATAATCAATGTCTGACTGTCTACCCCTCAGTCTACTTCTACTTCTACGAGTAAAGATCATCATCAGAATAATCTTTAAAAAGTCAACACAATGTTTTTGTCCACCTTTGCGAATAAATGAACTTCTCCAAAGATTGGTTCCTGTTCAGAACTTGACTGACAACATCAGAATGTTCCCTGGTCTGCATGCGTGTCCACAAACACTAATGTACTCAGTCCTTCAGAGGAGATCCCGGTTCCAACACTATATAAGAGAGAGAGAGAGAGAGAGAGAGAGAGAATATTAGTGTCAAAATATTTTTAACCTCCTTTTTTTACATTTTTATTATTATTTTTACAATAACTAAAGAATATATATTTGTAAACAGCTTTTTAGCATATGTAAATAGCATATTCAAACATTTCAACTGAACTAAATTAAATTATTCCAGATTAAATTTTAATACTTACAAATCCTAAATTCTGTCCAAAAATTCTGAGATCCATAGCTCTCTATGACTATGACTGTGACTGAAATCGATGTTTTAGCCCATTTCAGCTCGTCTGCAGTGAAGGAGTTCCTGTTTGAGACAAATACACAGTAAGACACATGCAAGAACTCACTGTGTGATGATCGTTCTCCTTCCTACAGTAGTTAACCCACTTGTGCACTGATATTAGGACCTTCCTGGTCAGGTGGGACTGCAATGGTAGAGAGTCTTCTGCCTAATAAAATATCAAAATAATGCAAAAAATATAAACTTAAGTTGTTTAGAATTCTAGATTTGGTATGGATGAATTAGTGAGAGTTTTACTGCAGTGCTAACCTGGATACATTTAATCTGGTGAGACTGAACAAAGACAATGGTCCATCTTCTGATTGGTTAATTTGCTGTGTAATAAATATAAAGTTAGACATGATACAAATATCACTTATTTGATATAAAGTTAGCCAATTTTATAGAGATTTTATAAGACATTGTATGCTACCTAGTCTGCACCAGTGGCTCCAAAGCACTTATCACATATTGCTAATCATTTCAGCAAACTTATTTCAAAATATATCACAAATGGCCTAACGTTAACTTACCTCCGTAATCTTGCTAGTCACTGGCGCGAATTGGCGCTTTGTTGCAGTTGCCTTTAGTTTAAACACATACAAAAATGGAAGTAAATATTAAATTCCATAAAAAAAAACTATAATAGCCTATATAATGTTATAGTTTGCAAACTAATACTAAACCTAGAAAGGTGGCAGCTAGCCAAATAAAACGTACATACAATGTTATTTTCTCATCAGTAGGCCAACATTATCTACAACCAAAACAGAATTTCACATTAGTTAATTTATTGTTAATGTAAACTAACAGCGTTGCTCGTTGGCGTATTTTAACTCGACAACAAAGTCTGTCAAATGAAACGTTAGCGCAGTTTACCGTGGTAAAGTTCGTTACCGCCATGTAGGCTATAACAGGTTAAACTGGGCACATTCCTGTCAACACACACAGAATGTTTTTTACCTTGCTTGCTGGTCTCTCTCTCGGTGAAGTGAATTCCGTCTCTTCCCCGGGCCAGACTCGAACGGCGCGGTCCAACAAAAGACAGTCAGAACCCAGTGATATTACACTGGATGCTCCGGCACGACACGACACGACAAGACAAATGATGCGCCGTTATATTTCTGACGTACAGTACTCCGAGTCCAAGCGCTCGCGCTATTTCTGACAAGGGACAAACAGGTTCGCATTTTGCATTAATGGTCCGGTCCGGTCGCTTCAATGTGTCCAGTATAGACAGCCTCTGACTGTTATAGCGTTGTAGACACGCAGTGTAAGGCAAAAATTAGGAAATAAAAAGCACGATGGAATGGTGCCAGCCAGAGAGACCGTTACGTCAAATACAGTAGTATACAGCAAATTTTAAAAAAATACAGTAAGTCTCTGTATGTGGTGTTAGACAAATACAGTAGTATACAGCAAATTTTAAAAATACAGTAAGTCACTGTATGTGGTGTTAGACGTCACAGGAAATTCCCATGATGCAATGGGAATCACAGTTATTTACTGTAAAGAGAAATAGCAGTATAATACTGGGGGATTTAAAGTAAATAACTGTAGAAATTACAGAAAAGTCTAACAGTGTATTCTCTTAATTATCTCACTGCAACACTGTCTCAATGTTACTTTTACTCTTTGTAGTGTGGATTTTCCTGTGGGGTTGAAAGGGTTAACAGTGTAAGATAAAAAGACACACCCACGAAATGTATTTTAACAGTAATAAACTGTAAGTTATAAAACTGTTTTATACTGGCAACACTGTTGCCAGTAGTTTACTGTAAAATCTTGTTTTTTGGGTCACCATTGTGCAGAAGAGTAGAGCCTGTGCTTCAGTCCAGGAGAAGATCTACAAACATTGATGATATGCTGCATGTTGCTTTATTTAACAGGCGGTGACTGTGTAGTTGCTGATCCAGTGGAAATCTCTTTATGTTCAATAGTTTTTTATTGGTCTCAAATGAAAGAAGTTCATAGTAATACTTTGCTCACATTATTAATGCATTATAAATTTTAGTTAATACATTTAAATGACAGTTGGTCAATTTAAGGCAGTCGGTTTCTGCAAGTGAAATTAGTTAACTTGAATTAGAATTTAGTGCATTTTTACAGAAACAAACTAGATTACAGTAAAGAACTGTACAATTAACAGTATTTTACTGGCAACAGTGTTGCCAGTATTTTACTGTAAAAAAACCCGGTAAGGTCTAACAGTGTATGTTGTAGGGATTATACAGTATATGTTAAATGTGATTTCGATTTGACGATTTCATTTTTCCTACTTAGTGAACCGACTAAGGTGTTGTGCCACAGAATGCTCTTTGTCCGGTTTGGTAAGCCCTCTGTGTTGACCTAAGGTGGGTTGAGCTTCCTGTTTCTGTTCCTGTAAGGTAGCCTGTATGGTGCTGGACTCCTTCCGTCTTAAGATGGCTCCATTGACGATATCCTTTCGGAAACTGTAGGCTTTCTGCTCTTTTATTTGTGCCACCACGTACTGACCGGCAGCCTTTGAAAATTGTTGCCTAAATCTGTGTCCACCTGTCTTGGTTGTTGCCCTCTCTCTCTCTATGTTGATGTTGTTGTCCAGTGCAGCCAGGCGAAGACGCGCTTCAAAGCTTTCATAGCTGAAGGCCTTTCTCTTTGTTGCATATTTATTATAAAGAGCATGAACACTCTCTAGTTCACCTGTGTGGATGCCCTCTGTCACCCTGTTAAGATTTTGGAGGAGCTGCCTGTTCAGGACAACCTTTTGGAGGCTATTAAAGGCTGCAGAGTCAGGACGGAGCCACGGGCGCCTGCTCTCCTCATCTGGGGTGTAGAGAGGGTGGTCACATTTTGTTATTGATTCCCCGGTCACCCACTCATGAACATTTGTTATGTGGTGTAGCAGAGATATCCACCTTTCCCTGAGTCTTACTCTATCTCCCCCACAAGAGGAAACAGAATACCACAAGTGATTAGTTATCATCCGGATCCACTCACTCAGATCAGGATTCTTGCATCTTAAAATTTTCTTTTTTACATTCTTGACAATGTGCCACAGATCATACTCATGTTTGATTTCCTGATGTTTCTCTCTTAGTACCTTCTGCACAGATGGGTGGCAGTCAGTGGCCAACACAGAGACGGAGACTCCGTGGTCTGCAAGCTTGGCCAGGCATCTCTCCATACCCTCTACCTCGAGCCAGTAGCTATTTTTCACGTCAGTCACCCGCACAGTTTCCTGAGCCACGATCATCTTTGATTCTGTCAAACAGAGAGTAGGTGCCGAAGGTTGCATTATAGCCAGGGCTGTCATACCGTGCATCCCCTGAGACAGTGATCGGCTTCTCACTCACAGCACTCATGACCCCCTCATTGTGGATAGCCCAGGCATAGTTGACCTCCGGTATGACGTAGGCTTTCTGGATCTTATACCACTGCCTCTCTGACATGGCCTCCAAACCAATTGTTTCGCATACCTCTAGGAAAGGACTGCACTCATTCCCTGTCACAAACACAGCAGCCGGAACAGTGATGTTGCACTCCATGACTCCCCTGATTTGATTTTGTGAATGCCAAATGTAATTATGGCCATCCACACAGTGTGTTTTTACAGTCACCCCGGGGGGGGGGGGGGGGGGGGGGGGGGTTTGTAAGGAGCTCTGAGAAACCATTTATGCACTACACATTTACAAACTAATACACATTGTGTTTATGAACTACTAGTAATTGTTTTCTTGTGGTTTATGTTTCCTAATGCACCAATTAATTTTGTCTCAAAATATTGCATACAATACAAAATTGTGTCTAAAATATGCATTAGATTGTATTTGCAATGTACATAGCCAATTATTAATGGAGCAATAGTGGTTCATGGTGTTATAAGAGGGAAATGTGGTGGGAGGTTGGAGGGCTGTAGCCTGTCATGCACTCTCATTTATTGTATACAAGCACATTATGCATTTTAGTAAATAGAGACTGCTTGTATATGTCGTGTGCATTTAGAGAAAATACCAAAACATGGTTAAGGTACTGTGCGTTTTAGAAAATCGAGGCAGATAAATGGAAAATGTGATTGGACGAATTCATCCAATGAGATCGCTTGTTAGTTAGCTGCACGCAAAATGCAAAAATCAAAATACTGCACGGCCGGTTACTGCACAGATACCTCTTACTATGGACCTAGCAGCTATTTCTGCGAGTTGAACTCCCTGCATCAACAATGTTTCCTGACACGATGAACATCAGCTAGCTTTCAGGGTGAGTAGAGAGGGACATTGGATTCTGTTTACAGTCCTGCTGCGGTTTAGTTAGCAACTAGTAAACGCATTATTATCGATCTGTGATATCGTCGGAGTCATGATTTATTTATACAGTTATGGTCGGAGTGGTGGCTAGCTTGTGGATTTGACAAAAGTGCTTCCAACGTGTTTAACTGCTAGCCCTAGGTTGGATCGTTTGGTATCTAGCTTGGTTTTGTGACTCAATTTCATTGAATGCCGAGTGTGTCAGTCTCGGTTTTGTTGAACGCTATAAAGCCTAACGTTACATGTCATATGTGCGCGTAAGTGAATATGTACATGTTTTGTGTATGTGACAACGCTACATCCAGCCCTTTGCTTAGTAGACTTGCTAGTATGATAACAGTTAACATACTTCTCTGTCCTCTGCCTGACGCGAGCGTTTCAGCGCCCTGTCTCTGCGGTAGATAGCATCGGTGGTGTTAGTACTTGCCGTTGGTCTATCGGTCTGCCCTGTACTATAGCCTGAAAAGTTGAACATTGACGGAATGGCCTCAGGTTTCAGTCTGTTGGTCTTAACCCTCACCAGTGAACCTGTTGTATTGAAAGTACAACTCTCTAGATAGTCTGTCGCTAAAAAATGGTCACTACAGACTCGAAATCCAGGGGCTGTCGGAGGGTTAGCCAGTTTTAGGGCAGCTAGCCATGACTTGAGGGCTGGTTTCCTTGTCAAAGGTAGCCTGTGAAAATGTATCGTAACCCCAGCTGCCTTAGCCCTATACAATTCATTACTACAGCCAGGGGCAATACAGTATGAACCCCCTCTAGACCTTTTGGTTTCTGTTTCCTCAGCCATGTCAGCTAGCCTCAGACTATTTACATTCTATGGCTGCTCTGCTTGTGTTGGTTAGCAACAGAGTAGCTTACCATGCCAGTGACGTACACTGTTAACCCTTGCTGTAAAAAAAATGCCTAATTCTGACAATATCATACCATTTTCCATTAAAACAGTAATATACTGTAGAAAACAAAACTAGCCTACAGGAATATACTGTAAATGAACAGTGCTCAAAGTCGACACTCAGAGGCTGTTTTCCCAATCACACCCTATACCCTCATTCACTATTCCCTACATTAGTTCACTAATATAGTCCCCTTGACAGAGTGAATGAAAAGAAGTGAGTGAATTGAGAAACTGATGAACACATGATAAGCAGAATCACTGAAGGACAGAGAAACAAGAACAGAAAAAAGAGAAACACAAGAACTACAACTGACTTCCAGCAACACTGAGTGTGAAACCAGTTTACAAACCAGTTTAACCCTCTGATGGTCTTTATTTATGTCTACACTCGTGTTTTTTGGGGTCTCCAGAGACCCCAGACAATAACATTTAATTTTGTAACAAGATAATAGTTTTTTTTTTTACAAATGTAATTTTATTCTGTTTGTTAATGTTTTTACTCAACATTTGTGCAGTTTTTGGAGAATTTATGATATCTTTTAAATTTCTATAAATAAATAAATAAATATTTATTTAAATAAGCTTTTTACAAAAAAACAGCATTTGATGTAAAATTCACTTTATAAAAGACCCAGATTTCTAACTTCCATTCATGGGGATAAAATGGATCATTTTAAATGGTTTAATGTAACATTTTTGGAAAATGCAGTAAAAAAAAAAAAAAAAATTCACTTTAACCACTAGATGGCCATAGAGCTCCACTATATGCTATTTGCTATTTGACTACCTGAAAGATATCTTTTCACAAGTTGGATTCAGTTGGATTCATATCTAAATATTATAAAATCACAATTATAACAAAAATAAAATATTTTTGTCAAAGTTTAGCATTTTTTTGTACTGATGTCCCTGTGTGTGTGTGTGTGTGTGTGTGTGTGTGTGTGTGTGTGTGTGTGCGTGTGTGTGTGAGTGTGCACATTTTCAATGTGTCAGTGTCACCAATTTATTTTTGTGGTGGTACTGCATTTTGGATGATTTTATTTGACAAATGATAAGAGAACAGTTTTTATAGTCTCAAAAATGTATTCCTCTATATGTGTGTGTGTGTGTGTGTGTGTGTGTGTGTGTACGCGTGTTGTGAGCAAAATAATTTAGCATTGTGGATGTTTTTTGCATTGGTGGAAGTGTGCCACTTTATTTGTGCCATTTCTGTCGATGTGTTCTGCGTTGTTTCTGATTTTGATGATGAATTTTGTCTATTTTGATTGCAGGGTCTCCAGAGACCCCGAAGACCACGAGTGTCACAATTTTTGTCACGCTAACATAAAAACAGATATCATTCCAATTTAAATTTTTTTTTGTAGATCTAGAAAGTGTGAAGAGCCGTAGAATGTTTCATACCATTTGGACAAAGGGAAATTTTTTTTTTATTTGAGCAAAAGTCATTTGGGGTCAAAAAGACCCCGTAAACCATCAGAGGGTTAACATTATTTCTTTTGTACAAAAGTTATTGTTGAGAATTAACAGATATTTAATTGTTGATGTTTTATTGAAAATAATAAAGTTATTATCACCATGATGGAGATCAGTATTTGTTTTAGTTGGGCTCTTGAACCATTGACTTTATTGTATCAGTTTTTCTCTGACTGCTTTAACTATGAGTTTATAAAACACATTTGTTATGGCAAGAAAAAGTGTGTGATGATTACATAATCATCCTGGACATGTCTGATTCTCTGATCTTACCCAATGTAAAAGCTTTGGATTTTTAGGTTTTTCATATTAATCATATCTTTTAATCTATAACGTGAAATACAGCAATTTCTGTAATTAGTTATTCTGAAGAATATTGAAATAATATAGTGTTTAAAAACTTTTTGAACTCCTGCTTAACTCAGACACAAACAGACATCAACAATCAACTCATGAATCTCAACAATGGTGACAATAAAAACGTTCATGTCGCAATGCATGCTGGGTTCCAGGATTGTATAAAACTCCCAGCATGCACTGCTGCATGAATAAATAAATACAAATAAATTATTGCCACCATTGATGAGAGACATATGCAGATTTTTGATATTTCTGTGTTTCTACAAGACATTGTAGCTCTGTTTCTTTTTTAGGCTGTGCATTATGTGTTAAAAAAATTATCATTGTAATTTATTAATATAGTTTCACAGTGATGGTTACATAACACTTTAATACAGAATTTAAAACTGAAAGATATTTAGTGTATGAACAGGCTATACAATGATTTTTTTCATCATAATCAATGTAACTGCAATCATTCACAAACTGTGTGTGTGCACAAGTGCAAAAACACAGTTCAATCAGCCAGTGAAATACTAATGTTAAATAGTCAAGGGTCAGCATCCCAACTAAAGCAAGCACTGATCTCCATCATGGTAACTTCAAACCAAACATTTTCAATTAAACATCTCAATAACAACTTATGTAGATGTATGACAGAAATAAAGTCATACTGGTTAATAATAAGTGTAATAATGTGTAATGGCTGGAACAGGGCTCGAGACTAACGGCGTCCTATCGTCCTGGGGACGATAGAAAATGTGTTTAGGACGAACAGAAATATTCTCCAGGACGCCTACAGGACGAAAGACATTTTTGTATGCGTGTTCATTTATTACTAGCCTATTAGGGTAACTTACTTAGAAAATGCCAAAATTAACTGACCAAGCGCTGACTACAACGGAGCGCGTCTTCTCATGCTGTTACTAGTCACTATCACTGGCCGGCTACTCACCCGGAGACTTGTTTCGCGGTACATCTATCACATGGCTTATTTTTACAGACAAAAACGAGACGATAACTAAATAAAACTAGTTTTGAATGACAAAAACCATGACGAAAATCTATTGACATTTTCGTCAACAAATAAAAACTAGACAAAAATGTTAGATAGTGACGATTTGGGAAGCGATCCAGTCAGAACTGATGTCCTGCGTTTGTGGTAGATGTGCACATTTGTACTGTAACGTGCTGATCTAACGTTACCCAGCGGCACACGGGTTGACATGCGCTGAATCCTGCATGTCTCATAAAACGTTAAAATACTTAAACGTCTGGGAGAATGAGTAGAGCAGACATATAGATCTGAATAAGAGTGACGACGCAAAAAAAGAGCTCTATTCGGTACGGTTTTCTGCGCACACACACCCGACCCGAAGCGGGCAGCCATGCACATTGACACCTATACAGCGCGCGAGTAGCCTACTGAATTGAGCTCTCTTTCTGTCTGAGTGTGGACAAATACACACAACAATATGTCGAAATGTCAGTTTTGGAGAGTATTCACGTAAACTATGTTGGTTACGTCTTAAACAGTTTTGAGTGTATCGGATGTGCATCAGTGCATTGGATCTGCATGTCATTGGACATGATCCGATGTCTTAAAGTGACAGTGGGTAATAAACCTAATGCGGTCTGTGTCCTTAATATTGATCAAGCAACAAAAGAAAAAGAGAAAAGCATTCACTGCTCGTTAATAGCTTTAATAATGATTCATTATATTTAATTCATACAAATAAATATGTCTGCTGCTTGAAAGAATAAAGAATGATGATATTTTTGAGATATGTAGTCACCAGTATTTATTTGTTATTTTTTAATCCAACCAACTCAAAAACGTTTTGAGCTGTATGTATTTTTATCTTATTTTTCGTATATGTAAAAAAAAAGATTTGTTCTTCATGAATACAAAAAAGCATTTAACGCCTGTTATTTTTTATTAAATCAGTTTTTTACCTGTTTACAGATAACTACTTTGAATGGAGCTAAATAAATATAATAATATGTATCATAAACATTTTAATGGTGTTTTTATTATGTAACTAACAACTATAGATGATAATAACAAAGTACAGAAACAACATGTTTATTTTGGGACGGTTGACATTCACTTTAGGACGGTTCAAATTGTTTTTCAGGACGGTTCCAGGACGGAGGTGAAAAAAGTTAGTCTGGAGCCCTGGGCTGGAAGTCAGTTGTAGTTCTTGTGTTTCTCTATTTTCTGTTCTTGTGTTCCTCTTTCCTTCAGTGATTCTGCTTGTTAACAGCAGGTGTTCATCACTAATGCTCAACAATCACTTATTCACTTATTTCACTTATTCACTTATTATTCAACATATTCACTTAATTATCTCACTGCAACACTGCGTCAATGTAACTTTTTACTCTTTGTAGTGGTGGTGGTGGCGCAATGGATAAGACACATGCCTTTGGTGTGAGAGACCCGGGTTCGAATCCACTGTGAGACACCAATGTGTCCCTGAGCAAGACACTTAACCCCTAGTTGCTCCAGAGGCGTGCGACCTCTGACATATATAGCAATTGTAAGTCGCTTTGGATTAAAGCGTCAGCTAAATGAATAAATGTAAATGTAAATGTAGTGTGGATTTTCCTGTGGGGTGTAAAGGGTTAACAGTGTAAGACATTAAGACACACCCACAAAATGTATTTTAACAGTAATAAACTGTAAGTTATAAAACAGGTTTATACTGGCAACAGTAGTTTACTGTAAAATTTAGTTTTTGGGTCACCATTGTGCAGAAGAGTAGAGCCTGTGCTTCAGTCCAGGAGAAGATCTACAAACATTGATGATATGCTGCATGTTGCTTTATTTAACAGACAGTGACTGTGTAGTTGCTGGTCCAGTGTAAATCTTTTTATGTACAATAGTTTTTTAGTGGTCTCAAATGAAAGAAGTTCACAGTAATACTTTGCTCACATTATTAATGCATTATAAATTTTAGTTCATACATTTAAATGACAGTTGGTCAATTTAAGGCAGTCGGTTTCTGCAAGTGTAATTAGTTAACTTGAATTTTAATTTAGTGCATTTTTACAGAAACAAACTGTAGATTACAGTAAAGAACTGTACAATTAACAGTATATTACTGGCAACAGTGTTGCCAGTATTTTACTGTAAAAAACCCCGGTAAGGTCTAACAGTGTAGTGGAATGTTGAAATCCAACATGGCGGCGCCCGTGTAACAACAACAACATTTTCAACGTACCATTTTATCCCTTTTAACAAATTCTGCCACTTTATTAATTGTACCAATGAGAATAAATAAAATACATCTGTTATATCACCTTTACTCAAAATTCCAGTTCAGTTCATCTTTAAGACTTTTATTTAAGTAATATTCTAAAAGGTAACTTTCACTTCTACCAAAGTCTTTTTCTAGTATGATACTTGTACTTTTACTCAAGTATTGCTTTCTAGTACTTTATACAACACTGCTAGGGGGGGATCTAGATGTAAAACAATAAGCTTTTTATTCATAAAAAGTGATAAATTTATCCAAGACGGTTAGTATATATTAAGATCATTCGTGACTTAGCACCACAATCTCTTAAACAGGATGTAACAATAAGCAGACCAGGCTCAAGGTTAACAAGAGCTTCCTCTAGAGGGGACTGTTGTGTTAAGTTTCGGTCTACGACATTTGGACAAAACTGCTTTTCAATAAAAGCAGCTGGGATGTGGAATTCCTTCCACTGAGTGTCAGAGAATGTAGTACATTCATAAATTTTAAAGGTAGTGTGAAAATATGGTTGAAGGACAACCAGGTTTGTAGTCCTTGAGCTATGAGACATTGAAGGTGGTCAGTATTTTTTTTATTGTGTGTATGGGGCGCTGTTTGTAAAGCGGCTCACGCTGAAAATAACAGCAACATTTAGTCACATTTAGCTTCAAACAATGTTTAAAAAACTGGTATAATTTTTTTACGGTCACTTTTTAGCACATTTACAAAAATATTTGTCAACTTAGAGATATTTTAAATAGTTAAATCTAAATATTAAATGTTACACCTAAATGTTAAATCTAAATCTAAATGTTAAATCTAAATGTTAAATCTAAATCTA
This sequence comes from Leuciscus leuciscus, assembly GCF_965113295.1. Taxonomy (NCBI): domain Eukaryota; kingdom Metazoa; phylum Chordata; class Actinopteri; order Cypriniformes; family Leuciscidae; genus Leuciscus; species Leuciscus leuciscus. The sequence goes on along the minus strand of NC_138727.1, from coordinate 50,641,906 downwards.
AATATTAAATCTAAATGTTAAATCTAAATGTTGAATTTAAATGTTAAATCTAAATCTAAATCTACACGTTGAATCTAAATCTAAATCTAAATGTTGAATCTAAATGTTTCGGGTGAAACTAAATATTTAACTAATATGCAAATTCAAAATGCCGGTAACCGGAAGTGCCAAAATAAAAGCTCGAGGAGGTCAGTGTGTGTTTATAGCATGGTTTATAATGTCAAATAACGAATAAAAACCATCCCATCCGAGGAAATGGACTCTTGGACATGGATTATCGTGATAATAACTACCTAAAATAATAAACACTTTTGGAGAAACTGTATTTGAAGAGTAGGCTAGTGTCACTTTTATGAAAAGTGTGGACTTATGACCTGCAGCCATAATAGCCAGCCACGAGGGGGCTCACTTTGACTGAATGTCATGTCATCACTCTGTCATCACGAAACTCTACATTTTCTCCAAACGTGTTTACAGTGCATTGTCCCTGTTAAATAAATAAATAAATGTATAATCTTATATATAATTTGTATACTGCACTGATTCCCTTTCCCTAAGTTGGACTTGAAGAAAAGAAAAAATTCATAAATGTTTGCATTTCAGCCACAAAACAACACAGTTTAGATGTAGATTTTAAATGTTATTGTAAGCCATTTTAGCTTTTTAGATTCACAACAGGACCTTGAGAAAGCTATACATCCATTTTCATGAACCCTCCAAAAATAATTGGACTCTTCTAAATCATCTATACTATATTAACATATTTGCAGTATGTATTTAGTTAGAATACATGGTTAATGAATGTATAATTGTCTGTCAGATGCAGTCAGATCGTGTAGTTACAGCTTCCTCCAGCAGGGGGTTTACGAGACCAAGCTAAACAGCCAAACTGCTCTCTGATTGGCTGGTTTTCAGGTTAAAGACATGCAGGCCACTCCCCTAACACTTTACTGCTGTTGTTCACAGACCTAGACCTACTCACACACGACACTGATGCTGACAGCAGGAGAAGGCAGATGTTCATGTCCTCTGACGGCACAGCTGTATCTGCCAGAATCACTGCGGACTGACTGAAACTGAAGGATGTCGCTGGTGAACTTTAAAGCCTGTCCATTTTTGTACCAGATGAATCTGTCTGTCAGATTGCAGGTTGTTCTACATGTCAGATTGAGCGTTTCTTTCTCCAGCACCAGCTGTGGAGCCTGAACCTGAAGGCCTGGAGGAAACACATCTCTCTCACCATATCCTAAAACTACTCTGGATATTATTTTAAACTTTTGATCTCTACATCTGGTTTCTTGATCCAAAATGTTTATACTGCTGAGGGAATCTATATGTGCAAGACATGTTTACTGAGGATTCTTTGAGAGCAAATATTGATTTAGTTTCATAAATCACACTCCAGTCTTCTCCAAAAACTCCTGAAACACAAAATACAAAGCAGATAAATGGTCAAGTATGAGTTATGTGTAAATGCAGCTAAAATAATATGTATCACTTGTTGCTGGAGAGATGACACACAGTGAGAGAAGTGTGAAAAGTCCTGCAGAAGGGTGTTGCAGAAAAGCATAAATGATCACGCTGACACAGAACTGTGAAAAAGTGAACACATCCACAGGCGCTTTAAGCGATTTCAGCCATTTTGTCAGCGTAACCACACACTCTCACCAAAGCTCGTCTTCTACGTGTCAACCAACCCAATGTCAGCTAAAATGACTGACAGACTGAGTGTGTTTCTGATTGGTGGACCGTAAAATAGATAAATAATGCACTCTTTAAAAAACACATAAAAAAAATCTTACATCTCTATAACAACTGTGACTCAGAAGTCAAGAGCAGAAAGATTGGAGAGAGAAGAAGAGTCATTCTGGCGCTCACGACCACAGGATCCATCACAGCTCTATAGACAAACATATAAATACACACATCCAGTTCATGCACTCCATACCTATAATAAAGCTTCTGAAAACAGTTTGTTTTCGTCTTTGGTTAGTACAAAAATAACAATTCTTAAGTGCTGCCCAGAAACAGTTTTAGTGACTCATCGACACCCAAAGGACTGATAAGATCAGGGTGGCATGGAGGAGTTGCACTGCTGAACTGTGCTCACATTGCTCATGCATGCTAAGAATTAGTCTCAAGCAAGATTAAACCTTTTCTCTGGACAACAATTTCTCTTCTTTTTGCAACATCAGATTGTTGTGTCTTTAGTGGTCCCACAGCATGTCTACACCAGCTTGAGACTGTCTACACTGGACGTGATGAAGCGACCATTGCTAAAACCATTTGTCCTTCATGTCAGGAGTAGCACGTACTTGTCAGAAATAAAACGGGGCGTCAGTTTACTGTTGGAGATTTGTCGTGTCACGATGCTTCATGCCTCATCCAGTGTAGACAGTATGGCTGATTATTATGGGCTCACATCTGGTACACTTGGACTCCACACGGCCCAGATGTGGACCGGATCTGGCCGACACTATGTTGCTGTCTGGGTTCTATTGGCTTTTGTTGCTTCACATCTGGTGTAACAGTAAGTCAACAGGACTCAAACACTAACAATGAATGAGGGCTTTACAGCTTCTTACATTGCCCAGCTGGCCTTCCACCAAATCATATACATCCTAATATTATATATCTACATGTTTGCATACTTCACATTAATCAATTTAGTGTCTCCTAAACTTATTTACCAAGCTTAAAATGCAGCATCCTGTGAAATAAGGGTCCACTAAGGTCCTGTGTGGTATAACCTGCTCCAAGAAGCGACCAACACACAAACATTTTGTCCCAAAAGCTATCCATTTCTTCTCTTTCATACTCCTACATTTTACAAACTCATCAAGTAATATGTAAAAACTCTCATACCTTGTTCGCAGCAGCTTTATTCACTAGTACTAAGTGCAAATTGTGAGTTTGAAGACTGAACAGACGTATTAAGCAGGGGTTGTATATGATAGCATTTCCTGTCTCTATGCAAGCAAGGGTCAACTTTCATGAGATAAAAAACCCTGTTCACACACACAATAGCCTTTTTACACACTTGCTTTTTACACTTGAACAAGTTAATTCTGGGTCATTCTAAATCCAGCATAAACTGAATCCTGAGTTATCTTGCTTAACGTTTAACACTGCTCTTACTGTACCCGGAGTTAACAATTAAGAATAACATTTTTATTTGTGATGTCAATGTCTTTGAATGCTATAGCATTGTGCATCTTCATGTTACACATGCTGCATTTCGGGATGACAAAACGTGACTTTCTACTTGGAGCTGTTTGTGTCGTAGATCAGCATTCTACCCTAAAAGTGATCGGGCAGATCAAACCGTAAGACGTAGAGAGAGACATGAAACTTCGAGGGATGGTAGTAACCCCCCCATCTACAACGTCACTAAAGCTCACCCTAATCGGCCTGATGGTGGCGCTACAGCGATCAAAAGTATGAAATCGCTCATAACTCCTAAACCATTAGTCGCAGACTCAATTGTCTTATATCATCGGAAACATTGGCTCAATACGAACAAGCGTCTCATGTTCATGTCTCGAATTCAATCATCACCCTTTTTGGGTATATTGGATTTCCAGAAAAACCTACTTTTGCTTACAACTACAAGGATTTTCGCCCGGCTGGAACCAAACCAGTACAGAAAGATTTTCTGGAGTCTGATTGTCAATAATAAAAATAAAAATAAAATGGAGATATTTCGATTCATATCCTTGATGGGACGACAAAACATGCGAAGTGGGCACGGCCACTTTTACTAAAACGACTATCACTCTTGAACGGAATGAGATAATTTCACCAAACTCTGTACACCTGCGGATTGGCTCAGTCTGTGGTCGTGTGAAAAAAGAAGCAGCGACTGTCCACTTGGTGGTGCTATAAAATTATTATTTTTTAAACATGAAAACGTCTATATCTACGCAACAGTCAGTCCGATTAACTTGAAAACTGGCATGCGGTGTCAAATACCAAATACTTATAATAATTTTTTTTTTTAAGTAGATATTTCCATTCATTTGTGTTTGTGTGTAAACGAATTACAGTATTTTAACCAGTAATGAAAAACATTATGAAAAATACAATACCCGGCACATTACAGTAATGAGAGTTTGGTGTAAAATGTGCAAAATATTCATGACAATGAAACTAAAGACTTTCTGACAATGTTCAGATTTAATGTATTTAGCAATAAAATCACACAGTATGACGAGAGAAGAGGAAACATCTGTTCTGCATTGACTGTACAAAGCGAGAGCTAAAATGCCTTTGACTATTACAGGTATCCGTGTGTTCGTGTGTGTGTGTGTGTGTGTGTGTGATACTGAAAATCAATTCAGATCATCATAAAAGAGCTCACTGTAAACCCAAATCAATTCATGTCTAAACAGTAAAAGAGTCCCATAAATGTGTAAAGGTGAAATCAAGAGGACAGTGAGATGGGAACATGACCTGAGCTGGACTCAAATCCAGGTCTCCCATCAGCATCAATAGGAAGCGGCTCCGATCACATGTTCTTTACTTGACTGAGCTGTAGATCACATCCTCAGATCTGGGGAGAAATTAAACAAAAATAATGTGGCATTTCAAGAGGTGACAATCCATCATCTCAACAACACAAAACAAGAGCTCCGATTAAGAATTGAATATGTTTTATTAGAGTTTAAATGAATCGTTTCTCACCTGTTGGCTTCAGACGGATGATGCGTCTCAATGCAGTCGTACTCTTCAGTCTTCATGTCTTTGTTCTTGAAGTGATGGACACTGGCATACTGAACCTCTGTAACATCTGCAGATTCTGTTTCTGTTTGTTTCTTTGCGTTAATGTTGGAATACAGATCATCCCTCTGATTGGCTGATACTAGTGAATACAGTGGATCGTCATTGGTCGAAGCCGTTTCTGCTGATCTGTCAATGTGATCCTCCTGCAGTTTCATCAAATAAAATATCACACAGATATAACAACAGATCGATCATTCAGAAACACAGTGACTGTGAGTTACATGCATGATGTTTTCCAGCTGGTCTTCATATCAAATATTTGGCAGTACATGATCTTGTAAGTCTTGAATTTTCTAGTTAAATATAATATCATGTCATTGTAGATTCAGGTATGTATTATTATCAAACTTGCCTGATTTTGTCTGATAACTTCAGATCCACCGTCTCTCCTCTTCTTCCTGAGGAAACATGTTTTTGTTCGAAAGTATTGAAAAGTAATTTATTTGTAAGAATCATTCATTTTTGATAGAGGCTTAAGTTCAACAAATGTTGCATTTATGTTAATTTTTTTAAAGAATTTAATGCAGGAGCTGCTCAACATTCACTCACTTTATGAACACGATGATGATGATGATGAAGATGATGAAGATCAATCCTCCACATCCCGCCACGATCCCAGAAACTGTGAGCAGAGCATCTCTCTGAACCCCTGAAACAAGATGATCATGAAGAGTTAAAGCTGGAGATGCTGAAACTCTGTCCAGATCCAACGGCTGAGGTTTCATTCTCCTTAAACCAGCTGAAGTTCAGAGCAGGAGGGTTTGAGTCACTGATGCAGTTCAGAGTCACTGAATCTCCCTCCACTATTACACCAGATCCAGTTATGGACACTGAGACGCTCTTTGGAGGATCTACATTAAATATATATATAAAATATGAAAATAATTACTTGATTTATGCCATGACCTTCAATTATCTTTATTATATTACTTAAGTTTATCTTTAAGTAGAAATCAAAATGAAAAAGGTGCAAATCTACATCTGAACTGGTGCAAAATTAATAAAACAATATTATATTTACAGATTTATCAACTAAAGATTCATTAAAAAAAAGTAACTAAACACAAATTCATGTTTTAATGGACAATGGTACGTTACTTTCAGAAATTAGCCGTTTTTTTACAGCAAGGTTTTACAGTGCATCTACACCACTTCAATCCCACTAATCCACCAATTAACTGAAGACTTTCTAGAAAACAAAAAAATAAGCATATTCTTGGGACCTTATGTGAATTATATAACAAATTAGATTATAGAATAAAAGCTCCTGGTGTGACAGGAGCATTAGAGCAACAATTAGCATCAAGCTTCATTACACAATTTAAAAGACTAATATTACACTTTAACTCAAAACTCACTTTAAACAACCATTGAGTTTTTGTATTAACTTCCGATCGCGATCTAATGTGGATTTTAATCATAATGATGTTGAAATATGTTATTTTAGCCTTGTATATGCATGTATCGTAATCGTGTGTTTATTAGCTTCTTGTTTCACGTGTAGAAATGTTTCTTTGAGTTTGTTCTTCCCGAAGCTCAGAACGAGGAAGTGTACAGGACAGTGTCATGCAGAAGAGCAGAGAATATGATCACGTAAGATGATTGACAGCTGTACAGCGAATGAGAGAGCGCTGTTGAACTGACACAAATAGGCGGTGGGCCGGTGTTCTGTCGATGTAGCATACTTTGTCAGAATAGCATACCGGAAGTTGAGTTTTATAGCATACCAGTGTTTATAAAGGGGTATGCTGTTTTGATAGCCCCTGGTTTAATAAAAAATACAGTTTATAAAGGGGTGGTATGCTGTTTTGATAGCCCCTGGTTTAATAAAAAATAGTTTATAAAGGGGTATGCTCTTTTGATAGCCCCTGGTTTAATAAAAAATACAGTTTATAAAGGGGTATGCTCTTTTGATAGCCCCTGGTTTAATAAAAAATAGTTTATAAAGGGGTATGCTCTTTTGATAGCCCCTGGTTTAATAAAAAATACAGTTTATAAAGGGGTATGCTGTTTTGATAGCTCCTGGTTTAATAAAAAATACAGTTTATAAAGAGGTATGCAGGGCTGCCAACTTTTGAGTTTAGCTTGGAGTGAGATTTTTGTTGGGGGAGGGGGGGGGGGGGGGGGTATTGATATTGCATCACAATAAGTGTAATTGTGATTGTCAAAACATTTGGTAACTAAATAGAATTTTATGAAGTTTAGTGACAACATGTTACAATGTTTACATTGTACAATGACTGATAGGATACAGTTTTTATTATTGCTTGACAAAAATTTCAAGATTTCAGTTCCATTCTTGTGATTTGATTCCGATTTTGATTCAATATTGACTACTTTGGATACATGTTTATTTAAAATTTTATTTTTAAAAATAATCTCACCTAATGCAGTAAACATAGAGGGCCCAATCTGGTGGAATTATTAAAGGTTAAAAATAACAAATGAAATTAAATATAATGCAGTTTTTGTTATAATAACAATTATTTAATGACATAAGTAAAGATATACTAAATATGTAATATAGTGCTCAGCAAAATCTCCTCTCTAGCTATTTTTTTTCTATTCAATTAACATGCTATGGTCATTAAATGGCTTTCCTGAGGTAAATGTAACGTTATGTGACATAATTGTTCTCCTGCTATTATATATTGACCTCTTTCCGTGGTTTAAAAACACTAATTGGTCGATATTATGTATACTTTCGATAAGTTGTAGGCCTACTGCATCTTTAAATAAAAAAGTAACAGATGATCGGTTCACGTGCACTTGAACTGAGGCGCTCAGCATCTGTCACGTCACATTTACAAGCGCCACACGTATTTTTGTCTGAATTTCGTAATAAAATTGATGGAATCTAAGAGCTGATAATTAGTTTAATATTAAAAGTACCTCTTTGCTCCGCAATTTTTCTGTGCGTGAGAAAATGGATGTGTGGCGTGAGAGCGTGTGAAAAGTGTCAATTGCGTGAGTCTCACGCTCAATGCGTGAGAGTTGGCAGCCCTGGGTATGCTCTTTTGATAGCCCCTGGTTTAAATTTAGCGCATGCGCAATTCCACAAATTTCACTCCTGCGCATGCGCATTAACCGAAGGTATCCCATTCTGATGGGTATGGTGTTCCGTCAGAACACCGGACCTCGAAATTACGAATTTAATACTTACCTCACAGCTGTGTACGTTTTTTTTTTTTTTGCTGAGGTCATGTAATAAAAATGTAATAAAAAGTACTACAGACATTGTTTCCAACTTTGTTGTATGCACATTTGACGCAAAATGTCCTTACAAACTCTTATTTTTTTAAACCGGCAAAGAAGCAGGAGTACTAATCATAACGCTAGAAAACCTCCCGTTTCCTTGACAACCAATGTAAATAATGAACACAGATTCTACAGCGAGCGGAGGCATGTAATCTTTGTCAGTGACCAGAAAGCTGGGCCATATAGTTAAACTGACACATATAGCTTATCTAACGGCAGATGAAGTAAAACCGTAAATCTTTATTATGAGTCCTAATCATAAATACAGTGCATGTTCACAATAACAGTTTAAATAAATAAAAGAATGATTTAAACCAGTGGTTCTCAACTCCAGTCCTCGGGACCCACTGCTCTGCATATTGTGTATGTCTCCCTTATCTGACACACTGAGTTTGGAGTTGAGAACCACTGATTTAAACTATATGTTTTACTTCTGATATAAACATTTAGATTAAATATGCCATTCTCATTAATGGTGTTGTTAAACACTTTAACTACATGAAATAATTACTGAGAATTTACAACATTTTTATATTCAATTTTTTTTAATTTTTGTTGTGGATGCAATGCTTTTGAACACTTCTCCTCTGGCATGCTGTGTTTTAATGTTTTAACTAATTGCTTATCACGATAATAGCAGATTATCTGAGAAAATGGTTTTGTGCAAATAATGCACAACAAGGTCTATCTGTTTCCATTAAACATATAAATCAATTAAAAATACTATTTGGCCAGTGGAAAAGATTGAGAAAAAAATTCTCTGAAATGTTTTTTTTACACTATTTGATTTATTCATTCAAAAACAAGGCAAGAATAGGCTACTAAATTATTTTTATTAATAAAATGAGAGCATATGAATAAAGCGGAGCGGTGTGACGCTTAAATATAAGTTAAAAAACTTAAACATACGTTATATGTGTTATTTTATATACGTTTAACCCCTTACTAGTCAGCCCCAATTTTGGCAAGTGATGCATACATGACATACCCAAAATAAAAAGGTTGCTGCTCAGAAGTCATTCTGAATAGACACATAACCAACATATATTTAGAAATCCAACCCTTGAGAGTTTACAATTCAAGGCTCAAAATTAACCAGACTGTTATTAATATTGAGATATACAAGCTCAAACATAGAAACAAAAACAACAAATATTAAGAATATATTTATTAAATGAATAAAAACTGTTTAGGATTGCAACTTATAACCACAACTAAAACATGGGGATTTTTTAAAGACAATCATCCCGCACATCCTATTCTATAATAAAATCAGCTAATCGAATATTCGAAAATCGTGACTCATCCCTAATTAATATAGTATTATTGTGTAAGTGGATGACATGACAAGTAGCAAAAGGCAGTGCAATTTGTGTGTAAGTGGGGTCAAATGTTCATAGCAAATTTCTAAATAAACCAATGTAGCAGCATCATAGTGTAAACTACCAGTTTATTTGTGCAAGAGTCAATCAGCTGCCCTTAGGTTATTGGAGGGTGGGGGTGGGAGGAAGAGGCTCACTATGATTCCCCTATAGAAAGTTAAGAGGATGGATTTTTGGGAGATGAGCCTTCCTCAACTGTGGGAGGAAGTGCAGAGGTTTTTGGGCTTTCTTGGCCAGGTTCTGTTGGTGGTGTCGATAGATCAAGATGGATCATCTGTGATGTGGATACTAAGCAACCCCGTGATCTTGACCTGCACCATCATGGTGCTGTTGATGTGATGATTGTCAACGATCACCTCTGTAGTCATTTGGGTGTGGAGAGATATGATGTTGTCCTGTCCGTGTCTGTGTGTTAGATAAACAACTGAATTTAATTCAGATAAATAAACACAGAAAGCGCACATTACTAAATAATTTTAAATCACACTTTTCAACTTGACATTTGTATTAAGATGCTAACCATCTTGAGCTTGACAAGACTACTGCAGTTCTGACCACAAATAATTTTGTTAAATAGCTCAAAAACAGCCATCTTTAACTAAAATATTTTTCCACCATACCTGTTCTGTTATGTAGGTGAAGCCCAACCACTATCAATCGTGACAATCAACCATAATTGGCTTAAATAACTCCATGACTACCACTATAAAGTTGATTTGAAATAATTTATTTGTTTTGGTTTGCACTCTTTTTAGCTGATAATTAGTCTAGCTTACTTGTAGCCTATAGCTTGCTGTAACCAACCTGGACATACCCGGTGCGGTAAAGTAGGTTTTATGTTGGACATTCGTTAGACATTCGATCTTTTCTGCAGCATTAATTGATATGTAATGGCTTAATAGTCGTGGATGATGCTGTATCTTGTCTAGGTCACATTGTAAAGCATAATGTCAAAAGTGAATTTTAATATTATTCGATGATGTAATTGTTTTAAGAATTGGAAGTGAAAAAGTCCTCACAACTATCCCCACTTGGGCACTTCAAGTTAGGGAGTGTCTCAAAAGTGCCAAATCGGCAACAAAGTTGGTAAAGTATGTGCATTATTCCACAAAAACACTAAAAACGTGATCCTTTTACGTATGTAGTTGATGTTAGTAAATGGATTAAAAATAGATTAAGCCAATTTTTAACTTGTATATGATATATATATCTGTTATACATATGTAATTAAACTGAATGTTTTAAATTAAATACATCTAGGCTATTTAACTTTGTGGTTGTTTTATGTAATTACCTCAAATGACCAACAATGTATTTATACACACATGCAGCATATAATACACAACTTAGATTGCTGAAAAATGATGATGTCACACCACATGTAATGTATTCACCAACCCTTGGAGCACACCATACACGACTTGGATTTGGAAAATGTCATTTCGTATATTTTTAATGAATTTTTTAAATATGCAAATCTATATAACTTCCTGGTCATGTGACCTGATGATGTCACACCACCTGGGATTTAAATTTTTAATTTTTTTCTAATTGATATTAAAAGAGGAATTTGACAAAGTTGTGAAATTAGATTGATTTCACAAGTAATGACCATTCACATTAAAGGGACAATGTGTAGCTTTTTAGGTATTTTATTATCTAAAATCTATATTTTTATTCATAAATATGCCCTCAATGGTGTACAAATACCTATGCCAATGTTCAGAATAATCCTCGTAAACGAAGAATTTATTATCTTTATATACATGGGACGGGTAAGTCCACGGAGGCTTCCATGTAGTTCCGCCATCTTGAAAAACTATAATAGCAGAGAGGGACAAAAAGTACTAGGCCAACGCGTTTCCACAACGCGTTTCGTTCAGAGCCAGCGTCACGTGACTGAAGCCAGCAGAAGCGGAGGAGCAGAGCAGTGAGAGGCGCTTGTCACTGTCCCGGCAAGTTTAAAAGGCTGCACTGCACGGTTATTTATACACCGTTCATTCATACATATGCTGAGTCACAGGATAAGGAGTCCTCGTCGTCGAAAAAGTCCAAAATAGATCGTAAAAGGAAACGTGACCGGAGATTACAAAAACAAGGGTTACTGTCAGGATAGCTAATGCAGGAGAAAGCTTTCAAAAGAGACCCTGAAGTTGCCTGCTTTCTTCTCGACAGGTAAGTCAATGTTACAGTCTTAATTACAAGCTTTTTTTTCATTGCTTGGTTGTGTACTTTATTATATAGACAGTCGAACATTTATAGTTAAAAGTTAAACAGGCTCTTTGATGAATAGCAGCTATTGAGTAAAGTAACGTTAGAGAAGGCTCTGATGATGATGATATCTAACAATGCACATACTTCAAAAAATATAACGAGTAAAGAAGGCATTACTACTAATTACCATAGTTAATGTTTTTGACAGTCAGTAGTTCATACTGTAACATTCTTTTTTTCGTTGTTTCAAGTTTCAGTTTGTTTTAAATAACAAACATGTTCACCCGAAGAAAAACTCGAAGTGCTATTATAAGACATCCTGTCATAGCTTTTAGGTACATAACGGCTACCGTAGATGCAACGCGCATTTGAAAAAGTGAGGCGCTGGAGAGCATTATTCGTTTGAATGCAAAATACAATTTCACCACTAGATGGGAGAAATTCCTACACAATGTCCCTTTAAGAAATACATGTTTTGTCATATTTTCATAGAGGAAAAAGAAATTAAGTGCATACAGTTAGCTCATGACATCCCTTTATTGAAGAAAACATACAGAAGTTAAACAATCAAGAGTTTTATTTAATTTTCGTCTGTTTCTTTAAATATTAACAAATGTGAACTTATGGTATTGGGATTTTGTAATATCACCATTATGTAGGCTAGTATAACAGTGAAAAAAGTAGTTGCATGTCTTATAACTGTAAAACCAAATGCTATATTTCAAAAGGCACCAGAGTTTTTACTAAAATGCAATTTTCATGTTAATAACATAACAATTACACTTATACACTCATAAATAGGTTTTACTTTGTACAATAATAATTTCTTCCTCCACAAAGGATTAATGCACAATTTGGAATAGTAAATAAATCAAGGTTAGAAACAAAAACTTTTTTTAATGACAATTGGTTTGGGAATTTTGGTTGTGGAAATTGATTAAAGATGATGGTATCTTTAGTTTGATAGAACTTACAAATATTTAGCTAATATTTAATTGTATGCAATTCCCAGAGAACTTTTGAGGCTTATTGGATTAGAGACACTTGGAGTACTTCCCAATTTAGGCTGAATAATAAACATTTTTTAAGTTACGGATGTAATAATTGCCTATGCTCCATTGTCTAAACAAAATATATTCTTGATGTTACAAATACATTGAACTTTCTGTTCAAGAAACATGTTTTAGATTGGAGTAAATTATAGATGACACCTCATAGATATTCTATAACGAACAAAGTTAATGAGTTTTCATACACTCTTAAAACGGATGTGTTAAAAACAACACAACCTGTGTTATATCTTAACACACCTGTGTTAAGGACACATTTTGTGTTACTTTTAACTCAACCAGTGTGTTATTGTTCTTAACACAGTGAGTGTGTTAAAATATTTAACACACTAATGTGTCATAAATCACACAATTTGTGTCATAGATGTGCTATTTGTGACCAATTAAAACACTCTTAAAATGAATGTGTTAAAACAACACAACCTGTGTTATATCTTAACACACCTGTGTGTCTAGTTAAGGACAACACATTTTGTGTTACTTTTAACTCAACCAGTGTGTTATTGTTCTTAACACAGAAGTGTGTTAAAACCTTTTACACACTAATGTGTTATAGTTACACAACTTGTGTCAGATATGTGTCACATGTGACTGTAGTCGGTGTGTATTTGCCAGAGTTATTTCCTGTGTTTTGTCGAGTGTTTGGACGAACACTGAAACGTATTGTTAACTTGTGTTTATGGAGTCCAGTGACGTTTAATAAAGAGTTTGTTTGAACATTTGGATGGTTTAGACATCATGAATCTACATAGACAAGCTCTTATTGAGAATTAACAGAGGTTTAGATGTTGTTTCACTGAATGTTTTATTTGAAGTCACCAGAATCGTGATTAATGGCTCCTTTATTTGAGCTCTTGACCCTTTACTCTTCTTTAAGCTTTTCTCTGGCTGCTTTAACTGTATTTTAATAAAATACATTTGTTATGGTGAGAGAAAATATGATCAGATGTTTCTTGATGATGTCATAATTAGTAAGTGCAGCTCTGATCAAGTTTATGAGTATATGGATGGTGCGCATTTAATTTACTTATGTGCTGTTATTGTGACACTCCATCATGCTATCCATCATAATAAAAAAATGTTTTCTAAAAATGTTTATCTGCAGCAGAAACTAGTCAAACACAGACCTCATGAATCAGCGTATGAATCTCAACAATGGTGAGAAACGAAAAGCTTCATGCCGCAATGCATGCTGGGAGTCATGGATGAGATTTGTTCTATGGTGGCACCCAGCATGCATTGCGGCATGAAGCTTTTCATTTGTCACCATTGTTGAGATTCATGTGCTGATTCTAGATGATACCATAGACTGTAAAGTCCTGTACGAACTGTATTTAAAAATTAATTTGAAGCTAATTGTAATAAGCTAATCCTTTTAAAAGTCATCTTTTAAAATTACATTAATCTTTCAAATGTTTAACTCTTGCTAAGCATAACAATTTTACATGTTCATGGTGATAATATTATCATCTGAGCATATTTTCCTCATGATTATTTCTGCTGTTTCAAATCTGTTATAATAAACACACATTTACAGTAATCAGAGAAAACCAATGTTAAAGAGTCAAGGGTCAAGAGCCCAAATAAAGCTGACACTAATCACGATTCTGGTGACTTTAAATGAAACATTCAATGAATCGTCAACACCAAAACCTGTTAATTCTCAATAAGAGCTTCTGTAGAGTCTGACAGAAATAAAGTTAATCTGGTTATTAATAACAAGTGAAAGCAGAATTTGAAAAAGACATTGAAAAAGAGGCATGATGTGATTGGCTGCAAATCTTTAAGGTTCATCTTTAAGGTTTCATGAATTAAGATTGAATTTATTTATTTGAATGTATTGTTTTATTTATTGTAGAGCATTTTATGGGATACCATATAAAATATACCTATAATTTTTTTCATAAAAACAAACTCTCCTCCACCCAGTGCTATTCTATCCAGAGTTACATTTTAACACACATTGTGTGTTAAAAATATACACAACACAACATGTGTCAAAATACCATCAACACATGCTGTGTGTTGTTTTTAACACATCTCTTTTAAGAGTGTATAAGATACATAACACTGAGTAGTAGGCCTACACTCATTAGACACTTGTGCTTTAAAGTTGATGTGGAAGACAATTGTATATTTTATGCCCATGAGCCACTCATATTGAAGCTGATATTGTTTTGAAGAAAGTGATATTTAAATGTTTTACAATTGATATAGATAAATATTTATATTTGATTTCATAACTATTATGGCTTATTACTAGGCCTATAACCAAAGTGGATTGAAAAATAAATATTTTTAAACAATTTAAAATTGACATTTACATATATTTGGAAACTATTTATAAAAGTAAAACTTTAAAATCAATACGAACCATGCAACTGTTTAGTATTATTATGTATTTAATGTTTAAAAAAAATTAAAAAATCCATTGCCACTATACATTGTTTTGATGTTTTCTAAAAAAGAGAAAAAAAAAGACTTTGATACATCAAACAAACAAATAAAATAAATTAATATATAAATAGAAGGACATCTCTATTCATATAAGATGTGACGTGATCTATCATTTTGATATCACAATGTTTATTTATAATGCTTCATTCTCTTTCTCTAAAGTAATGACTAAAAATGTTTGATTTTTTGTTTTGATAAAAAATTTATATATATATATATATTTGATTAAAAATACAAACAAAAACAGTCATATTGTGAAATATTATTACAATTTAAGACAGCCGTTTTCTATGTGAATATATAGTAAAGTGTACTTTATTCCTGTGATCAAAGCTGAATTTTCAGCATCATTACTCCAGTCTTCAGTGTCACATGATCCTTCAGAAATCATTCTAATATGATGATTTGATGCTCAAGAAACATTTATGATTATTATCAATGTTGAAAACAGTTTTTTACATTTTTATTTCATGATGCTATGATGAATAGAAAGTTCAAAAGAACAGCATTTATCTGAAATGGAAAGCTTTTTGTAACATTACTACCGTATTACTAACTTTTGTAACTACCGTTCAAAAGTTTGGGGTCAGTAAGAATTTTAATTTTATTTTTGGGGGAAAGAAATAAAATAAATCAATACTTTTATTCAGCAAGGATGAGTTAAACTGATCAAAAGTTACAGTAAAGACATTTATAATGTTAGAAAATATTCTATTTTAAATAAATGCTGTTCTTTTGAACTTTCTATTCATCAAAGAATTTTGGAAAAAAATTGTACACAACTGTTTTCAACATTGAAAATAATAATGAATGTTTTTTGAGCATAAAATCAGCATATTAGAATGATTTCTGAAGGATCATGTGACACTGAAGACTGGAGTAATGATACTGAAAATTCAGCTTTCATCTGAGGAATAAATTACATTTTAAAATATATTAAAATAGAAAACAGTCATTTTAAATTGTCATAATATTTCACAATAATACTGTTTTTTTTTCTTGTTTTTTATCAAATAAATGCAGCCTTGGTGAGCAGAAGAGACTTCTTTTAAAAACATAAAAATTCTAACCGATCTAAAACTTTTGACCAGTAGTGTATATAAGAACAAAAAGTGTTAATGACAGCAAGCAATTTAAAAATTGTGTCAGAAAAAACTAAAAAACTAAAAAACAAACAATCTAATAAGCCTAAAATTAAATTTCACAAAAAACGGAGATTTAATGGAAAAATTGTGTCTTGGTCAAAGGAGCAACTCAAAATGATGATGGGCCATGTCACATATTTACCATATAGGCTAACTGTTTACCTGTTGTTTGTCCCTTTTTACTGCGTCCTGCACAACACACAGAACCATTCTGTTTCAGAACTACTGCAGCTGGTAGCTGTAGGCCTACACAGAACATGTGAAACAACCTACAACACCTGTCACATTGAATCTGCAAGAGAGCAAAGTCATGATCTAAAACTTCACTGTTTTCCCAAACCAATTGTCATTAAAAAAAGTTTTTGTTTCTAACCTTGATTTATTTACTATTCCAAATTGTGCATTAATCCTTTGTGGAGGAAGAAATTATTATTGTACAAAGTAAAACCTATTTATGAGTGTATAAGTGTAATTGTTATGTTATTAACATGAAAATTGCATTTTAGTAAAAACTCTGGTGCCTTTTGAAATATAGCATTTGGTTTTACAGTTATAAGACATGCAACTACTTTTTTCACTGTTATACTAGCCTACATAATGGTGATATTACAAAATCCCAATACCATAAGTTCACATTTGTTAATATTTAAAGAAACAGACGAAAATTAAATAAAACTCTTGATTGTTTAACTTCTGTATGTTTTCTTCAATAAAGGGATGTCATGAGCTAACTGTATGCACTTAATTTCTTTTTCCTCTATGAAAATATGACAAAACATGTATTTCTTAATGTGAATGGTCATTACTTGTGAAATCAATCTAATTTCACAGCTTTGTCAAATTCCTCTTTTAATATTAATTAGAAAAAAAATTAAAATTTAAATCCCAGGTGGTGTGACATCATCAGGTCACATGACCAGGAAGTTATATAGATTTGCATATTTAAAAAATTCATTAAAAATATACGAAATGACATTTTCCAAATCCAAGTCGTGTATGGTGTGCTCCAAGGGTTGGTGAATACATTACATGTGGTGTGACATCATCATTTTTCAGCAATCTAAGTTGTGTATTATATGCTGCATGTGTGTATAAATACATTGTTGGTCATTTGAGGTAATTACATAAAACAACCACAAAGTTAAATAGCCTAGATGTATTTAATTTAAAACATTCAGTTTAATTACATATGTATAACAGATATATATATCATATACAAGTTAAAAATTGGCTTAATCTATTTTTAATCCATTTACTAACATCAACTACATACGTAAAAGGATCACGTTTTTAGTGTTTTTGTGGAATAATGCACATACTTTACCAACTTTGTTGCCGATTTGGCACTTTTGAGACACTCCCTAACTTGAAGTGCCCAAGTGGGGATAGTTGTGAGGACTTTTTCACTTCCAATTCTTAAAACAATTACATCATCGAACAATTTTTAACTTGTATATGATATATATATCTGTTATACATATGTAATTAAACTGAATGTTTTAAATTAAATACATCTAGGCTATTTAACTTTGTGGTTGTTTTATGTAATTACCTCAAATGACCAACAATGTATTTATACACACATGCAGCATATAATACACAACTTAGATTGCTGAAAAATGATGATGTCACACCACATGTAATGTATTCACCAACCCTTGGAGCACACCATACACGACTTGGATTTGGAAAATGTCATTTCGTATATTTTTAATGAATTTTTTAAATATGCAAATCTATATAACTTCCTGGTCATGTGACCTGATGATGTCACACCACCTGGGATTTAAATTTTAATTTTTTTCTAATTAATATTAAAAGAGGAATTTGACAAAGCTGTGAAATTAGATTGATTTCACAAGTAATGACCATTCACATTAAGAAATACATGTTTTGTCATATTTTCATAGAGGAAAAAGAAATTAAGTGCATACAGTTAGCTCATGACATCCCTTTATTGAAGAAAACATACAGAAGTTAAACAATCAAGAGTTTTATTTAATTTTCGTCTGTTTCTTTAAATATTAACAAATGTGAACTTATGGTATTGGGATTTTGTAATATCACCATTATGTAGGCTAGTATAACAGTGAAAAAAGTAGTTGCATGTCTTATAACTGTAAAACCAAATGCTATATTTCAAAAGGCACCAGAGTTTTTACTAAAATGCAATTTTCATGTTAATAACATAACAATTACACTTATACACTCATAAATAGGTTTTACTTTGTACAATAATAATTTCTTCCTCCACAAAGGATTAATGCACAATTTGGAATAGTAAATAAATCAAGGTTAGAAACAAAAACTTTTTTTAATGACAATTGGTTTGGGAAAACAGTGAAGTTTTAGATCATGACTTTGCTCTCTTGCAGATTCAATGTGACAGGTGTTGTAGGTTGTTTCACATGTTCTGTGTAGGCCTACAGCTACCAGCTGCAGTAGTTCTGAAACAGAATGGTTCTGTGTGTTGTGCAGGACGCAGTAAAAAGGGACAAACAACAGGTAAACAGTTAGCCTATATGGTAAATATGTGACATGGCCCATCATCATTTTGAGTTGCTCCTTTGACCAAGACACAATTTTTCCATTAAATCTCCGTTTTTTGTGAAATTTAATTTTAGGCTTATTAGATTGTTTGTTAGTTTTTTCTGACACAATTTTTAAATTGCTTGCTGTCATTAACACTTTTTGTTCTTATATACACTACTGGTCAAAAGTTTTAGATCGGTTAGAATTTTTATGTTTTTAAAAGAAGTCTCTTCTGCTCACCAAGGCTGCATTTATTTGATAAAAAACAAGAAAAAAAAAACAGTATTATTGTGAAATATTATGACAATTTAAAATGACTGTTTTCTATTTTAATATATTTTAAAATGTAATTTATTCCTCAGATGAAAGCTGAATTTTCAGTATCATTACTCCAGTCTTCAGTGTCACATGATCCTTCAGAAATCATTCTAATATGCTGATTTTATGCTCAAAAAACATTCATTATTATTTTCAATGTTGAAAACAGTTGTGTACAATTTTTTTCCAAAATTCTTTGATGAATAGAAAGTTCAAAAGAACAGCATTTATTTAAAATAGAATATTTTCTAACATTATAAATGTCTTTACTGTAACTTTTGATCAGTTTAACTCATCCTTGCTGAATAAAAGTATTGATTTATTTTATTTCTTTCCCCCAAAAATAAAATTAAAATTCTTACTGACCCCAAACTTTTGAACGGTAGTTACAAAAGTTAGTAATACGGTAGTAATGTTACAAAAAGCTTTCCATTTCAGATAAATGCTGTTCTTTTGAACTTTCTATTCATCATAGCATCATGAAATAAAAATGTAAAAAACTGTTTTCAACATTGATAATAATCATAAATGTTTCTTGAGCATCAAATCATCATATTAGAATGATTTCTGAAGGGTCATGTGACACTGAAGACTGGAGTAATGATGCTGAAAATTCAGCTTTGATCACAGGAATAAAGTACACTTTACTATATATTCACATAGAAAACGGCTGTCTTAAATTGTAATAATATTTCACAATATGACTGTTTTTGTTTGTATTTTTAATCAAATATATATATATATATATATATATATATATATATATATATATATAAATTTTTTATCAAAACAAAAAATCAAACATTTTTAGTCATTACTTTAGAGAAAGAGAATGAAGCATTATAAATAAACATTGTGATATCAAAATGATAGATCACGTCACATCTTATATGAATAGAGATGTCCTTCTATTTATATATTAATTTATTTTATTTGTTTGTTTGATGTATCAAAGACTTTTTTTTCTCTTTTTTAGAAAACATCAAAACAATGTATAGTGGCAATGGATTTTTTAATTTTTTTTAAACATTAAATACATAATAATACTAAACAGTTGCATGGTTCGTATTGATTTTAAAGTTTTACTTTTATAAATAGTTTCCAAATATATGTAAATGTCAATTTTAAATTGTTTAAAAATATTTATTTTTCAATCCACTTTGGTTATAGGCCTAGTAATAAGCCATAATAGTTATGAAATCAAATATAAATATTTATCTATATCAATTGTAAAACATTTAAATATCACTTTCTTCAAAACAATATCAGCTTCAATATGAGTGGCTCATGGGCATAAAATATACAATTGTCTTCCACATCAACTTTAAAGCACAAGTGTCTAATGAGTGTAGGCCTACTACTCAGTGTTATGTATCTTATACACTCTTAAAAGAGATGTGTTAAAAACAACACACAGCATGTGTTGATGGTATTTTGACACATGTTGTGTATATTTTTAACACACAATGTGTGTTAAAATGTAACTCTGGATAGAATAGCACTGGGTGGAGGAGAGTTTGTGTTTATGAAAAAAATTATAGGTATATTTTATATGGTATCCCATAAAATGCTCTACAATAAATAAAACAATACATTCAAATAAATAAATTCAATCTTAATTCATGAAACCTTAAAGATGAACCTTAAAGATTTGCAGCCAATCACATCATGCCTCTTTTTCAATGTCTTTTTCAAATGCTGCTTTCACTTGTTATTAATAACCAGATTAACGTTATTTCTGTCAGACTCTACAGAAGCTCTTATTGAGAATTAACAGGCTTTGGTGTTGACGATTCATTGAATGTTTCATTTAAAGTCACCAGAATCGTGATTAGTGTCAGCTTTATTTGGGCTCTTGACCCTTGACTCTATAACATTAGTTTTCTCTGATTGCTGTAAATGTGTGTTTATTATCACACATTTGAAACAGCAGAAATAATCATGAGAAAAACATGCTCAGATGATAATATTATCACCATGAACATGTAAAATTGTTATGCTTAGCAAGAGTTAAACATTTGAAAGATTAATGTAATTTTAAAAGATGACTTTTAAAAGGATTAGCATATTACAATTAGCTTCAAATTAATTTTTAAATACAGTTCGTACAGGACTTTACAGTCTATGGTATCATCTAGAATCAGCACATGAATCTTAAAAAATGGTGACAAATGAAAAGCTTCATGCCGCAATGCATGCTGGGTGCCACCATAGAACAAATCTCATCCATGACTCCCAGCATGCATTGCGGCATGAAGCTTTTCGTTTCTCACCATTGTTGAGATTCATACGCAGATTCTTGAGGTCTGTGTTTGACTAGTTTCTGCTGCAGATAAACATTTTTAGAAAACATTTTTTTATTATGATGGATAGCATGATGGAGTGTCACAATAACAGCACATAAGTAAATTAAATGCGCACCATCCATATACTCATAAACTTGATCAGAGCTGCACTTACTAATTATGACATCATCAAGAAACATCTGATCATATTTTCTCTCACCATAACAAATGTATTTTATTAAAATACAGTTAAAGCAGCCAGAGAAAAGCTTAAAGAAGAGTAAAGGGTCAAGAGCTCAAATAAAGGAGCCATTAATCACGATTCTGGTGACTTCAAATAAAACATTCAGTGAAACATCAACATCTAAACCTCTGTTAATTCTCAATAAGAGCTTGTCTATGTAGATTCATGATGTCTAAACCATCCAAATGTTCAAACAAACTCTTTATTAAACGTCACTGGACTCCATAAACACAAGTTTACAATACGTTTCAGTGTTCGTCCAAACACTCAGTTGTAAAAACACAGGAAATAACTCTGGCAAATACACACCGACTACAGTCACATGTGACACATATCTGACACAAGTTGTGTAACTACAACACATTAGTGTGTAAAAGGTTTTAACACACTTCTGTGTAAGAGGAATAACACACTGGTTGAGTTAAAAGTAACACAAAATGTGTTGTCCTTAACTAGACACACAGGTGTGTTAAGATATAACACAGGTTGTGTTGTTTTAACACATTCATTTTAAGAGTGTTTTAATTGGTCACAAATAGCACATCTATGACACAAATTGTGTGATTTATGACACATTAGTGTGTTAAATATTTTAACACACTCACTGTGTTAAGAACAATAACACACTGGTTGAGTTAAAAGTAACACAAAATGTGTCCTTAACTAGACACACAGGTGTGTTAAGATATAACACAGGTTGTGTTGTTTTTAACACATCCGTTTTAAGAGTGTATGAAAACTCATTAACTTTGTTCGTTATAGAATATCTATGAGGTGTCATCTATAATTTACTCCAATCTAAAACATGTTTCTTGAACAGAAAGTTCAATGTATTTGTAACATCAAGAATATATTTTGTTTAGACAATGGAGCATAGGCAATTATTACATCCGTAACTTAAAAAATGTTTATTATTCAGCCTAAATTGGGAAGTACTCCAAGTGTCTCTAATCCAATAAGCCTCAAAAGTTCTATGGGAATTGCATACAATTAAATATTAGCTAAATATTTATAAGTTCTATCAAACTAAAGATACCATCATCTTTAATCAATTTCCACAACCAAAATTCCCAAACCAATTGTCATTAAAAAAAGTTTTTGTTTCTAACCTTGATTTATTTACTATTCCAAATTGTGCATTAATCCTTTGTGGAGGAAGAAATTATTATTGTACAAAGTAAAACCTATTTATGAGTGTATAAGTGTAATTGTTATGTTATTAACATGAAAATTGCATTTTAGTAAAAACTCTGGTGCCTTTTGAAATATAGCATTTGGTTTTACAGTTATAAGACATGCAACTACTTTTTTCACTGTTATACTAGCCTACATAATGGTGATATTACAAAATCCCAATACCATAAGTTCACATTTGTTAATATTTAAAGAAACAGACGAAAATTAAATAAAACTCTTGATTGTTTAACTTCTGTATGTTTTCTTCAATAAAAGGATGTCATGAGCTAACTGTATGCACTTAATTTCTTTTTCCTCTATGAAAATATGACAAAACATGTATTTCTTAATGTGAATGGTCATTACTTGTGAAATCAATCTAATTTCACAGCTTTGTCAAATTCCTCTTTTAATATCAATTAGAAAAAAATTTAAAATTGAAAACCTGTAAAAATGTTCCAAGGGTTGGTGAATAAATCCCAGGTGGTGTGACATCATCAGGTCACATGACCAGGAAGTTATATAGATTTGCGTATTTCAAAAATTCATTAAAATTTTACGAAATGACATTTTCCAAATCCAAGTCATGTATGGTGTGCTCCAAGGGTTGGTGAATACATTACATGTGGTGTGACATCATCAGGTCACATGACCAGGAAATTATATAGATTTGCGTATTTCCAAAATTCATTAAAAATAGACTAAATGACATTTTCCAAATTCAAGTCATGTATGGTGTGCTCCAAGGGTTGGTGAACAAATTCCAGGTGGTGTGATATCACCTGTTTCTATAAGATAAAATGAAATTTTGGGAGTACAATGTACACAGCAAAAACCCCAGTGTTAAATCAACACTGCTCAGAGCACATATGGTCCCACTCTACAGAGTGTTAAAATTAACACTGAAGCAGTGTTGAAGTTAATGAGGTAATTAAGTGATTAATTAAGTGATGATTGGCCATTAGTGGTGACACCTGATGTTAATAACCAGAATCATTGAAGGAAAGAGAAACAAGAACAGAAAAAAGAGAAACACAAGAACTACTGACGTCAAGCCATTGCACTTATTATTTTACCAGTTTGACTTTATTTCTGTCATACATCTACACACAGTCTTATTTAGATTTAACAGAAGTTTAGATGGTAATGTTTTATGGAATGTTTCATTTCATGTCACCATTATGGTGACCAGTGTTTGCTTTAGTTGGGCGCTTGACCCTTTACTATTTAACATTAGTATTTCTCTGGCTGCTCCAACTCAGTGTTTATAAAGCATATGTGTTGAGGCAAGAGAAACTATGACTTCAGCTGTGTTTCCTGAAAGCATTGCAAGCCTAATTTGATCATACAGACCATTTGTTGCAGTTGGTCTGCGATCAAGTAAGGCTTAAGATGCTTTTGGAAATGCAGCCCTGGTCATATTTTGATGATGAAATTACTAGTGACCTGATTCAATGATGGCACCCATCATTATTAACTGATTATCCACACATTTTATTATTTTTTCACTACAGTAGTTAATTCCAGCAATGTTTTAATGATCTGAAAGTTTTAAAATCACACACAGACATCAAGAATCTACATATGAATCTCAACAATGGTGACAATCAAACAAATGCTTAATGTTGCAGTGCATGATGGGAGCCACCAATCAGAACGCATCAATGGCTGACATCATGCATTGCAGCATGAATAAATTATGCAGCTGAATTGTCCTGTAATTTTCATTGTTTTTTCTGTTTGCTTTTATTTAGCTATTGTTTTGTTATGACTTTAGTAGCTTGTTTTGTGATGTTCAGAGTTGATCTGTTTGTCACTAGTTTGTTTATTGTCACCATTGTTGAGACTCATATGCTGATTCTTGATGTCTGTGCGTTTAAACACAATAACTTCTTTGCACAAAGTATTTTCAAAATGTTTAATATTGCTGTTGGATCTCAAACTGTAGAATCTCAGAGCTACAATCACCAATACTAAACAAGACATCAAGCTTATAGTCAAAGTTTTAGACTCTGAATGACATCAGTGAATCAGGACACTACATGCTGATAATGTCATTATCAAAACATACTGTGTGCAGGTCATGTTTTCTCTTGCAGTAATACATGTGCTTTATAAACACAATGTTGGAACAGTCAGAGAAAAACTAATATTAACAAAATGAAAAGAGTCAAGAGCCCAACTAAAGCAAACACTTACCACCAAAATGGTAACAGTCCATTAAACATTACCGTCTAAACTTCTGTTGAATCTCAAGAACTTTTGTCGATGTATGTCAGAAATAAAGTCAAACTGGTAATAATAAATGCAACAATGTGTAATGACTCGAAGTCAGTTGTAGTTCTTGTGTTTCTCTTTTTTCTGTTATTGTTTTTTCTCTTTCCGTCAATGATTCTGCTTATTAACATCAGGTGTCACCACTAATGGCCAATCACTTAATTAATCACTTAATTATCTCATTAACTTCAACACTGCTTCAGTGTTACTTTAACACTCTGTAGAGTGGGACCATATGTGCTCTGAGCAGTGTTGATTTAACACTGGGGTTTTTACTGTGTAACAACCATGTACCCATTCATAGTGAATATCCCATGCACAGCTTAAAACTATCTAAGCCTATTTGACAAAAAATAGGTTGTCCACTTAATTCACATCTTTACATTTTATTAGTATGCTTTGTGTGGTTTCGCACCTTGGAATGCTTATTTGTGTGTGTGTGTGTGCAGTTTTGAGACAGTCCCTTAATTTGCTTGTCGAATGTCTAACGAATGTCCAACATAAAACCTACTTTACCGCACCGACATACCCTCCCGTTTACCCCGTGATTCTCCCTTAGACTTATTTCCTGCTGTCTTCCCGTTTAAATATTTTTCCCGTAATTATCCCGTATTTGTATACTCTTTGCTTAGTTCATTGTGTATGTACCGAATGCTTATTTTGGATTAGCCTAAGCAACATACCGTTAGACCTCACGTTAGCTTTACTGCTCCACTACCAACATTCTTTCGTGGCTAACGTTCAGTGGCGGATTTAGCAAATCGGGGGCCCAAGGCGAAGGTAGGCTATGGGCCCCTACCCATCCATTCTTTTAAAGAGAACGAAAAAATATGTACCGACTGAATGGTGGAAAGGCAGGTAAAGCTAATCTACGGGGAAGTAAAGGTTAGAGAGGAGAAAAA
Organism: Leuciscus leuciscus; assembly: GCF_965113295.1. Lineage (NCBI taxonomy): Eukaryota > Metazoa > Chordata > Actinopteri > Cypriniformes > Leuciscidae > Leuciscus > Leuciscus leuciscus. Next base: position 50,615,864 of record NC_138727.1, on the reverse strand, counting down.
AACGTCCCCTTTAAACCCTGCATAGGCTACACTTCTTTACTCCTAAACAGAAACATGTTACAATGTTTACATGGTACAATTTCTGGTAAGCTATGTTTTTTTTTGCTTGGCAAATTTCACCATTTCGATTCAATTCTTGTGATTTGATTCAATATTGACTCATTTGGATAAATATTAGGTAACGTTTCACAAGACAGGCGTTACTTTTTCTCAAAAAAAAAAAAAAAAAGCCCTATCAGCTGGTATAATTTAAGGTTAAAATAAGTAATATAGTACACATATTTAGCCATAATACTCTCTATAGCTCTTTTTTTCTAGCCAATTAAATGGCTTTCCTGAGGTAAATGTTATGTGAGGATTGTTCTCCAGCTGTTTTACCTCTTTCCGCGGTTGAAAAACACTTATTGATCGATATTATGAATGTATTATGAATATACATTTTGGTAAGTTAAACGGTAGCTTTCAACATTGTTAATTAATTCGTGTTTATTTACTATTAGCTAGAGATGATCAGTTCACGTGCCGTTATAGGAATCTGTCACGTCACATTAAAACGGCAAAACGGTATTTATTGTTTGAATTTCGTAATAGAATTGACAGAATCTGAGAGCTGAGATTTTTTTAAATATCATTATTCATAAACTGCTCAGTTTTGTCAGTCGATCTCCGTGTCCTCTTTGCTTCACAATTTTTCTGTGCTTTGGACGTTGTTGTTCCTGATCTGTATCCCCAACAGTAGCCATAAAAAAGTTTGTCATCTTTGGCAGCGTTCCCAAATATCAGCGTCTTTTCACTTTTTTTCTTTTATTTGAACCGCTTGGGTAACTTCGAAACTTTACATTTTCGCGTTTATACTCGTCTTGCTCTGGGGATCAATTGCTCCAGTCCTACTATTAGGCTACTGCGTGCTGTTTATCTTTCGCGCCGCGCACTTTTTCGGACTTTTTGCTTTCCTCCCGCTTCCTCCTTTTTTCAGCACCGCTTGGGTAGCTAGCTTCGCTTCATTTTTACTCTGTCTACTACTCTGTCTGTCAATCACTTATTTTTCTCCGTCAGTTTTTTTTGCACAGCCTTGTCACTTTCGCAGATGCGCAGTAAAAGTGAGATAATGGAATAGTCCAATGTTGTGAGGCGGGGGGGTCCCCTCCTGTCTGCGACACTAATGATTGATGCCATTTTTCGCAAATGGAGTTTTAGAAATATATATAAAAAAAAATATTTAAAAAAATTAAGCATAAGTTAATAGGGCATTTTGGGGGCCCCTAGGTAGCTCGGGGCCCAAGGCAATTGCCGACCTTTGCCTAATGGTAAAGTCCGCCCCTGCTAACGTTAACTGTTCTCATCAACAACAACGCATATATTCACGGCGAACTATAGCTTGCAGTCTTAAATACAACTTATATGAAAAGCATTAAGATATAGGGGTGTATAATCATTGTAAAACAAATCTTACCTTGTCTTGCCGAGACACACCGGTCTCTCCAGGTTGGGTTGTAGACTCATGGATTTGGCTTCAGACTAACACGACGCCGGTTCAACGAATAACATGATTGGCCAAATCAATTCAACAAGGTAGCAACACAAGCGTTGATTGGATCTCACTCCGGCCAACGTTTGTGATCAGCAAGCGAAATTAAATCTATTTTTATACTTTAATGTGCAACAATTGTCGTTGGAAACAATCGGTAATCTTTTTGTGAATTATTCATACAGACAAATAAAAAAAATGAGCCACACAGCTGCTGGGTAACTGTCAAATCAAAAACTAAACAAGATAGATGGACTTGGCCCACTGCCTAAAAGCAGAAAGAGGAGAGACAGAGCTCGCTCTAAACGCTCTTTCAGCTCTTCAGATCACATAATTCAGTGAGAAATCAATAGAAATGGTATTCTGTATGACGAAATATTTTGCAAACGTGAGAATAAATCAATATTTCTCCCAATATACGCACTTTTGGACTAAGAGCCGTAACAGATGCTGTTCAGTGAAGCTGTGAACACAATAAACCAGAGCAGACGTATGGGCTGAAAAATGTGCCACCAGAAACTGAATTTGAATCATTTATATTTGAATTTGAATTGCTAAACTTAAATAATTGCATTGGAAAACTGAATTTGAATCACATAATTTAAAATTGCATTGTTTAATTTGAATCATTGCATTGAAAAACTGAATCTGAATTGTATAATTTGAAATTGAATGTATTTGTTTGGAACTGAAGTCCAGTACAATTTGATCCTCACTGAAAATTCAACTCTCTATATATCCTCACATTCAGTTCTCACAATTCAGATTCAGATCACTAAATTCAATTTCAAGTTACTGTGACAGACATCCGGGAGTTGGAGGATGAAGGAAGAGCAATCGATCGAGCGCAGATCGATATCGATAGATAGAGTTCAGTGTCGCAGGATCATCAGCAGTAAATATGCCAGACTTTTGTGCTGCTTATGAATATTCGAACGAACGAAAGAAAGGAAAAAAATTAAATAAAAAAATAACAGCAAGGGATAACATTTCCCAGGTGAGAATGTGTTTTATGATATACTATATGCCTCCTTCGACCTCCAATCTGAGGTCCGGCGGCAGCGGGAGGCGGAGAGTTCCGTGGCCAGCGGCAGCGTCTCCTCTCCCGGGCAGGAACACAGCTTCACCTCGCTGCTGCTCCGGTCCCCGCTGATCCAGATGGGACCGGCCAAAGACAGAGTGGTGATCGGGAGGATCTTCCACGTATACGTATGTACGTATATTTCGGTGGGAAGTTCCACTGCCTTTGCCGGAGGCCGGCGGACGGAGAGAAACTACAGCGGGGCAGCAGAGTTCGTCTGCGGCTGCAGGATCTGGAGACTCACTGCCCGCTTCCTGGGAGCCAAAACCGACAAAACGCTGCTGGAGGCCCAGGCCGTACTGCTGGGCTCGCTGGAGGGAAGGGAAGCCCGGGAGAATCAGAACCAGGACTGAGCGGAGCGGACTGTCACAGCCTGCTGAAGTTTAAATCACAGGTTTCCTAAAGGAAGTCTGGCGGGACTCGGACTGTGGACGACGAAACCTGACTTTAAGTCTCGTTGATTAAATAAATCCATGCAGAAATAAATGAATAAATAGTGGAGGAGTGAGCCTGGACATTTCAGTCTGTTTAAAGGTCCAGTTCTATGTGATCCCATGTTTCAAACTTTAGTTAGTGTGTAATGTTGTTGTTAGAGTATAAATAATATCTGTAAAATTATAAAGCTCAAAGTTCAATGCCAAGCGAGATATTTTATTTAACAGAAGTTGACTACAAAAAACGGCTGGATTGGACTACACCCCTCTACTTCCTTCTTTAATGATGTCACTAGAACCGTAACCTCCGCCCACAGGAACACAGGCGTATTGATGGCGAAATGTCAACAGACGTGGTTGATGTTTATCTATAATCGGATACCGCAAAAGTTTAATTCGAAGTTGTTAGTTTGCTCTGTCCTTTTCACCACGGACTGTTTTTCTAACCTGGGATAATATCAAGCAGGCTTCTCTCAGCGTTTCATACTGACGAAGGGGGAAATTTCAACTATATTCCAGCAAGCGGTAAGTAGTGATTTAATATGGAAGTAGCGATCACTCTTTACATCGTTTCTCTTAGTAGGATGAAAATAATCTTACTTAAACTGTGATTAATATACAGAAAGCGATCAAAGAACAATCCCTTTCCAATCGCCCAAGCTGTCAATCACACAGCGCGAGTTTATCTGACACTTGCCAAAACTCGTTATGAAATCAATGACGCTGTTACACTGCACAACGAAGCTCTTACTGTATTTATATGCCTCATGTTAGCATTGGTGAAATCATTAGTGAGAGTGCAGAAACTGCGTTGCAATGATAAGATCTTTCACGCGATCAACAGGCTGTCGTCTGCTCAGTGCTCATCACTGCAACCTTTTATGTGATGGGAATAGATCTAAATACTTAAAAAACTTCTCACGATTCGTTAATCCAGATAGCTGTAATAGTAAAAACGTATAATAGCTGTAATAGTAAAAGTTTTCCAGATAGTTTCACATGTAATGCCAGATATTTCATATGCAAGCATGTCAGCCAATCACAGCAGAGGGCGTTTACGCTGAAGTCTCACAGCAGACACGCCCCTTCAAACAGAGTGTTCAAAACAGGGAATGAAATCAGGCTAGGAAATATACCTTTTATTTCTAAATTATAACAATTTTTGATCTAAAAAACATACTAACATTATAAGGGCACCCCTGGAAACATTATAAAATAATAAAAATAATCCATGGAATGGGACCTTTAAACTTCACTTTGAAGCAGAAACTCTTAGTTCTAAAGGGTGAAGTTTCTGTTTGGCTGTGAACTGTGAACTGTGAACTGATTATAATAAATATTCTATACTGTAAAACATTAATTAGTCTCTTTGTTTTGTTTGTTACTGCACATGATGATAAAGCTACACTTCTATATCACAAACAAAACTAACTTTAATATTTATATAAACACTGTAAGGAAGGAGACAAACGATCAGATATTAGAGTTGATAAAAATAGACTCAAATAATATTTTACTATTTTGTGTTTTAATGTGGAAACATCTTGTATAAACTCAGAGGACTGGCTCTTACATCACATTGTATTACAGGCTTCACAGCAGTAGCCAAGGCGACATCTAGTCAGTGTGTGTGTATATATATATATATATATATATATACACACACACACACACACACAGAGACTAGATGCCGCCTTGGCTACTGCTGTGAAGCCTGTAATACAATGTGATGTAAGAGCCAGTAGAGCCAGATGTAAGAGCCAATATATACATATGGGTCAAGGCGAGGCAAGCACTTCTTCGTCGTTTCGTTGCTGGTACTGTGCTTCAAAACGTAGGTGCTGATTGGCCGAAGAGGAGTACTGTGTATCTTCGCCACTGAACTCTATCTATCGATCTGCGCTCGATTGCTCTTCCTTCATCCTCCAACTCCCGGATGTCTGTCACAGTAACTTGAAATTGAATTTAGTGATCTGAATCTGAATTGTGAGAACTGAATGTGAGGATATATAGAGTGTTTAATTTTCAGTGAGGATCAAATTGTACTGGACTTCAGTTCCAAACAAATAAATTCAATTTCAAATTATACAATTCGAATTCAGTTTTTCAATGCAATTATTCAAATTAAACAATACAATTTCAAATTATGTGATTCAAATTCAGTTTTCCAATGCAATTATTCAAGTTTAGCAATTCAAATTCAAATATAAATGATTCAAATTCAGTTTCTGGTGGCACATTTTTCAGCCCATACAGACGTGACTGAATATGAGTGCGTGTTTTTATTCTGTTCAAAATATCAAAAATTACAGATCGATTACTTTGCACTCCTGACATAAATTAAGAAATGAATGTAATTGCAACCTAGTTTTATCATAAACAGTGGTCAAATATCGAAGCTGGAGTCTTTAATCTTTCTAATGATACTCAGTTTGTCCAGATCAAGTAAGAGTGATGTTTTAACGTGAGGTGAATGTTGAACAACAATAATCTGGGGCCGTCGGAGATCTTGTAAAGGGGTTAATAAGAATAAACAAAAATGTCATGCAGTCTGGTCCTGAAATTACCAAACAAATCTGAACTAAATTCTGAATAATCTGTGAACTATTTCACTAATATTAATGAATCAGTTTGTACTCACATTCAACATTAAGATGAACAGCAGAAGAGATCAGATGATGATTATCATGTCCAGTGACGCCACAACTGTAGTTTCCTTCATCAGAACGACTGACTGACCGCAGATGAAGCTGATTCACTGTTCCATCAGTTATTCTCTGTGTGTTTCTGTACCAGATGAATGTTGTTTGTTCAGGCAGAGAGCAGCTGCTTTTACATGTCAGAGTGACTGAATCTCCCTCTTTCACTCTCTGCTGTGTCTCCACCTGCAGGTCTGACACAACAACAACAACAACAACAACAACAACAACAACAACAACAACAACAACAACAACATCATCAACAACAACAACATCAACATCATCATCATCATCATCAACAACAACAACAACAACAACAACAACAACAACAACAACAACATCATCAACAACAACAACATCAACATCATCAACATCAACTGATTCACTGTCATCACAACATCAGCATCATGGCGATGATACTAAAATAATAACGTTAAAACACTAAAATGAAGCAGGTCAGACAGCAGTTACATAATATATTGCTGGATATTTCTGTGGCACAGATGATAGTGATTCACTTCTGATATATAAACAGCTGCTGTTGTCATGGAGACCTGAGTTTGAGTCCAACCTCCATCCATCACTCCCTCCCATTTAATCTAATACATTCAATCATTAATAGAAAAGGTTTTGTGTTTTATTTCTGAGAGTTCACTAGTTTTACCTGTGACATCAAGCCAAGATCCAGGAACCACTGTCCATCTTTTACTCTGATAATCTGTAATTCTGCAGTAGTAGATGTGTTTATCAGCTTCTGTTACAGCCGTCAAAGTGATGTTGTAAGTGTTTATATTTTCACTGTGACACTGAATCCCTCTTCTCTTCTCTGGCTTTGAACACAGATTCGGTGATTCTCCATAAGCTACAACAGGTTTAGTCCAGAAACCTTTTACGAATTTATAACTCTCAGGATGTGTTAAAGTACAGGATATTTTCACTGTTGATCCCTTTAATGCACAAACATATGAAGGGCTGTAATTCACTCCCCAATCCTGCAGACCATCAACCCCTGAAACACAGAAATGAGGAAAATAATTAAAGAGACTTTCAGCAACAAACACAGACATTTCGTTTTCTTCTGCACTGTTCATAACACACTATCAAAGATTTCAGTTGGTGTTTATTAGGGATGTTCCTGAAGCCGAATACTATGTTCGGAAAGGAAATGACGCATTCTACGGAGTCCCTAAAGGGACATGATGATGGAGAAATATACGAGATGGGAGGAAAAAATATTTTTCAATGCTTTTGCATTCTCTCGTAATTATATTTGTTAATTATATTGTGTATAATTTGCGGGCATCATGGAGCCACTATCAATATGCTAAATATTGAAATGTTTTTTTGAATGAACGCTTGTTGCTTTCGCATTCACGAGTAACGTTACTCTGTTCATAGGGAGCGTCGGCACTCCAGGCCCGGAGTCACGGGGGGCAAAAAGGGGAATTTCCCCATCAGACCTGATCTGATACTCTTCACCCCCGAAAGAAGATCGATTTGAAGCCTTTGAAGCGTACGACAACATCAGTATGATCAGAACTTTCCCTGCTGTCACGCTTTGGCTGACGCTGAGCCAGAGATGGACGCGCTCAGTGCTTTTCATATCACAACTATTCAGTGATTTCAACCACATAAAGTTCATTTTAAGTTTCAGACATTATATAGATCAGGGGTCACCAAACTCAGTCCTGGAGAGCCGCTGTCCTGCAGAGTTTAGCTCCAACACACTCGCTTGAAAGTTTCTAGTATGGCTGTGAGACCCTGATTAGCTGGTTCAGGGGTGTTTAATTGGGGTTGGAGCGAATCTCTGCAGGACAGCGGCTCTCCAGGACCGAGTTTGGTGACGCCTGACATAGACATTAAATAGGCTATTAGCCAAAAAATACATGGGTAAATATACACTGATGTTTATGGAAAGCGATAATAACAATTATTTCTTCAATTAAAATTTGACGACGTGTTTTATATCAGACACACATTGTGTAGTTAACTATAAAGTTCACTCTGTTCTTTTCCCAGTTCACCGGCTCCTTACTTTTATGTATTTCCGGAGAAATTGGTGAATTTATGTGATGTTAATCCGACAGCTCTGATTCTCTGAACTGCGGTGGCAGCCCCCATCACGCGTTATAGATCAGCTGACATGATTTAAACAACAAAACACATTCAAATAACTGACAATAGGCACCGATTTATGTTTCTGCTGGTTTGTGCCTAAACTCATAACCGAGCGCACACGTAATATCTGAGCAGAGTAGAGCCATGAGAACACTATATTTGAGCGCACGAGTTTGTGGAGAATCACACGTTTATGTATTACATTGATCTGCACTCGACATGTGTCGTTAAAAATGCCATAGAAACTGCCTCAAGTGAACTATAAAACTGAAAAGAAAATCACGTCTGAAAGCTGCAGTCGTTTTTTATTGGTTGGACGCACTTTTATGATGGATAGAGGCACTTTTATGATGGATAAATGCACTTTTATGATGGATAGATACACTTTTATGATGGATAGATACACTTTTATGATGGATAGATGCACTTTTATGATAGATTGATGCACTTTTATGATGATAAATGCACTTTTATGATGGATAGATGCACTTTTATGATGGATAGATGCACTTTTAAGATAGAGGCACTTTTATGATGGATAAATGCACTTTTATGATGGATAGACGCACTTTTATGATGGATAGAGGCACTTTTATGATGGATAGATGCACTTTTATGATGGATAGATGCACTTTTATGATGGATAGATGCACTTTTATGATGGATAAATGCAGTTTTATGATGGATAGACGCACTTTTATGATGGATAAAGGCACTTTTATGATGGATAGAGGCACTTTTATGATGGATAGAGGCACTTTTATTATGGATAGATGCACTTTTAAGATAGACGCACTTTTATGATGGATAAAAGCACTTTTATGATGATAGACACTTTTATGATGAATAAATGCACTTTTATGATGGATAGATCCACTTTTATGATGGATAAATGCCCTTTTATGATGGATAGACGCATTTTATGATGGATAGATGCACTTTTATGATGGATAGACGCACTTTTATGATGGATAGATGCACTTTTATGATGGATAGACGCACTTTTATGACGGATAGATGTACTTTTATGATGGATAGAGGCACTTTTATGATGGATAGATGCACTTTTATGATGGATAGAGGCACTTTTATGATGGATAGACGCACTTTTATGATGGATAGATGCACTTTTATGATGGATAGACGCACTTTTATGATGATAGAGGCACTTTTATGATGGATAGACGCACTTTTATGACGGATAGATGTACTTTTATGATGGATAGAGGCACTTTTATGATGGATAGATGCACTTTTATGATGGATAGATGCACTTTTATGATGGATAGAGGCACTTTTATGATGGATAAATGCACTTTTATGAAGGATAGATGCACTTATATGATGTATAGACGCACTTTTATGATGGATAGATGCACTTTGATGGACTTTTGATGGATTTTCAAAAAATATACCCATTGACTGTCATTATAAAGCTTGGAAGAGCCAGGACATTTTTTTATATAACTCTGATTGTATTCTTCTGAAAGAAGAAAGTCATATACACCTAGGATGACGTCAGGGTGAGTAAATCATGGGCTAATTTTAATTTTTGAAAATGACCATAGACCAATTTGCCTGTCACAGTTTTTGGCAAGTAAATCACGTGATGTGACACATCCTATTGACCCTGTTCACATTTCTGGGTTTCTCAGAAGTGGAAGGTGTCATAGTTGGGTAAACTTCTATAGCAGTGAAGGAAAGACTACATTAAATATATTTTTTTGTGTTCCAATTTGCTCAAATAGCAAAAGAAAAATGCCACAACAACGTTTTCACAACTTTCAAAAAGAGTAAAAAAATAGATAATGGCAGTCGGAAGAGAGAAAGTTGTCAACTTTGTCACAGCCGCACTATTAGAAACACCCTCACAGCAGCGTTAACTAGTTTTTGTGTAATATAATACAAATATAGTGTTATATGCGTAATTATCTTTTATTATGACAGTATGTGGCAGCATATACGCTAAAAGAGCATCTTCTGCACTCTAACAATGATATTGCGATATTCTAGACTCTTACATGTATCTAACGCCACACTTACTCTCACACTACAGAAGACTGTAAAATTACTTTTAATTAAATACTTTTTTCACAACAGTATTTTATTTAAATACATTTGATCAGTAAGTATTTGTTATTTGTAATTAAATACTTTTTGATGTATTTGTGCCCATCTCTGGTGATACATCTGTGTCACGTTATTGTGCCTGTGTGATCGTCGCCATAGAAATAAGGTGATATATATAAGTTATTATTATAGGATTGTGGGATAAAGGCAGTGAAGGATACATCTAAGCTGCCTTCAGAAATCCATCAGACGAAGGAGACCGGAGGTGAAACTAACATTGCATTCGGACGTGCCTTGATGCCTTCAGACCTTGGAATGAGTTCTCCGAAAGCAGCATTTATCAGTTTTCGGACGCAGCCCTGATGTACTGTGATGTAACCGACTACCGCAGCAAGCCTAACCATGTCCCTTTAGGGGCTCCGTAGAATGTGTTATTCATTTAACCGTGCCTTTACGAGTTCAGATTTAGGCTTCTGGCACATCCCTCACAAACGTTTATTAAACAAAGTGAGTTCATTTCAATAAAATGTTAAAATGAAGTGTTATTTTATGAGTTTTGCACGTGATTAATATAGGGGGAGATCTGTTAGTGTTTAATGATGTTGTGTTGGGATTTAACCCTTAAACAGGCAAGAGTAGAAAATGATAAGCAAAAAAGAATTTAATGTAATTATTTCATATCATCTGGACTTAAGTAAAACATATCCAAAATAATTTTTGAAATATTTGATATATTTTGTATTTTATGAGTTGTGACTCCCAGGTCACGTTGCCTGATTAGGGTATAAAAAAAGGACCAAGTCATTAATCTGTTAACTGTTACTGGCCCACTTGCCACTGCATGTTAAAAACAATTATATCCTTTACTACTTCTGATCTAATTTGTTGACAAATGATATATCATTCGAAAGCTTACAAACTCAAGATTCAGCTGTTTTGAAATCGGACCTTGCCTTACCATAAAAATTGTACTTTAACCTCTTAACTGTCACTCCCTTTTTGAGAATGGACATTAATATGCACTATTCAAACTTAAATGGTTGTAATTCAAGAATGCTTTTGGGTATAGACCTAAGTTTGGTCTTGTTTTAAAGAAAACACTCAGCAGATTATTGCTGAAGTGAAAGCACTTAAAAATATGAAAGTATGAAAAAGTTATGGAAGTTTAAATTTACAGTAAATCAAATATACTGTACTTAATATTCTTTTATATAAAATATCTATTTTACAAAATATTTTTGACTCTAAAATTAATATAAAATCAAAGTCATATATCTAACCATGTTGTGTTCCAAATTTGAAGTTGATATCACAAAACTTGAAGTTCCCATGAGATTTTGTTTAGACGTAATACCAAAAATAGCCACCGGGTGACATACATTCCATTGAATTTAATTGTATGCATTATGCCGTAACAAATTAATACATTTCTGTCCAAATATCACTTCTGTCACAAAATATCGAACCTTGAGACTCAGACCTTTCTGACAATATTTTGTCAAGATTAGAAAAGGTTTTGATCATAAATTATGAAACATGATTACGCCCAAAAGGGGTGGAGCCAGAGAAAATAATTTAAACTACCATTTCTATGGTAACGCAACGTCCAATTTCAAAACGGTTTTCACAGGATAAATTCTGAGTTTGTAAGCTTTCAAATGATACCTAATTTATGATAACTACTAAAATATGTCATGTAATAAAAAAGGTGATAAAAAGATATTATATTTTAGAAGATAGTATTATTTTATCATTTTTTATTGACAAATACTAGATTATATGTTTTATTATGAACTTTTAGCATGAAAACCAAAGTTTCAATTATTAAAAGTGTGTGCATCGACTTTTTGTGACAAACGCCAGAACTCCTGTTATGATGTAGATTTGTTTGAGGTGCACTCTTGTCATAAATTCATCTATTACTGTTCCTACATAATTCGTAACAAAAAACAGTGCTAAAATATCTATTTAGGAGTCTTGGACCTTTCCAACGATATATAGTTTGTCATGACTAGATTAGGATTTAATTGTAATATAGTGAATTAAAAACTCAAAATACAAAAATGGTCAAAATTAGGATTAATCCCTTTTTTATACCCTAAACAGGCACCGGGACTCAGGAGTCACATAGACTGTATTTCAAAATGTGCTAAATAACAACATGAACAACATATTAATTAATTTTCTTCTTCAGCACCTTAAGACAATGTTCACAATTAATGTTAACAGTATTTTTTTTTTTTTTTTTAGAAGAAAAGTAAGTTTAATATATATTTACTTTCCTCAAAATCTGAATGTCCTGCACCACCGGTAGCCATGTTGGATTTAGGTCAGGCTGACTAATTTATCACAAAAAACTTAAAGCAAATCATGTGACCAGCATACTCAAGACAGACCAGGCTGTGATAAATGATCAAAGGATTTGATGAAAAAATCTTTCTTATGCCCCAAAAAAGACAATAAAATCTTTGTGACTCGTGAGTCACGATGCCTGTTTTAGGGTTAAAAGGGTTTCTGTTATGTCTGAGTTTTGGGGGTTAACAAGAGTCTGTGAAAAGTCTTCAGGATGAAAATGGGCCAAAGAAGGTTCAGACTTCTTTACGCTGCTTTGATGAAAAGGCAGTATCTGCACTTGTTGATGCAGTTCTAGTTTCTCTGCTATATTCAGCGCTCGAAGTGGGCCAGTACACACTTCTCTATTTTAAGCTGTAGCGTACCCTCACTTTTATTGCGTATACCGGCACTTCTCACATGTTGCCGGTACCAGGGACGTCACTTGACCCTTTTTCTACTTGTACACGAATTTGTGATGACCTCAGTCCCCTTTTAAACCTCATATGAAAACGACGGCAGGAATCGGCTCCTCCCCGTCCTATGGCGGCAAATCAATGCCAATAATAAACGAGCGCACAACTGATGCGGGCGCGCGCGGTAAATGACATACGCGAGAGGATAACAGATCTACACGCGAAGAAACGGGAACTCGCGAGCTCATTCAAACCCTGCGCGCGCGCATGACATCATCTCTGCACGCAATACAAGCCCTGGCGTGCGCGCATGATCATTCCCCACGCGCTCGCGCTTGATCTGCTCTCGCCTGCTGCTTTTGCTCGCTCGAACACTTTTATTTTTGGCAGTCGAGGGGCGGGACTTACTGTTTTAATAACCTCAAATGTCATTGGTTACTTTTCCCCTTTTCCAGAAGTCAGTTGCGATTGGACGCCTGTCCAATGACTCGTAATTCACTTGACTTGAGACATGAGACATCACTTCATTTGTTTTATTTATTGTGTGTAATGTGATTTAATGCATTGTTAATATAGAATAGATTCTTACCAGATACTTTATGAACAGAAAGTCTTATTGCATTGTGTCGTTAAAAGATATTTAGGCTACAGACTATGACGCATTTCCATGGTTATTAGCATTGCAAATTGACCAAATCTTTTATAAATTTTTAGGTAATATAAGTGGTTAATTATGTTTTCTATTAAATGCAAAAGGGGTTCTGGCTTCTCAAAGTTAAGATACAGTACACAGCATGAATTAGCTTACAAATGCCTTTTCAGAATTTGCTACAAAATATAGAGGAACAAAATTAAACCCAGCAAATTAGATATTAAAATATTATATAGTGATCTTAACCATCTAACTTTTTGTAAGCTAATAACCTAATAAGAGAAAGTATGAGGCAAGTACAGTACACCGTATAAATGATTACACCCCATCTGAACATAACATATCTTCAAAAAAAAAAAAAGCCCTAGATAAAGAAAAAAATCTGAATTTGTTTGGGTTTCAGAGGGGTGTAATCATTTATGCTGTGTACTGTATCTTAACTTGAGAAGCCAGAATCCCTTTTACATTTAATAGAAAATATAATAAACCACTCAAAATTGACATAATAGTAATACACAGGATGATAACAAAAGCTTACACAACAACTCTTGAATATTGATAAACAAGTAATGTATCTTTCACCCAAAGCCCTTGTTATATTTGCAACTATTTAATGGACACGTTTTACATTTCTGAGGTTCTCAGAACCAATATAATTTTGGTTGGGTAAACGTAAATAGTGGTGAATGAGAGTATAGTGGTAATGTAGTGGTGATATACAGCAAATACAGGTGAAACTCGAAAAGTTAGAACATGGTGCAAAAGTTCAAAAATAGAAACAAATTCAAAATTGGAATATTGTGAAAAGGTTTTCATAAACTGTAAGCCATAATCATCAAAATTATAACAAATAAAGGCTTGAAATATCTCACTTTGCATGTAACAAGTCTATATATTAGTTTCACCTTGTAAGTTGAATTACTGAAATAAATAAACTTTTGCACATGAACTTATTCTAATTTTTCGACTTTCACCTGTATGACTTTACATTCCCATTTTTCTCCAATTTATTTTAGATATTTTAATGCCAATATCACAAATCACAGTGTTATAAATATAAAATGTAAAAATGTATACAAATTTGGGTCAATTTGCAATGCTAATAACCATGGAAATGCGTCATAGTCTGTAGCCTAAATATCTCTTAACAATACAATGCAATAAGACTTTCTGTTAATAAAGTATCTGGTAAGAATCTATTCTATATTAACAATGCATTAAATCACATTACACACAATAAATAAAACAAATGAAGTGATGTCTCATGTCTCAAGTCAAGTGAATTACGAGTCATTGGACAGGCGTCCAATCGCAACTGACTTCTGGAAAAGGGGAAAAGTAACCAATGACATTTGAGGTTATTAAAACAGTAAGTCCCGCCCCTCGACTGCCAAAAATAAAAGTGTTCGAGCGAGCAAAAGCAGCAGGCGAGAGCAGATCAAGCGCGAGCGCGTGGGGAATGATCATGCGCGCACGCGAGGGCTTGTATTGCGTGCAGAGATGATGTCATGCGCGCGCGCAGGGTTTGAATGAGCTCGCGGGTTCCCGTTTCTTCGCGTGTAGATCTGTTATCCTCTCGCGTATGTCATTTACCGCGCGCGCCCGCATCAGTTGTGCGCTCGTTTATTATTGGCATTGATTTGCCGCCATATAAACGGATCGTTGTTGATCTGTGATAAGGACAGACCGGCCCCCACGGTTCGACACACATTTGATTCGTGGATTAATTTCAAGTTTATAATTTGCAAGTGTTTTTTCTTGCTGGTTTCCACATTCAATAGATTGTAAACCATTCCAGCACTAGAAGAGGCAAAAGAGAATTTAATTTGCTATTCGCACACTGTTATCTGTGCGCACAGCCACACACACCCGAATACACACACACACACACACACACACAGAGAGAGAGAGGCGTTTCAGATAGCGCACGAACTGATTCCTCTTTCGTGTTCACACAAAATGATGTCAAAATATCGGTCTCAGCAAGTATTCTCGTAAACAGTCAGTTATGTCTCAAGAGAATAAGAACAAGAGAAGGATGTATCATTATTGGACCCGTGTATTCGGTCTTAAAGTGACAGCAGTCTATAAATACCTTATATGTCATTAATGTTAATCAAACTACAAAACACAGCTTTAACAAAGATTAATCTATATTAAATTTATACAGTGAACTTACATTTATATTACATTTAATTATTACATTTCTCTACCTGAATAATACAGTTTGACCTTACTTTATTTGTAACATTGTTAGGCTATATTTTATTTATCTCTGTGTGTAATTCGTGTATTTGTTTTTATTTTTTACTGACCGTTCACTTTCCTTTAATAATGTTTGAACTTTTATTAGTTAGGTTAGTAGTGTTTACTGTGGTATCGGAGTAGACCTATGGCGCTTTTCCACTGCATGGTACAGTACGGTACGGCTCGCTTCGGCTCGCTTTAAATGGTACCACCTCTGTTGAGGTTCCAAGCGTACCGTACCGATACTAAAATGTGACGTGAAAACACTGCAGATCATTGATTGGTCAGACAGAATCGTCACTACCAGCGTCATTGTATTTGCTACTCGAGACACTAAACCCGCTAGATTTAAATAGCCAGTAGACAACAGCCAACGCTGTAGCACCTGTTTTTAAAGTATTTGCTTGAAAAAGAAAGTAAAAAAAATTCAAAATAAGAAATGGCTGAATCGTGGTCAGTGGACGAGGTGCAGACGTTCTTCTCGTTGGTGGCCAAGGAGCGGATCTGATCCAGCAAGAGCTGGATGGGGCAACACGGAACGAAAAATGTGCGTTTAGGCAGTAGAGGCGGCAACGGTCAGTCCCACCCACTTTGAAGCGGTAACTGCAGTGGAAAAGCAACCGAGCTAAAGCGAACCGAACCGTGCCGTACCGAGTCGAGTCGAACCACGCAGTGGAAAAGCGCCACTACTTAAAGTGTGCTTTAAGTATAATAAATGGAAAGCAAAGTTACCTTTCCCATCCACCAAAATATATTTTTTCTTGCTAACCCGAAAAATTATCCAATCCGTGACTCAAAAACCGCAATATGATCCGAACCGTGAGTTTTGTGATCCGTTGAACCACTAATGTTATCTGACCAACATTTGTGAACTGAAGATGAATTGACAAAAGATTTGTGAAAAATTGTGATAAAGCATTAAAATATTGTTTTACACTGCAGTGGCAAACACAATGCACTTAAACTGCTTATCAGAGAATCAACATGTAGTTATTTTGTTGTATTAAATAATGACCCAGCAGCTAATTGTGACATTTATAGCCTTAGAGTAAAGGGTTTAGTGGTTTTTCGTGTCACTTTGAATTATAGAAGTGGCAAATCGATAGATTCATGTTCTGTTATTATTTTAAATAGAAGAAAAAAGGAATGATTTAATATAGGGCAGATTAAACATATTGCCAATTTAGACAATTACGCTAATATAAGGTTTGTCTATATTCTAAATTAATATGAATATGAATATAATATATTAAATGTTTTTTTTTTATCTTTTAATCTTACCATCCCCCCAAAAAAGTGTGAAATATTTCTTTACTGTTAATGAATCAGTCTGTACTCACATTCAACATCTAGATGAACAGCAGGAGAGATCAGATGTTCATTTCCTCTTACAGCACATCGATAGTTTCCTGCATCAGAATATCTGACTGACCGCAGATGAAGCTGATTCACTTTCACAATTCCTTCAGTGAATATCTGTGTTTCTCTGTACCAGATGAATGTTGTTTGTTCAGGCAGAGAGCAGCTGCTTTTACATGTCAGAGTGACTGAATCTCCCTGTTTCACTCTCTGCTGTGTCTCCACCTGCAGGTCTGACACAACAACAACAACATCAACAACAACAACAACAACAACATCAACAACAACTCACCTAAAAATATTTTTTTTGATCATTTTTACTTTTTTTTAATCATTATTTATTTGGTTCTAAAGCTGCATGACTTTCTTTGTTTTTCAGAACACAAAAAGAGAAAATAATAGATAAAAATAAACGACCTGTTTGCAGTTTCACTGATACAACTGGTCCTAATGAACAGGGAATCTAGCATTAAATCAACACATTTATTTTAATCTTATTTTAATCTCTTCTGGCAGCAACATAATGTAAAAAAATAATGTACATCCAGCCGGTTGTTGCAAATAAACCCCAACAGGGTGATCAGGATTTGTGAACCGGTCAGAGTTTATTCTGCGATAACAACCAGCTTGATGTACATTATCCTGATTATTACACTAATACTCGCCACATACATAAATAATTAGACATGAAATAATGATTTGAGTTGAAATATTTTTCCAGCTAATTAAACACAAAGCTTCCATGAAGAAAAAGTTCCTATAATCAGCTTTGAGCCGAGACCAACAAACAAGTTCAAACATTTAGGTGGATATTTAAAGATAATGTATCATATCAGTCATATCACTTTTTACACAGCATTAATAATGACGGAGACATGAAATATTGATTTAAGAAACCGTTTAAAATCATACCTGATTATTATCTTATAACCCATTACAATTAACAAAGAAATAATTCTAGCAACAAGACAATCACTTCAACAATATTACTGTAAGTCTACTATTACAGTGTTGCTATTGACGACGGACATTATCATTATCAGTTTTTAGAAGTCTGGTTTTGACACGAGCCTCTGTCTTGAATAAAATAAACACATGGTCAATACCTATGTGATAAAGTCGGATATGCCAATCCTTTTATTGTCAACTGGCATAACAAACAATGAATAAAACAAAAAGAAACAAACTTAACTTTCTACTAATAAACTAAATATTTCATTCAAAACAAACTGTTACGGGCACGAGCACAGTCCTGCACAGCACACTCAACACGGCACGGCCAAAAAGTGTGTCTGACCTTCCATTGCGCCTGTAACTCATCATCACTTGGCTTAAATGCACTACAAATAGTCATACGCCCTTTAGTGTCACAAACAAACATAAAACAACTCAATATAATGACTCCAACAATTACTGAGTACACATCTTGATCTTGCATATATGAGAGTGTTTGAGAACAGCAGTGAAGATTTATGATAAATAATATATTACAGTTTGTTTTGTTACTTTGTTTCTTGATGAACTCTATTGCACACCTTCACAACACTGGAATATCAGTCAAAAGTCACATCATTTTAAGACAATTAAAGCTTGAAGAAGGTGCCGACTGTCATTATATGAACAAGAGCCATCAGGACATTTGATAAAATATCTCCTTTTGTGTTCCCACAAATAAAGAAGGTCATCTGTTCAGTAACATAAGAAAGTGTGTGATGTGTGTGTTTGTATGTTTCTGTGGTCGATTTCTGAGAGTTCAGTAGTTTTACCTGTGACGTCAAGCCGAACTCCAGGAATCCCCGTCCATTTCCCCTCCGCTTTATCTGTAGTAAATCTGCAGTAGTAGATGTGTTTATCAGCTTCTGTTACAGCCGTCAAAGTGATGCTGGAAGTGTGTTTATCTTCTCTGTTACACTGAATCCCTCTTCTCTTCTGTGGATCTGAACAAAAGTTACGCGGTTCTCCATAATTTACAGCAGTTTTGGTCCAGAAAGCTGTTTTGATCTCATAACCACGAGGATGTGTTAAAGTACAGGATATTTTCACTGTTGATCCCTTTAATGCACAAACATATGAAGGGCTGTAATTCACTCCCCAATCCTGCTGACCATCAACCCCTGAAACACAGAAATGAGGAATGAAGAGACTTTCAGGTGTTTTGAAGAAATATACAAAAAATATCTTTTCACTTTTGATAATTTTTATGTTAGCTGACAGTAAAACACTCATGTCTGTTTATAAGTGTGAAGAGCTCAATCATCTTTTGTTAAAATATCAGTATAGTGAGTGAAACTGAAGACTCACCCGCAGTCATGATCACTACGATCAGAGGAAGAGACTTTATGAGAGACGACACCATAGTGACTTCTGCGATCATAAAACTGACAATTATGACATTATGAGCATCATCTAATACAACATCACAAACTCTATTGATAAAGCACATGATGATTAATAATTCACGGCTCATTGAAGGCTTGATGTGAACTGATGATGTTTCTCATGTCAGGCCTCGTGTGTCTAAAGAGCTTCACACAATATTTACACATGAATCTACAACAGATATTGAGCTTCTGGAGTTTAAATCACTTCATCAAATCAACATTCACCTAAAACAGTTTTACAAACATCAATCGTAGCTCTACTGAACTATTTTAAATAACAGTAAAATGGTCTTACCGCTCTGAAGTGTCAATGTTTCAGTGTCGACGGCCAAATGAGAAAAACATCCGCAGTTTAAGGCGTCAGACGCTGCAGTTTTCACACTTTATAAAGAGCAACTAAATGTTGGTCTTCCTCTTCCTGGTTATGAGTGACCGTCATCTCAACTACACAAGAACAACTGGAGAAGAAAGTTAACGTCTCAGATGTCAAACACACACAAGCTTTACATGTATCTCTGTAGAGCTCAGTATTGTCAGATCTTTGTGAGAGAATATGTGAAAGATGTTTGCTTTGAGAAAGAACAGTGTAAAGATGCTCATCATGTCTGCAGGAGCGTCTGAGCAGCATCTTTACAGCTCTTAGTTTCACTTCCTGTTTCTGACACAAACTCTATATTTAGCACATGAAGCAGTGGACAACACACACACACACACACACACACACACACACACACACACACACACACACACACACACACATACACACACAGACACACAGACACACACACACACACACACAGTCATAACCATCAGCAACTACATTGAGGTTAAGTGGGTCAATGGCAGTTTCTGACAGACGACACAAGCACTCAGAGACCAGACCGACGACAGATACAGGAGAAATAGTTTTAATGGTCTTCATAAACACTAATACATCACTGATGGATCTATTTAATAACTCCTAATAATGGAGCAGTGATGTTCACTGCAGAGCCAAATGACGTCCAGCTCCTCCTCAGTGGATCTAATGGGTGGAGAGAGAGAGTTATGGGTCGGTTAGGGTGTTGTTGGACCGTCTCGCTCCACCCATTACACCCAAATTACATCCAGAGAGAAGAGCTGGACTTCTCTCTCCACCCACGACTCTGCAGTGAACAGCCTCTCAAAATAGAGGAATTACATCCATTACTCAAATCTTTCCTGCACTTCCATTGACTTTACTGTCATCTAGTGGTCAAAAAGATCCAGTGCACTTTACTGCCATTACAGCCGCTTTTACATCTGACTCTTGGACATGTTGATTTCAGAAGATTTACAGATATTTTTTTTCTGTACTGTTCACTATGTGTTAGGAGAAGCTAATGTGTGCTTCATATTAATTATAATAATGTATTAAAAATGCACATGTAAAATGAATGAAGCTTTATACAGTCAGGATGGGAAATGAACACCCGTCACCAGCCAAATACTGGAACTTTAGGACAATAGCTGGTTATTTTGCTTCATCTGCCAGTCAGGAGCCTTGTCCAAATATTCACACTTGCGGTCTTGGCCACTTGAGAGCACGACTGTCTCATGTCTTAAAATGTCAAACTGCAGTTCCCTTAATGCACACTAAACCCACACTATCTCCAATACCGCTTCGGAGCGTTATTCAAGGCTAAGTGTATCCCATCATGCATTATGTTCGGAAACTCATGTGCCCTGAAATCGCAAGATGTCGAGGAAAACATTCCACCGTAGTTTAAATTACTTAGATACATATAATTTGGTAGTAAAAACAAAGTGTTTTTGTGAAACCAGATGAGTCTGGTTTGTGTAAAGATGAGTAAGCCTATTTTGTACAACATTTGCCATTTGCTTCTGTTAGTTACATGGCGACTACTGAACAGACATGTAGAAGTTTATTTTTAAAATGCAAAGTATTGAAAATATAATAAATAAAAGCTTCTCAAAAGTTCTACACACACTTGCAGTCTTCATGCCTACTCAAAATAGAGGAATTACATCCATTACTCAAATCTTTCCTGCACTTCCATTGACTTTACTGTCATCTAGTGGTCAAAAAGATCCAGTGCACTTTACTGCCATTACAGCAGCTTTTACATCTGACTCTTGGACATGTTGATTTCAGAAGTAATAAAAGTAAAAAAATATTTTTTTTCTATATTGTTCACTATGTGTTTATAAATCAATCATGTAAATAGGAGAAGCTAATGTGTGCTTCATATGAATTACAAAGATTATGTATTAAAAATGCACGTATGTAAAATGAATCAAGCTTTATACAGTCCGGATGGGAAATGAACACCAGCCAAATACTGGAACTTTTAGGACAATAGCTGGTTATTTGGCTTCATCTGCCAGTCAATGTGTCGCCAATCCAACATCTCAAATCCTTTGACCAAAAAACTGCACACAAAAAACACAGTGTAAACACGTATGAAACACACTGACTTGTTTAAGATCATCTAAGTCCACTTTTGATGCCAAAGACAATGAGAAACAAAAACAAAACAAACATTTAATTTGGACTCAAAACCAACTGAGTGACTGTAAAATATGTTTATTATATAATTCATTGGATGATATCAGTAACATGGAGGCTTAAGACTTGATACACAATCAGCAAAAACACATTTAACTGTGACATATTCATATCTGATAGGATGCCATGTCACACTTTAGAAACATATCACCATACCCTGATAGCACACGTACATCTCAGAGACGTCTATTTGATGTCCATGTTTTCATCTGGAAGACGTATGTTTTAGTGTTCGCTCGTCTGCAATACGTCTCTAAGACATTTCCTGTCAGATGTTGAATAGACATTTAGAAAATGTCTGAAGATGTTTATGATTGAGAATATATTTAAAAAACGGACTTTTTAAAGATGTTTGTCAGATGTTTGTCCTCAGCAGAAGCTTTCCGGATGAGCTTAACAGACATGTTGGAGACGTACGTGTGCTGTGTGGGTAACGCTTCGGACGGTTAATAAATAACGACAAAACGTTAGTTGTAAATGTGGTCATTTTGCTCTGAAAGTTCAAAATACTGGAGGTGAAAATGAATCTTAGTGACTTGAAACTTAGTTTTACCAAAGTCAAAGTCTTTGGTTTTACCTTGATTTGCATAAAATACACTAACAAGATCAGACACTGGTACTTAATATACACAAACAATGAAAATAATATTACAAATAAGTCCAATAAGTGTTTTCATGCAACCAACCCTGTGCTGGAGTGTGACGAAGATGGAATACAAGGAAGATTTTCTCAATTCTGTTTTTCAAACCACTGTTTTGTCTGCACTGGGGACACATTCCAAACGTGTTTTTGCCCCCTTAAAGGGCTAGTGAACGCCATTTGTAGGTGTTTTCGAAACGAAAGTGAACAACTGGATCCCTTCACGACGGGCCCTTCCACAAGGCCGTTAGTGAAGGGAACTTAATTCATGTCTAAACAGTAAAACAGTCCCATAAATGTGTAAAGGTAAAAAATCAAGAGGACAGTGAGATGGGAACATGACCTGAGCTGGACTCAAATCCAGGTCTCCCATCAGCATCAATAGGAAGCGGCTCCGATCACATGTTCTTTACTTGACTGAGCTGTAGATCACATCCTCAGATCTGGGGAGAAATTAAACAAATATGTTAATGTGGCATTTTAAGAGGTGACAATCCATCATCTCAACAACACAAAACAAGAGCTCTGATTAAGATCTGAATATGTTTTATTTGAGTTTAAATGAATCGTTTCTCACCTGTTGGCTTCAGACGGATGATGTGTCTCAATGCAGTCGTACTCTTCAGTCTTCATGTCTTTGTTCTTGAAGTGATGGACACTGGCATACTGAACCTCTGTAACATCTGCAGATTCTGTTTCTGTTTGTTTCTTTGCTTTAATGTTGGAATACAGATCATCCCTCTGATTGGCTGATACTAGTGAATACAGTGGATCGTCATTGGTCGAAGCCGTTTCTGCTGATCTGTCAATGTGATCCTCCTGCAGTTTCATCAAATAAAATATCACACAGATATAACAACAGATCGATCATTCAGAAACACAGTGACTGTGAGTTACATGCATGATGTTTTCCAGATTGTCTTCATGTCAAATATTTGGCAGTACATGATCTTGTAAGTCTTGAATTTTCTAGTTAAATATAATATCCATGTCATTGTAGATTCAGGTATGTATTATTATCAAACTTGCCTGATTTTGTCTGATAACTTCAGCTCCACCGTCTCTCCTCTTCTTCCTGGAAAAAACATATTTTGTTAGAAAGTATTGAAAAGTAATTTATTTGTAAGAAACATTTATTTTTTTGTTAGTGGCTTAAGTTCAACAAATGTTGCATTTATGTTAATTTTTGAAAAGAATTTAATGCAGGAGCTGCTCAACATTCACTCACCTTATGAACACGATGATGATGATGATGATGAAGATCAATCCTCCACATCCCGCCACGATCCCAGAAACTGTGAGCAGAGCATCTCTCTGAACTCCTGAAACAAGATGATCATGAAGATCATTTCACACGTGAGACAGATGAAACTGAAAGAGTGTCTGATTATAGAAAATACCTTTAACAGTGAGTGAAACAGACGCTGATCTCTGAGATCCATGTTTATTCTGAGCCTCACAGTAGAAGCGTCCACTGAAACTGGAGTTAAAGCTGGAGATGCTGAAACCCTGTCCATATCCAACAGCTGAGGTTTCATTCTCCTTAAACCAGCTGAAGTTCAGAGCAGGAGGGTTTGAGTCACTGATGCAGTTCAGAGTCACTGAATCTCCCTCCATTATTACACCAGACCGACTGACCGACACTGAGACGTTCTGTGGAGGATCTACATGAAATATATATAAAATATGAAAATAATTACTTTATTAATGCCATGACCTTCACTATATATCTTTATTATACACTCACCTAAAGGATTATTAGGAACACCATACAAATACTGTGTTTGACCCCCTTTCGCCTTCAGAACTGCCTTAATTCTACGTGGCATTGATTCAACAAGGTGCTGAAAGCATTCTTTAGAAATGTTGGCCCATATTGATAGGATAGCATCTTGCAGTTGATGGAGATTTGTGGGATGCACATCCAGGGCACGAAGCTCCCGTTCCACCACATCCCAAAGATGCTCTATTGGGTTGAGATCTGGTGACTGTGGGGGCCATTTTAGTACAGTGAACTCATTGTCATGTTCAAGAAACCAATTTGAAGTGATTCGAGCTTTGTGACATGGTGCATTATCCTGCTGGAAGTAGCCATAAGAGGATGGGTACATGGTGGTCATAAAGGGATGGACATGGTCAGAAACAATGCTCAGGTAGGCCGTGGCATTTAAACAATGCCCAATTGGCACTAAGGGGCCTAAAGTGTGCCAAGAAAACATCCCCCACACCATTACACCACCACCACCAGCCTGCACAGTGGTAACAAGGCATGATGGATCCATGTTCTCATTCTGTTTACGCCAAATTCTGACTCTACCATCTGAATGTCTCAACAGAAATCGAGACTCATCAGACCAGGCAACATTTTTCCAGTCTTCAACTGTCCAATTTTGGTGAGCTCGTGCAAATTGTAGCCTCTTTTTCCTATTTGTAGTGGAGATGAGTGGTACCCGGTGGGGTCTTCTGCTGTTGTAGCCCATCCGCCTCAAGGTTGTGCGTGTTGTGGCTTCACAAATGCTTTGCTGAATACCTCGGTTGTAACGAGTGGTTATTTCAGTCAAAGTTGCTCTTCTATCAGCTTGAATCAGTCGGCCCATTCTCCTCTGACCTCTAGCATCAACAAGGCATTTTCGCCCACAGGACTGCCGCATACTGGATGTTTTTCCCTTTTCACACCATTCTTTGTAAACCCTAGAAATGGTTGTGCGTGAAAATCCCAGTAACTGAGCAGATTGTGAAATACTCAGACCGGCCTGTCTGGCATCAACAACCATGCCACGCTCAAAATTGCTTAAATCACCTTTCTTTCCCATTCTGACATTCAGTTTGGAGTTCAGGAGATTGTCTTGACCAGGACCACACCCCTAAATGCATTGAAGCAACTGCCATGTGATTGGTTGATTAGATAATTGCATTAATGAGAAATTGAACAGGTGTTCCTAATAATCCTTTAGGTGAGGCCAGCGAGCAAAAAGTCGTCTAGAAGACGTCTAAAAGACGTCATTCTTAGACATCCAGAAGACGTCCTCACAGGAGCCAGAATGAAAGTTTTTTATACGTCTTTTCTGGACATTGTATAGACGTCAATTAAAGACGTGCTAAAGACGTCATTCTTAGACATCCAGAAGACGTCCTCACAGGAGCCAGAATGAAAGTTTTTTATACGTCTTTTCTGGACATTGTATAGACGTCAATTAAAGACGTGCTAAATACGTCATTCTTAGACATCCAGAAGACGTCCTCACAGGAGCCAGAATGAAAGTTTTTTTTACGTCTTTTCTGGACATTCTATAGATGTCAAGTAAAGACTTGCTACAGATGTAATTGTTAGACATCTAAAGGCAGTCAGAATAAAAGTTGTATTAGACGTGTTTTCTGTAGTAGAAATGTCAAAGACTGTTAAAGACCCATACTGACATGGAAATCCTATATGTGCATTTTTCAAGGATCCAACTTTAAAAAATATTTACTTAAAAATATTTACAAAACAGTGGCAGTGAGTGAGCTAGTTCTCACTGAGAAAAACCCAGTTACTCAATGTTAATGGTTGTCGTGTCATGAAACTGCAGACACACAGACCATAGACCTAAATAAGATTTTAAAGAATATTGATAATATTGAATATTCAATTGAATAACTGTGTAGTGTATATACTTGCATTTGTATATCTTAACAATATAACTGTAATAAACTGCTTACCATTTTCCTGTAAAACAAACTAATCACTCCAAGAAATCAACTATTTAAATCTCAAAATATATTTTTATTACTATTTTGTTCTGCTGGACCAAAACTTAACAGCCGGAAGACTTAAGTATAAATGAACACAATACAACTTAAAAGCCTGAACAGTAAAGTTGTAAATTAACACAATTTCCCTTTAAATAATCTATAAAATGTTAAAACAATATAACATAACAATTAACAAAATATGGCTGCTACAAGGTTCACAAGCTTCATTTATAGCAGCAAGCAGTTTCAGATGATCGGCTACAGACTTTATTTGGGCCTCTATTGCAGCTGGGTCCCATTTCATGACAGCAGCTACAATCAAAGCAAAAAAAATCCACATGTTAAATAAATAAATACAAATGCCACTGTTGTGGTTTAGCTTATAGCAGAGATATACATAGTTGAAAATTTGAGTACTCGAATCAATTAAATGAAATAAATCACAAATCAAGTAAAATTACATCAAGCCTGATATAAGGCATTCCACACACACACACACACACACACATATAGGTGCCATTTACAACTTCATGTGATTTTAGTGATCGGATAGCTATATGATCTTGAAAAGACCAGGTGTAAATGCCCTCCGAAATGCATTCGTGACGCATTTGAATCTGATTGCTCAAACCACTTCAGGAGGTGGTCTGGGCCGCATTCCAGAAGAAACTGGACAAGTGTAAATGCATCTGGTTGTTGAAACCACATGTAAATTTTACTCCTCCCAAAAACGCTCTAAAATAAAGTTGTAAGAGCGTGTTATAGGCTATATGTCATGTTATAGCAAGTTATGACAACGCTACTGCCGCATCGCCGCTGACCATCTAACGTTATTCATCAAGCCAACGTGCAAACTATCGCAAATTAAAGTGAAAGTAAGTCCCCGATGCTTAACACACAGTTATCATCATTAAAAGTAAAGAAACGAAATGATCTTACCAGGGCTGTTGCGCTCTCTCCTATTGCGGTCTTTGATTTAGAAATTTTAACGGATGATCAATAAAATGCAGTTCATATCTGTTGCTTTCGGTGACGTGAACACCATTAAATTTGCATAGCGAGGGAATCGAAGATCTGATTTATATCCGTTTTGCAAAAACACATTTATGTGACCAGGTGTAAATGGAATTGTTGTGATAAAACAGATAGCTATCCGATCTGAGAAAACGCATCAAGTGGCCAGGTTTAAACAGCCCCATATACACACACACACACTAGGCATGTGCCGGTATCAAATTTTCATGCTGCGATTAATTGATTGAGCTTTTATCACGGTATACGGTATTATCACGGTATTTTAATTGCTCAAGAGAAACGGATGGATTGGATGTAGAAAAAAAAAAAACTTGCATCACAATAGGTGTAGGCTAATTGTGATTGTCAAAACATTTGGTAACTAAACAGAATTTTACACAATTTTCACGACTTCAATTCAATTCTTGAGATTTGATTTCAATCTTGATTCAATATTGACTCTTCGGATAAATATTATATTAGGTAGGCTACAGTAGATAGCCTACATGTAAATTTTTCTCAAGAAAAAATATATCTCACATAATGCTGTAAACATACAGAGAGCTCCTATCAGCTGGTATTATTAAAGGTTAAAAATTAACAAATTAATATCATTTGGTTTTCATTATAATAAGAATTATGACACAAGTAAAAATATAAAAGGCTACAAATGTAATATAGTGCACATATTTAGCTAAATACTCCTCTCTATAGCTATTTTTTTCTAGTCAACTAACGTGCTGGTCATTAAATGGCTTTCCTGAGGTAACGTTAAATGTAACGGTCTGTGACATAATTGTTCACCTGCAGCTTTATTGACCTCTTTCCGTGGTTGAAAAACACTGATTGATCGATATTATGTATGAGGCATAAAAACCTTTCGGTAAGTTGTACTGTATCTTTAAATAAAAACTAACAGATGATCGGTTTACTAGAACTGAGGCGCTACAGCGATCGGTCACGCCACATTTTATTGTCTGAATTTTGTAATAAAATGGACAGAACCTGAGAGCTGAAAATTTTTTTCATATCAAAAGTAACCTGCTCTGTCAAGTCTGTCGGTGTCTGTGTCCTCTTTGCTCCGTGATTTTTCTCTGTGTGAGAAAATGGATGTGTGGCGTGAGAGCGTGTGAATTGCGTGAGTCTCACACTGAATGCATAGAGTTGGCAGCCCTGCTTTTAGAAGGGGGATAAATCGTCGGCAGCGTTCCTCCTTCCGCCATGCTTCTTCTCCATGTGAGGATTGTTTACATTAGACTAGAGTGCGCACTGCAATGCACACAGTGCTTCTACATGTGGGGATTGTTTACATCAGAGTGCGCACGTGTTTCGCGCAGCATATACGCAGTGTTTGTTTAAGCGGCTGATGGAAAATAAGCTAATGCGCGTTCTATAAATATAAATTCTGATCTATTATTTTTCACGGTATTTTGAAGTGCCCGCGATAACAATATCGTGCATATTCATTACCGCGATTTAACGCATTACCGAATACCGGCACATGTCTAACACACACACACACATATTAGGGGTGTAAGTTAACGGTTCACAAAATTCATGGTTCGGTTCAATACGATACACTTGTGTCATGGTTCGGTACGTTTTCGATACAGGAAAAAGAAAGAAATGCCAGAGAAATTTCCTTGATTTAATATTTGTAACTTTTTTTTTTTGTATTAAACATAACATTATAAAGTATGATTTTTTTTTTTTTTACTTTGAGGAATGATGAAGCTATAATTGACTCTTAGAAGCATGTAAAACAGCTCCTTGAAAAAAAATGTAATGTAATATTGTAGTTATAAACAAAGGTTTATTTTAGTTCAGATTAACATTTGAGGGCAGTAATTTTATTCATGTCAAAATAAAACCAACGTAATGTAACTTGAAAGCATTATAGCCTACTATTCCTGCCAAACTTCCATGGTTACAGTTTGTTTCACTACAGTAAATCCATGGTGAATGTTGCTGATCTGTGGACACTGGATTGTTCATTCATGGCACATTGTTTCCACGTCAGCGCTGTTTGATCCGTTAATAACAGAGAAATATGAATGCTTCTCAATAGATCTCGCAGCGATGTTATTACTTCAGTGGGGATCTCTTAGCGCCGTGTAGTAACAGTGTCGCTTGATCAAGATCGGCTCGCGCTGCACTGGTCCAAACTGATAAACGGCCCGTGAAGCACATAATAACAGCACCTGCTTTCTGGTCAGTTAGCCTACAGTACCTGCTTTTTTTGTGGAAACCAAATCTTTTGATTGTGAGAGAGCCATGTGTTAAAAGTCAGATGGCACTTAATCTACTTTATGTCTGAACAAAAGAAATAAAAGTTAACTATCTATACCATATTGAATTGCATAGCATCATATTTTTGCAATGCGTTGAATCGAAATCGAATCGCACCGGATCGTAATAAAAGTATTGCATTGCATCGGTAGCTGGCAGCTGCTTATATGTATCATTAATGTATTGTATCGTTGGCTATGCATCGAGATGCGTATCGTATCGGCCTCAGTTATGGAGATGCACATCCCTAATACCTATATAGGAAAAGTAACTACATTTACATACTGTGAATTGTTTTTTCCATCGAAAATCGCAATTGTATCGAATTATGACATTTTCTTAATCTTACACCCCTAATATAAACACATACATATAGTACTTTGGAGACCAATTGTGTTGAAATAACATTGAGACAAAGGAGGTAGAGGACGAATACTCACTTCTCTTGGTAGCTGTTCTGATGAATGACGGATCCTGGCCACAGAAAGATAAAAGAGAGAGGTAAAAGGGGGGAATTAATTAGCATGGGTCACATTTCATTCGTTTTGTCTGGTATCTAAAACTTATGTCTGATAGAAAAATGTGCATCACCAAAAGAAGGAACATGTAGATTAACACAGTGGATCTGTCCAAACGGTAATCGTTTTAATAACATTGTCATCTGTACAAAGAAAAAACTCTTCCGTTTTTAGTACATTGTTGATGTGTAAAAGTTCCTTAAGTTTGTGTGTTCTTGACGTCTTTTCTTTTAACCCTGCAGGTAGTTACATTACATTTTATATATTAATAAAAGTTTTACCTATGGAACTTCGGTATGATGAAAATGTGTGTAATATAGCAAACCCAAACAAACAACTCAATTATTCTATGTTAAATTGAACTCTTCCACCATATCTACTTTAAAATGAAACACAGGAACTTGCCATCCTAGGTCACATTACCATAAATATAATATAAAATTATAAAATTACTATAATGTAGCCCACATAAATTGCACAGGGCCAAAGTAATTGCTGTTATTCTCCGTTCCCCTAGATGGCGCTGCTTCATGTGTATTGGCTGAGCCACTCGGTTGTGTAGCTAAAGAAGATGAGCGATCTTTTTTTTCCTTTTCCTTTTCTATCCTCTCGTCAAGTGCCTCGTGAGATGAAGACAGTTGCTGCGTTCCAAACCGCATACTTCCCTACTATTTAGTATGGGAAAAAGAGTAGGCGAGCAAAAAAGTATGTACGAATCCAAAAGAGTAGGCGAGAATTACCTGGGTGACGTACGAATTATCGCGAGATTCGGACTTAAGTGCGTTCGAATATGCCTACTTTCCTACTATATAGTAGGCGAAAACAGTACGTGAAGGAAGCAGTACGTTCGAAACATAAGTATTCATAAAAGAGTAGGCGAGAAGTTCCCGGATGGCTTACTGCTTCCGGCCAGATTTTTGAGTGCTCATCTGATGGATACTCTTCTATCCCAGGAGGCCACGCGAGAAGATACGTCATTATCAAACATCGTAGAGATCAGCGACGCGGAAGCTTTCAAATGTGAGTAAACACGTTCCTTCTGTTAAAATCGCATATGTTGAACTACTGTAGAGTAAACTGTTGAATTGTTGAAGGTGTAAAGACGTTACACAGTATAGTAGGCTATAGTTGTGATTTTGCTGTACGTTTTATTATAACGTTAGAAGGGAGCTCCAGTAAAGACACGTAAGTTACGTCTCTAAAGTGGATTTACATAAACAAGCCATACATCAAAGACACTTATTTTAAATGTCTATTTACATCTGACAGGAAAATCTTGAAATATCACAACATGAAATAGACATCTGAGTGATAAATGTGTGCTATTATGTAGAACAAATCTATAAAGTAACTAACGTTAAACATAAGTTATCTATTTTATTTGTCCATTAGTAGTTGATAAATTGAGGAACATTTATGTTGGATAAAAAGTAAAAACAACCTCAACATGTAAATGTAGTGTTGAGCTCATAAATCACAGTAATGTGAATCTTGTCAGGATGTTACAGGGAATGTGTGTTTATCCGGTGAAGAGTGGCTCATGAAGGCTTTGAGTGAGTATACTACAGAAATGAATAACAACTATTTAAATCTTAAGTTATAGTTTATTTTAATTATTGTAGTTTCAAACAGAGCTATTGCAGCACTTTTCTGATTCTTGATTTCTGTGCATTTGCTGCACAGCTTTTGTGGTGGAGCAGGACCTGCAAGGGAAGATGATGGCAGCATTTGTGGAAAAAAAGCGTTTTTGTCTTCTAAATAATACTGAAATCAAATGACATTGTGCGGTTAAAATGACTGCTTTTGTGTTATGTTTGTGCATTTTGTAGGATCTGAAATGTCAACAGGCTGGTGTGAACACTGAGGATGAGGAGCCCAGAGCTGAATCCTGGAGATGGTGCCATGGACGAGTCCCTCCATCACTCCACCTGCCCTTATGAGACCCTCCATCACTCCACCTGCTCTTATGAGACCCTCCATCACTCCACCGGCCCTTATGAGACCCTCCATCACTCCACCTGCCCTTATGAGTCCCTCCATCACTCCACCTGCCCTTATGAGTCCCTCCATCACTCCACCTGCCCTTATGAGTCCCTCCATCACTCCACCTGCCCTTATGAGACCCTCCATCACTCCACCTGCCCTTATGAGACCCTCCATCACTCCACCTGCCCTTATGAGTCCCTCCATCACTCCACCTGCCCTTATGAGTCCCTCCATCACTCCACCTGCCCTTATGAGTCCCTCCATCACTCCACCTGCCCTTATGAGACCCTCCATCACTCCACCTGCCCTTATGAGACCCTCCATCACTCCACCTGCCCTTATGAGACCCTCCATCACTCCACCTGCCCTTATGAGTCCCTCCATCACTCCACCTGCCCTTATGAGACCCTCCATCACTCCACCTGCCCTTATTGCCTCAGATTGTGAAGCACAACACATCACGCAACAACCTCCGGCATGAAGGCACAGCTCACCTCTGGCGGTCAGCTGATTCATCAGAATAAAGCCGCAGAATGGGAACTGCTGTGTTGAGATGGCAGAAGGATGTGGGGTTCAGCGCCTGTAGCCTACTGTACATACATGATTGTAGTTTGAATAAAGCTTTGTTTCATGTGTTGACTTATGCATTTGTTTATTGTGTGATGGTGACTTTCATTCATTCTTTTACTAATTTATTAATATTTCTCAATGTTGTCAGTAAATAAAATATAATTATTTAATTAATGTTTTATTTAATTGTTTGAAAGAAAATGTAGATATGTTCATTATATACACATCTAGTGTGTATTCAATCATGCATAGCTATGTCATGACATACATTACAATTTGTTTGTTTTATTGAATTATATCATTTTCAGTAAAAAGTCATATAATTAAGTATTGGTCAGCATTTATCGTTTTTATTATTGTATGTTTTGGGGTGGGATAGCAATGCAATTCATTCTGAGGTAATATAAATTTTTAGTATATGATACTTAAATTTTTAGAGTACAAAATCAACAGTTTTCCTCCAAAGGCGAATCTTCGCACAGCTGACCTTTGTGCAGATATTACAAACGCTGAGGAAACCCGTTCTATGTAGGGCTGTCAAGTTACTGATGTTATGAGATCTGTAAAAAATCTCATTATGTATGCAAACCCATAATATATATATATATATATATATATAATGGGTTTGCATACATAATATGAGATTTGTTACACAGGAAAAAAGAACCTACAAGGTTTAATATTTTAATATATATTTTCTTAAATAATTCATCATAATACATTTAAAAAAAGCATTTTTTGTTATTTATAGGCCTGAGGGATGAAACAACAGTTAAATTCAACAAGAAAAAGAGGAAAAAATAAAGCAGTTAGCCACTTTTGCTTGTGGATGAAAATGTTTGGATATAAAAAATTAACAACATATTTAGAGATGACTATTTTGGGATTTCGTAATAGAAATAAATAGGATAAAACGGTGGTTCACATTAGTAGGGTTAAATAAAAGAAATCAACCCTAAATGTATGCACAAAATAAATGGGCAGCAGTTTTTTTTAAAAGACCACAAAATGAGCAAGTTTAATCAATATCAAGATATTTACAGATAGATGAATTAAACGTGTCCGTTCGAATCTTTTAAGTTGTTGCGCGTGTGATAACGCGTCGTAGGTCACATGATAACGTCAACATGGCAGATGTCCGGCTCGCATTCATACTCAACGAGATTTGGCTATAAAGTACCTACTCTTTTAGCGCTCATTAAGTAAGTACTTATTGAAATTAAGTACCTACTCATTGAGTATGCGGTTTGGAACGCAGCCTTTGACTATGGCTTAGATATAGTAGATAGTCAGACTTCAGATAGACATCTAAATCAGACCGTTGCACGAAGCACTTAAGACTCTGACTATCTTAAGAAGGACGACACTGCAATGCATTCTGGGTAAAATAATACACTTTTCAAAACAAAAAACATGGCGGATCGAGTCAGTGCATTCAACCGCTCAGTGCAGTTTACCCCAGTGGAAAATATGTGTTTGTTGGAGGAGTGTAAGAGTTACAAGGACATTTTACTTGGGAAATTTAGCGGAGAATGTAGTAACAAGAAGAAATGTTTAAATTATGAGCCATTTTCCCTTTTCTTTTGGCTGTTTGTAATGTAACTGATTGTTACTGCTGGTTGCCAAGGTAACATAGAGTCTTAGACATAAGTTAGCCTGGGGGTAAGGTGTCTAATTTTTTTGGTCTAAATTAAGTCAGTCTTTATTTTTGTGAAAGGGTCTAACTTGCATTAGACTAGTCTATGAGCAGATTTTAGACTTGTCTAACACTATAGACCAGTCTAAAATAGCTTTGTGACACCGGCCCCAGTAGGAGGCATTATTGTTCTTGTTTTGCTACCTCTGCGTCAATATAGATTAAGGAAGTTTCTTCTTGCCTGTTACTTGGATGTTCGTTGGCGTTTTGGTGTTAAAAGTATTAGTACATGACCATAAAGTACGTTTTCTCAATGTTTTAACCACGTTTTAAGTGTATTATTGAGCTTTGTGCACTTAAATACCCGGATACCCGGACATGTACTGATTCATGTGTGATCGTTTGACAGATAAACAAGACGTGTAGCGAATTTCTGCTAATTGCTAGATATAGTCAAATGGGAATTAAATTATTAATGTTAAAAATAAGTTGTTTATCTTAATCATTATCAATTATTGAATTTAGTTGATTAGACACGTTTTATTGAAATTTTAATAAACAAACCAAACCAAATGGTTTTCGAATTTGTTAAAAGTATTTGTTCAACTAAAAAAAAACTGTTTTCATTCATAACTGTCATTTTATCTGATGATAATAATAATAATAACAACAACCATAATTTAATAATACTATTTTATTTATTTATTTATTTAATAATTGATACTGTAAACCGGGATAATTTCTGAGATGGTTATCACAAATCTACAACCTCGGAGAGTCCCCCAGAGACCTGTAATTTGACTTGTACTTAAGTAAAATTTCATTGAAGTAATAGTAGCTACTTTTACTTGAGTAGATCATTTTAGTACTCTTTCCACCTCTGCAAATGTAACAGTTTACGTTGTATATGTCTGTAATATAATTATTCTAATTAACTAATTATTCTGCAGAAGGATTATCCAGTTTTATTCCCTTTTTGCGATGCGTTTGTTGATGCATCTGGATTCATTAATAATACATATTAATGCCAAAGTCATTTTTGTGACCAGACCAATAGTTTTATTGTCTGCAATTGCCCATCCTGTGCATATTTTTGAGCTTTAAAGGTAGGGTAGGTAATCCTGTTCAGAAACACTTTTTTTTATACTGGGTGAAATGGTCCTTCCATCCTGATAGTAGTCAATACATTATGTGTTTAGAAAAAGGAATGAAAAAAATCAGACCTCTGTAGCAGCTGCAGGACAGTAAAAACTCTGACCAATCACTGCCATTCGGTGCGAATGTAAAGAACCAATCAGATGCCTTCATGTCTCGTGCCCGCCCCGAGCCCCACTGCGCGCGCTGCCCTGCGTGCACTCATCACATGTCACCGTTCCCGGAAATATTCAGCTCAAAGCACCTGCATATGCAGTCAGCGAAGGCAAACAAGGCAAAAACTACTTCCTCGGACCCTGCCCGCGCTCTTGAACGACCTCCTCTGCTTCGCCCTCAACCCCGGACCTGTCCTCGAGCCGACGATGCGGTACTTTTCTCCGGACTCGGAGTGTACGTTAGTCTTCATTAGAGTCAACAATGTTTTCATCATGGAAATTCTTACATGCAAAACACCGTATATGTTATGAATCTTACACGAAATTCATCTTCATCACAGTGTAACTGATGGTAATGGAAAAACGTGTATCAATGCAACCTGTTTTTAGTTTTGCCTTATAAATATAGCTCGTTACCGAATGAAACTTTACCATTATCGATATGCTAGCTTGATAGTGAGTACTAAAATAAATCTTATTTGTTTATATTCATAGTGATAAAGTTAGGTATTTTATTACATGTGATTCTGACATGATGTCACTGTATGTACTGCGCTCCTTCCTCTCCACTCGTCTCAGGTAATAAATGCGTCTTGTTCCAGCCTGAGCGTTTGGCGTCGCGCGTTCATGTGTTTTGGGGGCGTGGCTTTGGAAGGAGCTCAGAAGGGAGGGGGTAGTGAATGGAAATAATGAGCTGTGTTTATTGCAGATTAAAAGGTCTACAGTCACTCGATTTTTATATTTTCTTTTTCAGAGTACTTACATTTTAATTATGTATTGGTATATAAAGACAGTTTAAACAAATTTGGAATGTTTTTTTTTTAGAAAAATGATCACCTACCCTACCTTTAACTGTTATTTATAGGTGATACGGAATATGTAGGAGCCGTGATTAATTTTGTTGATATGTTGTTAATGAATTTATATACATTTATGTTAGTTTCTGTTTTCCTTAATGACAATAACGTAATGAGGTGGGCTGTACCTATAATGTCAGATGGTGCGTTCAAGTCATCTCGTATAGATCGTATTTACGAGTTGAACGCACTTGAACGCCTCCACAATGTCGTAAATACCAGTGGGGAGCTCGGGATTTTCTCTAAGCTCCGATCTTTACGAGTTGGGGGCGTGTCAGTGATTAACATGGTGGAATACACAATACGTAAAGGTATTTAGCTGTGATATTGTCAGGCTTTTCTATTAACAGCTCAGTTAGCTATTCGCCAACACATAATATGATAGTATTATAATATAACAATGCAACATGTAACGATGTGTTGGCAGTGGCTTCATAAATTAATTAAAAACATAAAAATACAAAGTACACCTGATGCACATTTCTTTGTTCTTCATTTTCTAGAACAAGAGTTTAAGAACCTTACTTTATTTTTGTGTAATTAATTAAGAGAAAGTACTCCGCCATTTTGCTCCGACGAAAGTGACTTGAACGCACATGCCGTTATAAGCACGACTTCCCACCTCGTACGTACGAACTTCCAAGGAGGACTTGAACGCACCAAGAGTGTATTAGTTTGTTAGATGGTAGTCAGGTGAGGGGTGGCCAACGGGGCAAAGGGGCACAGTTTTGAGACCGTATGGGAGATTTAATGGGTCTCTTTCCTTTACTTGTTTGCAAGAGAAATAAATCAAGTTTATGGAACACGCGTCTACTGTATAGAGCATCACAGTCCCGCCCACAGAGAATTCAATACAATTTCTCCATTGACAGTTGGGATATAAGCCATAAAAACGTAACCATACATGGTAGACTTAAAACCAGCTCCGGCTGTACTAAGCGATTGTATATGCTCATATAACCGCCAAAAGTTCATGGGGCACTAACCTTGTTTTGGGATAAATGCCTTTTATTCGCGATGTCTTGGAGAAGTACTTCATTACCCACAATCCTGAACAATCCCACAATCCCACATCTGATTTGTGGAGCTCCTGTAACCATAGATATTATATAGAGACTAGATGCCCTATTGGCCGCTGGGCACTGAGAAATGCGGCCGCCATCTTAAACCGGTCGTATTCCTAGTTTCGTTGCGTGGCAGCAGTTAAAATGCTAGAGCACTGTGGAGTATTTTCCTGTTCTAATCGGCGGACCATCGCAAATAGGGCCCGGGGGATTACTTTTAACATTACCGTACTATTGGTTGTATTTTGTGAATAGAATATTACCAGATTATTGAGAAGGAGCAAGGATCTTTGATATTACTGTACTAAAATCGTAGCCAGCTAACGTTAGCTAGGCAATGTTTACTGCACCAGCCGGTGTTCACCTGACATGGAGAGGTGGGGTAAAGTAATAATTACAAGAGCTTCTCGGTTATTTTAGTCCCGTCCGAATGTGCCATCTCAGTAATCATTTCGGACAATGTCAGTAAAGATTACGGCGACTTTTATCTTCTGTAAAAAGGTCCAGGAAAATTACCTCAGGTAACGTTTATATTAATAGACGTGCGAATAGACCCTCTGTAAATCAAGTAATTTCGTGTTTAAAAGTAGTTTCCAGTGGTTTTTCAAGTATTGAGACCTCCCTCAACTCAAGTGTTTTCCACATGCCATTCAGATAAGAAATAAGTTTGAAAGCACTTGTAAGAGGCACGAAACTTACTTTTAGCGCAATCCAATCTGAAGTTAATTCATACATTTTTCGACCGGACATAACTGTTTTATATATATATATATATATATATATATAACACATTATATAAATAAATATAGGTTATTTGTGTTTGCGCACGTGATATCAGGAAGCAATGTAAATGTAAAATACACGTTTCTTCAACTTATTAAAATATCTTACTTTATTGCAACTATCTGTTTCTGCTTCTTTATCATATTTATAGTGTGTGATTTGTAAAATACCTTATATCCTACATCACATATTTTGATTTTGGACGTCTGGTCACTTTATATCTTATATCAGAATTTTATATTACTGTTAAGCCTACTATGAATATTAAAATACGCCGAACCATGTGTCCTGTATAATAGCTACATGAATGACCTTTGCAGCAAAAAAACCCGCGTGAAAATCAGTTCGGTATTCAGTGAGGTATGATTAATTAAATGCGCTGACAGCTCAATGCATCTGCCATACAGATTACACTGAGTTGAGCGGGTGACCGGTCTAAGATGGCGGCCCCACGGCTCGCCCGCGCCAGTAGGCAGTAGCGGTCGATAGGGCGTCTATCTATATAATGTCTATGCCTGTAACTGTCTGGTTAAACTCCGCGAAAGTCCGTGAAGACTGAAGATCATTAAAAAAAAAATTTTTTTTAAACCTGTGTTGCGTTTTTTGCACGGTAAATTTATCAGTGCAATCATGATCTCCTTGGCTGCCATGATGGCTTTTTTCAAGGAGGAAAACAAAAGTGTTAAAAGGGGTGAAAACCACTTCAAATCGGGTCATGTAGTTGAGTGTAGCGTGTCCGAGGGTCAGCTTGTGGGTTTTGTAAGGGCCAGCATGAGGGACAAGACCTACAAAGTTGTGGTGAGTTTTGCAGGGAGATGGTAACGTTAGTTAGCATTATCGTTCACTTTAGCTAGGCTACTGTAGCCTTCATATGGTATGAGTCATATCAAGCATTTTATGATGCCACTGTCAAAACAATATTTAGCTTAGGCATACATGCATTTACTGAACATTTGTGTAATAATTCATGGCAAGTTAATACACTGAATATGATGCACTTTCTGGTTTGCTGACCATCACTTTTTAATTTTCACTTGTTGTTATTAAGAAAATACATTAAATGTTATTAAAATTAAGGATGAACTATAACTTCATGAATAAAATGAGCATGGACCACAAGTGGGAAATTGTTGAGGCATTTGTCAGCAACCTGCCCATGGGCCGCTGAAACTGATGAGCAGAACGCCGCGGACCGTCAAAACTATTAAACCTCGCAGGCTGTTGGTCTAAGAGCGTGACCCGGCTACCAGCAGTTTCATAAACACGTCCACACACAACACAACATGCTAGACATTACAAATAATTGTAAAGTAGGCTAGAATGCATGCTACATGTTTTGGAACCTTTGAACAGAAACATCTTCAACCTGTCCTGTCAGCAGAGTGTCCTGTAATATTGAGAACAGGCGCGCTCAACTCCCAAATCATTTATGGGTGCGAGTAATAAAAAAGTTATCAAAAATAAAGATGAAAAACTGCACTCTCAAGGTATAATTTCATAATTTATTGTTACCATGTCCAAACAGACGCGTTTCGGGCTAAGCCATCATCAGTGTGTAGCAGAGTGTCCCTGTGTCATAAAGGGCTTTGAAATAAACACACAAACTACACACTGAACACACGCTAAACCACGTCATCACTCTTGGGGAATCGATGGAAACGACATGTGTTGACCACTGAGCGGTGATTGCAGTCAGGTACAAAGCACTGCACCATGTTGCTAACGTTATCGTTAACCGCTTTTCACACACGCACACAATATAAAATACACGATAAAATACACAATGATAAATATAAAATTCAATACACAATACACAAAATACCTATAAAAAACACTATTATTTACACGATTACTACTGAAATACTGCTATAAACTGCTATAAACTGCACAAGAAAAAGTTTGCGTGGCCGTCGTCAGATTTGAAAGTCGCTCTAAAGGCTCTTTCGCGGTTGTGGCTTCAGTCGACTTCAGTGAGGCACGGTGGTTTATGGGATGAGTAGTTCCTTCGCTCGGAAATGAAAATATGTACACAGTCTTGTACCTTTGACTTTTTTTGGATTTTCTCGTCGTTTTTTCACTCGAAATAATATGTTGTATGCCTATGAGTTCAGCCGTAGTTATCCTCAGACATGCTCTAAAACTCTTTAGATACGGATTTTCCAAAACATCAATGGTAGAAATGAATGGGAAATTGACTTCCGGCACCTAAGCGCTCTCGGGCTGTGGGCGGGACTGTGATGCTCTTCCTCCACGGAAAGATGGTCACTACCTAAGTCTCTAAACTCCCTGGATTATGTGTATACGAAGACGCCGACTTTGCTGAGGACGTCGTGTTACACACTGAGGATCCTCGGACAGCGAGTGGATGTACCGTCTTGTGAGTTACGTGCCGGTTGCGGATCATTGCGGTTCGATCTCAAGATTGAAGGTACAAAAGGTTGATGAATATAGCCTATAGGCAAGCGAATATGAGGAATGAAAATTTTAAACGAAATTAAGTAAATTGCTACGAACTGGATGAACTA
The DNA here is from genome assembly GCF_965113295.1 of Leuciscus leuciscus. Lineage (NCBI taxonomy): Eukaryota > Metazoa > Chordata > Actinopteri > Cypriniformes > Leuciscidae > Leuciscus > Leuciscus leuciscus. The sequence goes on along the minus strand of NC_138727.1, from coordinate 50,575,076 downwards.
AGTTTTTAAATTTGAAAATGGCTGATGAATTTGAAAATGCCGTATGGACATTCACAATTTGAAATTAAGCGCTTCGCGCAGAGGGAAGCTTGGGTCATGCACTCGCAAAATGAACGAAATAAGAGCACTTGTTGATGCAAATGAAAATGTTGAAACTGTGAAGGAAGGTTTGGAAGAATTTAAAAGGACTCTCAATGATTTTAAAAATGCTCATGAATATGTACACTGTTAGACCTTACCGTTTTTTTTTACAGTAAAATACTGGCAACACTGTTGCCAGTAATTTACTGTTAATTGTGCAGTTCTTTACTGTAATCTACAGTATGTTACTGTAAAATGCACTAAAACTCGAGTTAACTAATTTCACTTGCAGACACCTTAAATTGACCAACTGTCATTTACATGTATTAAACTAAAATGTATAATGCATTAATAACGGGAGCAAAGTATTACTGTGAACTTATTTCATTTGAAACCACAACAAAACTTTTGTAAATAAAGAGATTTCCACTGGACCAGCAACAGTCACCGCCTGTTAAATAAGCAACATGCAGCGTATCATCAATGTTTGCAGATCTTCTCCTGGACTGAAACACAGGCTCTACTCTTCTGCACAACGGTGACCCAAAAAACGAAATTTTACAGTAAACTATAAACCTGTTTTATAACTTACAGTTTATTACTGTTAAAATACATTTTGTGGGTGTGTCTTTTTATCTTACACTGTTAACCCTTTCAACCCCACAGGGAAATCCACACTACAAAGAGTAAAAAGTAACATTGAGACAGTGTTGCAGTGAGATAATTAAGGGAATATGTAAGTGATTGTTGAGCATTAGTGATGAACGCCTGCTGTTAATAAGCAGAATCACTGAAGAAAAGAGAAACACAAGAACAGAAAATAGAGAAACACAATAACTACGACTGACTTCCAGCCATTACACATTATTACACTTATTATTAACCAGTATGACTTTTTTTCTGTCATACAGAAATTGTTATTGAAAATGTTTGTTTGAAGTTACCGTTATAGAGATCAGTGCTTGCTTTAGTTGGGATGCTGATGCTAAAACATTTGTTTTTCTTTTGCTGCTTGATCTGTGTTTTTGCAAGTCACACTTGTGCGCACACAGTTTATGAATGATTGTGGTTGTAATGCTTATGATGACAAAATCATCATATTGCCTGTTCATTCGCTAAGGAATTAATTCTTATTCATTCAGAGTTTTATCCTCGATCAAAAGTGTTACATTAGCACCACTGTGAAACTACAGCAATAAATTACTATGACTCTTTTTTTAACACATCATGCATAAACCAAAAAAAAAACAGAGCAACACTATATTTTAGAAACACAGAGATAGCACAATTTAGCACATTAATCTCAACAATGGTGGCAATATTTCTTTTTTTATTATTATTATTCATGCAGCAGTGCATGCTGGGAGTTTTATATTATCCTGGAACCCAGCATGCATTGCGACATGAAACTTTTCACCATTGTTGAGATTCATATGCTGATTGTTGATATCTGTGTGTGTCTGAACCAAGTAGGAGTAAAATAAAATTGAATGCACTATATAATTGTTATTTTTCAGAAGACCTAATTATAGAAATATTGATTTCATTTTGTAGATACACAGATTTATGCTAAATATGACATACCCATAATTTCAATTAATATATACAGGAAAAATCTGAAAATCAGATAGTCTAAGATGATTGTGACATCACCACAAAAGAACAAAAACACCTGATCATCTTGCTCTTGACTTTTTCTTGCCATAACAAATGTGTTTTATAAACTCACTGATACAGCAGCCAGAGAGAGATGAAAGGTAAGAAGTCCAGGGACAAGAGACCAACTAAAGCAAATACTGATCTCCATCATGGTGACAACAAATTTTATTATTAACTAAATCTCGGTTAATTCTCAACAATAACTTTTGTACATGTATGAAAGAAATAATCATAAACTGGTTTGTAAACTGGTTTCACACTCAGTGTTACTGGAAGTCAGTTGTAGTTCTTGTGTTTCTCTTTTTTCTGTTCTTGTTTCTCTGTCCTTCAGTGATTCTGCTTATGTGTTCATCAGTTTCTCAATTCACTCACTTCTTTTCATTCACTCTGTCAAGTGGACTATATTAGTGAACTAATGTAGGGAATAGTGAATGAGGGTATAGGGTGTGATTGGGAAAACAGCCTCTGAGTGTCGATTTGGAGCACTGTTCATTTACAGTATATTCCTGTAGGCTATTTTTGTTTTCTAGGGTATATTACTGTTTTAATGGAAAATGGTATGATACTGTCTGAATTACGGCTTTTTTTACAGCAAGGGTTAACAGTGTAGGCTACAAAACCTGTTACAAGAGGACAGTGGCGGTTCTACATTGAATTACACCCTGGGCGAGACCCCCATCGAGCGCTAAAAAAATTATTTCCCCAGAAAACAAGACTTAACATCTTATGTCATTTTACCACTTTGTTAAAATAACGTTATACATCTTTATTTAAGAAATGTTTGATATTTGGACTGGAAACAAGACAACATTTTTTTGCAGTGTAATAACTGAACTTGTAACAGTTTGGTTGCAAAGAACAATATTATGGTGAAATTAGATCTCGTGTTTGAGTTAAAACCGAATTATTGTTAAGCATAGCAAGAATCATAGCAAAAAGGCTAACAAATAGGAGTTATACCCATAGACAGTATAAGAAATGGACAGAGTCATCTCATTGCAACTCAATTGAGGCAAGTGAAGCCCATTTTCAGCGATTTTTTAGGACTTCCGTTCCTGACGCGCAGACTCAAACTGAGCTTGACGACGTAGATGTGAAGTGAGCAACCCGTCTGTCTTCTAGTGGCTGTGGCATGAGAAATCTGAATCATTCCCTTCCGAATCTTGCAGAGACGGAGATCGTGAGTAGGAGGTGTCCATGAGCTAGGAGCAGGAGAAACTTTTGCTAGGTATTCTGATTAATTATTTTGTCATTTTGCCTCCACGTCTCCCCGATTGTCCGCGAGCTTCTCCTCCCGTCAATACGGTAATCTCTCTACTATGCGACAGAGAGTCGCGTGGTTATGACGCAATCGTTAGCCTACTTTTACAAAAACTGTTTTTACGGGGCCATAACGTAAGATACAAGGTAATGGAGCATTTTATACATTGTCGTGTTTCTTTAGAAATAAATAATGGACAAATGGAGTCTTCAAACGCCTCAGATGTAAAGTTATTCGCTGTCAAAGTGATAAGATGGTGGCACGCGGCCGGCTTCAACTTCCGGTCGACTTCCTTCCCGCTTGGTTATACCCACCAATTAATATTGCCCCTTCATTCATGACATGGATACCGTAATCATACAGAGAAAACATAGTTGCATACCTCTATCTTTCGCTCGTTTCTAAATTGGGCACCTGATGGCTTTGACCTTTCTTGTCCATCTGCACTCGACATCGACAATCAACAGATTTCCCCTGATCCCCCCATTACCAACTGTCACTCACGAGTCACGATCAGAAGTCAAGACTAAACCAATTCACCTTGGTGGTGGTGATCAAGTAATCGTTTTGTATTACCTATTTTTATTAGCCATTCAGACCATTCAGAAAAACAAAAATGTGCAGGAAATGGAGGTCTGTATTTATTTCATTTATGAATGAAATGTGCGTTATTTGGAAGAAAATCGAGGTGTGACTGACTTAGATACTTAGATAACTAGATAATTTTACTGCTAAGATTGTTAAATTAACAGATATTGTAATAAAAAAAAAATATTGCCTGTCCGTATGGGAGTTAAGGCATATAAACTAATGCAGATAAATCACACAAGCATTCTTCTTCATATTTCCCCTTCTCAAACAAACACGGCATCTTCTCAGCAAGCAGGGGCGCCTGCAGCTGCAGGGGGCGCAAATTTGCCAATTCCCCACACACTGAAATGATAGATAATAGAAAACCTATTTTTTTAACCTAAACCTAAAAAATATTTTTTTTTTCTGATCGTGCCGGCGGCGCCGCCCTCACATCCAAGAGGATGTGAAAGAAATGGAACGGGCAGACTGGTATTAACAGTTTGAAACCGTGCGGGAGATTTAATGGGTCTCTGGATTTCCTTTACTTGTTTGCAAGAGAAATAAATCAAGTTTATGGAAACAGGCGTCTACTTCCTCCACGGAAATATGGTCACTACAATATGTTAGTATTCTGTATTAAGAAGTGACTGATTCATCTGTGAGTGTACACATTTGTACTTCTACTAATGTAATATGTTTTTTGTTATTTTAGACTAATATTTAATACACTTTGGAAAGAAGCACCAGTCTCCTCATTATTTGTGTCCTGACCGACACCCAGTGTATAGGCTACTGCTAACAAGTAGACTGATAGCAACACCGCAGGAGAAATGCCAGCACAGGCATTCAGTATCCGTAGTTTCAGGTGCTGCACATCTCGTATCTTCACACCATAGACAATTGCCTTCAAATGACCCCAAAGATAAAAGTCTAAGGGGGTCAGCTCGGGAGACCTTGGGGGCCATTCAGTGTGTGAAGAGTGGGAGAACAGGGTTGCACTGACAATCCAACACAATGGGCAGCACATTGAACACATTTTATAAGTGGTCAGAAACTAGTAAATAACTCATGAACGAATAAAGTTACGTTGAAACCAAGCACACCATTGTTTTTCTTGTGACATTACCAATAAGTTTGATGTGTCACATGGCCCTCTTCCTATTGAAAAAACAAAAGTTGTATCCAAGATGGCCGACTTCTAAATGGCCACCATGGTCACCACCCATCTTGAGGAGTTTGCCCCCTCACATATACTAATGTGCCACAAACAGGACTTTAATATCACTAACCATTCCCATGTTATTACGGTGTATCCATATAAATGGCCCACCCTGTATATGTGATCAGGTATGATACTGCATGTGTAATATAATGCAGCATTAACACACATTTATGGAGATATATATAATGTAATATATTTCCTATACCTGTATCTTATATTTATTTACATTATAAACGTTCCATATTTTCAAGCTATTTAACAACAGCACACCTGCATGTACTAAAGTATTTAGTAAAGAGACTATCACTGTGCAGAAACATGACTTTTAAATTATTATAATAGTCACATATTTTCAGCCAATCATCAATGTCAGCACAGGCTCTACTCTTCAGCACAATGGTCACCCCTAAATCTCACACATACCAGAAAACCTTTAAAATGTCAAAATAATAGAGCATTAAACACTAACAGATCTCCACCTATATTAATATTGAGCAAAACACATTAAATAACACATTAACATTTACTCTCCTTTAACAGTCAGAAGCAAAGCATGCTGGGAACAAGAAATCTGTTGTAACTAATAACGTGTGTGTGTGTGTGTGTGTGTGTGTGTGTGTGTGTGTGTGTGTATGTATATATATATATATATATATATATATATATATATATATAAAACATACATTCACATTTATATGTGCAATGCAATACATGTACACAATAAAGGATAAAACTTTGTGAATATTACATGTAATGCTATTTTTTTCTTAATTTATACATATTTTATATGTATTAATATATAGCCATACATGGCCAATGCATATATTGCAGTATTTTGAACAATATAAGCATATATGGAAATGTATTATGTAATATATGGCATTATATTTTGCAGTATATTCCCATATATTTTTGTTCCGCAAGGTGAGACACCACGGCAATCAGAATCACACCCACCAGATTCACTGCAAATAATGACACAGCAATAATGACAACCCTTGGTGAAGTAAAGCCTGTGCCGCAGAGAAACAGCCGCTTCAGGAAGCGCTCAGCTCCTACAAAGAGAGGAACAAGAAGAAACAGAAAATCAAGAACAGCACAATTTGAGCGTTCCAAAACAAAGCCAAAGAGCGGTAACTGGTGTTACGGTGTTCTGCCTTTGTTTCTCATGGGCTTTTGGAAGTTACTGTTAAGACAACTCATTATTTTCTCGAAAAAACTACGGAATTGATTCAAGATACTTATCCACATGATAAAGGAGGTCTTGAATGTGCCAAAAATATAAATAACTCATTTTCGACCAAAAACGAAGTTACAGTCTTTTGCCTTTGCACGGCAGTGTGTGCCTCTGACGTGAGTTCACGTTGTGTAACAGCGCAACGCAACGTCAGAACATAGGCTCACTATTGGCCGACGTTGGTCATGTGTGTGATGCTGGCCAATGGTGAGCCTACGTTCTGACGTTGTGCTGTTACACTACGTGAACTCACGTCAGAGGCCCACACAGAACAAAATTAATAGTTGAATAAAGTCGTTATTTTTGTTGTTTTTTGCACACAAAAAGTATTCTCGTCGCTTGATAAATGTATGGTTGAGCCACTGTAGTCATTTGGACTATTTTAAACATTGTCTTTACTAACTTCAAAAATATCAAAAATATCTTAATCTGTGTTCCTAAGATGAACGAAAGTCTTACGGGGTTGGAACAACATGAGGGTGAGTAATTACTGACACAATTTTCATTTTTGGGTGAACTAACCCTTTAAGGAGACTGGTCTCACTCAGCCTGCCCTAACGCATGACCAGAGGACCGTGATCCAGTGACGTAATACTCACGACGGCACATACAGAGATCATAGAGGAGCTTCTCTAGTGGCTATAACAGCAACAGCTGGAGCTCCGACCTGGGGCCGGTTTCACAAAGCTATTTTAGACCGGTCTATAGTGTTAGACAAGTCTAAAATTTGCTCATAGACTAGTCTAATGCAAGTTAGACTGTTTCACAAAAATAAAGACTGACTTAATTTAGACCAAAAAAATTTGACACCTTACCCCCAGGCTAACTTAGGTCTAAGACTCGATGTTACCTTGGCAACCAGCAGTAACAATCAGTTACATTACAAACAGCCAAAAGAAAAGGGAAAATGGCTCATAATTTGTGGTTTGCTGACGACATTATGGAGAGAGCTATGAGAAGGGAAAGGGTTTTTAGGGACCGCAGTAACCTACTGGAAATTCATCGGTCGGTTTCGTTTGCCCAAGGAAGCTATACTGAGTCTGACAGATGAATTAGTTGAAGTACTGAGCCCTGCCACTTCAAGAAGCCACAGCATCCCAGCAGTGCTACAGGTTTGCACTGCGTTGAGATTTTATGCAACAGGAACTTTTCTGAATGCTGTTGGTGACACAGTGGGTCTCAGCAAAGCTTCTGTGTCAGGGGTGGTATACAGGGTATCAAGAACACTTTCAAATAAGCTCCCTCAGTTTCCAAACCAACTGGCTGAGCTGAACAAAGTCAAAAGAGGGTTCTTCAGCATAGCAAGATTTCCCATTTGTTGGAGCAATTGATGGAACACAGGTCAGAATCCAGGCTCCAACAGCTCATGAACATTAGTTTGTGAATAGAAAAGGATATCACAGCCTAAACATTCAGGCTGTTTGTGATTCTGATCTCCGGTTCCTCAACTGTGTGGCTCGCTGGCCTGGATCAATTCATGACTCTCGAATTCTTCAAAATTCTCAACTTTGCCTTGCATTTGAGCAAGGCATTATCGATGGAGTCCTGTTGGGGGACTCTGGCTACCCTCTAAAACCTTGGCTCCTTACACCCTTCCTGAATCCTACTACACCTGCATAGAGAAACTACAACACAGCACACTGTTCAACTCGTAACACTGTAGAGCGGGCATTTGGTGTAATGAAGAGGCGTTTCCATTGTCTACATGGGGAATTGTGAATGGCACCTGACAGAGTGTGTAACATCATCTGTGCGACTGCTGTGCTGCATAACATAGCGAGGTAGGCCTACCTGAAAACAAACTATTTAAATTGCTAGCCATTTTCAATAGGCCTAATTGAATTACTATTTACCACATGCTACAACTATAATCAAAATTGTTTACTTCATTAATCATTAGGGATCTCCGGCTACCTGACCCTGAAGGAGAGGATATCAGAGATGACAATCACAATGAACTGGAGTAGAGAGAAGATTTAGAGGAGCAGAATGGAACTGGTCGATATGTGCGTCAGATGTATGTTGACAGGATTTTCAATGTCTGAAACAACAACAAAAATTACATTAAAGGTGGGCCACCATGTTGCCTGTCTTTACCTATTAGGCTGTTCAAACTCTTAACCAATTATCTCACAAAACAAGTGACATACTGTTCATTCAATAAATTATTCCAAGAAATTATATAGCACTTAAGTCTCTTTCATTCATATCAAAATCCTCAAGGTTATTAAAAGTACAACATATTTAAACAAACTGTAAACCAATGTAAAACTAATAAGGCAGTGAGGTATTTTATTTAAGACTCTTCATCTCCCGTCCCTCCCGTCTCTCACCCGGCTCCTCCTCCACTGCCTCGCTTCGGTCCCAAGTCAAAGACAGGGTCACTAAAAATAAGTACAGACATAACATTACCTTACTTGCTTCATGAATCTGATTCCTACATTATATATATTGCAGACCTAGAACATAGGTTCCTTGTATTATAGGCTGAGTCATTACGTTGTTCACGTTTATTTGCTGGCTAGCAAGCTTACCGGTTGACATTAGCATACATCAACTTGACTTAATTAGCATCAAATCGACGGCAATGAAGCAAAAGTAAAAAACAAACTGATTTCTTTAAAACAATCAGCCACTGTTACCTGTATTCTCCTCTTGCCTGTCTGGCTCTTCCTCTTGACAAGGCGGGGTGCTGCTGTCAGTGGCTGAGGGAACTCCGCCGGTAATGTCGATGTTGACGCCACACTCCACTTTCCCGTCCTCCGCTTATCCCCCAGAACATAGGCGACTGTCCACCATATATGTTCATCACCATTTCAGCGGTGTCTTTAAGTTTCTCTTGGGGTCCTCCTCCCGTTTTTGGATATTTCCTCTTAAATATTTCTTTTTTGGCATCTTGTACCATGTTTTTGTATCTTTTCTGTTCGTCTTTAACGCTCCGCTCAACGGTCGGATTAACGCTGTTAACTGTCGTAGCAATCTTTTTCCAAATTAAACATTTCTTGTTACTACATTTTCCGCTACATTTTCCAAGTAAAATGTCTTTGTAACTCTTACACTCCTCCAACAAACACATATTTTCCACTGGGGTAAACTGCACTGAGCGGTTGAATGCGCTTACTCGATCCGCCATGTTTTTTTTGTTTTGAAAATTGTCTTATTTTAACCAGAATGCATTGCAGTGTAGTACTACTTAAAGGTGCATTAAGCAACTTTTCATGTTAAAAATACCCGTTTTCTAACCCATACATGCTTAAACAATTGCCTGATGGGCTGAATGAGCCCTTCTCTGATCACTGAGATTGTCTCTATAATCCTGTAAAGTAAAATAAATAAGAGGGATTCGGGCCGGAATTTTAGACTTGGCGTGACGTCATGCGCGTTCACGGCACGCTCACCTGGCTGTCTGGCAGGTTTGTGTATTCGCCGCCATTCTCCGTAGAAGATGGATTCTAAGAGACCGGCTTGTAGTTCATTTCAAACACCAACGCAAACTCCACGTAAGATAAAAAAAAAGAAAACTTTTGTCCGTGAGCGTGCACACTTCTGGCTGCAGTTTCGCTTGCCGCCAGAGGGGGCATAGTTCTGCAAAAACTCAGAGACTTGCGCAATGCACCTTTAAGATAGTCAGAGTCTTAAGTGCTTTGTGCAACGGTCTGATATAGATGTCTATCTGAAGTCTGACTATCTACTATATCTAAGCCATAGTCAAAGTCTATCTTTGTGAAACCGGTCTCTGGCTTTGTCACACTGTGGTACCGCACAGACACACACCGAGACCAACAGCACTCCACACGCAACATCACACTCCATAGTACGAAGCCACTAAAGGTTTCAACCATGACGGACCCCAAGAGGAATAAACAACAGGCTTATACTGTAGTGGAGCAATAGCTCATTTACTGATTTTGATGTTTTACATATATCTCAAACATCACTACACATTGACTGGTTTGTCTGGAACTCGGGGGCAAATTCCAAACGCATATTTTCCTCCTTGAAGGGCACTTTGGGAAGGAAACATTTATGGGGGTTTTCCAAACGAAAGTGAACAACTGGATCCCTTCACAACGGGCCTCTAATTTTATCATTTATGGTCATGTGACCCAGTGTTACGTCCCTCCACTACATGTGGTGGCTCTGTTTCCTTTTCTAATGTTTGGCTGCTCTGCAGTATGTTTTCATTCGTTATTGTGTGCAGGTGTGATCTGTAACGAGTGGGCGGAGAGACACCCTTTAAAATCTCAGGCACTCAGAGACTTGTGTTCCGGCTACCACGCCTGTGATTTATCTTCCTGTGTTGTTTTTAATCTGTTGTAGTTAATCCTCTATCTTCTGTTTTGTTTGTAATTGACTCCATTGTTTAATAAACCCCCTAGACAAACGAGTCCAACTGACTTTGCGGTAATTGTATGTTGTGGCCAGTGTGCCTGATCATAACACCCAGCGAATACTCTTAATTCGTTTTAAAGCCAGATGGCGGGAGAGTTCGAGTTAATTAACAAACAGAGCAACTCAAGTTGTTTTGTTTTGTTCGAGACATAATTCACATATTTTGTCATGTTATGTTTAAATAAGTTTCATAGGTAAGAACTGTGTTAGTAATGTGCAGGGTCCAAAGATGACACAGCCCGTTTTAAAGTTGAGAGAAGAGAAATACTAGCCTGACTACGTCAGACTTCGTACTTCCGCTCAATTTCATTTCGCTTCTGTACTCAGTTTGAGACCGTGTCATAGCTTTCCGTTTTCCTCCGGCCTGAAAACAGCCGGCCAATCAACGAACAGAGGGCGGGCTGAGAGCCGTGACGTAGACGCTGATTGTACCGTGGATGCGTAGATTTACTTCACATAATCTGCAAAAGTCGTTCACAGCCATGTTCACTCTGGTATTTCGCTCGATTGTTTTGTTTTCACATCATACATATGTTTACAGTGGAAGTTAGATGCGGCTGAGCATGCGCATCAGTGATGCGCGGGTTGATCCGAAATGAGCGGGTGCCTGCGGTCACCCGCGGTTACCCGCGGTTACGAGTCATCCAAAAATATTTTTAATGATATTCGGGTCGCGGTCGGTCGGGTCGTTTGAAATAAAGATGCCAATTAAACCTTTGTAATTTATATAGTAGTATAGAGAGCATAAGCGGAGTGGAGCGGTGAGAATCTTCGCTCATCGCTCACGGAACTGTCCACCCCTCCGCTCCCCCGCTCAAAGCTACATCAGGCCGCTCCGCTCATTATCGCTCGATCAGCGCTCAACGCAGTTTGATCCGCGCTCCACTCAAATCGCCCCCCGCTCGCTCCAAAAAGGGGAAAAAAAATCTACATGTAGCCTATATCACTGTAGCTTAGACCACAGCCTTACCTCCTACAGAACTAATGAGCAACAACAACATTTTTCAAATAGAAATGTTGTATTTCAAATGACAAATTAGGCCTATGTAAGAAGGAATATAGCCTACACAAAGTCCTGTAAAATTAAACGAATAAATGGGCCTAATAATATGAATAACAATTATATAAACAAAAATATAGCCTACATAAAAATTTTACTATTAGGCCAGAATTTTGATAAGTTAACTTTTGTGCAACGCGCACGATTAAAATTTAAATGGGCTTATATCCATTGTACACACAAACTGCTGTAAAATAAAACGAATAAATGGGCCTAATAATATAAATATGAATAACAATTATATAAACAAAAATATAGCCTACATAAAAAATTTACTATTAGGCCAGAATTTTGATAAGTTAACTTTTGTGCAACGCGCACGATTAAAATTTAAATGGGCTTATATCCATTGTACACACAAACTGCTGTAAAATAAAACGAATAAATGGGCCTAATAATATAAATAAAATTTATATAAACAAAAATATAAAATAAATATACATAAACGTTTTAAAAGTAGGCCTAGGCTAAATTAACTATTAGGACAACATTCTTATAACTGAACTTGTGCGCAGCGCGCAGGATTAAAATTTAAATGGGCTTGTATCAATTGTTTGCATTTTACGCTGTATTTAATTTAGGCTACACTTTAAGTTACCGTATTCAATTTGCTAACCTTTTGCTTTCTTCCCAGCGTGTTCACATATCACACTGCATGTTTTCGAGAGATGTGTCTTTTTAGATTCCAAAATTAATCTTTAGGCCTACTGACTGAAACGATGTCGTTTTCTTCTACCACATAATAGTTAGTTTTACACCTGTATGACTTCTTATTTTCCTTTTTGAAGTAGCCTACTTTTTGAACTCCATTATTGAGCCGAGTTTTGACTGAAAATAGAATCCATCTTGCAGTCATCAACAGTAGACTGAGTCAGGCTTGACTGAGCATGCTTCAGAATCTTGGTGTGCGCGGAGCGAAATTGGAGCGGGAAATAGGGCGACGCTCCATCCTTTTAAAAATGCCGCTCTGCGTTCTGTCCAAGATCCGCCCGCTTGCTCCCGCTCCACTCCGCTCACATGCAATTTTCTATGAAATACATAGGCCTACACTTTATTGGCTGAATAACTGGCGCGAAGATGACGCACGAGCTCAGTCTGCAGGTAGAGATGGAGGCGGCAAGAGAAAAGGTGAAGACTGGGGAGTGGAAGCTCCGCAAATACACAAACAGAAAGAGCAAAGTTGCCGAAATAATGAAAGATAATGACCAAAGTGCTGGCTTTGTCATGTGTATTTCTTGCTATGCATTTACTAGCCTACTTTTAAAAAATGCGGGTCAGGAAGCGGGTCGGGTACAATATTTTCTTTCTTTTTTTTTGCGGTCCGAGTTGCGGGCGGGTTAGTTGAAAACGTCGGTCGGGTCCGGGTTGTTTATACATTGACCCGCGCATCACTGATGCGCATAACACACGCCATAACCAAACGTTATGTGATTGGCTTACGGGTAACCAATGATTTTAAGCTTCAGACTAGCGCCCCCAGGCGGTAAAGAAAACGTTTTTCTATTACGGAACTCCAGACTCTCTCTACGAAGCAAAGCGAAGTAGCAGAGTCTGGTATTACCAGGCTAGAGAAATACACTCACCATTTGGAAATTGCTCTTGCTCTGAAAGTCATGAGGACTCAAATTTTCCCGCGCTGTGGGCGGAGCAACGGCGTCGCGTCACAGGAGTTAATCTGATTGGTGTTTAGACTTCTACAGTCTCATTAATCCTGTTTGATTGATTATTGTTGCACCGTTGTGCACAATGATCTTTTTTTTTTTTGTTATTAACTATTAAAATGAATTGACTATTCTGGTTCACTGTGTTTATTTTGTCCAATTTCAGTTTTCTAATTCATCACTTATTTACTTGGCCTTTCATTATACAGTATACTTAATAAAACCTACAGGCAATGTTTATTAGTGTGACTAATATCCTCTAGATGGCAGTCTGGACACACACATGAAATATCAGTTATAATGATAAAATACACATCAGCAACGAGAGAAAAGTTTATTTGAGATGCTGGTCTTTTAAACACTACAGAAATCATTAGGATCCTCAATTAAAGATAAAGTAGAACAAAATACAGTCAACAGAGCAATCCATCATGACTGAGAAACTAGAGACTTTAATACAATCAGATACAGATTTTACTGCGTTTAACATGAAAATACTGCTTTTAAGGGCAATTATTAACATACATAAATACAATTTTGAATACTCCAGTGAAGCAGACACTAAACTATTGACTACATGTTATTGTGATGTAACTTTAAATATTTGAATCGTTATTGTGGTGTTACTAAAGTTTTCTCCTAAAATGCATTTGCTTATGCAGCACAAACATAAATATGCAGGCTAAAATATAGATTAGCAGGACTAATACAAAAACTCTTATAAGCTCAATGACAATATACACAGCTTAAGAAATCAGAATGTTATTGATAAAGTAATGATGTTTATGAGCTCATAATGATGGATTATCAGTTTGTGAGGAGTATCAGATGTATATTAGCAGTAATACAGTTTAATGTGGATCTGCTGAAGTCACTGCTAGAGTCTCATATTCAGAAGATCTGGACTGAAGCTCAAGAGCCGTGTAGGAGTCATCAGGAGCTCTGGACTGAACAGACTGTGAGAGACAGATCAACAACAGCCTGTTTATGTGTGGATCTGCTGAATCTGAGTGTAAAAGTGTGTAAAAGACATTTACTGACTGTGATTGTGCTGTAAACGTCAGATGTTCTGGACGCTGGATCCAGAGCTGTGTATGTATCATCACTCGCGTCAGCCGCCTATAGAGAAAGATTTATACACTTATATTGCTTCATACACACTGTTGTATTCATAGTTCAATGCAACAATACAATCACACTGTATTGCAGTTGTAGATGGAGGTGTGTGTTTGCCGACTCGCCTGCTTTTAATTCCCGTCTTCAGTTCCTCCTCCTCTCCTCTTCTTCCTCCTGAAAACAGAGAGAAAACTATTAAAAATATATATTAAAAAAGAAAAGGCTTGAAATAGTCAATTTACTTAAAAAATCTACCAAAATCAATCTCACATCTAGTGAAGTCTTTGATTCAGTGTGCAGATAAACTTAACTCACTTTATGAACACAATGATGATGATGATGATGATGAAGATCAATCCTCCACATCCTGCCACGATCCCAGAAACTGTGAGCAGAGCATCTCTCTGAACCCCTGAAACAAGATGATCATGAAGATCATTTCACACGTGAGACAGATGAAACTGAAAGAGTGTCTGATTATAGAAAATAGCTTTAACAGTGAGTGAAACAGACGCTGATCTCTGAGATCCATGTTTATTCTGAGCCTCACAGTAGAAGCGTCCACTGAAACTGGAGTTAAAGCTGGAGATGCTGAAACTCTGTCCAGATCCAACAGCTGAGGTTTCATTCTCCTTAAACCAGCTGAAGTTCAGAGCAGGAGGGTTTGAGTCACTGATGCAGTTCAGAGTCACTGAATCTCCCTCCACTATTACACCAGACGGACTGACCGACACTGAGACGTTCTGTGGAGGATCTACATGAAATATGTATAAAACATGAAAATAATTATTTTATTTCACTAGTCTGGCGCGTGCTCTGCTGCGATAACACAGTCTGTACCCTCCCACGAGTCAAGTCCGTGTCTATGTTTTTCTTTTTTCTTTTTTTGTCCTTGTGCAGCCCCACTCGGCTCCATGGTCCACAACATCGTCTTCTTGCTTCCGCAATTCGGTTGTTAAGTCGTGACGTAACCAATACTCTTTCCGGGTCCAAAGTCCAGGTCCTCTCTACCTACCTACCGCTTTCGCTAGTGTTTTGGTTATTATTGAGTGTTTTTACAATGCCGCAGTGCTGTGTCCCGTGTCCGAGCTAACTCACTTCAACCTCGTAAATCTTCTTTTTCATTGATGCCTGGACTCTACCCTTAATTATGCCACCTGAGTGATGAGCTACACTAACCACTCTGTGGGTGTTAAAGGAATTTAAACCCTTTTTGACCGCCAAGGGTGCCTCACTAAGAAGGACGTGATTGTAAATAAATGTACAGGTTCCACCATTGTTATTTCTGGACGAGAGGAGCGCTTGGACCCAAAACGTCACGCGTGACGTCAGACTTAACAATCGGATATAGACAAATGCTGAAGAGGGGAAAGCCAGCCTCCTACAGCATCACCCAGTGGTCAGAGGACGCAACTGCACATCTCCAGGGGTCATTTGCATGTACAAACTAGAGTATTTTTAATGGCCACCTGGATATAAAAACGGAGATAATAACGTACTCGGTTACTAACGTAACCTCGGTTCTCTCTAGAGAGGAAATGAGTACTGCGTAATATCTTACGCTAGGGGAAATCTCTTTTCCGCGAGATACTGAAGCCAAAAAATTATCCTTAATTTTGAAATAATGTAAAACGCGTTGCGGCAGCATGCAGACATAGGCGAGACAGCTCGCGCGCCTATTGGCTGCCCTGCGGCAACTGCAGCAGCCTATCGATAAGGCCCTATCGTGACGTCATCACCAATGGGGGCGCTTCGCGCCCCATACGTCACGTCCCGCCGAAACGGGCGTGGCCTGGGGCTATAAATATAGCATCGAAAGGCTAGCTTACCGGTTTTTCATCGCCGGAGCGAACCGGAGCGTGCGCAGGCACGGCAAGATACGCAGTACTCGTTTCCTCTCTAGAGAGAACCGAGGTTACGTTAGTAACCGAGTACGTTCTCTTACGAGAGGTACTCTCGTACTGCGTAATATCTTACGCTAGGGGAAACAGTGTAAAACGCCGTGCATGCTATGATCCAGCACCAAAGTCCCAAAGGCAGGTGCCCGGGCTCATGTAGTACATGATCATAAGTGACTCACAGAGAGCCCAGGAAGAGTGGCTAGAATAGCATCATTCCTGTAATGCAGCATCCTATAAGAACAGTTATAGTGATGGTATTTACTCAGTCAGGGCGACCCCGGCCTGGACTGATGAATATAGTGGGTCTTACACATTGCCCATAGAGCTGCACGATCTAAACGAGCGTTGCTCGCGCTATTTCGGTATTCTGGGTCGGACGTACTCGGGGCAGACAGTACCGATTTTTAGACTGAAAGCAGCTTAGCTTGCAGAGCGGGAACCTCTAGGTTATAAAACCTTATAAATGTAGACGGGGAGGCCCAGCCTGCCGCCATACAGATATCTTGCAAGGCAATCCCACTAGACCAAGCCCACGACGAGGCCACGCCTCTCGTGGAGTGCGCTCTGACACCTAATGGGCACTGCAAGCCCTTAGAGGTGTAAGCCAGCGCTATAGCATCGACTATCCATCTGGATAGGCTCTGTTTCGAAACGGCGAGTCCCTTAGAACGTCCGTAGAGTGAAACAAAGAGCTGCTCCGTCTGTCTGAAAACAGACGTGCGGGACACATAAGCCCTTAGCGCCCTGACTGGGCAAAGGAAGCTGGCGTCCTTCTCCTCGTTAGAGACCGGCAGGGCAGACAGGGAAATTACCTGGGCCCTGAACGGTGTATTGAGGGATTTAGGGACGTACCCGTGCCTTGGTTTGAGTATGACTTTCGAGTCATTTGGCCCAAACTCCATACACGTCGCGCTCACTGAGAGCGCTTGTAAGTCCCCTATGCGCTTCACTGAAGCGAGAGCCAGAAGAAACACCGTTTTGAAAGACAAGTGTTTGATATCTACTGACTGGATAGGCTCAAATGGGGCACCCTTCATGGCCTCCAAGACCGTAGAAAGGTCCCATATGGGGACTGAGGGAGGTCTGGGAGGATTTAACCTCTTAGCTCCTCTAAGGAACCGAATGACCAGATCGTTCCTTCCTAGTGACTGACCAAGCGTTGGTTTGGAAAACGCTGCTATAGCCGCCACATAGACTTTGAGCGTGGATGGGGCTCTGCCTTCATCCAGTAGCTCTTGTAGGAAGGAGAGAACCTCCGTCACTCCACAGTCCAGGGGTGAAAAGCCGCGTGCTGTGCACCAGCTGGAGAACACTGACCATTTTGAGGAATAGAGCCGTCTCGTAGAGGGAGCTCTAGCCTGCATGATCGTGTTTAACACTCCCTCTGGGATATCAGAGGGTACCCGTTGATGGCCCACGCATGTAGGGACCAAAGCTCCGGGCGAGGATGCCAGATCGAGCCCCTGGCTTGAGAGAGGAGGTCCCTCCTCACTGGTATTGGCCATGGGGCAGTGCTCGTCAGCTGCATAAGAACTGGGAACCAAGCCTGGTTCTTCCAGAACGGAGCAACCAGTAACACTGAGCATCTGCTTTCCCTGATCCGCTCTAATACCTGAGGTAGGAGCGTGATGGGGGGAAAGGCATAGAGCGGGCAGCGGGGCCAGACGTGGGCCAGCGCATCCCTGCTCTTTGAGAAAAATTCCGGGCAGTGAGCATTTTCTTGAGACGCAAACAGGTCTATCTTTGCTCTGCCGAATGTCTGCCACAGCAGTTGGACTGTCTGCGGATGCAGTGACCATTCTCCTGCTGGAACATTGTTCCTGGACAGTCTGTCTGGTCCCACATTCAGGTGGCCAGGCACATGCGCTGCTCTGAGCGAGCGCAAATTGTGCTGAGCCCATACCAGGAGGCGTTTCGCTAACCTGTATAGGTTTCGGGATGTGATGCCTCCCTGGCGATTTATGTAGGCTACCACTGACATGTTGTCCGAGCGGACCAAGACGTGGTGTCCTGCTATTTGGGGACGAAAGCGCCTCAGCGCGTTGTCGACTGCCATCATTTCCAGGCAGTTTATGTGCAGAAGCTTTTCCCGTTCTGACCACTGGCCGAAAAACGGTCTGCCCTCGAGCAGTGCTCCCCATCCCGAGGTGGAGGCGTCCGTGGACACCACCTTCACACTCGAGGAAGTCCCCAGGCTTACACCTGACTGGTACCAGTCGGTCGCTCTCCAGGGTATCAGTGCTGAGACGCATTCCTGATCGACCTTGAGACGAAAGAGACCTGAAGTCCATGCTCGACGCGGTACTCGCGCTTGTAGCCAGAACTGCAGTGGGCGCATGCGAAGCAGACCCAGCTGGAGAACTGTGGATGCTGCTGCCATGAGACCGAGCATCCTTTGAAACTTCTTTAGCGGGACTATAGTGCCGCGGCGGAAGGTTTCTGTCATGCGCTGAATAGTCAATCTGCGCTGTAGCGATATTTGAGCTGTCATTGACAGCGAGTCCAGTTCTGTGCCCAGAAAAGATATTCTCTGACTGGGAGACAGTGAACTTTTCGCCCAGTTGACTTTGAGACCCAGATTCTCGAGATGTTCGAGTAAAATGGTTCTGTGTTCTATGAGCTCCGTATGTGACTGAGCTAGAACCAGCCAATCGTCCAAGTAGTTCAAAACTCGCATTCCCCGAAGTTTCAGGGGAGCGAGGGCTGCGTCCATGCACTTCGTGAATGTACGGGGTGCTAGGGACAGGCCAAACGGTAGGACTGTGTATTGATAAGCCTGGCCCTCGAAGGCGAATCTCAAAAATCGCCTGTGACGTGACGCTATTTGTATTTGGAAATACGCGTCTTTCAGATCTATTGACACAAACCAGTCCCCGTGGCGAATTTGCGCGAGGATTTTCTTGGTTGTGAGCATTCTGAACCGGCGTTTTGAAAGCGCTATGTTCAGTTGTCTTAGATCTAGAATGGGTCTGAGACCCCCGTCTTTTTTCGGAACCAGAAAATATCTGCTGTATAGCCCCCCTTCGCTCTGAGCTTGAGATAAAGGCTCTATTGCCCCTTTGCTCAACAGTTTCGCAATTTCGGTACGAAGTACACTTGCTAATTCCTTTTCTACCGTGGTTTCGACTCGCACCGCACAACGGCGGGGACGTCGAGCGAACTGTAGCGAATAGCCTCTTTTTATAATGTTCAGCACCCATTCTGATACACCGGGAAGCTTTGCCCACGCATGTGCGTGCATAGCTAAGGGTTGAATGAGATCGGAGCTCTGGTCGTGACATAGTGGCGACCGGGGAGCTTCGGTATGCTGTATTATAGACACCGCATTTGCAGCGCTCGAGGCGGGGAGTGTTTTGATCACAGCGGGCGGTTCGCCCGCGCTCGGCTCTCTCACGGCAGGTAGCTGAGAGACGGCGAGCGTGGGGGAAACCGAGGGATTCGTCATGTCTGTGAGTGAATGTGGGCGCAGGACAGCGGGCACATTTGCACTGAAAACACCATCGACCTGAGTCGGTTGTATGTGTGTTGGTTTCGTTTTTACAGAAACCGAGAGACATGCAGCGTGTAGTGTTTGTGGGCACTGGGACGTGGGCACGTTCACTACATTCTGTGCGCAATCGTCATGAGTCGATTTTATGTGCGCGAGCCCTGTGGGGCGGGCTGTGTCTGTGTGTAGGAATGGGCACTGGGCAGTGGGCATTTTTACTACACTCATAACACCGTCGGCCGTGGCCGGAATACCAGAAAATACGCTCTTTACAGGATTTATCTGGGTCGCCGTGAAAACGGCGTTTGTGTACAGGCAAGCGGGTAATGCAACCGACTTGTTTACTGCAGAGTACACTGGAACAGTCGCATGTAATGGAACTGGACGAGCGGGAAGTTTTGGTGGAAACCCGGCCGCAGCGGGGCTTGAACACCGTCGTTTTCCTAAGCTGGCTAGGAAGACTTTGAGGCCTCGGGCTTCATCTCAACCTTCGGCCGAGTCCCACGCTGTGGGGGGCGGCGGCCGGCAGAGCGAGAGCGTGGTCTCTGGTCCCGGGCCTGTCGACGCTGTGAAGCGGCGGCGGGGGGCGGTGGCTGCGAGCTGCGAGCAGACGGCTGTTTAGAGCGGCCTGATGCGGAGCTAGAGCGCTTTGGCAAAAAGTGCTTCATGGCCTGCGACGTCTTTTGTACCTCAGCGAATCTGTCCGCGAAATCTTTGACGGACGATCCAAAGAGGCCAGTAGCAGAAACGGGGGCGTCGAGGAACACAGAGCGCTCCGAGTCCGGCATTTCTGAAAGCGTCAGCCAGAGGTGTCTCTCAGCAATGGTGAGAGAGGCCATGTTCCGCCCTATGGCCTGTGCAGCGGATTTCGTAGCGCGGAGAGCGAGGTCCGTAGCGCTCCTTAAATCCGCCACGTTGACTGCTTCCGTGCCTTCCTCGTCCAGCTTTCGGAGAAGGTTAGCTTGGAAGATCTGGAGAGTGGCCATAGTGTGTAGCGCTGATGCAGCCTGCCCAGCGGCGGTGTAAGCGCGACTGTGCAGGGTGGAAGTAGCGCGGCAGGCTTTTGAAGGTAGCGCCGTCTTAGTCCGCCGTCCAGCAGAGGGCGGGCAAAGATGGGCTGCTACTGCCTCCTCCACTAGAGGGAGAGCGAGGTATCCTCTGTCTTTGGCACCGTCCACCACGGAGAATGCCGCCGAAGCAGAGGAACGTAGCCTGGCTGAAAAAGGGGCGCTCCAAGACTTTGCCAGTTCTTCATGAAGCTCAGGAAGAAACGGGGCGGGTCTTGAGGGCGTGGAAACGCGGTCCCCTTGCAGAAAACAGCCGTCCAGACGGTTGCGTGTAGGCTCGGCGGGCGCGGATCACTCGAGGCCGAGGCTCTCTGTGGCCTGTGTGAGCAGACGCATCAGCTCAGCTTCAATGCTGTCCCGTTTTCCTGACGACTCGCGGGCAGAAGAAGGGCCGAGGTCCACAGAGCTCGCCCAATCCTCGCTGTCCGAAGCCAGGATAGAGCAGTTGTCCTCCTCGAAAACTGCCGCTTCTTCCTTGTCATCTCCGGCGGAAGCGGCGGCCAGCGGCGGCCACTGTCCGGGAGTGAGAGACTCGAGAGAAGCAGACGGCGAAGCTGGCAGGCGCACCGGCGAGCTTTTCTCGGTGGGAGGCTCAGGGATCCGCTGAGCACGGCGCTTTTTACGGCGCGGCGTCGAAGCGGGAGGTGCAGGCTCGTGGAAAGTTGCCATGCGAGTCCTCAGAGTCGCCATAGGCATAAGCTCGCAGTGAGGGCATCCGCCGTCAGCGAGCGCTAGAGCCGCATGTCCTTCACCCAGGCAGGAAACGCAGATGACATGGTGGTCCCCGTCGCTGAGTGGGGCTCGGCACGAGCCACAGGATGGACGAGACATCTTGAAAAAGACGCTCTGCTCTTTTAGAAAAGGAGTGTGAGTCGCGGCGGCGAACACACACAATGCAATAAAAGGATATAACGCCGGATAGCGTAGCAGGAACGGTGGTTGAAGGCGGCGCGGCCAGCGACTCCAGGTACCGAACTCGTCCCGCTGAAATGCTGTTTCCACGGCGCGGCTTCTTCTCTCTGGATCCAGCGATGCGTGAGCTCCGCTGAAGAGATGAAAAATCGGTAAGCTAGCCTTTCGATGCTATATTTATAGCCCCAGGCCACGCCCGTTTCGGCGGGACGTGACGTATGGGGCGCGAAGCGCCCCCATTGGTGATGACGTCACGATAGGGCCTTATCGATAGGCTGCTGTAGTTGCCGCAGGGCAGCCAATAGGCGCGCAAGCTGTCTCGCCTATGTCTGCATGCTGCCGCAACGCGTTTTACATTATTTCAAAATTAAGGATAATTTTTTGGCTTCAGTATCTCGCGGAAAAGAGATTTCCCCTAGCGTAAGATATTACGCAGTACGAGAGTACCTCTCGTAAGAGAACTGATTACATCAAGTTTTGTGTGGCAACCAGCATTCCAGTCAAAACTGTTCAAAAAAAACAGTCCACCAAAAAAAAATCTAACTCAAGAAGAAACAAGACATTAACCGCCTTGTGACAAATTTAATCAAAAAGGCAAAACTTGCATATAAGGACAAATTAGAAAAGGATTTCAGTAGCATGAACACCAGACAGGCCTTTCAGAAAATGAAACCGCTCACTGGAACCACTTCGAAAAGCCAGCATTCCTACATCTACTGATCTCAGCTCATTCACCAAAGACCTGAACAAATTTAATGGCAGGTTTGACACCCTGAACTGCACCACTGAATGTGAAAGACTGCTCAGGAGCCTACCCACCCCTGAACAGCCAAACATCGTCCCTCTAACGGTGGGAGACGTCCACCAGCAGCTCAGGAGCTGCTATACTGGCAAGGCCCTGATGGGATCACTGGGAGGCTGCTTAAGAACTGAGCCCTGGAGCTCTCTCCTGTTCTCCATTCACTCTTCAAAGAGCCACCTCTCTTCATCCGGTGGATCTATAATTTTCTCAGGATAAAAGCGTCTGCTAAATGATTAAATGTAAATGTAAAACAAAGGAACTTATCCTGGGCACATGTCAAAAACTCTCCACCCCTCACTGCCCTATATCCATCAATTGCCAGTCAGTGGAAATTGTGGACAGTTTCAGGTACCCAGGCATTATTTTGGACAATAAATTGAGTTTTGACCATCACATCACAGACATTCATAGACGCTGCCAACAGAGACTATCTGTCATCTGTAAACTCAGGACTCTCTCAGTCAAACCACACCTCCTGCTTCTCTTGTACCATAGTATCATTGAACCCATCCTCCTCCACTATGCTCTCTCTCACCAATAGAAACAAGCTCCTCAAAATCACAAACACTTCCTCAAAAATAATTGGCCTTCCCACTCCCAACTTGTTGTCTCTCATTGACACTGCAAACATTCGTAGAGCAAACACCATAATACAAAACCCCAGCCACCCTGTCAACTCATGTTTCACCCTTCTTCCCTCAGGCCGCAGATACAGACAGCTACCCCATTAAACATCACGCCTGGGGAAAAGTTTTGTACTCTCAGCTATAAGAGCGTTGAATTCACAGAATGCGGAATTGTGTGTGTGTGTGTGTGTGTGTGTGTGTGTGTGTGTGTGTGTGTGTGTGTGTGTGTGTGTGTGTGTGTGTGTGTGTGATATCTATTTAAGTGTACAAAAATACGTGTATTCTGTGTAGTATGTGCATATTATGCTTGTTGAAGGTTCCTGGTCTGTGAAAACAAATTCCCTCTATCGAGGACATTAAAGAATTAATTTGAATCTGAATCTATTTATGCCATGACCTTCCATTATCATTATTATATTACTGAAGTCTATCTGTAAGTAGAAATCAAAATAGTGATGAAAAATTTGCAAATCTACATCTGAACTGGTGCAAAGTCAATAAAACAATATAATATTTACAGATATATCAACTCAAGAGTCATAAAAAGATCACTATACAGATTCATGATTTACATTCATTTTGCGTATTAATAAATTAATATGAATAAATCATGTTTAATACACAAAAATGTCATGCAGTCTACATGATCGGGCCTGAAATAATCAAACAAATCTGAATAATCTGTGAACTATATCACTAATATTAATTTATATGTTATTAACATGTACCATAAGACATCCACAACCAGACAGAGAAATGTGTCGGTTCACGCACCATTGCTCAAACACATTCCATTCCAAAAATGTTGGGACTCAAAAATTCCTTCCACGTTTTCTGGTGAGCATCGTTCATTTTTACCACGCATGCGCACCAGTTATGTGCATACATGGATATAGACAACTCCTGTATTGCAGATATGCTGTCCGAAGCAAGCATGTCAACCAACTCAGTGATTTATGTAATATAGACACAGCTCGCAACTATTCCCTGAATAGAATGGGAACATATGTGAAAAAAAAAAAAAAAAAAAATCACCTCATGAACGAGCGTTTTGTTTTGCTGTTTTTCTTCCTTTCTTTCTTCTCTTTTTTTACACTCTCATGACGGAATGAGCCAACGATGGCTCTGTAATGTCCAGTTTATAAAATCAAACAAAAGTGTGAAGCGAAGCCTAAGTTAACTTGTTGCTGCACAAATGTCTTGAACTGAATTCCCTTAAGTAGTGTCCATGAGGAAGATGTAAATGTACCCTTCCGAAGGACCGAGACCCATTCTATTATAACCTAATATAAATGAACCAACAAAGCATGAAGTTCACTAACCCGCTTCATGGACAAAAGAGCCAATAATAAAGCAACCTTTAGCGAAAGGAGCTTTAAATCAATACTCCCTATGGGCTCAAAAGGGGTCTAAGGACCACAGACAGATCCCACGGCGGAATCAGCGACTTTAAAACCCTGTTCAGAAGCCGCACACCTCTCATAAACCTGCATACGAGTGGATGTTGACTTATAGTGTCTCTGTCAATCCCCACATGGCACACAGAAATCGCGGCAAGATATACCTTTATTGTGGAAAAGGATCTGCCCTTGTCTGAAAACTCCTGCAGAACCCAATAAGTACTCACATTCAACATTAAGATGAACAGCAGGAGAGATCAGATGATGAAGTCCTGTAACGCCACAACTGTAGTTTCCTTCATCAGAACGACTGACTGACCGCAGATGAAGCTGATTCACTGTTCCATCAGTTATTCTCTGTGTGTTTCTGTACCAGATGAATGTTGTTTGTTCAGGCAGAGAGCAGCTGCTTTTACATGTCAGAGTGACTGAATCTCCCTCTTTCACTCTCTGCTGTGTCTCCACCTGCAGGTCTGACACAACAACAACAACAACATCAACAACAACAACATCAACAACAACATCAACAACATCAACAACAACAACAACATCATCATCATCAAAAACAACAACATCAACAACAACATCAACAACAACAACATCATCATCATCATCAACAACAACAACAACAACATCAACAACATCAACAACAACAACAACAACAACAACAACATCAACAACATCATCATCATCATCAACAACAACAACAACAACAACAACAACAACAACAACAACAACATCAACAACAACATCATCATCATCATCAACAACAACAACAACAACAACAACAACAACAACAACATCAACAACAACAACAACAACAACAGATTCACTGTCATCACATCATCAGCATCATGGTGATTATACCACAACAATAATATTAAAACACTAAACTGAAGCAGTTATATAATAAACATGATGTTTCTGTGGCACAGATGGTAGTTTATTCAAAAGCTAATAAAATGTTTCTGTGTTTTATTTCTGAGTGTTCACTAGTTTTACCTGTGACATCAAGCCAAGATCCAGGAATCACTGTCCATCTTTTATACTCATGATGATCTGTAATTCTGCAGTAGTAGATGTGTTTATCAGCTTCTGTTACATTCATCAAACTGATGCTGGAAGTGTTTATATTTCCACTCAAACACTGAACTCTTCCTCTCTTCTGTAGATCTGAACACAGATCAGGTGATTCTCCATCAGTTACAACAGGTTTAGTCCAGAAACCTTCTACGAGTTTATAACTCTGAGGATATGTTAAAGTACAGGATATTGTCACTGTTGATCCCTTTAATGCACAAACATATGAAGGGCTGTAATTCACTCCCCGATCCTGCAGACCATCAACCCCTGAAACACAGAAATGAGGAAAATAATTAAAGAGACTTTCAGCAACAAACACAGACATTTTGTTTTCTTCTGCACTGTTCATAACACACTATCAAAGATTTCAGTTGGTGTTTATTAGGGATGTTCCTGAAGCCGAATACTATGTTCGGAAAGGAAATGACGCAT
The DNA here is from genome assembly GCF_965113295.1 of Leuciscus leuciscus. NCBI lineage: Eukaryota > Metazoa > Chordata > Actinopteri > Cypriniformes > Leuciscidae > Leuciscus > Leuciscus leuciscus. The sequence continues at coordinate 50,549,104 of NC_138727.1, read as the reverse complement.
TCTACGGAGTCCCTAAAGGGACATGATGATGGAGAAATATACGAGATGGGAGGAAAAAATATTTTTCAATGCTTTTGCATTCTCTCGTAATTATATTTGTTAATTATATTGTGTATAATTTGCGGGCATCATGGAGCCACTATCGATATGCTAAATATTGAAATGTTTTTTGAATGAACGCTTGTTGCTTTCTCATTCACGATCACGAGTAACGTTACTCTGTTCATAGGGAGCGTCGGCACTCCAGGCCCGGAGTCACGGGGGGCAAAAAGGGGAATTGCCCCATCAGACCTGATCTGATACTCTTCACCCCCGAAAGGAGATCGATTTGAAGCCTTTGAAGCGTACGACAACATCAGTATGATCAGAACTTTCCCTGCTGTCACGCTTTGGCTGACGCTGAGCCAGAGATGGACGCGCTCAGTGCTTTTCTTATCACAACTATTCAGTGATTTCAACCACATAAAGTTCATTTTAAGTTTCAGACATTATATAGATCAGGGGTCACCAAACTCGGTCCTGGAGGGCCGCTGTCCTGCAGAGTTTAGCTCCAACACACACGCTTGAAAGTTTCTAGTATGGCTAGTGAGACCCTGATTAGCTGGTTCAGGGGTGTTTAATTGGGGTTGGAGCGAATCTCTGCAGGACAGCGGCCCTCCAGGACCGAGTTTGGTGACGCCCAAGGCCGCATTAATGCACGGGCTTACCTGGGCTGAAGCCCAGGGGCCTCCCAAGTTCAGGGGTCTCCCATGTTCGGGTTCATGATGAGCTGAAAAGGTCATATTGTTTTAACTTGTCAGATTTTGTCGCTGTATGTCGCTAGTCGCTTGTGGACGTTGGTAGTGCTGTCGCTCTAATGTTATTGTTGTGGTGCGTTCACACCAAACGCGAATAGAGCGTCTGGCGCGAGTGATTTCAATGTCAATGCAAAGATGCGTTTACGCGCGTCTAGAGGTCCCGCGGCGCGAATGAGGCGGTAGACTGCTCGTCTGGCCACATCTATACAAAACACCATCACAAGTGATATTATACAACTATATAATTTTAATTTGACTAGGAATTAGGCTCAAAAGAAACAGTATGCTGTTGGGAGAGTGTTTTTATATTACCACACAGCAGTGTTCAGGGATTAAATCATTTAGGCTACTAGATTAACGATCGATCAATCTACAAATTAAACTCACTCATACTGTCATAAATTACTAAAACGTCATCCGAATTTGACAAATAATAAATTTTCTTGTCCCTAATAGTCAACATAATGCAGGGGAAACTGTAAAATGAACTGCAGCAGTGCTAAACTTGCATCATAAAACTACAACACTCGAACTATAAATGTATGAATTAAACTCACTGACTGTCGACAGTTTCTTTTCCATGCATTATTTAATTATATCCATGTTTGTGGTTAGTTACAGACTTACAGTCAAATCATATAAAACAGTGAAATCGCCCTTGAACTCTTCTGTCTTGCCTGCACTGCACTCGAGACAGTGACGGGAGCTGAGCTCCACTGAAAGGCTTCTTTCCTATTGGTTGTCGTTCGCGAAAATCGCTTCTCATTTGCATAAAGTTTAAATTTAGTTGCTTGGTGTGGTTGTTAAATAAAGTGTCTTGTGTTTATGTGCTCAGTGATATGTTAATAACAATATTAAAATTAAAAACAATATAAAAAACTCACTGTTGTAGGTCTCGAAAGAAACTAATGCATTTTGTGATACACAGTAGATTACCTAGATATGCTTTTACACTTTTTTAAAAATGAGACTCTATAAATCGAGGGGATGGGGGGCCTACAAAACCTCTCAGCCCCGGGGCCTAACATTGGGTTAAGGCGGCTCTGGTGACGCCTGACATAGACATTAAATAGGGTACTAGCCAAAAATACATTTTGTTAAATATACACTGATATTTATGGAAAGCGATAATAATAATAATTTCTTTAATTAAAATTTGACGACGTGTTTTATATCAGATACACATTGTGTAGTTAACTATAAAGTTCACTCTGTTCTTTTCCCAGCTCACCGGCTCCTTACTTTTATGTATTTCCGGAGAAATTGGTGAATTTATGTGATGTTAATCCGACAGCTCTGATTCTCTGAACTGCGGTGGCAGCCCCCATCACGCGTTATAGATCAGCTGACATGATTTAAACAACAAAACACATTCAAATAACTGACAATAGGCACCGATTTATGTTTCAGCTGGTTGGTGCCTAAACTCATAACCGAGCGCACACGTAATATCTGAGAAGAGTAGAGCCATGAGAACTCTATATTTGAGCGCGCGAGTTTGTGGAGAATCACACGTTTATGTATTACATTGATCTGCACTCGACATGTGTCGTTAAAAATGCCATAGAAACTGCCTCAAGTGAACTATAAAACTGAAAAGAAAGTCACGTCTGAAAGCTGCAGTCGTTTTTTATTGGTTGGACGCACTTTTATGATGGATAGATGCACTTTTATGATGGATATGCACTTTTATGATGGATAGATGCACTTTTATGATGGATAAATGCCCTTTTATGATGGATAGAGGCACTTTTATGATGGATAGATCCACTTTTATGATGGATAAATGGTGAGTCAGGGTGAGTAAATCATAGACCAATTTGCCTGTCACAGTTTTTGGCAAGTAAATCACGTGATGTGACACATCCTATTGACCCTGTTCACATTTCTGGGTTTCTCAGAAGTGGAAGGTGTCATAGTTGGGTAAACTTCTATAGCAGTGAAGGAAAGACTACATTAAATATATTTTTTTGTGTTCCAATTTGCTCAAATAGCTAAAGAAAAATGCCACAACAACGTTTTCACAACTTTCAAAAAGAGTAAAAAAATAGATAATGGCAGTCGGAAGAGAGAAAGTTGTCAACTTTGTCACAGCCGCACTATTAGAAACACCCTCACAGCAGCGTTAACTCGTTTTTGTGTAATATAATACAAATATAGTGTTATATGCGTAAATATATTTTATTATGACAGTATGTGGCAACATGTACACTAAAAGAGCATCTTCTGCACTCTAACAATGATATTGCGATATTCTAGACTCTTACATGTATCTAACGCCACACTTACTCTCACACTACAGAAGACTGTAAAATTTGTAAATTACAAATTACTTGTATTTTAATTAAATATTTTTTCACAACAGTATTTTGTATTTTATTTAAATACATTTGATGAGTAAGTATTTGTAATTTGTAATTAAATACTTTTTGATGTATTTGTACCCATCTCTGGTGATACATCTGTGTCACGTTATTGTGCCTGTGTGATCGTCGCCATAGAAATAAGGTGATATATATAAGTTATTATTATAGGATTGTGGGATAAAGGCAGTGAAGGATACATCTAAGCTGCCTTCAGAAATCCATCAGACGAAGGAGACCGGTAGTGAAACTAACATTGCATTCGGACGTGCCTTGATGCCTTCAGACCTTGGAATGAGTTCTCCGAAAGCAGCATTTATCAGTTTTCGGACGCAGCCCTGATGTACTGTGATGTAACCGACTACCGCAGCAAGCCTAACCATGTCCCTTTAGGGGCTCCGTAGAATGTGTTATTCATTTAACCGTGCCTTTACGAGTTCGGATTTAGGCTTCTGGCACATCCCTCACAAACGTTTATTAAACAAAGTGAGTTAATTTACAATAAAATATTACTGAAAGATCATTGCACTTAAAAGAAAAAGTCATGTGAACTCAATCACTGGGAACTCAAACTGAATGAGTTCTATATTTCTAGTTCCCAGCATGCTTTGCTTCAGACTCTGATAGGAGAGTGTTAAAATGAAGTGTTATTTTATGAGTTTTGCACGTGATTAATATAGGGGGAGATCTGTTAGTGTTTAATGATGTTGTGTTGGGATTTAACCCTTAAACAGGCAAGAGTAGAAAATGATAAGCAAAAAATCATTTAATGTAATTATTTTATATCATCTGGACTTAAGTAAAACATATCCAAAAGAATTTTTGAAATATTTGATATATTTTGGATTTTATGAGTTGTGACTCCCAGGTCACGTTGCCTGATTAGGGTATAAAAAAAGGACCAAGTCATTAATCTGTTAACTGTTACTGGCCCACTTGCCACTGCATGTTAAAAACAATTATATCCTTTACTACTTCTGATCTAATTTGTTGACAAATGATATATCATTCGAAAGCTTACAAACTCAAGATTCAGCCTGTGAAAACTGTTTTGAAATCGGACCTTGCCTTACCATAAAAATTGTACTTTAACCTCTTAACTGTCACTCCCTTTTTGAGAATGGACATTAATATGCACTATTCAAACTTAAATGGTTGTAATTCAAGATAAATAAATGGTTGTGGGTATAGACCTAAGTTTGGTCTTGTTTTAAAGAAAACACTCAGCAGATTATTGCTGAAGTGTAAGCACTTAAAAATATGAAAGTATGAAAAAGTTATGGAAGTTTAAATTTACAGTAAATCAAATATACTGTACTTAATATTCTTTTATATAAAATATCTATTTTACAAAATATTTTTTACTCTAAAATTAATATAAAATCAAAGTCATATATCAAACCATGTTGTGATCCAAATTTGAAGTTGATATCACAAAACTTGAAGTTCCCATGAGATTTTGTTTAGGCGTGATACCAAAAATAGCCACCGGGTGACATACATTCCATTGAATTTAATTGTATGCATTATGCCATAACAAATTAATACATTTCTGTCCAGATTAGAAAAGATTTTTCAGATTAGAAAAGGTTTTGATCATAAATTATGAAACATGATTACGCCCAAAAGGGGTGGAGCCAGAGAAAAGAATTTAAACTACCGTTTCTATTGTAATGCAACGTCCAATTTCAAAACGGTTTTCACAGGATAAATTAAATTCTGAGTTTGTAAGCTTTCAAATGATACCTAATTTATGATAACTACTAAAATATGTGATGTAATAAAAAAAGGTGATAAAAAGATATTATATTTTAGAGGATAATATTATTTTATCATTTTTTATTGACAAATAAAAAGTTTTATTATGAACTTTTAGCATGAAAACCAAAGTTTCAATTATTAAAAGTGTGTGCATCGACTTTTTGTGACAAACGCCAGAACTCCTGTTATGATGTAGATTTGTTTGAGGTGCACTCTTGTCATAGATTCATCTATTACTGTTCCTACATAATTCGTAACAAAAAACAGTGCTAAAATATCTATTTAGGAGTCTTGGACCTTTCCAACGATATATAGTTTGTCATGACTAGATTAGGATTTAATTGTAATATAGTGAATTAAAAACTCAAAATACAAAAATGGTCAAAATTAGGATTAATCCCTTTTTTATACCCTAAACAGGCACCGGGACTCAGGAGTCACATATACTGTATTTCAAAATGTGCTAAATAACAACACGAACAACATATTAATAAATTTTCTTCTTCAGCACCTTAAGACAAAGTTCACAATTAATGTTAGCAGTATTATTATTATTTTTCCAGAAGAAAAGTAAGTTTAATATATATTTACTTTCCTCAAAATCTGAATGTCCTGCACCACCGGTAGCCATGTTGGATTTAGGTCAGGCTGACTAATTTATCACAAAAAACTTAAAGCAAATCATGTGACCAGCATACTCAAGACAGACCAGGCTGTGATAAATGATCAAAGGATTTGATGAAAAAATCGTTCTTATGCCCCAAAAAAGACAATAAAATCTATGTGACTCGTGAGTCACGATGCCTGTTTTAGGGTTTAAAGGGTTTCTGTTATGTCTGAGTTTTGGGGGTTAACAAGAGTCTGTGAAAAGTCTTCAGGATGAAAATGGGCCAAAGAAGGTTCAGACTTCTTTACGCTGCTTTGATGAAAAGGCAGTATCTGCACTTGTTGATGCAGTTCTAGTTTCTCTGCTATATTCAGCGCTCGAAGTGGGCCGGTACACACTTCTCTATTTTAAGCTGTAGCGTACCCTCACTTTTAGTGCGTATACCGGCACTTCTCACATGTTGCCGGTACCAGGGACGTCACTTGACCCTTTTTCTACTTGTACACAAATTTGTGATGGCCTCAGTCCCCTTTTAAACCTCATATGAAAACGACGGCAGGAATCGGCTCCTCCCCGTCTCTCTCGATGTGTGTCCACTGGCGCGAGCGGAGTTCTTGTTTAACATAAATTTGCCTAACCTGGTTGCCTTAAATTTTTGAGTTCATTTAAACAAATAATGTGAGTTGATACAAAGAAAGAGATAACTTTATTCAACTGAAAGAAATATTACGTTATCTAGGGGTTAAACGGATCGTTGTTGATCTGTGATAAGGACAGACCGGCCCCCACGGTTCGACACGCATTTGATTCGTGGATTAATTTCAAGTTTATAATTTGCAAGTGTTTTTTCTTGCTGGTTTCCACATTCAATAGATTGTAAACCATTCCAGCACTAGAAGAGGCAAAAGAGAATTTAATTTGCTATTCGCACACTGTTATCTGTGCGCACAGCCACACACACACACACACACACACACACACACACACACACACACACACACACACACACACAGAGAGGCGTTTCAGATAGCGCACAAACTGATTCCTCTTTCGCGTTCACACAAAATGATGTCAGAATATCGGTCTCAGCAAGTATTCTCGTAAACAGTCAGTTATGTCTCAAGAGAATAAGAACAAGAGAAGGATGTATCATTATTGGACCCGTGTATTCGGTCTTAAAGTGACAGCAGTCTATAAATACCTTATATGTCATTAATGTTAATCAAACTACAAAACACAGCTTTAACAAAGATTAATCTATATTAAATTTATACAGTGAACTTACATTTATTTTACATTTAATTATTACATTTCTCTACCTGAATAATACAGTTTTACCTTACTTTATTTGTAACATTGTTAGGCTATATTTTATTTATCTCTGTGTGTAATTCGTGTATTTGTTTTTATTTTTTCACTTGCCTTTAATAATGTTTGAACTTTTATTAGTTAGGTTAATCGTTTTTGCTGTGGTATCGGAGTAGACCTATGGCGCTCTTCCACTGCATGGTACGGTACGGCTCGGTTCGGTACGGCTCACTTATGGCGCATTTCCACTGCATGGTACGGTACGGTACGGCTCGCTTCGGCTCGCTTTAAATGGTACCACCTCTGTTGAGGTTCCAAGCGTACCGTACCGATACTAAAATGTGACGTGAAAACACTCCAGATCACTGATTGGTCAGACAGAATCGTCACTACCAGCGTCATTGTATTTGCTACTCGAGACACTAAACCCGCTAGATTTAAATAGCAAGTAGACAACAGCCAACGCTGTAGCACCTGTTTTTAAAGTATTTGCTTGAAAAAAACGTCAAAATAAGAAATGGCTGAATCGTGGTCAGTGGACGAGGTGCAGACGTTCCTCTCGTTGGTGGCCGAGGAGCGGATCCGGATGGGGCAACACGGAACGAAAAATGTGCGTTTAGGCAGTAGAGGTGGCAACAATCAGTCCCACGCACTTTGAAGCGGTACTAACTGCAGTGGAAAAGCAACCGAGCTAAAGCGAACCGAACCGTGCCGTGCCGTACCGAGTCAAACCGTACCGAGCCGAACCGAGCCGTCCCATGCAGTGGAAAAGCGCCACTACTTAAAGTGTGCTTTAAGTATAATAAATGGAAAGCAAAGTTACCTTTCCCAACCACCAAAATATATTTTTTCTTGCTAACCCGAAAAATTATCCAATCCGTGACTCAAAAACCGCAATATGATCCGAACCGTGAGTTTTGTGATCCGTTGAACCACTAATGTTATCTGACCAACATTTGTGAACTGAAGATGAATTGACAAAAGATTTGTGAAAAATTGTGATAAAGCATTAAAATATTGTTTTTACAGTGCAGTGGCAAACACAATGCACTTAAACTGCTTATCAGAGAATCAACATGTAGTTATTTTGTTGTATTAAATAATGACCCAGCAGCTAATTGTGACATTTATAGCTTAGAGTAAAGGGTTTAGTGGTTTTTCATGTCACTTTTAATTATAGAAGTGGCAAATCGATAGATTCATGTTCTGTTATTATTTTAAATAGAAGAAAAAAGGAATGATTTAATATAGGGCAGATTAAACATATTGCCAATTTAGACAATGACGCTAATATAAGGTTTGTCTATATTCTAAATTAATATGAATATGAATATAATATATTAAATGTTTTTTTTAAATCTTTTAATCTTACCATCCCCCCAAAAAAGTGTGAAATATTTATTTACTGTTAATGAATCAGTTTGTACTCACATTCAACATCTAGATGAACATCAGGAGAGTGCAGACGTTCATTTCCTCTTACAGCACATTGATAGTTTCCTCTATCAGAATATCTGACTGACCGCAGATGAAGCTGATTCACTTTCACAATTCCTTCAGTGAATATCTGTGTGTTTCTGTACCAGATGAATGTTGTTTGTTCAGGCAGAGAGCAGCTGCTTTTACATGTCAGAGTGACTGAAGTTTCACTCTCTGCTGTGTCTCCACCTGCAGGTCTGACACAACAACAACAACAACATCATCATCAACAACAACAACAACAACAACATCAACAACAACTCACCTAAAAATATTTTTTTTTGATCATTTTTACGTTTTTTTGATCATTATTTATTTGGTTCTAAAGCTGCATGACTTTCTTTGTTTTTCAGAACACAAAAAGAGAAAATAATAAATAAAAATAAACGACCTGTTCGCAGTTTCACTGATACAACTGGTCCTAATGAACAGGGAATCTAGCATTAAATAAACACATTTATTTTAATCTTATTTTAATCTCTTCTGGCAGCAACATAATGTAAAAATAATGTACATCCAGCCGGTTGTTGCAAATAAACCCCAACAGGGTGATCAGGATTTGTGAACCGGTCAGAGTTTATTCTGCGATAACAACCAGCTTGATGTACATTATCCTGATTATTACACTAATACTCGCCACATACATAAATAATTAGACATGAAATAATGATTTGAGTTGAAATATTTTTCCAGCTAATTAAACACAAAGCTTCCATGAAGAAAAAGTTCCTATAATCAGCTTTGAGCCGAGAACAACAAACAAGTTCAAACATTTAGGTGGACATTTAAAGATAATGTATCATATCAGTCATATCACTTTTTACACAGCATTAATAATGACGGAGACATGAAATATTGATTTAAGAAACCGTTTAAAATCATACCTGATTATTATCTTACAACCCATTACAATTAACAAAGAAATAATTCTAGCAACAAGACAATCACTTCAACAATATTACTGTAAGTCTACTATTACAGTGTTGCTATTGACGACGGACATTATCATTATCAGTTTTTAGAAGTCTGGTTTTGACACGAGCCTCTGTCTTGAATAAAATAAACACATTGTCAATACCTATGTGATAAAGTCAGATATGCCAATCCTTTTATTGTCAACTGGCATTGCAAACAATGAATAAAACAAAAACAAAAAGAAATACTTCAAACTTAACTTTCTACTAATAAACTAAATATTTCCTTCAAAACAAACTGTAACGGGCACGAGCACAGTCCAGCACAGCACACTCAACACGGCACGGCCAAAAAGTGTGTCTGACCTTCCATTGCGCCTGTAACTCATCATCACTTGGCTTAAATGCACTACAAATAGTCATACGCCCTTTAGTGTCAGCTTTTACATCTGACTCTTGGACATGTTGATTTCAGAAGTAATGAAAGTTACTAGTTGAAGCTAATGTGGGCTTCATGTGAATTATAATTATAATGTATTAAAAATGCACATATGTAAACTGAATGAAGCTTTATACAGTCAGGATGGGAAATGAACACTCGTCACCAGCCAAATACTGGAACTTTAGGACAATAGCTGGTTATTTTGCTTCATCTGCCAGTCAGGAGCCTTGTCCAAATATTCACACTTGCGGTCTTGGCCACTTGAGAGCACGACTGTCCCATGTCTTAAAATGTCAAACTGCAGTTCCCTTAATGCACACTAAACCCACACTATCTCCAATACCGCTTCAGAGCGTTATTCAAGGCTAAGCGTATCCCATCATGCATTATGTTCGGAAACTCATGTGCCCTGAAATCGCAAGATGTCGAGGAAAACATTCCACCGTAGTTTAAATTAATTAGATGCATATAATTTGGTAGTAAAACAAAGTGTTGCACATTTTTTTGGTGTAAAGATGAGTCTGGTTTGTGTAAAGATGAGTCTGGTTTGTTTAGGCCTATTTTGCACAACATTTGCAATTTGCTTCTGTTAGTTACATAGCGACTACTGAACAGACATTATATTGAAAATATAATAAATAAAAGCTTATCAAAAGTTCTACACACACTTGCAGTCTTCAGACCTACTTGAACACTTGGGCCAAATAGAGGAAATACGTCATGCAAGTAGACATTTTGTGCATTCACAAAAAACAAAAAAAAACAATCCGCACGCATATCAAACACACTGACTTGTTTAGCAATTTCAATGTAACGGAAATTGAACTAAGATCATCTAAATCCACTTTTGAGGCCAAAGCATTTCAACAAACATTTGGACTCAAAATCTGTTTATTATATAATTCATTGGATGATATCAGTAACATGGAGGCTTAAGACTCAATACACAATAAGCAAAAACACATTTATCTGTGACATATTCATATCTGATAGGATGCCATGTCACACTTTAGAAACATATCACCATACCCTGATAGCACACGTACATCTCAGAGACGTCTATTTGATGTCCATGTTTTCATCTGGAAGACGTATTTTAAGTGTTATAACGCTTTGTAAATGATGACAAATTGTTAGATGTAAATGTGGTAATTTTTGCTCTGAAAGTTCAAAATACTAGAAGTGAAATTGAATCCTAGTGACTTGAAACTCAGTTTTACACCACTGCGCATGCGCGTAACAGCGTCCAGTACGTGTTGGATCTGATCCAGCTACGTCATTGTGCTACAGGCAGCAGCGAGGACCTCTTGCTCCTTTGGGCTGTGATTATGGGCGTGTTTCAACCGAACCAGGAAAGAAAATGCCTCTGCACTCAATTGGATAGACCAACAACCAATCAGAGCAACGGAGTAAGTGACGTATGTTTTTCATTCATGTTTCCGATCGACAAATGCCTTGATCGCAGTTCTCTGTTCCTCTTTTAAAATTAACCAATATATAACAGACGCGATGGCGGAATCTATACATGATGTTTCATAAACAAAGTTTGGGAGGAGCACGTTCAATCAATCCAATCAACTTGTCATCAAAAAATTACCATGCATGTCTACCCTACCAGCATGAGAGGAAACATATATTTATTCACTCTGTCAAATCACCTAACATTCCTTGACAGTTAAATTCTCAGCATCCCTCCACTCACTCTTGGCTTGTTCTTCCACAGCCTGGAATACGGGGGGGACTACTTTTGCTTACAACTACAAGGATTTTCGCCCAGCTGGAACCAAACCAGAGTGTGATTGTCCATAATCATAAAAAAAAATTAAAAAGTAGATATTTCAATTCACATCCTTGATGGGACGACAAAACATGCGAAGTGGGCACGGCCACTTTTACTAAAACGACTATCACTCTTGAACGGAATGAGATAATTTCACCAAACTCTGTACACCTGCGGATTGGCTCAGTCTGTGGTCGTGTGAAAAAAGAAGCAGCGACTGCCCACTTCGTGGTGCTATAAAATTATTATTTTTTAAACATGAAAACGTCTATAACTATGCAACAGTCAGTCCGATTGACTTGAAAACTTGCAAGCGGTGTCTTGGTCCAAGGTGCCGTGATTGTCTCTGAGGACGTTTGCGTATCACGAAAAACACGGCCGCCATCAGCCAATGACGTTTGAGCACCATTCGGACAAGGTTAACAGTAGGGCTGGGTATTGACACAAATTTCACAATTCGATTCGATTCGATTGCAGTCCCATCTTGGATTTCTCAAGTACAGTCGAAATACAAACTGCTGCAACCTATTTCTTGATATTTGCTTGGCGAAATTGCTAGCCAATTTTCATCATACATTTCCCACAATTATACACCACATTCCTTGTTTCGGTTTTACAGAGTTTAATATATTTTTTTTAGATCGTTCATTCATTCATTCATATAGTAGGCTAGGCTAGCGTCGTAGGGGTGAAACTGCACACGATGGCAGACAGTGCTAATATTGTCGACCTGATTTTGGCGAAGCCATTTGAAAGTGTTCCTTACGAGGAAAAACTTAGAATTAAACAGCAGGGCAGATCAACACCGAAGATTGATTTAGTGCAAAAGATAGGGAAAAGTAACAGATCTTTTCAGCTCTCCTGGTATGACAAAGTTAGCTGGCTGACTGGAAGTGCTGTGACAAATAAAATGTACTGCTGGCCATGCCTCTTGATGAAACCATCTCACGGATGTGTTGTTTGGTCAAAGGTGGGGTTTGGAGATCTGAATAACTTTGACAGGGCATATAAAAGACATGAAAAGAGCAATGAACATGTGAATGCATGTGCAAGATTAAGTTGCATGGGCAGGATCAGGGTTGAGCATGCAATCAATGAAGGTGCTCGCATTCAAGTGGCTAAACATAATGAAACAGTCAATCAAAACAGGGCCTTCCTAAACCGGCTTATTGATGTGACATCCTTGCTTGGCCAGCAGGAGCTGTCATTTAGGGGACATGATGAGAGTAGTGAATAAACCAACAAGGGGAATTACAGGGAGTTCACAGAAACATTAGCTAAATATGACTCTGTCCTGTCCACACAATTCGAGTCCTCAACTGTATTTTCTGGTATGTCCCATACTATTCAAAATGACTTGATCTCTGCCCTTGCAGCCACCGTTTCTGATCAGATCAGAGATGAAATTCAGGATGCTCCCTTTTTTGGAATGCAGGTGGATGAAATAACTGATATATCCTGCCGTGCCCAACTCTCTGTCATTGTTCGCTATGTGGATAGTGCAGGTAAAATTCAGGAGCGCTTTATTGGATTTTTTTATGTTTCTGGGGGGCGAGATGCCCAGTCCGTTTTTGATATATTAAATGAGAACATGCAGGGCTACAATTTTAAGGATAAGCTTGTGGCACAGACCTATGATGGGGCTGCTGTCATGGCTTCAGATCTCAATGGTCTGCAGGCCAAAGTGAAAGCAATAGCCCCCAGTGCAATGTTTGTGCATTGCTATGCACACAGACTGAATCTGGTGCTGTCACAGAGGGCTAAATGCTTGCCTGAGTGCAGAATTTTTTTTGCATCACTCTCTGGGTTTACCACATTTTTTTCAAAATCCACAAAGAGGACATCTTTTCTGGAGTCTGCAGGCTGTTCAAGGTTGCCCAGAAACGCTCAATGGAATTTCACATCACGGATAGTGAGCACTGTGGCAAACAATTATAATGGCCTCCTGCAGACATTTGAGAACATCATTGCAGATACGACAATGGATGATGATACACTGGATTGTGCCAAAGGCTTTGTGAGGAAACTGGAGGATTTTGAGTTTGTGTTCTTGTTGTACACATGAACAAATCTTCTCTGAGACTGCTGTGGTCTTTGATATTGTCCAGCAAAGGGCGATGGATGTTCTTTACTGCAAGAAAATAATTGAGTCTCTTCTTGCATTTGTCAAAGAGAAGAGGTCAGAGGGGGCTTTCCAAGCTGTTTATGCCAAAACAGCAGATCTCACATCAGACCCACGAGATGAGCCCATGAGAAAGTGCCGTCTGACCCAATTGCAGGATCCCCAAGAGCGATACAGAAATCTGTACATGGCCATCCTTGATAACATCTTGGAGCAGATTCCTCGACGTTTTTCAAATTTGGAAAGTATGCTCTTCTTAGAATTAATCAATCCAGGGAAATTTGATGACATGAGACAGGTATTTCCAGAGGAGGCCTTCCAAAGTGTCCTGAAAAGTTATGGCCATCACTTTGATTCAGGGAGACTGAGGTCAGAACTTCAAGTCCTGTATTCAGATCAGGACTTGCAGGGTAACAGGGGAAAGCTGTGTGATTACTTGGTGTTCCTTAAAGACATGGAGTTGGACAGTGCAATGCCTCAGCTTTACAAACTGTTCTCATTAGTGGCAACAATTGGAGCTACATCTGCAGGTGTAAAAAGGAGCTTCTCCTGTTTAAAGCGGCTCAAGTCTTACACCCGTAACACATGGGCCAAGGCCGTTTAAGCAGCCTAGCTCTGCTGGCCATTGAGACACTGGTCAAGTCACTGGAAAAGACGCCTAGTTGGTACAACAGGGTCACAGACCATTTTCTTGAAAAGGAACGTAGGGCAGAATTTACTTTTAAATAAATGGACAATTTTATGATGTAGGCCGAAAATGAGCTTCCCCTCTTTGACAGACCAGTAGGCGCCACTGGATCTGAGTCGGGGCAAACTATAATATCTTACAGCCTCCATCGCTCCCCCTGTTCCTCCTCCCCCTTGGACTGTTTTGGTGCGTCTGGAAGCCGCTCTTTTGAGGGGAGACTATGTCACGATCCCAGTTCTGTGTCTTTTGTTTTGTATGGACTTTTATGTTGAAGTGTATTCTCTGTTCTCATTGTGTGTGTCATTCCCTTCCTGTGTTTGGTTTCAGTTTCTCCTGGTTTATGTGTAAGTTTCTATAGTTACCGTCATTAGTTCCAGCTGCTGTTAATTGTCTACTCATTGCTCTGTGTGTTTAAGCTCTTTGTTTTCAGTCATTCTTTGCTAGTCGTTGTTTTGTGTTGGATCATGTTCGTGTTTGTGTTTTGAATTAGTAGTTCTTGGTGTCCCTGTATTTTCATGTGGAGTCTTTTTATTGAAGTGTGCTTGCAAGTGGATTTTCTCTCTGCGTTGTCCCTCTAACACACGGTTTAGAAGATGGTTTTACAATGTCTTCCCTCATTATTTACATTTTTATAATTTTGAAAAAAACATGTGTCAGTGTAGCTTTAAATTTAACAACCACATTGTAAAAGAATATTACATTATTTTAACCAGTAATGAAAAACATTATGAAAAATACAATACCCGGCACATTACAGTAATGAGAGTTGGGTGTAAAATGTGCAAAATATTCATGACAATGAAACCAAAGACTTTCTGACAATGTTCAGATTTAATGTATTTAGCAATAAAATCACACAGTATAACAAGAGAAGAGGAAACATCTGTTCTGCATTGACTGTACAAAGCGAGAGCTAAAAGGCCTTTGAATATTACAGGTATCCGTGCGTTCGTGTGTGTAGAGTGTGTGTGTGAGTGTGTGTTTGTGATACTGAAAATCAATTCAGATCATCATAAAAGAGCTCACTGTAAACCCAAATCAATTCATGTCTAAACAGTAAAACAATCCCATAAATGTGTAAAAGTGAAATCAAGAGGACAATGAGATGGGAACATGACCTGAGCTGGACTCAAATCCAGGTCTCCCATCAGCATCAATAGGAAGCGGCTCCGATCACATGTTCTTTACTTGACTGAGCTGTAGATCACATCCTCAGATCTGGGGAGAAATTAAACAAAAATGTTAATGTGGCATTTCAAGAGATGACAATCCATCATCTCAACCTTAACTTTGGTTTGAGAAATGGGGGAAAATTTTTTTTTCGATTTGAATCATACATTTGGGGACTATGGTGATACAAAATAAATAATAATAATAATTTTGAAAATAATTAAGTTGAATATAATGATAAATTCTGCCAAAAAGAATAGCAGGCTACTAAACTATGTATAACAAAAAGATGTCTTACTTTTTTATTGTTTAAGAGGGGCCGATTGGCAAAACTTGAGAGAATAATTTTATAAAGTCAAAAATGTTCACTATTAATGTTTTGTGTGTAAATAAAATTGAAATAAAGTGAGACTCAATTTCCAATGTAGAAACAACATAAAGACAGTATATTTTAAATAATTGTTTAATAGCGTCTTTTTATGAATGAAGGCCAGTATCACTGATATTAATATACTGTAGCTACTGATCTCTCGATTAAAATAATTTTTCCCCCCAAATTTTAAACATTAGGCTTAAAAAATATAACAACTTTTAATTTAAGTGACCTTTAAACAATCCTCACTTAAACCCATAATAAATGTCATATTTACCTGTGGCTTTCCTGCCTTAACAAGTACGAAATATACAGAAATTGAATAAGGTTATCAAATAGTCCGTACTGCATAAATTATAAATTACATATAGATGAATCCTTATTAAAGCTAAATGTTCTGTAGTCAAGAGTAGTGAGTGAAAATCACTCACTACTCTTGACTACAGAACATTTAGCTTTAACTGTTCCCTTTGTTCTTTGGTTAACTTTACTGACAGAGAGAATTAGTGGCTGCTGTCACTTTAAGATCTGCCACTGACAGGATCTAATCTGTCAGGATTTAATTTTCTCATTTACTCTTGACTTTTCATTTAAGATTTTATTTAACTCATTTAAGACTGTTCTTGTGAGGATACTCGACAAAACGGGCATTTTGGTTGCCCGGGCAACTGCCCATATGCCCTTCTCGACTCACGTTGCCCTTCCGAGAAAAAAGAAGAAAAAAAAGAAAAAAAAATCGTACAATGGATGCAGAGTTTCACGTAGGCCTAGATAAAAAAAATATAAAAAAATCGCAAAGCCTCATTCACTTCCATTCGGGCACCGAAAGTGAAAGTCAGTAGGGGAAGGGCAAACTCTGTTTACGTGGCTGCAGCGCTGCACGCGACCGGTGTAGCAGTCGATTCTGTTCCCTACCGGAATTCCTGTACCCTTTACGCAATCATACTACAAATCATGCATAGTTGCCCAGTTACCATACGTACCATCAGAACTAAATACGAGCAAGAAGCACAACTGAATGTACGGGAAGCCAAAAGGTTAAAAAAGGATTGTCAGAGCAACTGCCCCTCAAAATTCCTGTGCACGTCCCTGTGTCTGACAGTTGTAAGTCTTCTAGTAGCTGTGCCAAATGAAATCTGAATCATTCCCTTCCGAATCTTGCAGAGACGGAGAGCGTGAGTAGGAGCTGTCTATGAGCTACGAGTAGGAGCAACTTTTGCTAAGTATTCTGATGAATTATTTTGTCATTTTGCCTCCACGTCCCCCTGGATAACCCGCGAGCTTCTCCTCCTGTGGAGAGTCGCGTGGTTATGACGCAATCGTTAGCCTATTTTTACAAAAACTGCTTCTACGGGGCCATAACGCAAGCTACAAGGTAATGGAGCCTTTTATACATTGTCGTGTTTCTTTAGAAATAAATAATGGTCAAATGGAGTCTTTAAACGCCTCAGGTGTAAAGTTATTCGCTGTCAAAGTGACACCAAAATGAATGGGAGTCAATGGAATGCTAACAACAGGTGATGGCTTGTTAGCCAAAGGAGGCCTTCGGGGGTGATACGGAATTCGAGAGCTCGATTACCCCCCTGCTATTTTTAGAGTGTGGACGCGACGTTCCTGGAAGCGGTAGCACGCATCGGCACAGGCTCTCTGTGTCCTGCTCCTCCAAGGCGATGACAGTGTGCGAAAAAAAAAAAAAAAATCATAGCAAACGAATTTGAAAGTGGGGGGGATGTGTCCCCCCTGTCCCCATAGGAAATTATACCCGTGATCTCAACAACACAAAACAAGAGCTCTGATTAAGAACTGAATATGTTTTATTTGAGTTTAAATGAATCGTTTCTCACCTGTTGGCTTCAGACGGATGATGCGTCTCAATGCAGTCGTACACTCTAAAAACTCCTGGGTTATTTCTTCAACCCATTTTCTGGGTTATTTGTGTTGGGTTAAAATTATGGGTTATTTTTTCAGAGAGTAACCATTTTCTGGGTTATAGGGCTAATATTTTGACCCAATTTATGGGTTGTTTGGGTTTCTGGGTTATTTTTCAAAGAGTAACCCATGTTCTGGGTTATAGGGTTGGCTTTCTCTCTCTCTCGCTCTCTCTCGCAGTTGTTCTGGAATTTTCTCACAACAGTCGTTTGAAATAACCGTCGCTTCGCGCTCGATCCGTTTTGGCCTGTGCTTCATCGGTGCAACTTCATCTATATTCAAGGTAAGAGAGTATTTTCAGTGTTGATGTAATGTTAACTTTTCTGTGTCCATGTCCCTGTTGCTAGTTTAGCACCATTTGCAAAAAAAAAAAAAAAAAAAACCTTGCTACGTTGAGACTAGCGTTAGCCGTGGTAATTCTGTGGTTGGCATGTAGCCGCGGCTATCACGACAACATCTAGGACAACTCGAGGTAATGTTATCGCACACCGGACGCGATTTTGAACACGGTCCTGAGCCGTTGCTGGGTGCCGCGGACAGACCGCCGGTGTGTGTGTGTGTGTGTGTCCGTTACACTCATAGAGAATAATGTGTTCGAATTTTAAAGACGCGGCGCTGCGCTTCGCGTCCGGTGTGCGAGCCTCTTGAGAGAGTGCACGTCCGGTGAGCGATACCTCGAGTTGTCCTAGACGCGACGCGGCGCTTCTCGTCCGGTGTGCGAGCCCCATAGCCGCGGCTACAGAGCGACGAGGCAACACAATAGTTGAGTTATGTTTACCAGCTGTGCCGTGCTTATCATATTATACAGTGCTCTACTGGCTGAAGTAGTTAGAGTTAAAGAAGCGGGTCAAGTCTTCAAATTGTTGCTAACCTCTATATTGCTATGTTTTCTCCAGGTCATTTTGAATGGACAGTTTTGTCGCTGATAAGCTAACTGAGTGGCAGCTGTCTGAGCTGACAGAGAATTTTAGAGGTGAGCATTTTACTCTTATTGCCCTTATATCATCTCTCTATACCTACATTTTTTTGTGTCAGTGCAAGATTTTGTGAAAGTCACAACTTCTTCGACAGTGGGGTATGTACAACCCTAAAATATTATTGTGCCTTGTCTTTAAGCTGTTATGCATAAGTATGGGCTGTCATTACACTTTTTAATTAAAGAAAATATGTCATTCACACAAAATGGGTAATGTTAATGCTGCAAAAGAACCACATTAGTTAACTAGCAATTTGGGCCATAAAAAAAAAAAAAAAAAAAAAAAAGCCACTGCATTACCTTAAAGTGATTATTTGTTAGCTTGATAATGAAAGAGTGTCTGGTGAGTGGTTCACAATTGTCTCGACTTATTAACAATACTCATGTTGTCTTGTTTTCTGTCTTTCAGATAGATGAGGAGGCATTTCTTCTCTTTGATGAGGACACTATCAAAAATCTTGTCCCCAAAGTTGGCCCCAGGCTTAAATTCCTGAGGCTCTTCTGAGAATTGCTGTTTATTTTTCTATTTTTTATTTCTAATATTGTTATTACAGTGTGACCTAAAATAAATATGAAAATAAACATGTCCAAGTGTGTGTTTTTTCTTATAGATTTTTATTTAATGCAATAAAAATGTAAAAGTGCTTGAAGTGTGTAATATAATGTAAAACAAAGTTTTATTTTCTGAAATAAGGCATACTGGGATAGTGACCCAAGTTAGGTTATTTTCTCTCCTCTTCTTCCTGGAGAAAACATGTTTTGTTAGAAAGTAATGAAAAGTAATTTATTTGTAAGAAACATTTCTTTTTTGTAAGTGGTTTAAGTTCAACAAATGTTGCATTTATGTTAATTTTTGAAAAGAATTTAATGCAGGAACTGCTCAACATTCACTCACTTTATGAACACGATGATGATGATGATGATGAAGATGATCAGTCCTCCACATCCCGCCACGATCCCAGAAACTGTGAGCAGAGCATCTCTCTGAACCCCTGAAACAAGATGATCATGAAGATCATTTCACACGTGAGACAGATGAAACTGAAAGAGTGTCTGATTATAGAAAATACCTTTAACAGTGAGTGAAACAGACGCTGATCTCTGAGATCCATGTTTATTCTGAGCCTCACAGTAGAAGCGTCCACTGAAACTGGAGTTAAAGCTGGAGATGCTGAAACTCTGTCCAGATCCAACAGCTGAGGTTTCATTCTCCTTAAACCAGCTGAAGTTCAGAGCAGGAGGGTTTGAGTCACTGATGCAGTTCAGAGTCACTGAATCTCCCTCCACTATTACACCAGACGGACTGACCGACACTGACGTATTTTGGGGGGGGATCTAGAGGTAAAACAATAAGCTTTTTATTCATATATCATCGTATATATATCATTTGTAGAAAGGTAAGTTGGACTTGAAGAAAAGAAAAATGTCATAAATGTTTTTATTAATCTGGTATTGCAACAACTAATAATTGCATTTCAGCCACAAAACAACACAATTTAGATGTAGATTTTAAATGTTATTGTAAGCCATTTTAGCTTTTTTAGATTCACACCAGGACCTTGAGAAAGCTATACATCCATTTTCATGAGCCCTCCAAAAAGAATTGGACTCTGCTAAAACATCTATACTGTAATAAAATATTTGCAGTATGTGTTTAGTTAGAATACATAGTTAATGAATGTGTAATTGTCTGTCAGATGCAGTCAGATCGTGTAGTTACAGCTTCCTCCAGCAGGGGGTTTACGAGACCAAGCTAAACAGCCAAACTGCTCTCTGATTGGCTGGTTTCAGGTTAAAGACATGCAGGCCACTCCCCTAACACTTTACTGCTGTTGTTCACAGACCTAGACCTACTCACACACGACACTGATGCTGACAGCAGGAGAAGGCAGATGTTCATGTCCTCTGACGGCACAGCTGTATCTGCCAGAATCACTGCGGACTGACTGAAACTGAAGGATGTCGCTGGTGAACTTTAAAGCCTGTCCATTTTTGTACCAGATGAATCTGTCTGTCAGATTGCAGGTGGTTCTACATGTCAGATTGAGCGTTTCTTTCTCCAGCACCAGCTGTGGAGCCTGAACCTGAAGGCCTGGAGGAAACACATCTTTCTGTCCTAAAAATAATAACTTTTTGTTAAATAAATGATGGAAATGAAGGACGGAAGTGGATTACCAGAAACATGAAGTTGAATTCCTGGTACTCCAGTCCATTTTTCTTTATCAGTTGCAGTTACTAATCTGAAAAAATACTCTTTCTCATCATTTTCAGTGACGTTGTGCAGTCTGAGGACGGCAGTTTTGTTTTGTCTGTCTTCAATGTATTCAACCCTGTCTTTATACTCTGGATATTCTTTTAAACTTTTGATCACATCTGGTTTCTTGATCCAAAATGTATCTGTGAGATTATACTGCTGAGGGAATCTATATGTGCAAGACATGTTTACTGAGGATCCTTTAAGAGCACATATTGATTTAGTTTCATAAATCACACTCCAGTCTTCTCCAAAAACTCCTGAAACACAAAATACAAAGAAGATAGATGGTCAAGTATGAGTTATGTGTAAATGCAGCTAAATAAAATCTATCACTTGTTGCTGGAGAGATGACACACAGTGAGAGAAGTGTGAAAAGTCCTGCAGAAGGGTGTTGCAGAAAAGCATAAATGATTACGCTGACACAGAACTGTGAAAAGCGAACACATCCACAGGCGCTTTAAGCGATTTCAGCCATTTTGTCAGCGTAACCACACGCTCTCACCAAAGCCCCGTCTTCTACGTGTCAACCAACCCAATGTCAGCTAAAATGACTGACAGACTGATTCTGTTTCTGATTGGTGGACCGTAAAATAGATAAATAATGCACTCTTTAAAAAACACATAAAAAATCTTACAGCTCTATAACAACTGTGACTCACCGGATGTCAAGAGCAGAAAGATTAGAGAGAGAAGAAGAGTCATGCTGGCAGACAAACATATAAATACACACATCCACTTCATGCACTCCATACCTATAATAAAGCTTCTGAAAATAGTTTGTTTTTGTCTTTGGTTAGTACAAAAATAATTATTCTTAAGTGCTGCTCAGAAACAGTTTTAGTGACTCATCGACACCCAAAGGACTGATAAGATCAGGGTGTCATGGAGGTGTTGCACTGCTGACCTGTGGTCACATTTCTCATGCATGCTAAGAATAGTCTCAAGCAAGATTAAACCTTTTCTCTGGACAACAATTTCTCTTCTTTTTGCAACATCAGATTGTTGTGTCTTTAGTGTTCCCACAGCATGTCTACACCAGCTTGAGACTGTCTACACTGGACGTGATGAAGCGACCATTGCTAAAACCATTTGTCCCTCATGTCAGGAGTAGCACGTACTTGTCAGAAATAAAACGGGGTGTTAGTTTACTGTTGGAGATTTGTCGTGTCACGATGCTTCGTGCCTCATCCAGTGTAGACACTATGGCTGATTATTATGGGCCCACATCTGGTACACTTGGATTCCACACGGCCCAGATGTGGACCGGATCTGGGCCGACACTATGTTGCTGTCTGGGTTCTATTGGCTTTTGTTGCTTCACATCTGGTGTAACAATAAGTCAACAGGACTCAAACACTAACAATGAATGAGGGCTTTACAGCTTCTTACATTGCCCAGCTGGCCTTCCACCAAATCACATCATAATACTATATATCTTCATGTTTGCATACTTCACATTAATCAATTTAGTGTCTCTTGAACTTATTTACCAAGCTTAAAATGCAGCATCCTGTGAAATAAGGGTCCACTAAGGCCCTGTGTGGTATAACCTGCTCCAAGCGACCAACACACAAACATTTTGTCCCAAAAGCTATTTATTTCTTCTCTTTCATAGTCCTACAAGTTACAAACTCAAGTAATATGTAAAAACTCTCATACCTTGTTCGCAGCAGCTTTCTTCACTAGTACTCAGAGCAAATGGAGAGTTTGAAGACTGAACAGACGTATTAAGCAGGGGTTGTATATGATAGCATTTCCTGACTCTATGCAAGCAAGGGTCAACCATGTTCACACACACAATAGGCTTTTTACACACTTGCTTTTTACACATGAACAAGTTAATTCTGGGTCATTCTAAACCCAGCATAAACTGAATCCTGAGTTATCTTGCTTAACGTTTAACACTGCTCTTACTGTACCCGGAGTTAACAATTAAGAATAACATTTTTATTTGCATATTTGTGATGTCAATGTCTTTGAATGCTATAGCATTGCGCATCTTCATGTTACACATGCTGCATTTCGGGATGACAAAACGTGACTTTCTACTTGGAGCTGTTTGTGTCGTAGATCAGCATTCTACCCTAAAAGTGATCGGGCAGATCAAACCGTAAGTCGTAGAGACATGAAACTTCGAGGGATGGTAGTAACCACCCCATCTACAACGTCACTAAAGCTCACCCTAATCGGCCTGATGGTGGCGCTACAGCGATCAAAAGTATGAAATCGCTCATAACTCCTAAACCATTAGTCGCAGACTCAATTGTCTTATATCATCAGAAACATTGGCTCAATACAAACAAGCGTCTCATGTTCATGTCTCGAATTCAATCGTCGCTCTTTTTGGGTATGTTGGATTTCCAGAAAAACCTACTTTTGCTTACAACTACAAGGATTTTCGCCCGGCTGGAACCAAACCAGTGCAGAAAGATTTTCTGGAGTCTGATTGTCAATAATAAAAATAAAATAAAAAGGAGATATTTTGATTCACATCCTTGATGGGACGACAAAACATGTGAAGTGGGCACGGCCACTTTTACTAAAACGACTATCACTCTTGAACGGAATGAGATAATTTCACCAAACTCTGTACACCTGCGGATTGGCTCAGTCTGTGGTCGTGTGAAAAAAGAAGCAGCGACTGTCCACTTGGTGGTGCTATAAAATTATTATTTTTTAAACATGAAAACGTCTATATCTACGCAACAGTCAGTCCGATTAACTTGAAAACTGGCATGCGGTGTCAAATACCAAATACTTATAATAATTTTTTTTTTTAAGTAGGTATTTCCATTCATTTGTGTTTGTGTGTAAATGAATTACAGTATTTTAACCAGTAATGAAAAACATGAAAAATACAATACCCGGCACATTACAGTAATGAGAGTTGGGTGTAAAATGTGCAAAATATTCATGACAACGAAACTAAAGACTTTCTGACAATGTTTAGATTTAATGTATTTAGCAATAAAATCACACAGTATGACGAGAGAAGAGGAAACATCTGTTCTACATTGACTGTACAAAGCGAGAGCTAAAATGCCTTTGACTATTACAGTGTTCGTGTGTGTGTGTGTGTGTGTGTGTGTGTGTGTGTGTGTGTGTGTGTGTGTGTGCGTGTGTGTGTGTGTGTGTGTGTGTGTGTGTGTGTGTGTGTGTGTGTGTGTGTGTGTGTGTGTGTGTGTGTGTGTGTGTGTGTGTGTGTGTGTGTGTGTGTGTGTGATACTGAAAATCAATTCAGATCATCATAAAAGAGCTCACTGTAAACCCAAATCAATTCATGTCTAAACAGTAAAACAGTCCCATAAATGTGTAACGGTGAAATCAAGAGGACAGTGAGATGGGAACATAACCTGGGATGGACTCAAATCCAGGTCTCCCATCAGCATCAATAGGAAGCGGCTCCGATCACATGTTCTTTACTTGACTGAGC
The DNA here is from genome assembly GCF_965113295.1 of Leuciscus leuciscus. Taxonomy (NCBI): domain Eukaryota; kingdom Metazoa; phylum Chordata; class Actinopteri; order Cypriniformes; family Leuciscidae; genus Leuciscus; species Leuciscus leuciscus. The sequence continues at coordinate 50,524,705 of NC_138727.1, read as the reverse complement.
TGTAGATCACATCCTCAGATCTGGGGACAAATTAAACAAAAATAATGTGGCATTTCAAGAGGTAACAATCCATCATCTCAACAACACAAAACAAGAGCTCTGATTAAGAATTGAATATGTTTTATTAGAGTTTAAATGAATCGTTTCTCACCTGTTGGCTTCAGACGGATGATGCGTCTCAATGCAGTCGTACTCTTCAGTCTTCATGTCTTTGTTCTTGAAGTGATGGACACTGGCATACTGAACCTCTGTAACATCTGCAGAGTCTGTTTCTGTTTGTTTCTTTGCGTTAATGTTGGAATACAGATCATCCCTCTGATTGGCTGATACTAGTGAATACAGTGGATCGTCATTGGTCGAAGCCGTTTCTGCTGATCTGTCAATGTGATCCTCCTGCAGTTTCATCAAATAAAATATCAGACAGATATAACAACAGATCGATCATTCAGAAACACAGTGACTGTGAGTTACATGCATGATGTTTTCCAGATTGTCTTCATATCAAATATTTGGCAGTACATGATCTTGTAAGTCTTGAATTTTCTAGTTAAATATAATATCATGTCATTGTAGATTCAGGTATGTATTATTATCAAACTTGCCTGATTTTGTCTGATAACTTCAGCTCCACCGTCTCTCCTCTTCTTCCTGAGGAAACATGTTTTTGTTCGAAAGTATTGAAAAGTAATTTATTTGTAAGAATCATTCATTTTTGATAGAGGCTTAAGTTCAACAAATGTTGCATTTATGTTAATTTTTTTTAAGGAATTTAATGCAGGAGCTGCTCAACATTCACTCACTTTATGAACACGATGATGATGATGATGATGATGATGATGAAGATCAATGCTCCACATCCCGCCACGATCCCAGAAACTGTGAGCAGAGCATCTCTCTGAACCCCTGAAACAAGATGATCATGAAGATCATTTCACACGTGAGACAGATGAAACTGAAAGAGTGTCTGATTATAGAAAATACCTTTAACAGTGAGTGAAACAGACGCTGATCTCTGAGATCCATGTTTATTCTGAGCCTCACAGTAGAAGCGTCCACTGAAACTGGAGTTAAAGCTGGAGATGCTGAAACTCTGTCCAGATCCAACAGCTGAGGTTTCATTCTCCTTAAACCAGCTGAAGTTCAGAGCCGGAGGGTTTGAGTCACTGCTGCAGTTCAGAGTCACTGAATCTCCCTCCACTATTACACCAGATCCAGTTATGGACACTGAGACGCTCTTTGGAGGATCTACATTAAATATATATATATAAAATATGAAAATAATTACTTTATTTATGTCATGACCTTCCATTATCTTTATTATATTACTGAAGTTTATCTTTAAGTAGAAATCAAAATGAAAAAGGTGCAAATCTACATCTGAACTGGTGCAAAATTAATAAAACAATATTATATTTACAGATTTATCAACTAAAGATTCATTAAAAAAAAGTAACTAAACACAAATTCATGTTTTAATGGACAATGGTACGTTACTTTCAGAAATTAGCTGTTTTTTTTACAGCAAGGTTTTACAGTGCATCTACACCACTTCAATCCCACTAATCCACCAATTAACTAGAAGTCTTTCTAGAAAATGAGCATATTCTTGGGACCTTATGTGAATTCTATAACAAATTAGATTATGGAATAAAAGCTCCTGGTGTGACAGGTACATTAGAGCTACAATTAGCATCAAGCTTCATAACACAATTTAAAAGACTAATATTACACTTTAACTCAAAACTCACTTTAAACAATCATTGAGTTTTTGTATTAACTTCCGATCGCGATCTAATGTGGATTTTAATCATAATGATGTTGAAATATGTTATTTTAGCCTTGTATATGCATGTATCGTAATCGTGTGTTTATTAGCTTCTTGTTTCACGTGTAGAAATGTTTCTTTGGGTTTGTTCTTCCCGAAGCTCAGAACGAGGAAGTGTACAGGACAGTGTCATGCAGAAGAGCAGAGAATATGATCACGTAAGATGATTGACAGCTGTACAGCGAATGAGAGAGCGCTGAGATCATAACTGACACAAAGCAGAAAGAGGAGAGACAGAGCTCGCTCTAAACGCTCAGCTCTTCAGATCACATAATTCAGTGGGAAATCAATAGAAATGGTATTCTGTATGACGAAATATTTTGCATACGTGAGAATAAATCAATATTTCTCCCAATATTCGCACTTTTGCACTAAGAGCCGTAACAGATGCTGTTCAGTGAAGCTGTGAACACAATAAACCAGAGCAGACGTGACTGAATATGAGTGCGTGTTTTTATTCTGTTCAAAATATCAAATATTACAGATCGATTACTTTACACTCCTGACATAAATTAAGAAATGAATGTCATTGCAACCTAGTTTTATCATAAACAGTGGTCAAATATCGAAGCTGGAGTCTTTAATCTTTCTAATGATACTCAGTTTGTCCAGATCAAGTAAGAGTGATGTTTTAACGTGAGGTGAATGTTGAACAACAATAATCTGGGGCCGTCGGAGATCTTGTAAAGGGGTTAATGTCTAATAAACAAAAATGTCATGCAGTCTGGTCCTGAAATTACCAAACAAATCTGAACTAAATTCTGAATAATCTGTGAACTATTTCACTAATATTAATGAATCAGTTTGTACTCACATTCAACATTAAGATGAACAGGAGGAGAGATCAGATGATGAAGTCCTGTAACGCCACAACTGTAGTTTCCTTCATCAGAACGATTGACTGACCGCAGATGAAGCTGATTCACTGTTCCATCAGTTATTCTCTGTGTGTTTCTGTACCAGATGAATGTTGTTTGTTCAGGCAGAGAGCAGCTGCTTTTACATGTCAGAGTGACTGAATCTCCCTCTTTCACACTCTGCTGTGTCTCCACCTGCAGGTCTGACACAACAACAACAATATCAACATATTCACTGTCATCACAACATCAGCATCATGGCAATGATACTAAAATAATAACTTTAAAACACTAAAATGAAGCAGGTCAGACAGCAGTTACATAATATATTGCTGGATATTTCTGTGGCACAGATGATAGTGATTCACTTCTGATATATAAACAGCTGCTGTTGTCAAGGAGACCTGAGTTTGAGTCCAACCTCCATCCATCACTCCCTCCCGTTTAATCTAATACATTCAATCATTAATAGAAAAGGTTTTGTGTTTTATTTCTGAGAGTTCACTAGTTTTACCTGTGACATCAAGCCAAGATCCAGGAATCACTGTCCATCTATTATACTGATAATCTGTAATTCTGCAGTAGTAGATGTGTTTATCAGCTTCTGTTACAGCCGTCAAAGTGATGCTGGAAGTGTCTTTATAATATTCGCTGTTACACTGAACTCTTCCTCTCTTCTGTGGATCTGAACACAGATCAGGTGATTCTCCATCAGTTACAACAGTTTTGGTCCAGAAACCTTTTACAAGTTTATAACCCAGAGGATATGTTAAAGTACAGGATATTGTCACTGTTGATCCCTTTAATACACAAACATATGAAGGGCTGTAATTCACTCCCCAATCCTGCAGACCATAAACCCCTGAAACACAGAAATAAGGAAAATAATTAAAGAGGCTTTCAGCAACAAATACAGAAATCTTTCATTGGGTTCAAGTACGTGGTACATTTCCAAGGATCAGCATTTCCCCTAAAAGTGATCGGTCAGACCAATCCGTAAGTCGTAGAGACTTGAAACTTTGAGGGCTGGTAGTACCCACCCCGTCTACAACGTCACCAAGACTCACCCCGATCGGCCTGACGGGGGCGCTACAGTGGAGAAAGTACGAAAAGTACTTCGGATATACAGCTGGGTCCTTTAGAAAACAGGCGTAGCCAAGTCTACCCAAAAGCCTATTGTTCCTAAATGAAAACTCAGAACTTCGCATCATTAGGTGAGCACTTGCAGCACACGCAACTTCTTTCTAAAGAAGCATGCAAACTTTAATTCACATCGGGCCATTTAGTTACATAAGTTACACAGTTACATAAGTGGTGCTTTAACTGCTTTAAAAGGCTTTAAAAAAAACATGTATTTCCTTAGTAAACTGCCTGTATTGGCTGTAAATTGTATTTTCCATTTTTGTTCTAAGTAATTTAATGCTTGCTAAATAAAACATTATAACTTTTTACATGTATGTGTAACGAATGTAAAATAGCATTATTATTTGCACTCAAAATCTCCCCTTTTCTCATTGTATGAACTCTGATTCTTTTATTTTGAATAATTATATTGTTTGATTTCATTGTATTTCCTTTTGATTTAATTAGTTTGAGTATATATACGATTTGGTAATGAAGTGTACTGCCCCTTTAAGAGACACTTAACTTTGAGCTTTCTCAGTTCACGCTAAGCTAAGCTGAGATGAGGATGTCTCGTGGCTCATAGTCATAGAGCCAAAGGTAATAATATTTCAACACATTAGCAGGGATGGGCAGTATTTCAGATACATGTATTTAAAATACGTATTTGAAATACAAAATACTATTTTGTATTTTAAAGCCTTTGGAAAAAATCTAATGTAATTTGTATTTAAATACATTTAAGATGAGTATTTTTGTATTTTCAAAATACTTTTTGCCAGTCAACCTCTTCAGGGTACTAATTTTGTGCATCAACTAGTTCAGACATTCACTAGATCAGCGATTTTTTTATATAAGGTGAGAATGTCATGATCAATTCTACTTGTTGATTAAAGTTAAAATAGTGCATTATTCACTTCAGTTAACATGAAAGAATAAAAGAGCAAAGACAAGTGTAAAAAAATAGCGGAAGCCAATCAGTCTTGACCGGTTGTTGATTTTTATCTTGTCAAATGTGTTTAAAGCATCACTGCATGTTAGGGCTGGGTGATATGACACTACATATCATAGCGATGATATAAAGTTTGAATTGATGGAACTTTTTCTGAATCATTTACATAGATGGGCCTATTTGTGGGGTAAGCAAATTTATCTGTGCAGCTTCTAGTGGGCAGGAATTATTGGAACGTTGGAGTGGAAAAACAAACACTGATGAATGATACTCCACAAAAATCTTTTAAAAAATCACAAAAAGCTTTTAGTTTTATTGTACATAAAAAAAAAAAGGGGTAAATAGTGTCAAATGAATCTAAATTAATTCTAATTTTAAATTTTAGATGCACTTTCTAATTTTAATAAACTTATAGAAACAAATAAACTTTACATAAAATAAACATAAAATTACTTAAAAAGCATTGGACTACCTGCAAAAAAAAAAAAAAAAAAACTCAAAAGAGTTTGAAATTCAGTTTATGCTGTGGAATCAAAACTGATATTGAGAATTGTGAAACCATGATATTGTTACTGTGAAGTAAAAGACAGAGAGGGCAGAGATGAGGTTAGCAATGAAAAGTCATTAGGCCTATGTAGTTTCTTCATTCACTGTGACCTATCCCTGCACTGGATGGCCAATTTAACATTTATTTTGTGTATTTTCAAAATACAAAATACTGTATTTGTATTTAAATACATTTTTTCACACAGTATTTTGTATTTGTATTTTAAATACATTTCCATGTATTTATGCCCATCTCTGCGTATTAGTTTGTTTATATGTAAAAAAAATAAAACTGTTATTTGGGTGTTTTATCGTGATTTGCAAAGTGGGATTACACCGACGTGCCATTTTTGTCGAAGTTGAATGTGTGCTCAAGTGGCTTATGTGCTGTTGTTTTCCAACACTAACGTCCTTCACTGAGGTTAGTTTGCAAGTTTTGTTAACTTGTTTTTTAACAATGACTGGAGAAAATCCGATTTTATCTTAATGTGTAAGGTCACTCACTGTCCAGGACCGCGATCATTATTTGCAAAAGTTAATTTTACTGGACAGAGCCAGATCACAAATAATCACAATAGTTTAGAAAACATTATGCAATCACATTTCTAATTGGAGCCTGCACTCTGTGCTGGTGTGTATTGACCGCCTCCAGTTTTCCCTTTGTTTTGCCTCCAGTAAACGCCATGACGTAATCGTGACGTCGGCACAAAAAGGGTTTATAGAGCCCTTCACGGTTGACGTCACAGGTCGGGGTCAGAAAATTCATTCAATCCCACTGTGTGTTAAAAAAAAGGATTTCGTCAAGAAAAGAATGCCTACTTGTTGCGTCGTGGACTGTGAAAATCGCACCAGTTGGAGTCAGTTTCAGGATTCCTGCAGGATCTCATCCGTTTAAAAAAAAATAGACGACTTCTGTTCAGAAATATAACTTACTGCTATCTGCTAAGTCTGTAGCATGACAGGTCACAATTAATGCCAGATATCAAACTTCACCTAACTATTAAATCAGTCTACAGTTTACAGAAAACATTTGTTTACTTAGCATGGCTTAACTCTACAGTTGTTGGCACAAAGCCGCTAGCCTGCGGCTAACTCCTAGCAGCTGGCTACGTCTGTAGCATGACACAGGTCCATGACATATACAAAACTATTAACCTGCATTGCTTAACGTTATAGGATAGTGTACAGAAAACTGTTCATGCAATCCAGGCTTTCGAGTTTAATCTAACAGAAAGGGATGATAAAGGATGACTTTACCTGATATGAAGTGAGCACTACAAGCACAAGCCTCTTTGATCGTAGCATTGTCCCAGTCTGCCCGTTTATATATAAAAAAAAAAAACTATGAACAGTTTTCTGTACACTATAACATTAAGCTATGCAGGTTAATAGTTAACAGAAATCTGTTCATAGTTTTTTATTTTTTATTTTTTATAAATGGGCAGACTGGGACAACCATGGTAAGTAAACAAATGTTTTCTGTAAACTGTAGACTGATTTAATAGTTAGGTGAAGTTTGATATCTGGCATTAATTGTGACCTGTGTCATATACAGACTCAGCAGATAGCAGTATCTATCTAAACAGATAGCAGTACCAGTGAATATCTGGCCACTTGCTAACGTTGTCTACCCATTCTGATAGGAGCTCGGGATCAGGCAGACAATTGCCATTAGCTGAAACAAGTTTATTATGGTACTGTTCCCGTTCCTGTGGTGGCAAAGACAGTGCATATCTTGACACAATATGCCGTCATAGAAGTTTGATGTCTATTTGTTCTACGCACACACAACGCAGAGTCAACGCCCCATCAAGTGGGACCAGTTACATATGCTTACAGGCCTTAAAGCGCTTGAACTCCGACAAACGCTGCTATATTTTTCTTCTACACTTTTCACAACACACTACTAGAGATTTCAGTTTGAGCCTAGCTTTATAAACTCTCCCAAATGAAATATAAACATCCCAATAGTGTGAGATATTTCACTTATAATAATGAATCAATTTGTACTCACATCCTACAGTGAGATAAACAGCAGAAGAGATCAGATGTTCATGTCCTTTAACGGCACACCTGTAGTCTCCGGTATCAGAACGACTGAATGACCACAGATGAAGCCGATTCACTGTCATTGTTCCTTTAGTGAATATCTGTGTGTTTCTGTACCAGATGAATGTTGTTTGTTCAGGCAGAGAGCAGCTGCTTTTACATGTCAGAGTGACTGAATCTCTCTCTTTCACACTCTGCTGTGTCTCCACCTGCAGGTCTGACACAACAACAACAACAACAACAACAACAACAACAACATCAACAACAACAACATCAACAACAACTCACCTAAAAATATATTTTTTTGATCATTTTTACTTTTTTTAATCATTATTTATTTGGTTCTAAAGCTGCATGACTTTCTTTGTTTTTCAGAACACAAAAAGAGAAAATAATAAATAAAAATAAACGACCTGTTCGCAGTTTCACTGATACAACTGGTCCTAATGAACAGGGAATCTAGCATTAAATCAACACATTTATTTTAATCTTATTTTAATCTCTTCTGGCAGCAACATAATGTAAAAATAATGTACATCCAGCCGGTAGTTGCAAATAAACCCCAACAGGGTGATCAGGATTTGTGAACCGGTCAGAGTTTATTCTGCGATAACAACCAGCTTGATGTACATTATCCTGATTATTACACTAATACTCGCCACATACATAAATAATTAGACATGAAATAATGTCTAATTAAACCCAAAGCTTCCATGAAGAAAAAGTTCCTATAATCAGCTTTGAGCCGAGAACAACAAACAAGTTCAAACATTTAGGTGGACATTTAAAGATAATGTATCATATCAGTCATATCACTTTTTACACAGCATTAATAATGATGGAGACATGAAATATTGATTTAAGAAACCGTTTAAAATCCTACCTGATTATTATCTTATAACCCATTACAATTAACAAAGAAATAATTCTAGCAACAAGACAATCACTTCAACAATATTACTGTAAGTCTACTATTACAGTGTTGCTATTGACGACGAACATTATCATTGTCAGTTTTTAGAAGTCTGGTTTTGACACGAGCCTCTGTCTTGAATAAAATAAACACATTGTCAATACCTATGTGATAAAGTCGGATATGCCAATCCATTTATTGTCAACTGGCATAACAAACAATGAATAAAACAAAATGAAAAAGAAATACTTCAAACTTAACTTTCTACTAATAAATACGCATAATTTTATTATTAAATACACTAATAATAAATATTTCATTCAAAACAAACTGTAACGGGCACGAGCACAGTCCAGCACAGCACACTCAACACGACACGGCCAGAAAGTTTGTCTGATCTTCCATTGCGCCTGTAACTCATCATCACTTGGCTTAAATGCACTACAAATAGTCATACGCCCTCTAGTGTCACAAACAAAAATAAAACAACTCAATATAATGACTCCAACAATTACTGAGTACACATCTTGATCTTGCATGTATGAGAGTGTTTGAGAACAGCAGTGAAGATTTTTGCTAAATAATATATTAAAAATGTACGCGTCCGAAAATGAACTGTAACTCAGCGAATACTCAGTCAAACAGGCATACAGACACACAGGCATGAAGCTTGAATTCTCTTCTTTTAAATGAAGTAATTTTTATAAAAAAAATTAATATTCTCAGTTTATGTAATATGTGTGAAAAGAGAGATGTCAGTCGTTCTCATCTCATCTCATTAAGTTTTAATGTGACCCCGCCCATGGAGAGCGCGCGCTATTCAAACGCAAATTATCTGAGGCGATCCATGCAAACGTGAACGCCCACATCAGCTGGATAACACACACCGCGAGTTCACTTTCAGACTCATGTACTTTACGACGCTGTGAGAAATAATACTATCTTAATAATAATCCTGAAAAAATAATAAGAAAACGAATAGATATAATAAGGGCTTGGCCCTTAAATACTCCAAACTTAACTTTCTACTAATAAACTAAATATTTAATTCAAAACAAACTGTTACGGGCACGAGCACAGTCCTGCACAGCACACTCAACACGGCACGGCCAAAAAGTGTGTCTGACCTTCCATTGCGCCTGTAACTCATCATCACTTGGCTTAAATGCACTACAAATAGTCATACGCCCTTTAGTGTCACAAACAAACATAAAACAACTCAATATAATGACTCCAACAATTACTGAGTACACATCTTGATCTTGCATATATGAGAGTGTTTGAGAACAGCAGTGAAGATTTGTGATAAATAATATATTACAGTTTGTTTTGTTACTTTGTTTCTTGATGAACTCTATTGCACACCTTCACAACACTGGAATATCAGTCAAAAGTCACATCATTTTAAGACAATTAAAGCTTGAAGAAGGTGCCGACTGTCATTATATGAACAAGAGCTATCAGGACATTTGATAAAATATCTCCTTTTGTGTTCCAACAAATAAAGAAGGTCATCTGGCAGATTCAGTAACATAAGAAAGTGTGTGATGTGTGTGTTTGAATGTTTCTGTGGTCGATTTCTGAGAGTTCAGTAGTTTTACCTGTGACGTCAAGCTGAACTCCAGGAATCCCCATCCATTTTCCCTCCGCTTTATCTGTAGTAAATCTGCAGTAGTAGATGTGTTTATCAGCTTCTGTTACAGCCGTCAAAGTGATGCTGGAAGTGTGTTTATCTTCACTGTTACACTGAATCCCTCTTCTCTTCTCTGGATCTGAACAAAAGTTAGGTGGTTCTCCATCATTTACAACAGTTTTGGTCCAGAAAGCTGTTCTGATCTCATAACCATAAGGATATGTTAAAGTACAGTATATTGTCACTGTTGATCCTTTTAATGCACAAACATATGAAGGGCTGTAATTCACTCCCCAATCCTGCTGACCATCAACCCCTGAAACACAGAAATGAGGAATGAAGAGACTTTCAGGTGTTTTGAAGAAATATACAAAAAATATCTTTTCACTTTTGATCATTTTGATATTAGCTGACAGTAAAACACTCATGTCCGTTTATAAGTGTGAAGAGCTCAATCATCTTTTGTTAAAATATCAGTATAGTGAGTGAAACTGAAGACTCACCCGCAGTCATGATCACTACGATCAGAGGAAGAGACTTTATGAGAGACGACACCATAGTGACTTCTGCAATCATAAAACTGACAATTATGACATTATGAGCATCATCTATACACAACATCACAAACTCTATTGATAAAGCACATGATGATTAATAATTCACGGCTCATTGAAGGCTTGATGTGAACTGATGATGTTTCTCATGTCAGGCCTCGTGTGTCTAAAGAGCTTCACACAATATTTACACATGAATCTACAACAGATATTGAGCTTCTGGAGTTTAAATCACTTCATCAAATCAACATTCACCTAAAACAGTTTTATAAATTGTAGCCCTACCTAAATATTTTAGTTCATAAAACAATAATGTATAAAATGGTCTTACCGCTCTGAAGTGTCAATGTTTCAGTGTCGACGCCCAAATGAGAAAAACATCCGCAGTTTAAGGCGTCAGACGCTGCAGTTTTCACACTTTATAAAGAGCATCTAAATGTTGGTCTTCCTCTTCCTGGTTATGAGTGACCGTCATCTCAACTACACAAGAACAACTGAAGAAGAAAGTTAACGTCTCAGATGTCAAACACACACAAGCTTTACATGTATCTCTGTAGAGCTCAGTATTGTCAGATCTTTGTGAGAGAATATGTGAAAGATGTTTGCTTTGAGAAAGAACAGTGTAAAGATGCTCATCATGTCTGCAGGAGCGTCTGAGCAGCATCTTTACAGCTCTTAGTTTCACTTCCTCTTTCTGACACAAACTCATAAGCACATGAAGCAGTGGACAACACACACACACACACACACACACACACACAGTCATAACCATCAGCTACATTGAGGTTAAGTGGGTCAATGGCAGTTTCTGACAGACGACACAAGCACTCAGAGACCAGACCGACGACAGATACAGGAGAAATAGTTTTAATGGTCTTCATAAACACTAATACATCACTGATGGATCTATTTAATAACTCCTAATAATGGAGCAGTGATGTTCACTGCAGAGCCAAATGACGTCCAGCTCCTCCTCAGTGGATCTAATGGGTGGAGGGAGAGAGTTATGGGTCGGTTAGGGTGTTGTTGGACCGTCTCGCTCCACCCATTACACCCAAATTACATCCAGAGAGAAGAGCTGGACTTCTCTCTCCACCCACGACTCTGCAGTGAACAGCCTCTCAAAATAGAGGAATTACATCCATTACTCAAATCTTTCCTGCACTTCCATTGACTTTACTGTCATCTAGTGGTCAAAAAGATCCAGTGCACTTTACTGCCAATACAGCAGCTTTTACATCTGACTCTTGGACATGTTGATTTCAGAAGTAATGAAAGTTACTAGTTGTATTTTTTCTGTAATGTTCACTATGTGTTAGGATAAGCTAATGTGGGCTTCATGTGAATTATAATTATAATGTATTAAAAATGCACATATGTAAAATGAATGAAGCTTTATACAGTCAGGATGGGAAATGAACACCCGTCACCAGCCAAATACTGGAACTTTAGGACAATAGCTGGTTATTTTGCTTCATCTGCCAGTCAGGAGCCTTGTCCAAATATTCACACTTGCGGTCTTGGCCACTTGAGAGCACGACTGTCCCATGTCTTAAAATGTCAAACTGCAGTTCCCTTAATGCACACGAAACCCACACTATCTCCAATACCGCTTCAGAGTGTTATTCAAGGCTAAGCGTATCCCATCATGCATTATGTTCGGAAACTCATGTGCCCTGAAATCGAGATGTCGAGGAAAACATTCCACCGTAGTTTAAATTAATTAGATGCATATCATTTGGCAGTAAAAACAAAGTGTTGCACATTTTTTTGGTGTAAAGATGAGTCTGGTTTGTGTAAAGATGAGTCTGGTTTGTGTAAAGATGAGTCTGGTTTGTGTAGAGATGCTGGTTTGTGTAGAGATGTATGGAGGGATTATTGGGTCAGATTTAAAACTAAAAGTCTAAAACTAAAAGTCTTAAACGAAAACTAAAAGTCTAAATTTGAAACTAAAAGTCTAAGTCGAAAACTAAAAGTCTAACTTGAAAATGAATTTGGTATTTAGGATTGGGCATTTGGTATTTAGGATAGGGTATTTGGTATTTAGGATTGGGCATTTGGTATTTAGGATAGGGTATTTGGTATTTAGGATTGGACATGTGGTCATTTAGGATTTAGGATTGGGAATTTGGTATTTAGGATTGGGCATTTAATCATTTAGCCATTTAGGATTTAGGATTGGGAATTTGGGGATTTAGGATTGGGCATTTGAGGATTGAGGATTGAGGAGTGTATGCAAATAAGGAGGCGTGGCCCATATACTGGAGGCTGGGTTTGAAATGGCTGGTGCGCAGAGGCACTTTATGGACAGCAGAGGGAGCTCCCAGTGCTAAGGAGCACTGTAATGACACCAAACAGAGCGAGTGAGCAGGGCTGGAGCGAGGACTGTACTTTACAATGTGATAACTTCAACTTAATGACAGCGTTGTAACATTTATGTGGACTCACACACAAAGTAACCAGTGAAAGGAGTGCTATCGGTCTGACAATGAGAATAACTAATATTATTATTAAAGTGAGTGCGCGCGCGCGGCCGGGGCTCTCTCTCTCTCTCTGCCCTGTCAAGCGCGCCCTTGTTAAACTGACATGCAAATGATAATGATAAATGAAATGATAAATGAAATGATAAATGAAACGTTGTCATTGTCAGTGTTGCCAAGTCCGCTTATTATAAGCAACTTTGGGCTTGTTTTTCTGTAAAGTCGCTTACAAATATTGGTTGTCGCGGGTTGCGTTTTTTTGGGCTTGTTTCTAAAGTGTAGTTGCTTATTTTGGGCTTGTTCCCAGCTCCACAATAAGTTGTCAAGCAGATATTGTATATGTTAAACGTAGCTTGTCTTGCCTGTTCCCTCGGTCCCTCCCCTTTCCCATACACACAGGAGAAAGCAGAGTTTTTCCCCATCCACGTCCTGCTTCTAATTGGCTCTAACCAAGATGTCAACAAGTACTAGCCAATCAGAGGCAGAGCACGAGCAGGGCTGTCTGTTTTTTTTATGGTTAGGAAAACGTCAGTGACGTTTAAATGAAAATACGCGCGCGAGTCGCGAGATGGACTGTAGGAGAGTTTTTGGAGGGGCAAATGCCCGGGACAGTGAGCGAAATACGGGAAGAAATATAACACAGACTGGGAGAAAGAAAAAGGAGTAAAAGAATGGATTCAACCTGTCGTGGGGGGTGACTCAAAAGCACTGTGCAGAGTATGTAACATTAGCGGACCTCGTACAACATGCTAGCACAGAAAAACATTTAAAAACAAGTAATAAAAACTCAGTGAGTGTTTTAGCGCAATTTTCTCACCTCATGGGATCACAACACTAAGAGATAGTAAATCTTTTCCTGGATTTTTTTTGTGCGTTCCCGAGATTAGACCTTCCTTAACATACTGCCGAAAACCCGAAGTCTCTAGGTGGTCTGGTTGAGGAGTAAGTTAGATAGAAGTGCAAGATTGGTGCGCACAGACGCACAGAACAGAAATCACGAGTTAACAAGCGCAATTTTTTTTCCGGTGGAAAATTGCGCTAAAAAATGCAGCACCGTTCTCCTCAATGAAGTTTAGCTACGGACATTGGTTTCACAGTCTCCAAACACAACGAGTCAAGACAGAGAGCTGAGCTGAAGGTAGCCATGTGCACCTATGTAGCTTGTCACACATCCATTAAATCAGCCGATCACCTTGGGGAATTAATTTGCTCAACTTGTGACAAAGACATCATTAATTAACCATGTCATTGCTCTATATGTTCACAGAACATAATAAATAAACAGAAAAATAATGTATGTTCACAGAACATAATAAATAAACAGAAAAATAAATAAACTGTACCATAGGCTACAGTTTCGCAAAACTGCGCACAGTTAAGGGGGGCGGGGCGTTGGGATGGGGGGGTCGCTTGTTTTGGGCTTGTTTTCACTGGCCTGGTTGCTTATTTGTCTCGTGAGATCTGGCAACACTGGTCATTGTCAACAAGCGTCAACAAGTTTCCCCGTACTTTTTGACAAGTGTCCTCCTTGACAGGGCGGCCAGAGCTTCTTTGCAGCTCAAGTCGGCGGCGTTGTGAACGTACAGTTACTGTTTCCTAACCTTGTTTTTTCTGATGCGTTGCATATTTTTTACTTGGCTTGGTTGAATTCCAATGTTGAATGCGGTCTGTTATTTCTTGATAACAGACCGCTGCGTAGTATAACACACCGTTGCCATGAAAAACAGAGCGTTGCTATGGACGCGGAACGGACTATTCTTTTTAAATCAATAAACTCCTGTTTAAATCAATATTTTGTGTCAAATTATTTATGTATTTTGTAGGTAGCCATGTAATATTCAAGTTCAGCCTGTCGGGGTTGTTATTCGCAATACATTATCCCTTACATAAAGTACAGTCCTCGCTCCAGTCCTGCTCAGTTTGGTGTCATTACAGTGCTCCTTAGCACTGGGAGCTCCCTCTGCTGTCCATAAAGTGCCTCTGCGCACCAGCCATTTCAAACCCAGCCTCCAGTATTTGGGCCACGCCTCCTTATTTGCATACACTCCTCAATCCTCAATCCTCAAATGCCCAATCCTAAATCCCCAAATTCCCAATCCTAAATTCTAAATGGCTAAATTATTAAATGCCCAATCCTAAATACCAAATTCCCAATCCTAAATCCCTAAATGCCCAATCCTAAATCCTAAATGACCAAATGCCCAATCCTAAATACAAAATGCCCTATCCTAAATACCAAATGTCCAATCCTAAATACCAAATTCATTTTCAACTTAGACTTTTAGTTTTCGACTTAGACTTTTAGTTTCAAATTTAGACTTTTAGTTTTCGTTTAAGACTTTTAGTTTTAGACTTTTAGTTTTAAATCTGACCCAATAATCCCTCCATAGTGATGAGTCTGGTTTGTGTAGAGATGAGTCTGGTTGGCGACTACTGAACAGACATGTAGAAGTTTATTTTTAAAATGCAAAGAATTGAAAATATAATAAATAAAAGCTTCTCAAAAGTTCTACACACACTTGCAGTCTTCAGACCTACTTGAACACTTGGGCCAAATAGAGGAAATACGTCATGCAAGTAGACATTTTGTGCATTCACAAAAAAACACAATGCGAACGCATATCAAACACACTGACTTGTTTTAGCAGTTTCAATGTAACGGAAATTGAACTAAGATCATCTAAATCCACTTTTGAGGCCAAAGCATTTCAACAAACATTTGGACTCAAAACCAACTGAGTGACTGTAAAATCTGTTTATTATATAATTCATTGGATGATCAGTAACATGGAGGCTTAAGACTCAATACACAATAAGCAAAAACACATTTAACTGTGACATATTCATATCTGATAGGATGCCATGTCACACTTTAGAAACATATCACCATACCCTGATAGCACACGTACATCTCAGAGACGTCTATTTGATATAATGCTTTGTAAATTATGACAAAATGTTAGTTGTAAATGTGGTCATTTTGCTCTGAAAGTTCTAAATACTGGAAGTGAAAATGAATCCTAGTGACTTGAAACTGAGTTTTAACAAAGTCAAAGTCTTTGGTTTTACCTTGATTTGCATAAAACACACTAACAAGATCAGACACTGGTACTTTATACAAACAATGAAAATAATATTACAAATAAGTCCAGGTGTTTTCATGCAGCCACCCCTGTGCTGGAGTGTGACGAAGGAAGATTTCCTCAATTCTGTGTATCAAACCAGTTTTGTCTGTCAGTTCTTTCTGTTGACTGGTTTGTCTGGAACTTGGAGCAAATCCCAAACTGTGTTTTTGCCCCCTTGAAGGGCACTTCGGGAAGGGAACGCCATTTGTAGGGTTTTTTCAAATAAAAGTGAACAACTGGATCCCTTCACTGAAGAGCCCTTCCACAAGACTGTTAGTGAAGGGAACATGCAATGGTCATTTCAAGGAAGTAATTTTTTGTCATTTGTGGTCATGTGACCCAGGGAATACTAAATCATTTTAAACCTGAGAGTTTGAGTTAACTAACAAACAGAGCAATTCAAGTTGTTTTGTTCTGTTCTGTCAGTTCTTTCCATTTGTAGCAAAACGTGGCGCGCTTAGTAGCGACGGGAATAACAGGGAAAACAACCCAAATAAAAAATGACACACAAGTACGTTCCACTTAGAGATGGCAGAAACATATAATGTTTTAGAGAAAATATAGAGAAATATATAATGTAATATATTTCTTGTATTTTATAATGATTTACATTATAAACGTTCCATATTTTCAAGCTATTTAACAACAACACACCTGCATGAACTAAAGTATTTAGCCAAAAGACAGACTATCACTGTGCAGAAACATGACTTTTAAAATATTTTAATAATATTCTAAATGATATTCAGCCAATCATCAACGTCACCACAGGCTCTACTCTTCAGCACAATGGTCACCCCAAAAACTCACACATACCAGAAAATTTTTTAAATTCCAAAACAATAGAACATGAAACACTAACAGATCTCCATCTATATTAATATTGAGCAAAACACATCAAGTAACACTTAATTTTAACATTTACTCTCCTTTAACAGTCAGAAGCAAAGCATGCTGGGAACTAGAAATCTGTTGTAACTCATAACGTGTGTGTGTGTGTGTGTGTGTGTGTGTGTGTGTGTGTGTGTGTGTGTGTGTACATGTTTTTCTACACTGGTGGGGACTTAAACCTGAATGCACACAGACTCATGGGGACTCGTGTCACCGTGGGGACCTAAATTGAGGTCCCCATGGGTACAAAAGCTTATAAATCATACAGAAGGAGTTTTTTTGAAAATGTAAAAATGCAGAAAGTTTTGTGTGATGGGTAGGTTTAGGGATAGGGGCAGTGTAAGGGGATAGAATATACAGTTTGTACAGTATAAAAATCATTACGTCTATGGTGTGTGTGTGTGTGTGTGTGTGTGTGTGTGTGTGTGTGTGTGTGTGTGTGTGTGTGTGTGTGTGTGTGTGTGTGTGTGTGTGTGTGTGTGTGTGTGTGTGTGTGAGTAAAACATACATTCACATTTATATGGGAACATGTATGTGCAATACATGTACACAATAAAGGATACAACTTTGTGAATATTACATGTAATTCTATTTTTATCTTAATTTATAAATATTTTATATGTATTAATATATAGCCATACATGGCCAATGCATATATTGCAGTATTTTGTAAAATATAAGCATATATGGAAATGTATCATAATATTTTGCATAATATTTTGCAGTATATTCCCATATATTTTTGTTCCGCAAGGGGAGACATCACGGCAATCAGAATCACACCCACCAGATTCACTGCAAATAATGACACAGCAATAATGACACAGCAATAATGACAACCCTTGGTGAAGTAAAGCCTGTGCCGCAGAGAAACAGCCGCTTCAGGAAGCGCTCAGCTCCTACAAAGAGAGGAAAAAGAAGAAACAGAAAATCAAGAAAAGCACAAAAACAATATATTCAAACTAAACAAAATAAATATTACAGAACTGTACACCTTAAAGACAAAACAAGGACTTACTGTATACTGTCACAGAAGTATAAAGATCACCCCGAGCTCAGAGCTAACTACAGGTCATAGGTTAGCAGAAAATGACTGAAACATCTAAAAGCACATGGTGGTAATCAGTACAATGGATGGAGACTGTTGCAAAACAGTCTGAAACATTAAACAGGTCGTGACAGTAATATGAAACAAATCCATAAACACAACCAGGGCTGGACTGGGACAAAAATTCGGCCCTGGCATTTTGGCCCATACTGGTCCACTATATGATCATAAACACCACCTATCTTTGCACGCCATTGAATATGTATACCAACTCCTTTTCCTTAAAACAACTAATGCCATGTAATGAGGAAGTAGGAACGAGATGAGAGTTAACAGATAAAAAAATAAATAAAAAAAAAGACTATAAAAAACAAAAAAAACAATACTCAATACCTCTGGTCCTCTAGGGGGGTTCGGGGGCATGCTCCCCCGTAAGAAAATGTTGTGCATTGTAATGTTAAATTCATCAATCTGGTGCACTTTGAGAGTTCAAAATTAAAAGCTCCAACCCATATTCAGTGTGCAAATTGAACAAAGAAAAACTCAATCCTCTTTTAGTCTGTCTACATTACACTAATGATAGTTATAATATTAATCCCATGGCAGTAATAGCCATATATTGTAAAACAAATGCACTGAGAAATAAAGGAAACTTTCATAATTAGTTTTGTACTAATTTCTATACTTGAAAGTGATGATCTTTTTTTGATATTTTATTTATCTTTTATTTTGATGGAAACTGCATCGAGCTTTTATTTTGGCGGAACAAAATCAAAATTGATTTTGGTTTACAAACGCGTCTCATTACAATTCTAGTAAAATTCGGTAATCGTTTAGGCGGCAGGTATAAGGCTGCTGCGGCGCTACCAGTCACTTTAAGGGATTTTTTTCTCGATTGATTACATTCACTTATTCTCACCAAGAAAGTTATTTTTACAATTGTGTGTGAATGTATCTATTCGGGCGCAAAGAAGATGCAAGATGCATTTCGTTTCATGCGCACGAAAACTAATCGAGTTATTTTTAATAGCAGTGAGATTATACAGTAGCAGCACTGATCTGATGTACATGTCGATCAGTGAGTGGTGGCCTATTACAGCTGGCGATGCAATACGTGTATGTAGCCTATCATTAAATGTCCATCTCACCTCAGCCATCGGCCCGCCCTGCTGACATCTTCACTGAAGTTTTTTGCCGGCCTTCCAGCAAATAATTCATTTATTTTTACACATTTGGTGGCCTCTGCTTCAAGTGCTTGTCGTTTTTTTTTCTCTCAACTTATCGGCCCCTCCTTTACGTCTAGAGATTTTGTTGACTATCATTGCACATCATCACATCAGTAGGCTATTCGCTGCAGTTGTAAAGCGGCCGCTTTGCAAGTCTATAACTTGATTCTGATTGGCCAATACTCAGTGAACATGTCACATGTGCTCATCACACGTTTAACCTACCTGTCAGTCTCGCAGCTCGCATCAGCTTCATGCGGCCAATGAGAGGCCTATACAATAATACACTTACGAATGTATTGATATTTTAATTATTTAAAAACAAAATACATCACACACCGGACACACCGCGGCCCACCGGGAATCTCCCGGTAGTCCCGATGGCCAGTACATGCCTGAACACAACTAAATAAATAATCCAAACAAAACCCAAAAAGGAACTTTCAAGCCCACTTGGGCACTGGACGAGGAGGTGATGGACCCCAAAAGCAGCAGCGTGGCTCAGAGCGAGGGATAGGAAGAGGAGATCTACACTAAAGGGTTAGTTCACCCAAAAATGAAAATTCTGTCAGTAATTATTAGTCATGTTGTTCTGTGTGGGCCTCTGACGTGAGTTCACGTAGTGTAACAGCGCAACGCAACGTCAGAAGCTCACTATTGGCCCACGCTGGTCATGTGTGTGATGCTGGCCAAATAGTGAGCCTACGTTCTGACGTTGCGCTGTTACACTACGTGAACTTACGTCAGAGGCCTACACAGAACAAAATGAATAGTTGAATAAAGTCGTTATTTTTGTTGTTTTTTGGGCACAAAAAGTATTCTTGTTGCTTGATAAACTTACGGTTGAGCCACTGTAGTCACTTGGACTATTTTAAACATTGTCTTTACTAACTTTCTCGGCCGGCAAGTTTCAATAACATGGAAGCCTATGAAGAAGTGAGCCAGCTCTCAGATTTCATCAAAAATATCTTAATCTGTGTTCCGGAGATGAACGAAAGTCTTACAGGGTTGGAACAACATGAGGGTGAGTAATTACTGACAGAATATTCATTTTTGGGTGAACTAACCCTTTAAGGAGAGACTGCTCTCACTCATGACCAGAGGACCGTGATCCAATGACGTAATACTCACGACGGCACATACAGAGATCATAGAGGAGCTTCTCTAGTGGCTATAACAGCAACAGCTGGAGCTCCGACCTGGGGCCGGTTTCACAAAGCTATTTTAGACCGGTCTATAGCGTTAGACAAGTCTAAAATTTGCTCATAGACTAGTCTAATGCAAGTTAGACTGTTTCACAAAAATAAAGACTGACTTAATTTAGACCAAAAAAATTAGACACCTTACCCCCAGGCTAACTTAGGTTTAAGACTCTGTGTGACCTTGGCAACCAGCAGTAACAATCAGTTACATTACAAACAGCCAAAAGAAAAGGGAAAATGGCTCATAATTTGTGTTTTGCTGACGACATTATGGAGAGAGCTATGAGAAGGTAAAGGGTTTTTAGGGGCCGCAGTAACCTACTGGAAATTCATCGGTTGGTTTCGTTTGCCCAAGGAAGCTATACTGAGTCTGACAGATGAATTAGTTGAAGTACTGAGCCCTGCCACTTCAAGAAGCCACAGCATCCCAGCAGTGTTACAGGTTTGCACAGGTGACCCAGTGGGTCTCAGCAAAGCTTCTGTGTCACGGGTGGTATACAAGGTATCAATAGCACATACAAATAAGCTCCCTCAGTTTCCAAACCAACTGGCTGAGCTGAACAAAGTCAAAAGAGGGTTCTTCAGCGTAGCAAGATTTCCCAATGTTGTTGGAGCAATTGATGGGACACATGTCAGAATCCAGGCTCCAACAGCTCATGAACATTAGTTTGTGAATAGAAAAGGATATCACAGCCTAAACATTCAGGCTAGTAGTTGATACCCTGGACCTCCTGTCAAAAAATGATTGATTGACAGGTGCCACGCCCCTTCCGGTGACAGGCCCCGCCCCTTCCGGTGACATGTCCCGCCCCTTCCAGTGTCCCGCCCCTTCCGGTGACATGTGTCCCGCCCCTTTTGACTTTTGATTGACAGTTTGACAGCTAGTTTTGACTTTTGATTGACAGGTTGACAGTTAGTATGACTTTTGATCATGTTTTGACAGCTAGTTTTGACTTTTGATTGACAGTTTGACAGCTTTTGATCATGTTTTGACAGCTAGTTTTGACTTTTGATGTCTTTTGAAGGCTTTTGAAGCCTTTTGATATTGACAGAAAGTGTTATAACAATATGTCATGGTATCTGACAGCTAGTTTGATGCCTTTTGAACATGACAGTTAGTGTTTTTGAAGCCTTTTGATCGTTTGAAGACACTGTGATTAAATAATACGTCATGGCTATATGACAGCTAGTTTTAATTGTTTGAAGCCTATTGAAGCCTTTTGAACATGACAGTTAGTGTCTGTGTGTGTGTGTGTGTGTGTGTGTGTGTGTGTGTGTGTGTGTGTGTGTGTGTGTGTGTGTGTGTGTGTGTGTGTGTGTGTGTGTGTTTGAAGTTGGTATCACACACACGATCCTCCCTACATATTCCTGAGCGTATCCGGGCTGTACTGTGAAACTGATAAGGGGAAAACTGGAAGTTTATCTCACACACAAATGTTGAAAAACCATTCAGTTCTTTTAAAAGAATATAAATGAAATGTTTATAAAGATCTTACTAAAATCTCACTCCAAAAGTTTAAATAAAATGGAGTCATAAAAACAATTGCAATAAGTCTCTCAAAGCACCGTCTGTGTGGGCCGCGCGCGCGTCTCTCTCTCTCTCTCTCTGTGTGTGTGTGTGTGTGTGTGTCACGGGATTCCCCCTGCCTCCCTTTTGAGCTCTGACATCTGAAACGTGCTGTTCAGACACAGTGATTAAACAATGTCGTACAAAAACATTCTATCCTTTAAAATAATGATCGTGTCAATTAAACTAAAGTTGAAAAAACATACTGTTCTAATGATCATTTAACTAAGGTTGAAAAACTGTGGAAGTTTATCTCACACAAACGTTGAAAAACCATTTGGTTCTTTAAAAGAATATAAATGAAATGCTTATAAAATATATCTTACTAAAACCTCACACCAAAAGTTTGAATAAAATGAGAGTCACAAAAATTGCAATCAGTTAAATGTTTATATAGTTAAACAAGTATATGAATGGGTTCAAAATTGTTTTACACAACTTGTTTACTGAATTCATATAGTCATTCCTGAATGACCTCACACTGTCTCAAAACATAGGGAGTCATAGCGTCTCTCTCTCTCTCTCTCTGTGTGTGTGTGTGTGTGTGTGTGTGTGTGTGTCAGAGAGTCACACAAATTCAGTGATCAGGATATCAGGTGCTGAGTTTATTTATAAGAAGTATAATAAAGTTTAAATGATATATTTTAAAAACAAAAGACTGTTTAAATAAAATCTTTAAAGTTTGAATACATACACATCTTCTATTTATCTTTTAGAAGATTACTGTAATGATTTTGTGTAACGGTTATTAAACAATGTCTGTTCAAAAACTGTACTTAGTCGTCTTAAATCTCATTTCAATTCAATCATTCAATGAATCATTTCAAGATTCAATCAGCATTTTTTTGTCCAAGCGGAGTCTCAATTTTTGTGGCTTTCCACAGCCATAATGATTTTTGTACCGTAACTGCATATTCTATCCCTTACACCTAAACACGCTGATCTTTCTGAATTTATTTCAAAGCATAATCGTAAAAGTTTAAATATGATCTTTTAAAAATGAAAGATTGTTTTAGTTTGAAGTTTAAAGTTCTTAACTTTCTTGCTTGAAAAAATCTTTAAAGTTTGAATACATTGATATCTTCTATTTATCTTTTAGAAGATTACTGTAATGATTTTGTTTAAATTGAACCTAAGGTATAATTGTTATTAAACAATGTTTGTTCAAAAACTTTAGACGGTTGAAAAACTGTACTTAGTCGTCTTAAATCTCATTTATATGAAAAGATTCAATCATAATTTTTGTCCATGCGGGGTTTCAATTTGTATGGCTTTCCATAGCCATTATGATTTTTGTACCGTAACTGCAAATTCAGCAATCAGGATATCAGGTGCTTAATTTATTTCAAAGTATAATCTTACAAGTTTAAATGATATCTTTTAAAAATGAAAGATTGTTTAAATAAAATCTTTAAAGTTTGAATACATACACATCTTCTATTTATCTTTTAGAAGATTACTGTGACCTAAAGTATTATTGTTATTAATTAAACAATGTCTGTTCAAAAACTTTAGATGGTTGAAAAACCGTACTTAGTCGTCTTAAATCTCATTTCAATTCAATCATTCAATGAATCATTTCAAGATTCAATCAGCATTTTTTGTCCATGCGGAGTTTCAATTTTTGTGGCTTTCCACAGCCATAATTGATTTGTGTACCTTAACTGCATATTCTATCCCTTACACCTAAACACGCTGATCTTTCTGAATTTATTTCTAAGCATAATCGTAAAAGTTTAAATATGATCTTTTAAAAATGAAAGATTGTTTTAGTTTGAAGTTTAAATTTCTTAACTTTCTTGCTTGAAAAAATCTTTAAAGTTTGAATACATTCATATCTTCTATTTATCTTTTAGAAGATTACTGTAATGATTTTGTTTAAATTGAACCTAAGGTATAATTGTTATTAAACAATGTCTGTTCAAAAACTTTAGATGGTTGAAAAACTGTACTTAGTCGTCTTAAATCTCATTTATATGTAAAGATTCAATCATAATTTTTTGTCCATGCGGGGTTTCAATTTTTATGGCTTTCCATAGCCATAATGATTTTTGTACCGTAACTGCATATTCTATCCCTTACACCTAAACACGACCATCACAGAAAACTACATTTTCAAAAATGTAAAAAAAAGTTTTAGCTAAATAAATATATAAATAAAAACACCTTACATTTCCAGAGAGGTGAAGTAGTTCTTTATGCAACGATAAAAAACAATCCAAAAAGCAAATAGTTTAAGTTGTCAAACAAAACACCCCCAGATCCTTCAGAGATAAACTACAGTGTGAACTGAAGCTTCAGGATATAGGGTAACAGACCAGATGAGTCTCGGGGGACAATGTCACAGTAAATCTAGTCCGCGTTCCAGAGTACATCCAGAGTTTTATACTAAATTCATTTAAAAGCATAACCTTAAAAGTTTAAATTAGATATTTATATATGTCAATAAAAGTTTTATTAAAATCATATCTTCTATTTATCTTCTTAGAAGACTTATGTATTATTTTTACTAAACAGCGTCTGTTCAAAAACTTTAGATGGTTGAAAAACTGTACTTAGGCGTCTTAGATCTTATTTATACAAAAATATTTCAAACAGTATTTTGTCCATACAACATGTTGTCAAAGTTTGTCACAATGTTTTGTTGTTGCGTTATTTTGAAGAAATCCGAGGACTCTACGTTGCTCTTATTTAGACTAAGTTGTATCATCGAGTTAAATGTAAATTTGCAAATCCAAATGATAGGAAAACTTTATGATAGGAAAGTACGGACAGCGCCTTTGACCAAGCCTCTACATATGGGGCACTTGCGTAGAGAAGGCGCACATTCTTTGCACACAACTAGGTGACCACAGGGGATGAAGACAATGTTCACTTCCTTATCCATGCAAACTTTGCATGTGCGCTAGGGCTGCTCGATTATGGAAAAAATCATAATCACGATTATTTTGGTCAATATTGAAATCACGATTATGTAACACGATTATTTCACATGACTGGGAACGTGTTGCATTTATTAAAAAGACACGGTAACACTTTACAATAATGTTAATTAGTTAACATTAGTTAATGTATTAACTAACATGAACTAACAATGAGAAAAACATTTGTTACAGTATTTATTAATCTTTTTTAATGCTAGTTAATAAAAATACAGCTGTTCATTGTTTGTTCATGTTAGTTTACAGTGCATTAACTAATGTTAACAAATACAACCTTTCATTTTAATAACGTATTAGTAAATGGTGAAATTAATATTAACTAAGATGCTGTAGAATTATTGTTCATTATTACTTAATCTTAACAAAGGTAAGTTAGTTATAATGCTAATTAATGAACCTTATTGTAAAGTGTCACCAAACACACCTTTCAACAATTCTTAAAAAATCGAAATTTGAACATTGATTGTACTTTTTGAACTATTAAAATAAATAATGTAACAGATAATAGGCTCCTTCAATGAGTATTTTAATAATTCCCGCAGATCTAGCACTTATAATGCGGGAACTCAGCGCGTGAGTGTTCAGCGGCGCCGCGTCTCTCTCTCTCTCTCTCTCTCTCTCTCTGTCTCTCAAAATGCGCTGGACAAGGCAAGCGTCGAAACTACACTCTCGCGTTTATGAGTCGGGACATGATGGAATTGTCACTTGTACAATCGGGCCAGCATTACATCGTAACTAAAGTTTATCATTTTCACTTCTTTTTAAGTCTTATCAGTTTAAACATTCAAGCTGAGAGAGTTTACGGCATAGGGAAGGGCAGATGTGCGCGTGTCATTCAGAACACAAGACAAAATAAGAGCGTTCTTTCAAAACAGAAAATGGCAAAATAATCGTTTTTACTCGATTATACTATTTTGGTGATTGTTGGGAGCAAAAATCGAAATTGAAATCGAAATTCAATTAATTGCACAGCCCTAATGTGCGCTCCTCTTGAAGTCTTCTTAACTGTTCCTCCATAGGCAAGTCTGAAAGATCTTGACTCGGTGATGCAGCTTCATTTGTCTGGGCCATCAGTTCTCTCAGCAGGCAGACATCATTCTTCTTGATCCAGTTGCGGAAGACCTCTGCTGCTGCATTTCCTTTCGACAGGACTAACTCAATGAGCTGCCCTGTCTGCTGCTTGACTGTAGTGTAGTTACGAATAATGTCATACTCTTTCTGTGAGATGACGTTCTCCTCTAGAAGATGGTCCATTAAGCACTGCACACTTTTTAGCCGCTGTGACACGGCAAGATGATGTTTCTTAAGAAAAGTAAGAAACTTACTTTCTCGCTCCTCCTCTCTCTTCTCATCTTCCGCACGTAGTAAATCAGACACCAATTCTTGAACGGTTTTGTAATTTTCTCCACTTGCGAGAATTTTGCTTTGAACGGTTTGCTTCACCACAGGATTGTTCATCATCACTGCATCTTCTCCAGGACCCAGGTGTACAGCAGCTGGATCAACAAATTCTCTTGAGTCGCTGTCTCCATTAGTCAATAGCTGTTCAAATAGTCTTGGAAATCTTGCTTGAATCTGATGAACAAACTCTTGGCCCTTTTCTTGCAACAGGTATTCACATCTTGGAAACCACTTAGCATGTTCTCTCCATGGATCATCACCAGACTCCCAACATCTGAGTCCACCATCACAACAAAAGCACTTCACGTCATCATTACGACCAACATAGTAAAAACCAGCCTTAGCCAATTGGTCTGGTCGAACAGTTATTCTTGAGGGCCAGTTGACAAATGTGAGCAACCTTTCTTCACACTGTTGCATTGCCGATCCATTGGAAAGGCCGCCACCAGATAAAGGTACATTATCTGCACGGTCACCTTGAACAAAGCGGCAGTTGGGGTAATGCCTCTGGTGCTCTGATGCTGCCCGATCTCCCGGTTCCCAGTTGCTAAGCTGGCCTCCACAACTGAAGCAAGCCACTCTGTCGCCCTGGCCAACGTAGTAGAAACCACTTTTGGCAAGCTCAGCTGGAGCTAATGTAGCAAGAGTCCAATTCTGAAAGGTGTCAAGGCGTTCCAGTTCCCGACGCATGCCAGGATTGTGACAAGTCGGAGGTCGCTGGTGAGACATATCCTCAACTCCACGGGAGGAAATGGGGCTGGAGAGGGCCAGGTTGCTGAATGCCGTGTTTAAGTAACCCACCTGCTCCTCCATTTGGCTTGAAAAAGATGCCGTGGCGGTTGATGTTACGGCTGTCGCAGGGTTGGAAAGCTGTAAGATGGCTACGTTGCGAAGCGGGGGAAAAGGCAGAGTGAGAGGATGACAGGAGGTTTGCTGTGGCGGGTAAAAATGTGACCACAGGGTGTGTCCACTCAAGCCCTTCTCTCTGCTGGACATCCCATGACTAGTGTCTAGTCGTCCATGACAGAACACATAATCTTATTAAACTTATTAAATACCCTCTATGATGCAGGAACCGATGCTAAAAACAAAATCAAACACCACAATTTCAAAAATTGAAAAATCACCACACAATTTCAGGTATTCACATCTTGGAAATGGTTGCCACCTCGGGAATACAGTCATTTAAATGCAGAAATCAAATATTTAAATATTTAATCTTTTAAATCATGTAGTATTTTTAATTATTCTAAATATTATTATTCTAAATATTATCATGTATACTATTATAATACTATTATTATGAGCTCAGACATTTTTTAACCAGATTTTTTTTATTTCAACATTATACTTTCGAGTATACATTGAAGTAGTGAAGAAAATGATAGATCGGCAGTACATAAAGTAAAACGACGTTTACAGATGGTCTAACCAGAATAGAAAATCTCTGCAGGCTATCATGTTTTGCTCTACGGTATAGTTGACCAGACTTTCAACTATTTCACCAACGTCAGTTTTTGCATTTTTTGACACCAGTGACATGCAGAGATCTGTTACAAAAGTCCATATAGCGAGTATCTCTGTGATTTCGAATTCGTCACAACATTCACGCAGCACATCCAGAACTTGTTTGAGGATTACGCCGTTCGGCTCTTTGCCGTTAAAAAACATGGGTGTTACATCAGGCCATGGCTTTGTCAAGCCTCTTACGACATCCATTTCATTTTTGAGATGTGTCACACGTTTGGTATCCTGCGCACAATCGTTTTTCATACCACACGCAGCATCGATGATCCTGTGCATCAAGCCAACCATCTGACCTCTAAAATGATCTTTAAACATAGAGTCTAGCGTAGCTCTTAAAGGACACTCTTTGCCCGTGGCGCACTCACACGCCGGATGATACTTGTTCTCCATCCGTTTTTGCGTCGCCATTTTTTCAACTTTTCGAATAGTCCACTATTCGATGATGAAAGATGCTTTTCGTTCCTGGAATGTTCCCGGAATCTCCTGAGCGAGTCCTTGCGGCACAGTCGTCCAGGGTTTGTGCGTTAATGCTCGGAAGTTTGTGTTTTGGGGTCAGAAGCGTAGTTTACGTCAGGTTCAGGCAAACAGGACTTTCAACTTTTTCCTTCAACCTTTGATCAATGAGATGATGTAGTAGCACAGCAGTCCGAGGCTAGTAGAGCTAGAAGTAGAGCTAGAGTGTGCAATGTCCTGAAATATTTATCAGGACAACGATTGGGGTCCGCCCCCTCGCCCCACTGGAGGGGTTGAATAGGGTGTCGTCATCAGGAAAGCCATAAATAACTATGTAAATTATAGTCACGATGCAACAGAAGTAGCGTCATGGAGAAGTTATGCATATGCCACCAGAGAGAAGTTTATTATCTTCACTCATTCCAGTTACAAAATCTGATTAAACACTGTATTCAGTTGGCTTTAAGTTAATTTTACCGACTATGAAGATATTAAAGTTCATAGACCTTTAGCGCATTCAAATGTATTGAGTTAAAATCAATATCGCATTAAACACATCATTACTGTGTTTAATAACTTCAATAGTTATCAAGCACCAGCTGATTTAAGTTTTTCTTCAAACAAAAGTAATTTTCTGATAAATCATCGTACACCTACATGTGTGTTTTGTTGAATGCACAGATTTTGAGGGTCGCTTATAGAAAGATGCGTCCTTGTCTTTGTTTCGCGGTATTTTTAAAAACATAGAACCAGAGAACAGAGAACCTTGTGCGGAATTCTATATCCGCATAAAGGGTTAAAATATAAAATATACATTTTAGCGCTATTTAAAAACTAGGACGGTATAATAATAATATAATGTAAATGTCTCACGTGAAGATGATGGTTTAAACCATCATTTTATCAAATCAAGCCAATTCATGTGAATACTGTCGTATATGAACAAAGAGAAGACCTAGAGTTCACTAACACTACAGCTACAGTAACAGTAGGAAACTGCACAGCGCATTATATAAATATAATAATAGTTAGATGATTTATCTAACCATTGAAATTTACGATATATTAAAACATTCGGAATTATGCCGAATAAAAAGAAGATCATAAAAAACAGAACAATTATTAAGACATAAAACACAACGGCTGTTTTCTGGATCGGGCCTAAAAGACAGATGCCTAAAACTCAAAGTATTGGTGGGTACAGAATAAAAAAATGAATCAACCCTCCTTTCACATAAAAATACCATGTATCAACTGTGATTCATTAGCTTAACTGTCGCTAGTTATTATTCTCGGCCTCATCAAAGTTTCACCGGACCATACCGACTCTGAAACAAGACCAAATATTAACGCGTAACATTTATTTGCATTTCTTCTGAAACACCCTGTTTTGAAATTGTTTAAAAAATTTTAACATCACTAGCGTAACACTTATCGTATTGCCGGGTGTGATTGTAATGTTTTGTATGGCGTTTTCTTTACACCTTCCCCCGGATATCGGTTTCCTACTGTTACTGTAGCTGTAGTGTTAGTGAACTCTAGGTCTTCTCTTTGTTCATATACGACAGTATTCACATGAATTGGCTTGATTTGATAAAATGATGGTTTAAACCATCATCTTCACGTGAGACATTTACATTATATTATTATTATACCGTCCTAGTTTTTAAATAGCGCTAAAATGTATATTTTATATTTTAACCCTTTATGCGGATATAGAATTCCGCACAAGGTTCTCTGTTCTCTGGTTCTATGTTTTTAAAAATACCGCGAAACAAAGACAAGGACGCATCTTTCTATAAGCGACCCTCAAAATCTGTGCATTCAACAAAACACACATGTAGGTGTACGATGATTTATCAGAAAATTACTTTTGTTTGAAGAAAAACTTAAATCAGCTGGTGCTTGATAACTATTGAAGTTATTAAACACAGTAATGATGTGTTTAATGCGATATTGATTTTAACTCAATACATTTGAATGCGCTAAAGGTCTATGAACTTTAATATCTTCATAGTCGGTAAAATTAACTTAAAGCCAACTGAATACAGTGTTTAATCAGATTTTGTAACTGGAATGAGTGAAGATAATAAACTTCTCTCTGGTGGCATATGCATAACTTCTCCATGACGCTACTTCTGTTGCATCGTGACTATAATTTACATAGTTATTTATGGCTTTCCTGATGACGACACCCTATTCAACCCCTCCAGTGGGGCGAGGGGGCGGACCCCAATCGTTGTCCTGATAAATATTTCAGGACATTGCACACTCTAGCTCTACTTCTAGCTCTACTAGCCTCGGACTGCTGTGCTACTACATCATCTCATTGATCAAAGGTTGAAGGAAAAAGTTGAAAGTCCTGTTTGCCTGAACCTGACGTAAACTACGCTTCTGACCCCAAAACACAAACTTCCGAGCATTAACGCACAAACCCTGGACGACTGTGCCGCAAGGACTCGCTCAGGAGATTCCGGGAACATTCCAGGAACGAAAAGCATCTTTCATCATCGAATAGTGGACTATTCGAAAAGTTGAAAAAATGGCGACGCAAAAACGGATGGAGAACAAGTATCATCCGGCGTGTGAGTGCGCCACGGGCAAAGAGTGTCCTTTAAGAGCTACGCTAGACTCTATGTTTAAAGATCATTTTAGAGGTCAGATGGTTGGCTTGATGCACAGGATCATCGATGCTGCGTGTGGTATGAAAAACGATTGTGCGCAGGATACCAAACGTGTGACACATCTCAAAAATGAAATGGATGTCGTAAGAGGCTTGACAAAGCCATGGCCTGATGTAACACCCATGTTTTTTAACGGCAAAGAGCCGAACGGCGTAATCCTCAAACAAGTTCTGGATGTGCTGCGTGAATGTTGTGACGAATTCGAAATCACAGAGATACTCGCTATATGGACTTTTGTAACAGATCTCTGCATGTCACTGGTGTCAAAAAATGCAAAAACTGACGTTGGTGAAATAGTTGAAAGTCTGGTCAACTATACCGTAGAGCAAAACATGATAGCCTGCAGAGATTTTCTATTCTGGTTAGACCATCTGTAAACGTCGTTTTACTTTATGTACTGCCGATCTATCATTTTCTTCACTACTTCAATGTATACTCGAAAGTATAATGTTGAAATAAAAAAAATCTGGTTAAAAAATGTCTGAGCTCATAATAATAGTATTATAATAGTATACATGATAATATTTAGAATAATAATATTTAGAATAATTAAAAATACTACATGATTTAAAAGATTAAATATTTAAATATTTGATTTCTGCATTTAAATGACTGTATTCCCGAGGTGGCAACCATTTCCAAGATGTGAATACCTGAAATTGTGTGGTGATTTTTCAATTTTTGAAATTGTGGTGTTTGATTTTGTTTTTAGCATCGGTTCCTGCATCATAGAGGGTATTTAATAAGTTTAATAAGATTATGTGTTCTGTCATGGACGACTAGACACTAGTCATGGGATGTCCAGCAGAGAGAAGGGCTTGAGTGGACACACCCTGTGGTCACATTTTTACCCGCCACAGCAAACCTCCTGTCATCCTCTCACTCTGCCTTTTCCCCCGCTTCGCAACGTAGCCATCTTACAGCTTTCCAACCCTGCGACAGCCGTAACATCAACCGCCACGGCATCTTTTTCAAGCCAAATGGAGGAGCAGGTGGGTTACTTAAACACGGCATTCAGCAACCTGGCCCTCTCCAGCCCCATTTCCTCCCGTGGAGTTGAGGATATGTCTCACCAGCGACCTCCGACTTGTCACAATCCTGGCATGCGTCGGGAACTGGAACGCCTTGACACCTTTCAGAATTGGACTGAATTGGACCGTTCAAAGCATTAGCTCCAGCTGAGCTTGCCAAAAGTGGTTTCTACTACGTTGGCCAGGGCGACAGAGTGGCTTGCTTCAGTTGTGGAGGCCAGCTTAGCAACTGGGAACCGGGAGATCGGGCAGCATCAGAGCACCAGAGGCATTACCCCAACTGCCGCTTTGTTCAAGGTGACCGTGCAGATAATGTACCTTTATCTGGTGGCGGCCTTTCCAATGGATCGGCAATGCAACAGTGTGAAGAAAGGTTGCTCACATTTGTCAACTGGCCCTCAAGAATAACTGTTCGACCAGACCAATTGGCTAAGGCTGGTTTTTACTATGTTGGTCGTAATGATGACGTGAAGTGCTTTTGTTGTGATGGTGGACTCAGATGTTGGGAGTCTGGTGATGATCCATGGAGAGAACATGCTAAGTGGTTTCCAAGATGTGAATACCTGTTGCAAGAAAAGGGCCAAGAGTTTGTTCATCAGATTCAAGCAAGATTTCCAAGACTATTTGAACAGCTATTGACTAATGGAGACAGCGACTCAAGAGAATTTGTTGATCCAGCTGCTGTACACCTGGGTCCTGGAGAAGATGCAGTGATGATGAACAATCCTGTGGTGAAGCAAACCGTTCAAAGCAAAATTCTCGCAAGTGGAGAAAATTACAAAACCGTTCAAGAATTGGTGTCTGATTTACTACGTGCGGAAGATGAGAAGAGAGAGGAGGAGCGAGAAAGTAAGTTTCTTACTTTTCTTAAGAAACATCATCTTGCCGTGTCACAGCGGCTAAAAAGTGTGCAGTGCTTAATGGACCATCTTCTAGAGGAGAACGTCATCTCACAGAAAGAGTATGACATTATTCGTAACTACACTACAGTCAAGCAGCAGACAGGGCAGCTCATTGAGTTAGTCCTGTCGAAAGGAAATGCAGCAGCAGAGGTCTTCCGCAACTGGATCAAGAAGAATGATGTCTGCCTGCTGAGAGAACTGATGGCCCAGACAAATGAAGCTGCATCACCGAGTCAAGATCTTTCAGACTTGCCTATGGAGGAACAGTTAAGAAGACTTCAAGAGGAGCGCACATGCAAAGTTTGCATGGATAAGGAAGTGAACATTGTCTTCATCCCCTGTGGTCACCTAGTTGTGTGCAAAGAATGTGCGCCTTCTCTACGCAAGTGCCCCATATGTAGAGGCTTGGTCAAAGGCGCTGTCCGTACTTTCCTATCATAAAGTTTTCCTATCATTTGGATTTGCAAATTTACATTTAACTCGATGATACAACTTAGTCTAAATAAGAGCAACGTAGAGTCCTCGGATTTCTTCAAAATAACGCAACAACAAAACATTGTGACAAACTTTGACAACATGTTGTATGGACAAAATACTGTTTGAAATATTTTTGTATAAATAAGATCTAAGACGCCTAAGTACAGTTTTTCAACCATCTAAAGTTTTTGAACAGACGCTGTTTAGTAAAAATAATACATAAGTCTTCTAAGAAGATAAATAGAAGATATGATTTTAATAAAACTTTTATTGACATATATAAATATCTAATTTAAACTTTTAAGGTTATGCTTTTAAATGAATTTAGTATAAAACTCTGGATGTACTCTGGAACGCGGACTAGATTTACTGTGACATTGTCCCCCGAGACTCATCTGGTCTGTTACCCTATATCCTGAAGCTTCAGTTCACACTGTAGTTTATCTCTGAAGGATCTGGGGGTGTTTTGTTTGACAACTTAAACTATTTGCTTTTTGGATTGTTTTTTATCGTTGCATAAAGAACTACTTCACCTCTCTGGAAATGTAAGGTGTTTTTATTTATATATTTATTTAGCTAAAACTTTTTTTTACATTTTTGAAAATGTAGTTTTCTGTGATGGTCGTGTTTAGGTGTAAGGGATAGAATATGCAGTTACGGTACAAAAATCATTATGGCTATGGAAAGCCATAAAAATTGAAACCCCGCATGGACAAAAAATTATGATTGAATCTTTACATATAAATGAGATTTAAGACGACTAAGTACAGTTTTTCAACCATCTAAAGTTTTTGAACAGACATTGTTTAATAACAATTATACCTTAGGTTCAATTTAAACAAAATCATTACAGTAATCTTCTAAAAGATAAATAGAAGATATGAATGTATTCAAACTTTAAAGATTTTTTCAAGCAAGAAAGTTAAGAAATTTAAACTTCAAACTAAAACAATCTTTCATTTTTAAAAGATCATATTTAAACTTTTACGATTATGCTTAGAAATAAATTCAGAAAGATCAGCGTGTTTAGGTGTAAGGGATAGAATATGCAGTTAAGGTACACAAATCAATTATGGCTGTGGAAAGCCACAAAAATTGAAACTCCGCATGGACAAAAAATGCTGATTGAATCTTGAAATGATTCATTGAATGATTGAATTGAAATGAGATTTAAGACGACTAAGTACGGTTTTTCAACCATCTAAAGTTTTTGAACAGACATTGTTTAATTAATAACAATAATACTTTAGGTCACAGTAATCTTCTAAAAGATAAATAGAAGATGTGTATGTATTCAAACTTTAAAGATTTTATTTAAACAATCTTTCATTTTTAAAAGATATCATTTAAACTTGTAAGATTATACTTTGAAATAAATTAAGCACCTGATATCCTGATTGCTGAATTTGCAGTTACGGTACAAAAATCATAATGGCTATGGAAAGCCATAAAAATTGAAACCCCGCATGGACAAAAATTATGATTGAATCTTTTCATATAAATGAGATTTAAGACGACTAAGTACAGTTTTTCAACCGTCTAAAGTTTTTGAACAAACATTGTTTAATAACAATTATACCTTAGGTTCAATTTAAACAAAATCATTACAGTAATCTTCTAAAAGATAAATAGAAGATATCAATGTATTCAAACTTTAAAGATTTTTTCAAGCAAGAAAGTTAAGAACTTTAAACTTCAAACTAAAACAATCTTTCATTTTTAAAAGATCATATTTAAACTTTTACGATTATGCTTTGAAATAAATTCAGAAAGATCAGCGTGTTTAGGTGTAAGGGATAGAATATGCAGTTACGGTACAAAAATCATTATGGCTGTGGAAAGCCACAAAAATTGAGACTCCGCTTGGACAAAAAAATGCTGATTGAATCTTGAAATGATTCATTGAATGATTGAATTGAAATGAGATTTAAGACGACTAAGTACAGTTTTTGAACAGACATTGTTTAATAACCGTTACACAAAATCATTACAGTAATCTTCTAAAAGATAAATAGAAGATGTGTATGTATTCAAACTTTAAAGATTTTATTTAAACAGTCTTTTGTTTTTAAAATATATCATTTAAACTTTATTATACTTCTTATAAATAAACTCAGCACCTGATATCCTGATCACTGAATTTGTGTGACTCTCTGACACACACACACACACACACACACACACACACACACAGAGAGAGAGAGAGAGAGACGCTATGACTCCCTATGTTTTGAGACAGTGTGAGGTCATTCAGGAATGACTATATGAATTCAGTAAACAAGTTGTGTAAAACAATTTTGAACCCATTCATATACTTGTTTAACTATATAAACATTTAACTGATTGCAATTTTTGTGACTCTCATTTTATTCAAACTTTTGGTGTGAGGTTTTAGTAAGATATATTTTATAAGCATTTCATTTATATTCTTTTAAAGAACCAAATGGTTTTTCAACGTTTGTGTGAGATAAACTTCCACAGTTTTTCAACCTTAGTTAAATGATCATTAGAACAGTATGTTTTTTCAACTTTAGTTTAATTGACACGATCATTATTTTAAAGGATAGAATGTTTTTGTACGACATTGTTTAATCACTGTGTCTGAACAGCACGTTTCAGATGTCAGAGCTCAAAAGGGAGGCAGGGGGAATCCCGTGACACACACACACACACACACACACAGAGAGAGAGAGAGAGAGACGCGCGCGCGGCCCACACAGACGATGCTTTGAGAGACTTATTGCAATTGTTTTTATGACTCCATTTTATTTAAACTTTTGGAGTGAGATTTTAGTAAGATCTTTATAAACATTTCATTTATATTCTTTTAAAAGAACTGAATGGTTTTTCAACATTTGTGTGTGAGATAAACTTCCAGTTTTCCCCTTATCAGTTTCACAGTACAGCCCGGATACGCTCAGGAATATGTAGGGAGGATCGTGTGTGTGATACCAACTTCAAACACACACACACACACACACACACACACACACACACACACACACACACACACACACACACACACACACACAGACACTAACTGTCATGTTCAAAAGGCTTCAATAGGCTTCAAACAATTAAAACTAGCTGTCATATAGCCATGACGTATTATTTAATCACAGTGTCTTCAAACGATCAAAAGGCTTCAAAAACACTAACTGTCATGTTCAAAAGGCATCAAACTAGCTGTCAGATACCATGACATATTGTTATAACACTTTCTGTCAATATCAAAAGGCTTCAAAAGCCTTCAAAAGACATCAAAAGTCAAAACTAGCTGTCAAAACATGATCAAAAGCTGTCAAACTGTCAATCAAAAGTCAAAACTAGCTGTCAAAACATGATCAAAAGTCATACTAACTGTCAACCTGTCAATCAAAAGTCAAAACTAGCTGTCAAACTGTCAATCAAAAGTCAAAAGGGGCGGGACACATGTCACCGGAAGGGGCGGGACACCGGAAGGGGCGGGACATGTCACCGGAAGGGGCGGGGCCTGTCACCGGAAGGGGCGTGGCACCTGTCAATCAATCATTTTTTGACAGGAGGTCCAGGGTATCAACTACTCAGGCTGTTTGTGATTCTGATCTCCGGTTCCTCAACTGTGTGGCCCGCTGGCCTGGATCAATTCATGACTCTCGAATTCTTCAAAATTCTCAACTTTGCCTTGCATTTGAGCAAGGCATTATCGATGGAGTCCTGTTGGGGGACTCTGGCTACCCTCTAAAACCTTGGCTCCTTACTCCCTTCCTGAATCCTACTATACCTGCACAGAGAAACTACAACGCAGCACACTGTTCAACTCGTAACACTGTAGAGTGGGCATTTGGTGTAATGAAGAGGCGTTTCCATTGTCTACATGGGGAATTGCGAATGCACCTGACAGAGTGTGTAACATCATCTGTGCGACTGCTGTGCTGCATAACATAGCGAGGTAGGCCTACCTGAAAACAAATAATTTTAATTTGTAACGTCGATGTTGACGCCACACTCCACTTTCCCGTCCTCCGCTTATCCCCGAGAACATACACAGTAAATTCCCCAGTGTTAAATTAACACTGCTCAGAGCACATATGGTCCCACTCTACATGGTGTTAAAGTAACACTGAAGCAGTGTTAAAGTTAATGAGACAATTAAGTGATTAATTGAGTGATGATTGAGCATTATTGAAGACACCTGATGTTAACAAGCAGAATCACTGAAGGAGAAAATCACAAATTGTAAGCAACCGTTATGGTGATGGGTGTTTGCTTTAGTTGGGCTCTTGACCCATACTGTATATTATTAACTTTAGACTTTGTTTGTCTGCTGTTATTGATTTATAACAGTCAAATGAACAAAGAAAAAGTGTGATCTGATAGTGTTGGTTATGTTTTGACATAATCATGCTGTGATCCGAAAATGAAACTTGTTAGCAGCAGCTTTTTGATTCTACAGTATATGATTATCAGCATTTTTTCTTATAATCCAATATATTTAATAAACATTGTTCTGATCAAAACACTTTCAAATGTATTAATTTAGAAACACAGACATCAATAATCAGCCTGTGAATCCCAACAATGGTGACAATAATAAAAAATGTTGCAGTGGCTGCCACCAATCACAACTCATTAATGGCTCCCATCATGCATTTCGGTATGAACAAATTATGATCTGAATTGTCTATGTAATTTACTTTTCCCAATTGTCACCATTGTTGAGATGCATAGACTGAATCTTTATGTCTGTGTGTGCCTATAAGAAAAGTTTTTTTTTTACTTTTACTTTTAAGAAATCCTTTATATTATATCTAAAATTCTGGATATTTATGCAGAATCACAGTTGTGCTGTAACCAACAACATAAATCAAAAACATAAAGTTAAAATGATGATTGTCATAATATAACCAACACCATCAGATCACTTTTTTTCTTTTTTTCTTCATCTGGCAGTTGTAAGTCAGATACAGCAATCAAACAAAAATTAAAGTTAATAATTTAAGGGTCAAGAGCCCAACTAAAGCAAACACCCATCACCATAACGGTGGCTTACAATTTGAGATTTTCTCCTTCAGTGATTCTGCTTGTTAACATCAGGTGTCTTCAATAATGTTCAATCATCACTCAATTAATCACTTAATTGTCTCATTAACTTTAACACTGCTTCAGTGTTACTTTAACACCATGTAGAGTGGGACCATATGTGCTCTGAGCAGTGTTAATTTAACACTGGGGATTTTACTGTGTAGGCGACTGTCCACCATATATGTTCATCACCATTTCAGTGGTGTCTTTAAGTTTCTCTTGGGGTCCTCCTCGCGTTTTTGGATATTTTTTGGCATCTTGTACCATGTTTTTGTATCTTTTCTGTACGTCTTTAACGCTCCGCTCAACGGTCGGATTAACGCTGTTAACTGTCGTAGCAATCTTTTTCCAAATTAAACATTTCTTCTTGTTACTACATTCTCCGCTACATTTTCCAAGTAAAATGTCTTTGTAACTCTTACACTCCTCCAACAAACACATATTTTCCACTGGGGTAAACTGCACTGAGTGGTTGAATGCGCTTACTCGATCCGCCATGTTTTTTTGTTTTGAAAAGGGTCTTATTTTACCCAGAATGCATTGCAGTGTAGTACTACTTAAGATAGTCAGAGTCTTAAGTGCTTTGTGCAACGGTCTGATTTAGATGTCTA
Source organism: Leuciscus leuciscus (assembly GCF_965113295.1). Lineage (NCBI taxonomy): Eukaryota > Metazoa > Chordata > Actinopteri > Cypriniformes > Leuciscidae > Leuciscus > Leuciscus leuciscus. The sequence goes on along the minus strand of NC_138727.1, from coordinate 50,485,623 downwards.
TCTGAAGTCTGACTATCTACTATATCTAAGCCATAGTCAAAGTCTATCTTTGTGAAACCGGCCTCTGGCTTTGTCACACTGTGGTACCGCCGCACAGACACACACCGAAACCAACAGCACTCCACACGCAACATCACACTCCATAGTACGAAGCCACTAAAGGTTTCAACCATGACGGACCCCAAGAGGAATAAACAACAGGCTTATACTGTAGTGGAGCAATAGCTCATTTACTGATTGTGATGTTTTACACATATCTCAAACATCACTACACATTGACTGGTTTGTCTGGAACTCGGGGGCAAATTCCAAACACGTATTTTCCTCCTTGAAGGGCACTTCGGGAAGGAAAAATGTATAGGGGTTTTCCAAACGGAAGTGAACAACTGGGCTGCGTTCAGCCCCGACAAAACGTTGCACAACATTTTTTAAACAGAAACGGTGATGCGTTGAACACACTGTTCTGATGACGCAAGAGTTGCAACTATGGCAGCTGAGAAGGCCATTCTTTGTGTTCTTTGTGAAGAATTTTCGGAGCCTGATGAAGTCGGTATAAATATGTGTTTAATACTACAAAATATGCCCGATGTTACAGTTACTGCACTTGCCGCCCAGAACAAAAGAGAACATCCCAATCGAGTGAAGGGATTGCTGAAACTGAAATGGAAGCACACATCTTACCTAATTCAGACTAAAACACACCTATTTAGCCTCACATACTGACTTTATTTGTAGTCCATACTGTTTTAATACCCTGTATTTTCGTTCTCATTTTTAGGAAAAGCACTTAATTACTATTGTTTATTTCTATACCAAATGTCATACTTGCAATGAAGCTAAAAATATAAACAACTACATCATTATTTTGATATCCTATATTTTTACAATAAAACTTACGACAAACATGTCTTCTAATGTCCTCAGTTGTTGCGTATACCGAACTTCATCAAACACATTTGTAAATTACTTTCCTTGAACCCATTGTGCGAGTTCACTTTAATACCGCGAGCTTTATATACATGTTGCTGCTGATTGGACTGCAGTTCTGACACACCCACCAAACAAGAGAAAACGTATCTCAAACCCCGTTGCACACCGGTGCACGCCGTTTCCAGGAAACATGACGTTCAACCCGGAAACCGTAGCAAAACGTTGCGCACCGTTTTGAACTTGAACGTGCCCCAGGATCCCTTCACAAAGGGCCTGTAATTTGATCATTTATGGTCATGTGACCCAGCGAATACTCTTAATTCGTTTTAAAGCTAAATGGCGGGAGAGTTCGAGTTAATTAACAAACAGAGCAACTCAAGTTGTTTTGTTTTGTTCGAGATATAATTCACATATTTTGTCATGTTATGTTTAAATAAGTTTCATAGGTAAGAACTGTGTTAATAATGTGCAGGGTCCAAAGATGACACAGCCCGTTTTAAAGTTGAGAGCAGAGAAATACTAGCCTGACTACGTCAGACTTCGTACTTCTGCTCAATTTCATTTCGCTTCTGTACTCAGTTTGAGACCGTGTCATAGCTTTCCGTTTTCCTCCGGCCTGAAAACAGCCGGCCAATCAACGAACAGAGGGCGGACTGAGAGCCGTGACGTAGACGCTGATTGTACCGTGGATGCGTAGATTTACTTCACATATTCTGCAAAAGTCGTTCACAGCCATGTTCACTCCGGTATTTCGCTCGATTGTTTTGTTTTCACATCATACATGTGTTTACAGTGGAAGTTAGATGCGACTGAGCATGCGCATAACACACGCCATAACCAAACGTTATGTGATTGGCTTACGGGTAACCAATGATTTTAAGCTTCAGACTAGCGCCCCCAGGCGGTAAAGAAAACGTTTTTCTATTACGGAACTCCAGACTCTCTCTACGAAGCAAAGCGAAGTAGCAGAGTCTGGTATTACCAGGCTAGAGAAATACACTCACCATTTGGAAATTGCTCTTGCTCTGAAAGTCATGAGGACTCAAATTTTCCCGCGCTGTGGGCGGAGCAATGGCGTCGCGTCACAGGAGTTAATCTGATTGGTGTTTAGACTCCTACAGTCTCATTACTCCTGTTTGGTTATTGTTGCACCGTTGTGCACAATGATCTTTTTTTTATTATTATTAACTATTAAAATGAATTGACTATTCTGGTTCACTGTGTTTATTTTGTCCAATTTCAGTTTTCTAATTCATCACTTATTTACTTCTGGCCTTTCATTATACAGTACTTAAAACATACAGGCAATGTTTATTAGTGTGACTAATATCCTCTAGATGGCAGTCTGGACACACACATGAAATATCAGTTATAATGATAAAATACACATCAGCAACGAGAGAAAAGTTTATTTGAGATGCTGGTCTTTTAAACACTACAGAAATCATTAGGATCCTCAATTAAAGATACAGTAGAACAAAATACAGTCAACAGAGCAATCCGACATGACTGAGAAAATAGAGACTTTAATACAATCAGATACAGATTTTACTGCGTTTAACATGAAAATACTGCTTTACAGGGCAATTATTAACATAAATACAATTTTGAATACTCCAGTGAAGCAGACACTAAACTATTGACTACATGTTATTGTGATGTAACTTTAAATATTTGAATCGTTATTGTGGTGTTACTAAAGTTTTCTCCTAAAATGCATTTGCATATGCAGCACAAACATAAATATGCAGGCTAAAATATAGATTAGCAGGACTAATACAAAAACTCTTATAAGCTCAATGAATCACTTAATTATCTCATTAACTTTAACACTCTTGAGTGTTAATTTAACACTCATATTTTAACACTTTAACACTCTTGAGTCTGGAGCCATATAAACTCCCAGGAGAGTTCATTTAACACTGGAGCTTTTGCTGTGTGCTGTGACGTCTTGCAGAGTTTGGCGATGTTGTGTCTGTTGGAGTTATCCCTGTCAGGGGATCTGTTACTCCCCCTACACACCCAGGAAGATTTGCCGTGTCTTGACAACAGTTTGAAGCAGGATAAAAAGCTCCAGGAACAATTTGTAAGTTTGCTGATTATAACGACATAGAGTAATCTAAAAAGTAAAATTTAAGATTGTATACTGCATATATTACAGTCTGAATCCTTAGCCTTTCACATTTTTTATTTATTTATGAGAAGCTTCAGAGAAATGTAATTTGTAACACTTTTTTGGATTTTCAGCTTGGTGTAGGGGATAAAGCATGTTTTAGAGACATGTTCCTTTAGACCATTGTTCAAAGTAAGTTGGATAATTTTTTTATTATATTTAAGTAGATGTGTATGGCCTCATGCAATTCAAATGAAATGACAGATCTGTATTTTCTAAATTAGCCATCCGGAAGAACCTGGCAACCCAGGATGCCACTGATGAAGCGGTCTAGGTTAACGTTTCGCGTTACCTGAAAGGAGCATCTGACCGTGAAGGCAGAAAAAGGCACCGCACAGCCGACCACTTAGGCTGACTACTGACACCCCAGAATCACTGACAACTGGAATCCTTTCTTTATCTTGCAGTCAGTAATATCAAGACCCCTAAAGAAGTCCGAAGTGTCACACTATACTCACTAACTGTGGAAATTACTTTCTTTTTTTTCTTTTTTCAAATAATGCTTGTAAGTCCTTGTGCCACAGGTCAGCATTGCAGCTATAATGGTCTATTCTACTCCAGAGCTTTACTATAAATTACTACCACTTAACCTATTGTTAGAAATGGCTTGTAAATGTGATGTCATACTTTGATTTATTTGGTATCCTGCACATTATTTCGTATCAAGTATTCTCTTTACTTGTCATAATGTTTACAGGTAATTTGTTTCACCCTATGCTGTCCTCTTTATATGAACAATTATTGTAAGAGTTGTAATTTGCTTGTAAGGCTGTTTTTTGTTTGTTTGTTTTTTTTTACCAAAATTTAATAAGAAACCTGCATGTTAGTAGGCTATATTGATATATTTATTTTTCTGTTATGTTTAAGTGATCTGACACATCTTGTTTAAATGACAGTTAATGTACTTTGAAATGTGGAATAAAAATGCCAAATGGATATTTGTCTGGTTTGAGCAATCATTATTCTTGATAAACTGCATGCTATAAATATTAAATATTATATATATATAGCCAGAATAAGCAGCGGCAGATCACTCGAAAATAGCGCTTGCCTCCAGCGGGCCGCGGAAGGGCCGCCTTAACGGCGGCGGGACGGCGGTTGGCCCACGGGCCGGCCGCGGAACGAAGGCGGTAGGAAGGCGGCTGCCGCTTTTAAAAAGCGGCTGCCGCCGGCGGTGCGCCGTCCAACGTGTTTGCGATGTCTCCATTCTATGGAAAAATCCAAGATGGCGGCATGTATGGTCTGATGTGTGTTTGTCCCCTTATCTATACTCATTTGTTTGCTTTTATGCTCATATTTGGAGTAAAATTTTTTTGCAGATTCCATGAGTGAGCTTTCTGGTTTTTAGATGAAATAATTTTTTATTGGATTATGGACTACTTTGCTGCAGAAAAGCTTCCATCTCCAGGCTCTAATTGGATCCTGAGGCCCTGTTAGCCTCTCTAGGCCCTAGCAGTCCAGCTACCATCTCTAGGCTCCAGGCCCTAGCACCCCAGCTACCATCTCCAGGCTCTGCTTGGATACTGAGGCCCTCCTAGCCTCTCCAGGCCCTAGCAGCCCAGCTTCCATCTCCAGGCTCTACTTGGATTTTGAGGCCCTGTTAGACTCTCCAGGCCTTAGCAGCCCAGCTACCATCTCTAGGCTCCAGGCCCTAGCAGCCTAGCTACCATCTTCCTTCTCTAGCCCAGCTCCAGCCCAGCTACCATCTTCAGGCTCCAGGCCCTAGCAGCCCAGCTACCGTCCTAGGCTCTGTTTGGATCCTGAGGTCCTGTTAGCCTTTCCAGGCTTTACTTGGATCTTGAGGTTCTGCTAGCTTCTCTAGGCCTTAGCAGCCCAGCTAACATCTCCAGGCTCTGCGTGGATCCTGTGGCCCTGTCAGCTCCTCCTGGTTTTGCTAACATCTTCTGCTAACATGGCTCTTCTCTCAATGCTGCTTTGTTCATTGTTTTTGCAGAATCTAAGATCAAGTGATTTATACTGGGTGAGTACATCTTACAACATTTGTGGCTCTTTGGACATAGCCTATGAATTCAACTGTTCAGCCTTTGTGCATTCCCCTCAAATGCCAAAAGAGTTGGCAGAGGACTTAAATTTAGCCTGGTTTCTACCCAGAGATATTCTTCAGCTTCAAAGTCTTTTGATTTTAAATGACTATTTTGCATTTGATGACAGACATTACTGGGACTCTCATTTTAAAAACTCTACAGATTCTTCATATACTGATGGTAAACAGAGATGGTTAATATTTTTATTGTTGCTTTTATCTGGCAATGTGCAGCCAAATCCAGGCCCTGAGTTGCAGTGTATTCCATTGCCATCTGATGTGAAATCTATGTCTGGTTTGAGTGTAATTCACCTTAATGTTCGCAGTTTGTTACCCAAAATGGATCTGCTTAGAATTTGGGTGAATTTAACAGATGCAGATATTGTTGTGCTATCTGAAACCTGGCTGACAAAATCAATCACTGATATGGATGTTGGAATGGGTGGTTATAATGTGTTTCGTGCTGACAGACTAAGGAAGGGTGGTGGGGTTGCTATTTATGTCAAATCTAAATTTAATGTGAAGTTAGTCTATTCAGAATCAATCGGTAAGCAGCTGGAATTTTTGGCAGTGAAGGTGGAGTTGGCCAAGGGCCTTTATGTTACTGTTGTTGGGTGTTATAGGCCTCCTTCTGCCTTGAGTACTGCATTGCAGACTCTTATTCAACTCTTATCCAGATTGGACTATTCTGAAATTATTTTAGCAGGTGATCTAAACTGGGACTGGCTGAAATCTTGTTCAGATGAATTTAAGTCATTTTGTGATTCTGTCAATTTTACACAGTTAATCAATTCTCCCACTCGTTTAAATTTTAAGTGTCATGAGAAATCCACCTTAATTGATTTAATTTTGACTAATGTTCCGCACAAATTTTCTGCTGTTGGTGTTTTTTGCAATGACCTAAGTGACCACTGCGTTGTTGCTGCTGTAAGGAATACTAAGATGCCTAAATATAAACCTCGCGTAATATGTAAGAGGAATCTCCAAAAATTTAATGAACAGGGCTTTTGCCATGATTTGTTTAATTGTGATTGGAGTAGAATAGAGCTGATTCCCGATGTGGAGTCAGCCTGGATCTTTTTCCGGGATAGTTTTTTACAAGTAATAAACAGACACGCCCCACTAAAGAGATTCAGAGTAAAGGGGCGGGATAATCCCTGGTTTTCCTCTGAGCTTGGAGATATTCTTCATGACCGCAATTTAGCTTGGGCCAAAGCAAGAAAAACGGGCTCTTCGTCTGATTGGCTTGTTTTTAGGCAGTTAAGAAATAAAGGTTCTTCTTTTATTAAGAAAGCAAAATCTGACTTTTATCTGTCAGCCACTACTAACACCTTAAATGATCCCAGAAAATTTTGGAAGGCTATAAAATTACTTTCTTTAAACAAAGATAGTATTAATGTTCCTTCTTTTATTATGAAAGAGTCTGTAGTAGTTCATGACAAGCTGGAGATATTGAACCATTTTAATGAGCATTTTATTCAGTCTGGTTCTTTGTTTGAAACTGCTTGTCCTTATACTGTGACACCTTGTGGAGATGTACCAGTCTCTACAAGTGTCTTTAATTTCACTCCATTTTTAGTGGCTGACGTTCAAAAAGCCCTAAAAGGGCTGGCTCCTGAAAAACCTCCAGGACCTGATCTTATAGAGCCTTACTTCTTAAAAATAGCTGCTGATTGTGTAGCACAGCCTCTAACATACCTTTTTAATCTTACTTTAGAGAGCAACACTATTCCCAAAATATGGAAATCTGCATTTGTTTGTCCATTATTGAAAGGGGGTGACCCGTCAAATTTAAATAATTACAGGCCAATTTCTAAGTTGTCTGTTTTGGCCAAAACGCTTGAATCCCTGGTGAGTGATCAGATGAAAGACTTCTTGCATGTACAGGACATTTTATCCCCATTTCAGTCAGGTTTTAGAAAAAAACATAGTACCATCACAGCTGCAATGAAGGTGATAAATGACATCTCTGTTGCTCGTGACAAGAAGCAGCACTGTGCATCACTTTTTATTGATTTGTCAAAAGCTTTTGACACGGTTGATCATGATGTTTTAAAGATTAGGCTTCTTAATTCGGGGTTTTCAGAGAATACTGTCTCTTGGTTCTCAAACTATCTTAGTGATAGAACCCAGTGTATTAAGCATGATGGTGTTCAATCTGGTATTTTACCAATCCTTAAAGGGGTTCCACAAGGCTCTGTGTTAGGCCCTCTTTTATTTACTATTTATATAAATAATCTTAATCGGCATGTGTCTGATGCAAACTTTCATTTTTATGCAGATGACACAGTTATTTATTGCTGTGCACCCTCTCTTAAACAAGCCATTGCACATTTACAGATTGCCTTCACTGTGGTCCAAGACACTTTGCTACAGCTGAAACTTGTGCTTAATGCAGACAAAACCAAATGTATGCTTTTCACGGGCCCTCGGAATAGACCACTGAATGTTCCCTCAGTGATTACTCTTGACGGACGTGAAATACAGATTGTTACAACCTATAAGTATCTTGGTATTGTTATTGATGATTGCCTATCATTTAAGCCTCATGTTCACTGTCTAGTGAGAAAGTTGAGGCTAAAATTGGGTTTTTACTTTCGAAATAAGCTGTGCTTTTCTTTTAATGTTAAAAAACGGTTAGTGGCATCAACTTTTTTATCTGTGCTGGACTATGGTGATATATTATATATGCATTCATCTGCTCAATGCCTTCATATGATTGACGCAGCCTATCATGCATCGCTGAGATTTATTACTAATTGTAAAGCTCGCAGCCATCACTGTGAGCTGTACTCTCGTGTAGGGTGGTCTGCTCTGGCCACACGGAGGCTTTGTCATTGGTATACATTTATATATAAGGCTATTCTTGGTGTGCTTCCATCCTATTTATGTTCACTTCTTATGAAAAAAAGTGCTAGTCATTATTCTCTCCGTTCTCAGGCTGTTGTTTTGCTTTCTGTCCCACATGTTAGAACTGAGCTGGGTAAAAAGGCCTTTGTTTATTCTGCTCCCTTTACATGGAATTTGCTGCAGAACAACTTAAAACTTAGTAAATTGATTCCTTTGAGTGTTTTTAAGTTAAGAATGAGATGTTTTGAGTTGGACTCCCTTACATGTCAATGTTTTAATTGAGATTTCATTGTAAGTGCATAATTGGCTTTCAAACTGTTTCTATTAATTTATTTGTTTTTATTTTCATGTTTTTTTTTGTGTGTGTCTTGTACGTATGTAATGATGTGATGTAATTCTGCTGCCTATCTTGGCCAGGTCTCCCTTGCAAAAGAGATTTTTAATCTCAATGGGCTTTTCCTGGTTAAATAAAGGATAAATAAAAATAAAAATAAAATGGAAGGCCAAAAGGGCCAAAACGTGTGAAACTGTCGCGTTAACGCGTATTTACGCGTTAACTATAACTGTTCAAGCCCTAAAAGTCATGACCATTTTCACAATCACAATAGAAATTGTGTAATATATTTACACATTTCTCCAAACAGTATTTACATGTACACTTATACTGTAGCATATTTCTAAAGTATCTTTTTATAATTGAACCACTATGCATTATTTGTTAGAGAACCCCTTCTGTTAACACCATTAAGCCTTGAATCTGAGAATTTAGAAGAATCTGAGATTTGAGATGCATTGTTTTGCAGTATTTTTCGAAGATAACAAGCTCAATAAAATATAACAAATTATATATATATATATATATATATATATATATATATATATTAGTGGTGGGCCGTTATCGGCGTTAACGTGCTGCGTTAACGCGAGACTCTTATCGCGCGATAAAAAAAATATCGCCGTTAATCTATTCTCCAAGTTGGGTTGGGAGATGGCTCTATACTACACAAGCTATGATGACGCAATCTACCCGCGGCCGCGAGGTAAACCCGGCTGCAACGCATATTCGTCGTCATCTTAAGTAAACACGGCTGAACGTGAAAGCTGGTGAAAAGGGTACCCCCTAACGTCCATGTGTGACGATTCGGGTTATGGGTAGGTTTAGGTATGCGTTATGGTACCGCTAGGAGGCGCTGCTGGTGCGCTTCTGTCTGCGTCTCATATTGACGTTAAAGGGGTACCCTTTTCGTCGTATGTTGACGCATGGTCAAGACGCGTCAGTATATGACGTTTTGGGGTGATACCGGGCTGACTAATCCGTTCTACCACCTCAAATTCAAAACGAAACATGATATCACTGAATACCAGCGCGCGCGTATTATTCCCATTCCAATATATCTTAGTGGTGTAGCACATAATCTCGATTTTAAGAATCATTGTTGTGTTTCTTTTTAACTGAAAAGACATCAGTTAGACAATATTCTAATTTTAAATTTGGGGTTTCATAAGCTCCAAGCCATAATAAACATTAGACCTGCTTAAATCTCTGCAGATAGTGTACTTAAATTTTATTTATCTGCAAAATGATGTTGTATACTTACAGTTTTGCACAATATATGTTCTCAAAACTACATACACCCTTTAAAAAAAAAAAACATTTAGCAGTTTAGCATGGGTCTGTGTAATCTGTTCTGAAATGGTTTTATTATAATATACTGTATATCGTTATCGCAAGAGGCTGCAATGTATATCACAATATAGATTTTAGGCCATATCGCCCATCCCTAATTGATAGCCTATAGTAGTTGATAATAACATAGGCCTACCTAATGTTGCCTACGGACGGTAACAGTAACCTTTTACAGTCTATGAGTAGAACAGCTTTCTCAAGCAGTTTGTGATGCATTTTGGAAACAGGAGATGAGCCCCTGGTCTAATGCGCCACCTGGCTTGAGAAACCCGTTCTCAAAGACTTACTTTTATAGTCATTATTTGGGTAGCACACATATTCTGAATGCCTTCGGCAGAATTCAAATGAGCCATTTTAATCTAGATTAATTTCAAAATTAATCTAGATTAATCTAGATTAAAAAAATTAATCTATGCCCACCTCTAATATATATATATATATATATATAGGCTATAAAGGTGGTTATAAATTAGAATGTCTTGGAAAAGTAAATTTTTTCAGGAATTCAACTTAACAGGTGAAACTGTCCATAAGCAAAAGTGGCCCAAACCAAGTATTGAGTACATATGCATTATACTTTTCAGAGAACCAACATTTCTGTATTTAAAATCCTATTTTTGTTGATTTCATGTAATATTAACATTTTCTGAGATTTTGAATTTGGGGGTTTCAAAAGCTGTAAGCCATAATCATCAAAATTATAACAAATAAAGGCTTGAAATATCTCACTTTGCATGTAAAAAGTGTATATTAGTTTCACCTGTAAAGTTGAATTCCTGAAATAAATGAACTTTTCCACGACATTCTAATTTATTGAGAAGCACCTGTATGTATATGTGTATATATATATATATATATATATATGCTATATTAAAAAGTTATATTACAACACACACTACACACAAACACAAACACACACACACATGCGTAATAATAATAATCTAAAGTGATTGGCTTGAATTTTTAATAAATGAAATGAAACAGAACTTCTGCTTTTCTTTTTTTACAATGGATATTACATTGTGAAATCATGAATATAGGACCAAAAGTAATAATATATATTTTATTAATACTACACAGAACTAGAGATTAATCTATATTCTCGCCAAAATGTTGGATAGATTTGGAGTGCTAATACACTCGTGATCTATCTATTCAGTTTCCTGGAAGTTACCCTTCCATCAGTGTCGTTGCTCATGATGGCTCATGAGGTATGTTCAGCGTAGTGCTTGAGTCACTCTATCATGAATAATTCAAATAAAATAAAGGTGTTGTGTCACGGTGACACCGCCTGTCGTTACTGTTTGTAATCATTCTCATGACTATTAATTTGGTGACGCACACCTTCGTTTTATTGTATTTATTCATGAGATTGCGAAAAAGCGCTTACCTCATGGATACGATGAGCCTACGTCACCTGGCATCTTCCGTTCGGTGCGCGCCCGTGATGAGAATCGTATAGAGAGACGGGAATCCATACATCGTTTTTCCAAATTATATATTACACTTCTTTACAGGTAACTGTGAACAAACTATAGCTTTCGGTTATAATAAACACTGTTAAACATATTACGGTGGGTTGAAAATAGTTTTTTTTTTTAACTTTATTTAAGTTTGTCATGAGATTGTTGCTTCGCAATTAGCGCGACAGCCTGCCATTATATGCAATACATCAAAAATACCGTTGCATGGAATCCATAAGAGTTGATGTTTCAGAGTTATGCATTTTCTTCGACTCACATATTTGGTCATTTAACCCCCTGTGATATGTCTATTAACAGCGAGTTATAGTAGGCCTACTAGAATAGGCTAGCCTATGTCTTAACACATTTAATCATTTTTTCCCCCAGAGTTTCCCCACATTTGTATGGTATTTACAAGATAATTTAATAATCGATATCAATTATATATAAAAAAATAAATACTTTAAGGCTTTTACTTTTATGGCACAACTAATCAAATAAAATGATGACACAATTACAAAAAATCTAGAAATTGGATGCAGTTATTATAAACTTTATTATAAACTGAATAACACAACAAATAAGTAAAGATAGATAGATAGATAGATAGATAGATAGATAGATAGATAGATAGATAGATAGATAGATAGATAGATAGATAGATAGATAGATAGATAGATAGATAGATAGATAGATACATGGTTTTACTACACACCGTTAACCCTTGCTGTAAAAAAAGGCCTAATTCTGACAATATCATACCATTTTCCATTAAAACAGTAATATACCGTAGAAAACAAAAATAGCCTACAGGAATATACTGTGAATTAACAGTGCTCAAAATCGACACTCAGAGGCTGTTTTCCCAATCACACCCTATACCCTCATTCACTATTCCCTACATTAGTTCACTAATATAGTCCACTTGACTGAGTGAATGAAAAGAAGTGAGTGAATTGAGAAACTGATGAACACCTGATAAGCAGAATCACTGAAGGACAGAGAAACAAGAACAGAAAAAAGAGAAACACAAGAACTACAACTGACTTCCAGCCACTGAGTGTGAAACCAGTTTACAAACCAGTTTAACATTATTTCTTTTGTACAAAAGTTATTATCACCATGATGGAGATTAGTATTTGTTTTAGTTGGGCTCTTGAACCATTGACTTTATTATATCAGTTTTTCTCTGACTGCTTTAACTTTGCGTTTATAAAACACACGTGTTATGGCAAGACAAGTCAAGAGAAAGATGATCAGGTGTTTATGACTGTTGTGATGATTACATAATCATCCTGGACATGTCTGATTCTCTGATCTTAACCAGTGTAAAAGCTTTGGATATATGGGTTTGTCATATTGATCATATCTTTTAATCATATATTTTAATCTATAATGTGAAATACAGCAATATTTCTGTAATTAGTTATTCTGAAGAATATTGAAATAATGTTGTGTTTAAAAACTTTTTGAACTCCTGCTTAACTGAGACACAAACAGACATCAACAATCAGCTCATGAATCTCAACAATGGTGACAATAAAAACTTTCATGTCGCAATGCATGCTGGGTTCCAGGATTGTATAAAACTCCCAGCATGCACTGCTGCATGAATAAATAAATACAAATAAATTATTGCCACCATTGATGAGAGACATATGCAGATTTTTGATATTTCTGTGTTTCTACAAGACATTGTAGCTCTGTTTCTTTTTTAGGCTATGCATTATGTGTTAAAAAAATTACCATTGTAATTTACTACTATGGTTTCACAGTGGTGGTAATATAACACTTTTGATACAGAATTAAAAACTGAAAGAGATTTAGTGTATGAACAGGCTATTCGATGATTTGTTTCATCATAATCAGTATAACTGCAATCATTCATAAACTGTGTGTGCACAAGTGCAAAAACACAGTTCATTCAGCCAGTGAAATACTAATGTTAAATAGTCAAGGGTCAGCATCCCAACTAAAGCAAACACTGATCTCCATCATGGTAACTTCAAACCAAACATTTTCAATTAAACATCTCAATAACAACTTCTGTAGATATATGACAGAAATAAAGTCATACTGTTAATAATAAGTGTAATAATGTGTAATGGCTGGAAGTCAGTTGTAGTTCTTGTATTTCTCTTTCCTTCAGTGATTCTGCTTGTTAACAGCAGGCGTTCATCACTAATACTCAACAATCACTTATTTCACTTATTAACTTATTATTCAACACATTCACTTAATTATCTCACTGCAACACTGCGTCAATGTTACTTTTTACTCTTTGTAGTGTGGATTTTCCTGTGGGGTTGAAAGGGTTAACAGTGTAAGATAAAAAGACACACCCACAAAATGTATTTTAACAGTAATAAACTGTAAGTTATAAAACAGGTATATACTGGCAACACTGTTGCCAGTAGTTTACTGTAAAATGTATTTTTTGGGTCACCATTGTGCAGAAGAGTAGAGCCTGTGCTTCAGTCCAGGAGAAGATCTACAAACATTGATGATATGCTGCATGTTGCTTTATTTAACAGACAGTGACTGTGTAATTGCTGGTCCAGTGGAAATCTCTTTATGTGCAATAGTTTTTTAGTGGTCTCAAATGAAAGAAGTTCACAGTGATACTTTGCTCACATTATTAATGCATTATAAATTTTAGTTAATACATTTAAATGACAGTTGGTCAATTTAAGGCAGTCGGTTTCTGCAAGTGAAATTAGTTAACTTGAATTTTAATTTAGTGCATTTTTACAGAAACAAACTGTAGTTTACAGTAAAGAACTGTACAATTAACAGTATATTACTGGCAACAGTGTTGCCAGTATTTTACTGTGTAAAAACCCGGTAAGGTCTAACAGTGCAGTTCTATTGTATCAATACAGTAAAACCATAGTAACCATCACTGTAGTAACCATGGTTTTACTAAATTATCTAGAATTACATTCAAGCCATTTTGTTACAACAAACATCTACAAAATAACAACAGAAAGAAAAGTTACCATTCTATGATACAGAGTTGATGACAGACAGACATAACTAGGCTACATAGATATCTATCATAGATAGATAGATGAAACCATCACATCAGCATTATTTCCTAAATATATTCCTAACTATATTACACTTATTTTATTCCTAAGTGACTATACGATATATATCAGTCAGATTCACAAGGCTTAATGTGTTATCAGAAGGGGCTCTCTAACAAATAATGCATAGTAGTTACATTATAAAAAGATGCTTTAGAAATATGCTACAGTAGGAGTGTAGGCTACATGAAAATACTATTTGAAGGAAATGTGTAATATTATCCTAACACAACTTCTATTGTGATTGTGAAAATGGTCATGGCTTTCAGAGGCCAATTTAAAATATGCTGTAATTATATGTAGGCCTAGTTGTAACCTATATTCTGAAAAGTCATTGTTGAACATGTATTTTCACCTTAAAAACTGCTATTTACAAGCTTAATTTAGGTTCTCTGTGTTTGAGCAAGAGCAGCACCAAACCAGTAGGTGGTGCTAATGTCCCAAATTTAGGTACGCGTTAACACGTCATTTACGCGTTAACACGCAATTTACGCGTTAACACGTAAATACGCGTTAATGCGTAATGACGTGTTAACGCGTAAATTGCGTGTTAACACGTAAATACGCGTTAACGCGACAGTTTCACACGTTTTGGCCCTTTTGGCCTTCCATACCATTCTGCCGCTTCTACTGCCGCCGGAGCGCCGACGGTGGTCCGCCGACTCATTGCTATCTGGGTTGGTGTAATGTTAAATGTGGATCTTAAGATAAATAAATAATATAATTATATTCTAATAGTTATAGTTTTCATTAAAAAGTTGAAACGATCTATTAATAAACATTGTGAATTAACTATCCATAAATAAAAATAATAAGTATGATAATTGAGCGCAGACCATGTGATGTATTACACGTACACTAGTTGTGTATGACCAGAGGTATGACGTATGCGGATGAATGACTCACGGAAGTGCGAGAGACGCGCTGAACACGGAGAGCTGTGTCTGAAACCGCTCACTCGTTCACTCATTCACTAATCCCTACATAGTGAATGGCAGTTGAGTGCACTACATCAGCAAAGAGTGAACGAAAATGAGTGAGCGAATTCGGACGCTGACATAATTATCACGCGCCAGAGAGCTCGGACAATTTCGTCATAAACATTACTTACCCATCTTTGATATTTCCTTTTTTGGCTGTATGAATTGTATGTAACAATTGTATGTATGTATTTTTCACGTTTATTGCGTTATTTGATAAAAAAAAAAGACTTGCTTGTCATATTTATTTACTTTTTACATTTATAAGTGAAAATAAAAGAGAACAAAACACTACACAACACATTTGTTTATTCAAATATAGATATAACGGTATATATATATATAAATAAATAAATAAATACATAAAACTGTCAAAAAAAAAAAAAACTCCGTTATTTAAACATTACTTTAATTACTTTCGCGGGGTTTCCAGTCAGTCAAATGATTGTTAAGTGTCCTTCAAATGATCAACATGATTGTTTTCTATCTCGCGTGCGCCGTTGCCATGGTGACATTGTTGCCGTCCGTCATATTTATTTTTCATTCGCGCTCTATCGCCTTATCGTGTTGGATTGTGGGAAATAGTGTCTCAGCAAGTGTACATCGGATGTACACTCGAATTCAGAGAGGATTGTGGGTAAAAGTAGTGAACGAATGTAGGGAATGATGTCGTTCACTCAGAATTCGGACACCACTACAAAATGGCCGACACCCTAAATAGTGAACTATATAGTGGATAGGGAGTGATTTCAGACACAGCTGAGATGAGAGATGAGAGCAGAGAATGTCTAAAGGCTGGTTCACACAGGACGATTTTAAAATTGTCGGCCGATTTTCCAAACCTGAGAGACCCCACACACGGGGATAAAAAATCACGGGTCTAACAGTTTTGGTCGTACAGTGTGTGGTGCGCAGCCACTCGGCAAAATCAACACATCACACACGAACCGATTTGACTCCCGAGCATTCCCAGATCAGACGGGAAATCGCGCAAAATACCTCGAGATCAAACGTGACTTCAGAGTAAACAATCATGGCGGACGAAGAGGATGCAGTGGCAATAGTTTGTAGTTTGTTTTTAACCGAAAAAAAACGTTATCAAAAGAAAAGGCGATGATCTCTGACGTCCACCGGACTTTCTGGTGCGCCATGCCGCCGACTGTTTTGATTATATTTCCCGGTGTTTCCTCGCCGCCTCGTCACCTCGCTTTCTGATTGGCTACACTCCACAGTCCACAGGCTGCGTGCTCGGGGGACACCACACACGAGAAGAAATCGGGCCAAATAAATCCAACATGTTGGATATCCCCGATTTGAGATCGGAGAGGTCCCGACGTCCTTCCGAGCAGACGAGAGCAGCCTTAACACACCACACACGGCAGGAATATCTGATCAGATTATTTTACGATAATCGGAGCATCCTTAAGATTGTCGGAAGGGGTGAATCGGGGCTAAAATCGGCCTAATTATCCTGCCGTGTGAACCAGCCTTAAGACGGGCTCTGATGAGAGTGATGCGGGATTAAAAAGGTTTATATTTTTAAAATTCATTTAAAATTGTTATAAGCAACTTCATAATACTTTATGATTGATGATGATAAATCATTTTTAGAATGATGATTGCTGGTTTAATCGCGGATGTTAGCCTATTGTGAAGCTCCTCTGAATCTGAAGTGAGTGTTTAACAAACTGTGAACTCGGGATTTGGTCAGGTTTATTGCTTGAGTTGGAAATCTCTCATGGATTTCAGATGGCGAGCCACCCGAAAATTGAATGCTGATTTCTGAACCTGGGAAGAGACACTTTTGCTGTATCAAGAGGACCTTTAAGTTTCGCTATAGACATCAACCTTCTTCATCTTTTTCACACACTCACCCACTGGATTTCTTAAAGGACTTTCTGGACGATATTCAAAAGACAGTTCGGACAAACAGTTCTAACGAGGGTATTGTTTATTGAATATTATTGAATGTGAGTCCAATGTAAATTTTGGATTTCTTTTTGATCATTTCAGTGTGATATAAGTTTCAGTTGGGTTGAATTGTGGTTATATGACATTGTACCTTGTTTAAGGGAATATTTGGGTTGTCTAAACGGTAAAATAGGAAGTTCAAACACTAAAAGCAAAATAACCCTAAACTGTAAATTAAGAAGACAGTGAACCTTAAGAGCTGATTTTACAGCAAATTCAAATAAAAGTCTCACCATAATCTATATGTAAACGGAGATAAAGTAGATAATATATATTAAATTGTTTCAAGGATAAAAGGGAAATAAAATCTTAAGAGAATAAGACAAGAAAACCAAAGACAACAGAGTACACATTTTTTTCACCCATCTCTATCAGACATCAGGCTAGTATGGAGCGAATTATGTGCCATAATTAAACAAACAAATCCAGCATTTTGCAAACAAACTCGATCTACTTCGCAAACAAACTCGATCTGCTTTGCAAAGGAAAACTCAACTCGCAAACAAACAGAAAGCAATGTGCAAGTACAAAGGTCAGTTTGAGTGAAAATGCAGTGGAGTAACAAATATATATTGTGTTTTACAAATATAAATAAATGAGCCAAGATAATACTTAACAAATAAATACAAACCATCCTCCAAATTGCATGTAACCTTTGAACAAATACCAAATCTAGTGCATACAAATATCTGTCTGTTATGATTGTGAGACACTTGGCTTTTTATGAGATCTCTCAGCTCGACTTTCTCACAAATGTGTCCATGCAGATTTTCTCACAGATGCAGTTGAGCAACTTCCTCTTCTAAAACAGTAGATGGCGCTTAACTAGAGGTTTAATCTGAGAAGCACTGATTTGAAACTTGCCTTTGCCTACAGCTGAGGAAAATGACCGGTGAACGTCTTTCTTTAGTTCTCCATAAATTAATGAGGACATTTCATTTAATTGAAAGGAGGGTCCCACTTATTTATGTATTTAGTTGGAATTCAGTCAGCTTAAAGCTGCCGTCGGCAAGTCTGGCAGATTGGGTCGATTAGCCAAAATTTTTAATGTTTACAACTCTCATGCCCCTCCCCACTACCAGCGAGCACCCTCCCATCGAGGTCGTGCTCGTCAGTGCGTCACTGTGCGTGTGTACCTGATTTTCTGTGAAGGCGTCCGTCTCTTCAGCATCTATCAACACCATGGACTCGGAGGTAGGCTGCCCTGGCTAATCTATCCATATATAGCAATAACCGAGGAATTGGAAGCTTGTTAGTAGATTTTCTCTCCGCCATCACGCTTCATGCAATCTCCAGGCGAACTTCAGGCGTGGCGTGTGCATGTGATATTAACGTGCGCGAGTGAGGGGGGATCTGTGGCGTGTGCACGACCTGTGATTGACAGTCAGATCTATGGAAGCAGATTAGTCTCAAATATAATTCACGCAAAAAACATGATTCACAAATGCGTAGACAATTTCACATGCATGAAACCTAATTCACGTGCACAAAAAAAAAATCCACGTGCGTAAAAAAAAAATATATTCACAAAAAGCAATTCACATGCGCAAAATAAAATTATATACTCATAAAATACATTTCACAAATGCAAAACACAATTTGTAGATATACAACTGTGCACAAAAACCTTTGAATGTTTAAAATGTACGAGTGTATTCTTGCATTTGAATGTGCAAATCGTCATTCACGTACGAATCGCCTTAGATATGTGTGTGTGTGTTTTTGAGACTTTGCTGGCAGCATAACACTCGTAACACAGAGCAGTCGTACTCTTTAGCCAATCAGATTTAAGCTTATCAATCGACCAATCAGTATCACGTGAGGGCGGGCCTACCTACATGTTACGTCATCAGCTTTCGACCAGTTCATGGTTGAGCAGAGGTAAGTGCAGTTAATCGTTCATTTCTGTGTTAACTGAAGTTAATAAAGTTTGAGATCAGTTGAAGCAATAGTTTATGAACTATTAACTGATGTAAGCAAGTGTTGTTGTAATCAGATGTCCCATATCGTGTCAAAAATGAAGAAGAATGATGCTTGTTTTGTTGTATGAAGGTACAGACAGCTCTCACAGTACAGCTACAATCACGCTAATGATTGCAAAACAATCATCTGTGGTCAATACCCATCGAGATTGTTCTTTAAATAGTGAATAGACCTATTTTAATGAGCACCCGGTGTTTTTGCCATTTGTGTATGATGTTAAATTATTATTAACACTTGTTTCCCTGCATTTTATCAGGATTACTCACCTTTGGTGTGACATCTGGATAGCAGTCACGAACATCTTAATTCATGTTGTTTCTTAATTCTCTTTTATACTTTATTTTTTATTTTTATTTATGTCTTAATTGGTAACAGTTTATTAAAACGTTTCATTAGTTAACATGAACTAATAATGAACTGCACGTGAACAGCCTTTATTATTTTTTATTAATGTTAACATTTACTAATACTTCATTAAAATCTTGTTAACATTAGTAAATGCACTGTAAACTAACAATGAACAGCTGTATGTTTAACTAACGTTAATAAAGATTAACAAACACAGCAACAAATGTATTGCTCATGGTTATTTAATACATGAACTAATGTTAACTAAGTTATTGTACCTTATTGTAGAGTGTTAGCAATATATTCAACATGCATTTCCTTATGTTTTGTGCTGTATTGTCATCGCAAGGTTTTTAAATAAGGTTTTTTATTGTCATCTTAAGGTCTCAGGACAATATTGTGAAGCATTAATTTTACTTTGCCTATAGTAAAATAGACAAATCTGATTTTATGCTGATGAGACAAAGGTACTTATCATAGAGAGGCAATTAAGATTATGCGACTAAGATTACTCAGTAAACTCTATTCAAATACCATCACTTAATTCCCCACGTCCTCTTGTCTGCAACTCTTGTACTATAGGGTTTTAGTACTTTAAATATCAGGACAAAATCTTATATGTCCTAACAGAGAGGTCTACTGATGACCGGACTGAACACAATTCATTTTTTAACTTTTCACTTGATGTATTGCACTTATATTTATATACTCTAAAAGCAAAGTACACTCTGACTGGATCTCACAACTCCTGAAGAGACGTATATTTCTCTGTACTGAATATTGTGCTTCACAGTTTAGACTGTCAGTTCATGATCTTCATATGTAACAGGAACATTAATCATGATCAAGTCATTTGATATATTTTATTCCCAAAGGATTCAGAAACTTTCAAATTAATAAAACGTGCACATCAAATTGAACTATGTCTGAATCTTTTAATTCTTACAAGAACATTTAATAATGCATGCATAGCAAGGCTTTATTCCTAAAGTGTGTACATATAATCCGCAGGAGACAAATTAATACAGTAACAATGCATCACTTTCAACCACTTGTTGAAACAACTGTCAAAATGGATGGCTTGCAACATGACTGTTTTCAAAGAATTACAGTAGAAATGGTAAGATCACAGTACTGGTTGTCTGCAACTTCATACATCATCTGTCTTGGAAATCTGAAACAATAAAACTACATAATATATGCAGATCAAAACATGTCTCCTATATATGCACGTCATTACATACATTATCATAGGTTGAATGTGTGGTGGACAGGACATGAAAATCCATCAATACTAAAAATAAATGTTTATATTCACATGTGGACTAAACAGCAGTTAATAAACTATTGCTTCAACTGATCTCAAACTTTATTAACTTCAGTTAACACAGAAATGAACGATTAACTGCACTTACCTCTGCTCAGCCATGAACTGGTCGAAAGCTGATGACGTAACATGTAGGTAGGCCCGCCCTCACGTGATACTGATTGGTCGATTGATAAGCTTAAATCTGATTGGCTAAAGAGTACGACTGCTCTGTGTTACGAGTGTTATGCTGCCAGGAAAGTCTCAAAAACACACACACACATATCTAAGGCGATTCGTACGTGAATGACGATTTGCACATTCAAATGCAAGGATACACTCGTACATTTTAAACATTCAAAGGTTTTTGTGCACAGTTGTATATCTACGAATTGTGTTTTGCATTTGTGAAATGTATTTTATGAGTATATAATTTTATTTTGCGCATGTGAATTGCTTTTTGTGAATATATTTTTTTTTCACGCACGTGGATTTTTTTTGTGTGCACGTGAATTAGGTTTCATGCATGTGAAATTGTCTACGCATTTGTGAATCATGTTTTTTGCGTGAATTATATTTGAGACTAATCTGCTTCCATAGATCTCACACCCCCCTGCGCTGATTGGACCTGATGAAGCGGGAGCGCTGGATTTTTGCAAAACAAATAACATGCTCCAGGTGGAGTTAGAAGCTCGGGTTTTTTTCTAAAAGCACCTTATTTATGTTGTTCTGTCGGATTTTAGTGTCGATTACACTGAATATGATCAAAAAAATGTTGCCGACGGCAGCTTTAACTGTTAATGTAATGAAATAATTAATGAACAAAACAAACAATATACAATTGTTTCTTAACTTGCCTGTGACGTATGCAGTGCCCAAATTATTATTTTGGACAGACAAATGAAACCCGCCTCTCAATTAAATGAAATGTTCTCATTAATTTATGGAGAACGAAAGAAATAGATTTGTTCAGTGTAGACATAATCACTAATTTAGTCATTTTGCATGCGTCCAATGTAGAAAAAATGTACAAAAAGCAACATATGATGGCAGAGCTTTCAGTTTATAGATTCCCCTATCCTAGAGAGAGTGAAGTGCTACTATGTGCTAATGTGGATTTCTGTCTAGATATGCAATAAACATTTTGCAAAAGAAAACCTCAAAAAGGTTAATTATAGATAAATTAATACAGAAACACACCCGTTCACCGGTCAGTTTTCCACTGCGGTCAAGCCAGCCGCCACCTCGAAATGAGCGGTCAATCTAGCCGCCCCTATATTTCGTGGTGCGTGTATACACTGGCTATTACGGTATGACCATCAGAACTAAAAACAGGTAATATTCTGGCGAAGGCAATTTAACATTCATTTGTTCTGTCTGTCTGTCAGAAAGACAGAAAGAAAGATTTTAGCACACCTCACAACCTGTCACTGCATGATATGCTGCATTCCAAAATAAGAGCCCCCCAAAACTCAAACATTAGCTGTTTTGTCCATACATTCAGAAAATTATAACAACAGTGTTGCCAGTATAAACCTGTTTTATAACTTACAGTTTATTACTGTTAAAATAAATGTTGTGGGTGTGTCTTTTTATCTTACACTGTTAACCCTTTCAACCCCACAGGGAAATCCACACAAAAAAAAGAGTAAAAAGTAACATTGACAGTGTTGCAGTGAGATAATTAAGTGTGATTGATGAGCATTAGTGATGAACACCTGCTGTTAACAAGCAGAATCACTGAAGGAAAGAGAAACACACGAACATAAAATAGAGAAACACAAGAACTACAACTGACTTCCAGCCATTACACATTATTACACTTATTATTAACCAGTATGGCTTTATTTCTGTCATACATCTACAGAAGTTGTTATTGAGATGTTTAATTGAAAATGTTTGGTTTGAAGTTACCATTATAGAGATCAGTGCTTGCTTTAGTTGGGTTCTGGACCATTGACTTCTTAACATTAGATTTTCTTTTGCTGCTTGAGCTGTTTTTGTGCAAGTCACACTTGTGCACAAACACAGTTTGTGAATGATTGCGATGATGATGACAAAATCATCATTATATTGCATGTTCATTCTCTAAAGAATTCATTCTCATTCGTTCAGAATTTAAAATTCGTTCATTCCTCAATCAAAAGTGTTACATTACCACCACTGTGAAATAACAGCAATACATTATTACAATGACTCATTTTTTTTAACACATCATAAATAAACCAAAAAAAAAAAACAGAGCTCCACTGTTATTTAGAAACACAGAGATATCACAATTTAGCACATGAATCTCAACAATGGTGGCAATATTTATTTTTTATTTTTTATTCATGCAGCAGTGCATGCTGGGAGTTTTATACTATCCTGGAACCCAGCATGCATTGCGACATGAAACTTTTGATTGTCACCATTGTTGAGATTCATATGCTGATTGTTGATGTCTGTGTGTGTCTGAGTCGAGCAGGAATTCAAAAAGTTTAAATGCGCTATATGATTATGATATTCTTCAGAAGACCTGACAACAGAAATATTGATTTCATGTTGTAGATTCACAGATATATGGTAAATATGAAATACCCATAAATTCAAAGAATATATACAGGAAAGATCAGAGAATCAGACATGTCCAGAATGATTGTGACATCATCTCAAAAGCCAAAAACACCTGATCATCTTCCTCTTGACTTTTTCTTGCCATAACAAATGTGTTTTATAAACTCACTGTTACAGCAGCAAGAGAGAGAAGAATGGTAAGAAGTCAAGGGACAAGAGAAAATACTGATCTCCATTATGGTTACAAAAAACTTTATTATGAACTAAATCTCTGTTAATTCTCAACAAAAACTTTTGTACATGTATGAAAGAAATAATCGTTAACTGGTTTGTAAACTGGTTTCACACTCAGTGTTGCTGGAAGTCAGTTGTAGTTCTTGTGTTTCTCTGTTTTTCTGTTCTTGTTTCTCAGTCCTACAGTGATTCTGCTTATCAGGTGTTCATCAGTGTCTCAATTCACTCACTTCTTTTCATTCACTCTGTCAAGTGGACTATATTAGTGAACTAATGTAGGGAATAGTGAATGAGGGTATAGGGTGTGATTGGGAAAACAGCCTCTGAGTGTCGATTTTGAGCACTGTTTATTTACAGTATATTCCTGTAGGCTATTTTTGTTTTCTACGGTATATTACTGTTTTAATGGAAAATGGTATGATACTGTCAGAATTAGGCCTTTTTTTACAGCAAGGGTTAACAGTGTAGATAATTCACAAACAAGTGTATTATTTGACAAAGATTGTTTTAGTAACTCAGTAGCCTATGTATTTGAATAATGATTAAATGGTGTAATATTTCTGAATTTGATTATAGCCTACTTATCACACGCTGTTCTGATTGGCTGACTCCGCCCACACGCAGTTCTGATTGGCTGTGGGTTTTGATTGATTTTTACGCATATCGCAGTGGCATCTAGTGTGGACAGACAAATTATTTGTCACTGGAATCTTATCACTTCTGGTTAGGACATGGTGTAAGAGAACCACTGGGTTAATACTGGGAATATAACTAAATCAACATCAAAGCACAATACACATACCAAGGGCAGAAAGTAATGCACAGAGGTCAATTTGCATATGATTTGCATTTGCATAAAACACAACTAACAATATCAGACACTGGTACTTTATACAAACAATGAAAATAATATTACAAATAACAAGTCATGCAACCACCCCTGTGCTGGAGTGTGACGAAGATGGATTACTAGGAAGATTTTCTCTATTCTGTTTGTCAAACCACCGTTTTGTCTGTCAGTTCTTTCCATTACTTGGGTTATCTGGCTCATGGGGCATTTTTGCCTCCTTGAAGGGCACTTCGGGAAGGGAACGCTACTGGGTTTTCCAAAGGAAAGTGAACAACTGGATCCCTTCACGAAGGGCCCTTCCACAAGGCCGACATGCAATGGCCACTTCAAGTAATTTGATCATTTATGGTCATGTGACCCAGCGAATACTCGTGATTCATTTTAAAGCGAGAGTTTGAGTTAACACACAGAGCAATTCAAGTTGTGTTGTTCGTAATATATTTCACACATTTTATCATGTTATGTTTAAATTAGTTTCATAGGTAAGAAATGTGTAAGGTAATGTGCAGGGTCCAAAGATGACATGGCACGTTTTAAAGTTGAGGGCAGAGAAATACACTTACCGTTTGGAAATTAAATAAATTTGTTATAATTTGTTTATAATTTGTTAAATACCATTTGAGGACTAAAATTTTCCCGCGCTGTGGGCGGAGCAACGGTGTCTCGTCACAGGCGTTAATCTGATTGGTGTTTAGACTCCTGCAGTCTCATTAATCCTGTTTGATTGGTTATTTTTCACCACTACGCACAATGATACATTTTGTATTATTAACTATTAAAATTAATTATTAACTATTCTGGTTAACTGTGTTTATTTTGTTTTCTCAGTTTTCTAATTAATCACTTCTTCACTTCATTACTTATACAGTATACTTAAAAACTTACAGGCAACCTTTATTAGTGTGACTAATATCCTCTAGATGGCAGTCTGGACACACACATGAAATATCAGTTATAATGATAAAATACACATCAGCAACGAGAGAAATGTTTATTTGAGATGCTGGTCTTTTAAACACTACAGAAATTATTAGGATCCTCCATTAAAGATACAGTAGAACAAAATACGGTCAACAGAGCAATCCGACATGACTGAGAAACTAGAGACTTTAAAACAATCAGATACAGATTTTACTGCGTTTAACATGAAAATACTGCTTTACAGGGCAATTATTAACATACATAAATAAAATGTGTAATACTCCAGTAAAGCAGACACTAAACTATTGACTACATGTTATTGTGATGTAACTTTAAATATTTGAATCGCACAAGTTTTCTCCTAAAATGCATTTGCATATGCAGCACAAACATATATAAATATGCAGGCTAAAATATAGATTTGCAGGACTAATACAACAACTTGTTCTACGGCCAGCAGCCATATCACCCTGTAGCCCAAGACTGGTTGCCCACTGAAGCTAAGCAGGGCTGAACCTGGTCAGTGCCTGAATGGGAGACCTCCTGAGAAAACCAGGTTGCTGCTGGAAGAGGTGTTAGTGAGGCCAGCACAGGGGGCGCTCACCCTCTGGTCTGTGTGGGTTCTAACGCCCGAGTGTAGTGACGGGGAGACTATACTGTCAGAGAGCACCGTCCTTCGGATGAGACGTAAAACCGAGGTCCTGACTCTCTGTGGTCATTAAAAATCCCATGGCATTTCTCGTAAAGAGTAGGGGTGTAACCCCGGTGTCCTGGACACATTCCACCCATTGGCCCTTACCAATCATGGCCTCCTAATAATCCCCTTACATTGCTCTATCACTCTCTCTCCTCTCTCCACCTATAGCTGGTGTGTGGTGAGCGCACAGGCGCCGTTGTACTGTGGCTGCCGTCGCATCATCCAAGTGGATGCTGCACACTGGTGGTGGTTGAGGAGAGATCCCCTGATATGATTGTAAAGCGCTTTGGGTGTACAGTAGTACATATGAAAGCGCTATATAAATGCCTCATTCATTCATTCATTCATTCAACACTCTTATAAGCTCAATTACACACAGTTTAAGAAATCAGAATGTTATTGATAAAGTAATGATGTTTATGAGATCATAATGATGGATTATCAGTTTGTGAGGAGCATCAGATGTATATTAGCAGTAATACAGTTTAAGAGTGTCTGAAGTCACTGCTAGAGTCTCATATTCAGAAGATCTGGACTGAAGCTCAAGAGCCGTGTACATTTACATTTACATTTATTCATTTAGCTGACGCTTTTATCCAAAGCGACTTACAATTGCTATATATGTCAGAGGTCGCACGCCTCTGGAGCAACTAGGGGTTAAGTGTCTTGCTCAGGGACACATTGGTGTCTCACAGTGGATTCGAACCCGGGTCTCTCACACCAAAGGCATGTGTCTTATCCATTGCGCCACCACCACCTAGGAGTCATCCATCAGGAGTGTAGGAGTCATCAGGAGCTCTGGACTGAACAGACTGTGAGAGACAGATCAACAACAGCCTGTTTATGTGTGGATCTGCTGAATCTGAGTGTAAAAGTGTGTAAAAGACATTTACTGACTGTGACTGTGCTGTAAACGTCAGATGTTCTGGACGCTGGATCCAGAGCTGTGTATGTATCATCACTCGCGTCAGCCGCCTATAGAGAAAGATTTATACACTTATATTGCTTCATACACACTGTTGTATTCATAGTTCAATGCAACAATACAATCACACTGTATTGCAGTTGTAGATGGAGGTGTGTGTGTGCCGACTCGCCTGCTTTTGATTCCCGTCTTCAGTTCCTCCTCCTCTCCTCTTCTTCCTCCTGAAAACAGAGAGAAAACTATTATAAATATATATTAAAAAAGAAAAGGCTTGAAATAGAGTCCATTTACTTTGTATGTGAGACTGATTTTGGTCAATTTTTTTAGTGAATAGACTTAGATTTAGTGTGCAGATAAACTTCACTCACTTTATGAACACAATGATGATGATGATGATGATGATGAAGATCAATCCTCCACATCCCGCCATGATCCCAGAAACTGTGAGCAGAGCATCTCTCTGAACCCCTGAAACAAGATGATCATGAAGATCATTTCACACGTGAGACAGATGAAACTGAAAGAGTGTCTGATTATAGAAAATACCTTTAACAGTGAGTGAAACAGACGCTGATCTCTGAGATCCATGTTTATTCTGAGCCTCACAGTAGAAGCGTCCACTGAAACTGGAGTTAAAGCTGGAGATGCTGAAACTCTGTCCAGATCCAACAGCTGAGGTTTCATTCTCCTTAAACCAGCTGAAGTTCAGAGCAGGAGGGTTTGAGTCACTGATGCAGTTCAGAGTCACTGAATCTCCCTCCACTATTACACCAGACGGACTGACCGACACTGAGACATTCTGTGGAGGATCTACATGAAATATATATAAAACATGTAAAAAATTATTTTATTTTTGTCTACAGTGTGAGTCTTCAGAACTTGTTATCTTGATGTTTTGAGACGAGACTCCTGTTAGAACCTGGCCAAATCCAATCTTGGAAAAGCTATGTGTCGGTGTGTGTGTTAGTCTTCTTGGTTACAGGTTAAAGAATCACTGGCGTTATTGGAGATTGACTGAGTTGTTGTTCGGGACATGCTGGCGCCCAGCAACCCAAATCTGCGACCAGGAAGGTCACAACGTGCCTAACTTCAGGGTCTGAGTGTCAGCTGCATAATCTATGGATCACATCCTCAGTAAGTAGAAATCAAAATAGTGATGAAAAGTTTGCAAATCTACATCTGAACTGGTGCAAAGTCAATAAAACAATATAATATTTACAGATATATCAACTCAAGATTCATAAAAAAAGATCACTATACAGATTCATGATTTACATTCATTTTGCATATTAATAAATTAATATGAATAAATTATGTTTAATACACAAAAATGTCATGCAGTCTGTATGATCAGGCCTGAAATTATCAAACAAATCTGAATAATCTGTGAACTATTTCACTAATATTAATTCATATGTTATTAACATGTACCATAAGACATTCACAACCAGACAGAGAAATGTGTCGGTTCACGCACCATTGCTCAAACACATTCACTTCCAAAAACGCTGGGACTCAAAAACGCTTCCTTCCACGTTTTCTGGTGAGCATCGTTAATTTTTACCACACATGCGCACCAGTTATGTGCATACATGGATATAGACAACTCCTGTATTGCAGATATGCTGTCCGAAGCAAGCATGTCAACCAACTCAGTGATTTATGTAATATAGACACAGCTCGCAACTATTCCCTGAATAGAATGGGAACATATGTAAAAAAAAAATAATAATAAAAAAATCACCTCATGAACAAGCGTTTTATTTAGCTGTTTTTCTTCCTTTCTTTCTTCTCTTTTTTTACACTCTCATGACGGAATGAGCCAACGATGGCTCTGTAATGTCCAGTTTATAAAATTTAACAAAAGTGTGAAGCGAAGCCTAAGTTAACTTGTTGCCGCACAAATGTCTTGAACTGAATTCCCTTAAGTAGAGTCCATGAGGAAGATGTAAATGTACCCTTCCGAAGGACCGAGACCCATTCTATTATAACCTAATATAAATGAACCAACAAAGCATGAAGTTCACTAACCTGCTTCATGGACAAAAGAGCCAATAATAAAGCAACCTTTAGCGAAAGGAGCTTTAAATCAATACTCCCTATGGGCTCAAAAGGGGTCTAAGGACCACGGACAGATCCCACGGCGGAATCAGCGACTTTAAAACCCTGTTCAGAAGCCGCACACCTCTCATAAACCTGCATACGAGTGGATGTTGACTTATAGTGTCTCTGTCAATCCCCACATGGCACACAGAAATCGCGGCAAGATATACCTTTATTGTGGAAAAGGATCTGCCCTTGTCTGAAAACTCCTGCAGAACCCAATATGTACTCACATTCAACATTAAGATGAACAGCAGGAGAGATCAGATGATGAAGTCCTGTAACGCCACAACTGTAGTTTCCTTCATCAGAACGACTGACTGACCGCAGATGAAGCTGATTCACTGTTCCATCAGTTATTCTCTGTGTGTTTCTGTACCAGATGAATGTTGTTTGTTCAGGCAGAGAGCAGCTGCTTTTACATGTCAGAGTGACTGAATCTCCCTCTTTCACTCTCTGCTGTGTCTCCACCTGCAGGTCTGACACAACAACAACAACATCATCAATAACAACAACAAGAACAACAACAACAACATCATCAACAACAACAACAACATCAACAACATCAACATCATCATCATCATCAACAACAACAACAACAACAACAACATCATCATCATCATCAACAACAACAACAACATCAACAACAACATCATCAACAACATCATCAACAACATCATCAACAACATCATCATCAACAACAACAACAGATTCACTGTCATCACAACATCAGCATCATGGTGATAATAATACAACAATAATATTAAAACACTAAACTGAAGCAGTTTTATAATAAACAATGTTTCTGTGGCACAGATGGTAGTTTATTCAAAAGCTAATAAAATGTTTCTGTGTTTTATTTCTGAGAGTTCACTAGTTTTACCTGTGACATCAAGCCAAGATCCAGGAATCACTGTGAATCTTTTCTGCCATTTATCCTGATTATATGTAATTCTGCAGTAGTAGATGTGTTTATCAGCTTCTGTTACATTCATCAAACTGATGCTGTAAGTGTTTATATTTCCACTCAAACACTGAACTCTTCCTCTCTTCTGTAGATCTGAACACAGATCAGGTGATTCTCCATAAGCTACGGTCCAGAAACCTTCTACGAGTGTATAACCCTGAGTATGTGTTAAAGTACAGGATATTGTCACTGTTGATCCCTTTAATGCACAAACATATGAAGGGCTGTAATTCACTCCCTGATCCCGCAGACCATCAACCCCTGAAACACAGAAATGAGGAAAATAATTAAAGAGACTTTCAGCAACAAACACAGACATTTCGTTTTCTTCTGCACTGTTCATAACACACTATCAAAGATTTCAGTTGGTGTTTATTAGGGATGTTCCTGAAGCCGAATACTATGTTCGGAAAGGAAATGACGCATTCTACGGAGTCCCTAAAGGGACATGATGATGGAGAAATATACGAGATGGGAGGAAAAAATATTTTTCAATGCTTTTGCATTCTCTCGTAATTATATTTGTTAATTATATTGTGTATAATTTGCGGGCATCATGGAGCCACTATCAATATGCTAAATATTGAAATGTTTTTTGAATGAACTCTTGTTGCTTTCGCATTCTCGATCACGAGTAACGTTACTCTGTTCATAGGGAGCGTCGGCACTCCAGGCCCGGAGTCACGGGGGGCAAAAAGGGGAATTGCCCCATCAGACCTGATCTGATACTCTTCACCCCCGAAAGGAGATCGATTTGAAGCCTTTGAAGCGTACGACAACATCAGTATGATCAGAACTTTCCCTGCTGTCACGCTTTGGCTGACGCTGAGCCAGAGATGGACGCGCTCAGTGCTTTTCATATCACAACTATTCAGTGATTTCAACCACATAAAGTTCATTTTAAGTTTCAGACATTATATAGATCAGGGGTCACCAAACTCGGTCCTGGAGGGCCGCTGTCCTGCAGAGTTTAGCTCCAACACACTCGCTTGAAAGTTTCTAGTATGGCTGTGAGACCCTGATTAGCTGGTTCAGGGGTGTTTAACTGGGGTTGGAGCGAATCTCTGCAGGACAGCGGCTCTCCAGGACCGAGTTTGGTGACGCCTGACATAGACATTAAATAGGCTATTAGCCAAAAATAAATGTTGTTAAATATACACTGATGTTTATGGAAAGCGATAATAATAATAATTTTTTCTTCAATTAAAATTTGACGACGTGTTTTATATCAGATACACATTGTGTAGTTAACTATAAAGTTCACTCTGTTCTTTTCCCAGTTCACCGGCCCCTTACTTTTATGTATTTTGGGAGAAATTGGTGAATTTATGTGATGTTAATCCGACAGCTCTGATTCTCTGAACTGCGGTGGCAGCCCCCATCACGCGTTATAGATCAGCTGACATGATTTAAACAACAAAACACATTCAAATAACTGACAATAGGCACCGATTTATGTTTCAGCTGGTTGGTGCCTAAACTCATAACCGAGCGCACACGTAATATCTGAGAAGAGTAGAGCCATGAGAACACTATATTTGAGCGCGCGAGTTTGTGGAAAATCACACGTTTATGTATTACATTGATCTGCACTCGACATGTGTCGTTAAAAATGCCATAGAAACTGCCTCAAGTGAACTATAAAACTGAAAAGAAAGTCACGTCTGAAAGCTGCAGTCGTTTTTTATTGGTTGGACGCACTTTTATGATGGATAGATGCACTTTTATGATGGATAGATGCACTTTTATGATGGATAGATGCACTTTTATGATGGATAGATACACTTTTATGATGGATAGAGGCACTTTTATGATGGATAGATGCACTTTTATGATGGATAGATTCACTTTTATGATGGATAAATGCACTTTTATGATGGATAGACGCATTTTATGATGGATAGAGGCACTTTTATGATGGATAAATGCACTTTTATGATGGATAGATTCACTTTTATGATGGATAAATGCACTTTTATGATGGATAGACGCATTTTATGATGGATAGACGCACTTTTATGATGGATAAATGCACTTTTATGATGGATAAATGCACTTTTATGATGGATAGACGCACTTTTATGATGGATAGAGGCACTTTTATGATGGATAGATGCACTTTTATGATGGATAGACGCACTTTTATGATGGATAAATGCAGTTTTATGATGGATAGACGCACTTTTATGATGGATAGATGCACTTTTATGATGGATAAATGCAGTTTTATGATGGATAGACGCACTTTTATGATGGATAGATGCACTTTTATGATGGATAGAGGCACTTTTATGATGGATAGATGCACTTTTATGATGGATAGATTCACTTTTATGATGGATAGAGGCACTTTTATGATGGATAGATGCACTTTTATGATGGATAGATTCACTTTTATGATGGATAAATGCACTTTTATGATGGATAGACGCATTTTATGATGGATAGAGGCACTTTTATGATGGATAAATGCACTTTTATGATGGATAGATTCACTTTTATGATGGATAGACGCATTTTATGATGGATAGACGCACTTTTATGATGGATAAATGCACTTTTATGATGGATAAATGCACTTTTATGATGGATAGACGCACTTTTATGATGGATAGAGGCACTTTTATGATGGATAGATGCACTTTTATGATGGATAGACGCACTTTTATGATGGATAAATGCAGTTTTATGATGGATAGACGCACTTTTATGATGGATAGATGCACTTTTATGATGGATAAATGCAGTTTTATGATGGATAGACGCACTTTTATGATGGATAGATGCACTTTTATGATGGATAGATGCAGTTTTATGATGGATAGATGCACTTTTATGATGGATAGAGGCACTTTGATGGACTTTTGATGGATTTTCAAAAAATATACCCATTGACTGTCATTATAAAGCTTGGAAGAGCCAGGACATTTTTTTATATAACTCTGATTGTATTCTTCTGAAAGAAGAAAGTCATATACACCTAGGATGACGTCAGGGTGAGTAAATCATGGGCTAATTTTCATTTTTGAAAATGACCATAGACCAATTTGCCTGTCACAGTTTTTGGCAAGTAAATCACGTGATGTGACACATCCTATTGACCCTGTTCACATTTCTGGGTTTCTCAGAAGTGGAAGGCGTCATAGTTGGGTAAACTTCTATAGCAGTGAAGGAAAGACTACATTAAATATATTTTTTGTGTTCCAATTTGCTCAAATAGCAAAAGAAAAATGCCACAACAACGTTTTCACAACTTTCAAAAAGAGTAAAAAAATAGATAATGGCAGTCGGAAGAGAGAAAGTTGTCAACTTTGTCACAGCCGCACTATTAGAAACACCCTCACAGCAGCGTTAACTAGTTTTTGTGTAATATAATACGAATATAGTGTTATATGCGTAATTATCTTTTATTATGACAGTATGTGGCAACATTTACGCTAAAAGAGCATCTTCTGCACTAAACAATGATATTGCGATATTCTAGACTCTTACATGTATCTAACGCCACACTTACTCTCACACTACAGAAGACTGTCAAATTTGTAAATTACAAATTTCTTGTATTTTAAAGGTACAATATGTAAGAATTTTGCATTAAAATATCCCAAAATCTCAAGGCCAGTGTTATATATTTTGTTAAGTTGATTACTTACAATATCCCAAATGTTTCCAACTATTTTTAAATAATGAGAAAATTGCGATTTTAACCAAGGAAACGGGGCGTGTGAGCAGGGGTGAGCTGGGAATCGCCAGTCAATTGCGTCATATCCACGTTACCCTCGGTTTCCGCTAGTACTGCGTGGAGTCCGACCATAGACTGTAAAAAAAGATGGACGACGCCCCTTCGCTCTCTTCCATTCATGAAAACTGAAGCCGCCAGTGTCCCGATATGGCGCTGACATATTGGAACTTGAGTCTGCGCAGTAGCGATTTCGGGACCAGACCTGCGCAGTAGTGAGCAGGAAGTAAAGCCGCGAAATCAGCGCTCCGCCCTCACTCAGAATGCATTCTGCACACTTTTTTTAAAATTGATTGCAGTACGACAAGAGGCTTGTTAAAATAAAGTAAACACAATCTCCTCAGTCCTCCGAAGATCCCGAAAAAATGTCTGTTGGTGCTTCAGTGACTACTTCGCTCAGAGAACCTGTCAATCACAGCTGTCAATCATGACGTTACACCACCGCATCACGTAACTAACTAAAAACCAACTTATTTTTTAAACAGACACTTGAACTTACATCAGCGTGATAAAAACGACAGCAAATGAAAGAAACCCGGTTTGGAAAAAAGATATTTGAAGTGTATTTAATTGTTTAGTTGGTCTCACGTCCCATTGAATAACACGGGGAGGCGGGACTTATGACCTATACTAGGACCAGTCACCGGGGGGCGATCGAGACGTTTTGGCTTCACTTTTCAGGGCTTGTGCGGCACGCTTGAGTCCGACAAATGCGGAAGTTGTAGGCCTAGTTGTAGCGTCTATCAAGCAACAAATGTTAGCTTGTTTCGTGCTGTCATTATGGAACACAATTATTATTTACTGATTGCAGCTGGTTCTGTCGACAAAGCATGCTTAATTTTATATTTTCCAAATGTAGCATTCGGTAATAGTTATGTTTATGCAAGTAAAGTATTATTGCTTTAGGTTTGTGTTTAGTTTATTGACATTGTTTATCACGTCTGGTGTTTATGGCCATGTAAATAAATATAGCATGTGTTATACATAAAGATTAATCAGTATTTTGGCAAATGATGTGGGCATGTTCGAATGTACTTTTACAACAATTGTTTAGAACACGTAAAACTGCGCAGCGTTATCACAACAATGAATTCAACAAATACAGTAACATCTATGATAACCAATTTAGTATTAAACCTTACTTTTCTTGCGGTTAATTCATTTAATGAAATAAAAGTGTGATGAGGTTCAAGAGTCAGGAAGAAGACGGGTCGGCGTGACTGAGACTCGTACTTTATTAAAATAAAACAAAACAAACAAAAGTCGCGCACAACGCACTACATTTGATGAGTAAGTATTTGTAATTTGTAATTAAATACTTTTTGATGTATTTGTGCCCATCTCTGGTGATACATCTGTGTCACATTATTGTGCTTGTGTGATCGTCGCCATAGAAATAAGGTGATATATATAAGTTATTATTATAGGATTGTGGGATAAAGGCAGTGAAGGATACATCTAAGCTGCCTTCAGAAATCCATCAGACGAAGGAGACCGGAAGTGAAACTAACATTGCATTCGGACGTGCCTTGATGCCTTCAGACCTTGGAATGAGTTCTCCGAAAGCAGCATTTATCAGTTTTCGGACGCAGCCCTGATGTACTGTGATGTAACCGACTACCGCAGCAAGCCTAACCATGTCCCTTTAGGGGCTCCGTAGAATGTGTTATTCATTTAACCGTGCCTTTACGTCCCTCACAAACGTTTATTAAACAAAGTGAGTTCATTTCAATAAAATATTACTGAAAGATCATTGCACTTAAAAGAAAAAGTCATGTGAACTCAATCACTGGGAACTCAAACTGAATGAGTTCTATATTTCTAGTTCCCAGCATGCTTTGCTTCAGACTCTGATAGGAGAGTGTTAAAATGAAGTGTTATTTTATGAGTTTTGCACGTGATTAATATAGGGGGAGATCTGTTAGTGTTTAATGATGTTGTGTTGGGATTTAACCCTTAAACAGGCAAGAGTAGAAAATGATAAGCAAAAAATCATTTAATGTAATTATTTTATATCATCTGGACTTAAGTAAAACATATCCAAAAGAATTTTTTGAAATATTTGATATATTTTGGATTTTATGAGTTGTGACTCCCAGGTCACGTTGCCTGATAAGGGTATAAAAAAAGGACCAAGTCATTAATCTGTTAACTGTTACTGGCCCACTTGTCACTGCATGTTAAAAACAATTATATCCTTTACTACTTCTGATCTAATTTGTTGACAAATGATATATCATTCGAAAGCTTACAAACTCAAGAGTCAGCCTGTGAAAACTGTTTTGATATCGGACCTTGCCTTACCATAAAAATTGTACTTTAACCTCTTAACTGTCACTCCCTTTTTGAGAATGGACATTAATATGCACTATTCAAACTTAAATGGTTGTAATTCAAGAATGCTTTTGGGTATAGACCTAAGTTTGGTCTTGTTTTAAAGAAAACACTCAGCAGATTATTGCTGAAGTGAAAGTATGAAAAAGTTATGGAAGTTTAAATTTACAGTAAATCAAATATACTGTACTTAATATTCTTTTATATAAAATATCTATTTTACAAAATATTTTTTACTCTAAAATTAATATAAAATCAAAGTCATATATGTGTTCCAAATTTGAAGTTGATATCACAAAACTTGAAGTTCCCATGAGATTTTGTTTAGGCGTAATACCAAAAATAGCCACCGGGTGACATACATTCCATTGAATTTAATTGTATGCATTATGCCATAACAAATTAATACATTTCTGTCCAAATATCACTTCTGTCACAAAATATCGAACCTTGAGACTCAAACCTTTCTGACAATATTTTGTCAAGATTAGAAAAGGTTTTGATCATAAATTATGAAACATGATTACGCCCAAAAGGGGTGGAGCCAGAGAAAATCATTTAAACTACCGTTTCTATGGTAACGCAACGTCCAATTTCAAAACGGTTTTCACAGGATAAATTCTGAGTTTGTAAGCTTTCAAATGATACCTAATTTATGATAACTACTAAAATATGTGATGTAATAAAAAAGGTGATAAAAAGATATTATATTTTAGAAGATAATATTATTTTATCATTTTTTATTGACAAATACTAGATTATATGTTTTATTATGAACTTTTAGCATGAAAACCAAAGTTTCAATTATTAAAAGTGTGTGCATCGACTTTTTGTGACAAACGCCAGAACTCCTGTTATGATGTAGATTTGTTTGAGGTGCACTCTTGTCATAAATTCATCTATTACTGTTCCTACATAATTCGTAACAAAAAACAGTGCTAAAATATCTATTTAGGAGTCTTGGACCTTTCCAACGATATATAGTTTGTCATGACTAGATTAGGATTTAATTGTAATATAGTGAATTAAAAACTCAAAATACAAAGATGGTCAAAATTAGGATTAATCCCTTTGTTATACCCTAAACAGGCACCGGGACTCAGGAGTCACATATACTGTATTTCATAATGTGCTAAATAACAACATGAACAACATATTAATGAATTTTCTTCTTCAGCACCTTAAGACAAAGTTCACAATTAATGTTAGCAGTATTATTATTATTTTTCCAGAAGAAAAGTAAGTTTAATATATATTTACTTTCCTCAAAATCTGAATGTCCTGCACCACCGGTAGCCATGTTGGATTTAGGTCAGGCTGACTAATTTATCACAAAAAACTTAAAGCAAATCATGTGACCAGCATACTCAAGACAGACCAGGCTGTGATAAATGATCAAAGGATTTGATGAAAAAATCGTTCTTATGCCCCAAAAAAGACAATAAAAACTATGTGACTCGTGAGTCACGATGCCTGTTTTAGGGTTTAAAATGGTTTCTGTTATGTCTGAGTTTTGGGGGTTAACAAGAGTCTGTGAAAAGTCTTCAGGATGAAAATGGGCCAGAGAAGGTTCAGACTTCTTTACGCTGCTTTGATGAAAAGGCAGTATCTGCACTTGTTGATGCAGTTCTAGTTTCTCTGCTATATTCAGTGCTTGAAGTGGGCCGGTACACACTTCTCTATTTTAAGCTGTAGCGTACCCTCACTTTTATTGCGTATACCGGCACTTCTCACATGTTGCCGGTACCAGTGACGTCACTTGACCCTTTTTCTACTTGTACACGAATTTGTGATGACCTCAGTCCCCTTTTAAACCTCATATGAAAACGACGGCAGGAATCGGCTCCTCCCCGTCTCTCTCGATGTGTGTCCACTGGCGCGAGCGGAGTTCTTGTTTAACATAAATTTGCCTAACCTGGTTGCCTTAAATTTTTGAGTTCATTTAAACAAATAATGTGAGTTGATACAAAGAAAGAGATAACTTTATTCAACTGAAAGAAATATTACGTTATCTAGGGGTTAAACGGATCGTTGTTGATCCGTGATAAGGACAGACCGGCCCCCACGGTTCGGCACGCATTTGATTCGTGGATTAATTTCAAGTTTATAATTTGCAAGTGTTTTTTCTTGCTGGTTTCCACATTCAATAGATTGTAAACCATTCCAGCACTAGAAGAGGCAAAAGAGAATTTAATTTGCTATTCGCACACTTATCTGTGCGCACAGTCACACACACCCGAATACACACACACACACACACACACACAGAGAGGCGTTTAAGACAGCGCACGAACTGATTCCTCTTTCGCGTTCACACAAAATGTCGTCAAAATACCGGTCTCAGCAAGTATTCTCGTAAACAGTCAGTTATGTCTCAAGAGAATAAGAACAAGAGAGGGATGTATCATTATTGGACCCGTGTATTCGGTCTTAAAGTGACAGCAGTCTATAAATACCTTATATGTCATTAATGTTAATCAAACTACAAAACACAGCTTTAACAAAGATTAATCTGTATTAAATTTATACAGTGAACTTAAATTTATTTTTACATTTAATTATTACATTTCTCTACCTGAATAATACAGTTTGACCTTACTTTATTTGTAACATTGTTAGGCTATATTTTATTTATCTCTGTGTGTAATTCGTGTATTTGTTTTTATTTTTTACTGACCGTTCACTTGCCTTTAATAATGTTTGAACTTTTATTAGTTAGGTTAGTAGTTTTTACTGTGGTATCGGAGTAGACCTATAGCGCTTTTCCACTGCATGGTACGGTACGGCTCGGTTCGGTACGGCTCACTTATGACGCATTTCCACAGCATGGTACGGTATGGTACGGCTCGCTTCGGCTCGCTTTAAATGGTACCACCTCTGTTGAGGTTCCAAGCGTACCGTACCGATACTAAAATGTGACGTGAAAACACTGCAGATCACTGATTGGTCAGACAGAATCGTCACTACCAGCGTCATTGTATTTGCTACTCGAGACACTAAACCCGCTAGATTTAAATAGCCAGTAGACAACAGCCAACGCTGTAGCACCTGTTTTTAAAGTATTTGCTTGAAAAAAAGAAGTAAAAAAACTTCAAAATAAGAAATGGCTGAATCGTGGTCAGTGGACGAGGTGCAGACGTTCCTCTCGTTGGTGGCCGAGGAGCGGATCCGATCCAGTGAGAGCTGGATGGGGCAACACGGAACGAAAAATGAAAAATCGGTACTAACTGCAGTGGAAAAGCAACCGAGCTAAAGCGAACCGAACCGTGCCGTACCGAGTCGAGTCGAACCATGCAGTGGAAAAGCGCCACTACTTAAAGTGTGCTTTAAGTATAATAAATGGAAAGCAAAGTTACCTTTCCCATCCACCAAAATATTTTTTTTCTTGCTAACCCGAAAAATTATCCAATCCGTGACTCAAAAACCGCAATATGATCCGAACCGTGAGTTTTGTGATCCACTGAACCACTAATGTTATCTGACCAACATTTGTGAACTGAAGATGAATTGACAAAAGATTTGTGAAAAATTGTGATAAAGCATTAAAATATTTTTTTTACAGTGCAGTGGCAAACACAATACACTTAAACTGCTTATCAGAGAATCAACATGTAGTTATTTTGTTGTATTAAATAATGACCCAGCAGCTAATTGTGACATTTATAGCTTAGAGTAAAGGGTTTAGTGGTTTTTCATGTCACTTTGAATTATAGAAGTGGCAAATCGATAGATTCATGTTCTGTTATTATTTTAAATAGAAGAAAAAAGGAATGATTTAATATAGGGCAGATTAAACATATTGCCAATTTAGACAATGACGCTAATATAAGGTTTGTCTATATTCTAAATTATTATGAATATGAATATAATATATTAAATGTTTTTTTTAAATCTTTTAATCTAACCATCCCCCCAAAAAAGTGTGAAATATTTATTTACTGTTAATGAATCAGTTTGTACTCACGTTCAACATCTAGATAAACAGCAGGAGAGTGCAGACGTTCATTTCCTCTTACAGCACAATGATAGTTTCCTCTATCAGAATATCTGATTGACCACAGATGAAGCTGATTCACTGTCACAATTCCTTCAGTGAATATCTGTGTTTCTCTGTACCAGATGAATGTTGTTTGTTCAGGCAGAGAGCAGCTGCTTTTACATGTCAGAGTGACTGAATCTCCCCGTTTCACTCTCTGCTGTGTCTCCACCTGCAGGTCTGACACAACAACAACAACAACATCATCATCAACAACATCATCATCAACAACAACTCACCTAAAAATATTTTTTTTTGATCATTTTTACTTTTTTTTATCATTATTTATTTGGTTCTAAAGCTGCATGACTTTCTTTGTTTTTCAGAACACAAAAAGAGAAAATAATAAATAAAAATAAACGACCTGTTCGCAGTTTCACTGATACAACTGGTCCTAATGAACAGGGAATCTAGCATTAAATCAACACATTTATTTTAATCTTATTTTAATCTCTTCTGGCAGCAACATAATGTAAAAATAATGTACATCCAGCCGGTTGTTGCAAATAAACCCCAACAGGGTGATCAGGATTTGTGAACCGGTCAGAGTTTATTCTGCGATAACAACCAGCTTGATGTACATTATCCTGATTATTACACTAATACTCGCCACATACATAAATAATTAGACATGAAATAATGATTTGAGTTGAAATATTTTTCCAGCTAATTAAACACAAAGCTTCCATGAAGGAAAAGTTCCTATAATCAGCTTTGAGCCGAGACCAACAAACAAGTTCAAACATTTAGGTGGATATTTAAAGATAATGTATCATATCAGTCATATCACTTTTTACACAGCATTAATAATGACGGAGACATGAAATATTGATTTAAGAAACCGTTTAAAATCATACCTGATTATTATCTTATAACCCATTACAATTAACAAAGAAATAATTCTAGCAACAAGACAATCACTTCAACAATATTACTGTAAGTCTACTATTACAGTGTTGCTATTGACGACGGACATTATCATTATCAGTTTTTAGAAGTCTGGTTTTGACACGAGCCTCTGTCTTGAATAAAATACACACATTGTCAATACCTATGTGATAAAGTCGGATATGCCAATCCTTTTATTGTCAACTGGCATAACAAACAATGAATAAAACAAAATGAAAAAGAAATACTTCAAACTTAACTTTCTACTAATAAACTAAATATTTCATTCAAAACAAACTGTTACGGGCACGAGCACAGTCCTGCACAGCACACTCAACACGGCATGGCCAAAAAGTGTGTCTGACCTTCCATTGCGCCTGTAACTCATCATCACTTGGCTTAAAGGGGCTATATGCTTTTTTCTGAAATTTAAACTCGCGACTGACACCTGTGGCCAAAAAACAGAACTGCTCTTCCTTTCTGCTCGCTCTCGCAGCGCGCGCTCGTACGTGCACACTTCACAAGTCATCTGCTGCAAGGAGGTCAACATTATGTTTACTGAGGTAAGAATTATTTATCTGAAATTAGTGATCTGAAACGTTTAACATGAACGCGCTTGACGTCACATCCACAGACAGTGCGGGAAAAATCCGACCCGACAGAAAATAGGAAAAATAGGATACAGGCTTATAGGTGCACCCACTGTGAGCGGACAAGGTGTCAGTATGCTCATCAGGAGATGTTTGAGTCATAAATACTGAGATTTTGAAAAAGTGTCTAACACTATTGTGCCCCTCTATCACTGGTATTATTAATCACTCTTTATTAACTGGTCAGGTCCCTTCGGCCCTTAAGTTAGCTGCCATCACACCAGTCCCTAAAAAGACTGGCTGTGATGTGGAGGATTTGTCTAACTATAGGCCTATTGCCCATCTACCTTTTCTAGCTAAGGTTTTGGAACGAGTTGTAGTTGGCCAGCTACAGCAATACCTGTCCAACAACAATCTCCTAGAACCGTTTCAGTCCGGATTTAGATCAGGCCATAGTACTGAGACTGCTCTCGTCCGGGTTGTAAATGATCTTCTCATCTCTGCGGATATGGGTGCCTGTAGTATTTTAGTATTGTTGGACATCACGGCTGCTTTTGATACAATATCTCATGCTGTCCTTCTTGAAAGACTGTCTGTATGGCTAGGAATCTCTGGTACTGCTTTTGAATGGTTTACATCTTATCTTACAAATCGTTTCCAGTTTGTGTCTTTGGGGGAAAACAAATCTTTACCAACACTAGTTCAGCAGGGTGTCCCACAAGGGTCTGTGCTGGGTCCCATCTTATTTAGCATCTATATGTTGCCTCTGGGTGACATCATTCGTAAGTTTGGGTTAGGTTTTCATTGTTATGCCGACGATACGCAGATCTATATCAGCATGCACCCTAATCCAAACCTTGCGGTTACAGCCCTTAGCACCTGCTTGGATGAGATAAAAGTCTGGATGTATGACAATTTTCTTAAGCTTAACCAGGCAAAAACAGAACTCCTTTTTGTCGGTACTCCAACATCTTTACTTAACCTTAACACTTCAGAGTTGATTACTGTCAATGACTTTGTTACTCCGTCCCTTCAAGTGCGCAATCTTGGCGTTATTTTCGACCCTGAACTTATGTTCGATGCACATATCAAAAAGGTGTCAAAGACTGCATTTTTCCATCTTAGAAATATCGCTAGACTACGACCATTTCTATCGCTGCCAGATGCAGAAAGGCTTATTCATGCCTTTATTACGTCGAGGCTTGATTACTGCAATGCACTCTATTCTGGTCTCCCAAATAAATCCATTAAAAAATTACAATATATTCAAAATTCAGCCGCCCGGTTATTGACACATACAACTACTCGTCAACATATTTCCCCGGTACTCTTCGATTTGCATTGGCTGCCGATACAAGCACGTATCGAATTCAAAACATTGATTTTAACATATAAAGCTATTCATGCGACGGCCCCGGCTTATCTCTGTAGTTTAGTCACTGCTCATACTCCAGCTCGCTCTCTGCGCTCTTCCAGGTCATGCATCCTCCAGCAGCCTCGATATAAACTAAAGTCCATGGGTGGTCGAGCATTCTCGGTCTCAGCACCACGTCTATGGAACGCTCTACCACCGGAAATTAGAGACTCTCCAACATTGGATTCTTTTAAGAACTCTTTAAAGACACACCTGTTTAGAGCTGCTTACTGTAACTGAATGAGACTTTTTATTGTATTTTATTGTTGTTATTTTCTTTGTATATTGTAGCGCTTTGAGTTTAAGAAAAGCGCATTAGAAATAAAATGTATTATTATTATTATTATTATTATAAATGGTAAAATAAAAAGGCTATTGTTACGTTTATTTTGGGGGAAAAGATGCATATAGCCCCTTTAAATGCACTACAAATAGTCATACGCCCTCTAGTGTCATAAACAAAAATAAAACAACTCAATATAATGACTCCAACAATTACTGAGTACACATCTTGATCTTGCATGTATGAGAGTGTTTGAGAACAGCAGTGAAGATTTGTGATAAATAATATATTACAGTTTGTTTTGTTACTTTGTTTCTTGATGAACTCTATTGCACACCTTCACAACACTGGAATATCAGTCAAAAGTCACATCATTTTAAGACAATTAAAGCTTGAAGAAGGTGCCGACTGTCATTATATGAACAAGAGCCATCAGGACATTTGATAAAATATCTCCTTTTGTGTTCCCACAAATAAAGAAGGTCATCTGTTCAGTAACATAAGAAAGTGTGTGATGTGTGTGTTTGTATGTTTCTGTGGTCTATTTCTGAGAGTTCAGTAGTTTTACCTGTGACGTCAAACTGAACTCCAGGAATCCCCGTCCATTTTCCCTCCACTTTATCTGTAGTAAATCTGCAGTAGTAGATGTGTTTATCAGCTTCTGTTACAGCCGTCAAAGTGATGCTGGAAGTGTCTTTATCTTCTCTGTTACACTGAATCCCTCTTCTCTTCTCTGGATCTGAACAAAAGTTACGCGGTTCTCCATAATTTACAGCAGTTTTGGTCCAGAAAGCTGTTTTGATCTCATAACCACGAGGATGTGTTAAAGTACAGGATATTTTCACTGTTGATCCCTTTAATGCACAAATATATGAAGGGCTGTAATTCACTCCCCGATCCTGCAGACCATCAACCCCTGAAACACAGAAATGAGGAATGAAGAGACTTTCAGGTGTTTTGAAGAAATATACAAAAAATATCTTTTCACTTTTGATAATTTTGATATTAGCTGACAGTAAAACACTCATGTCCGTTAATAAGTGTGAAGAGCTCAATCATCTTTTGTTAAAATATCAGTATAGTGAGTGAAACTGAAGACTCACCCGCAGTCATGATCACTACGATCAGAGGAAGAGACTTTATGAGAGACGACACCATAGTGACTTCTGCAATCATAAAACTGACAATTATGACATTATGAGCATCATCTATTCACAACATCACAAACTCTATTGATAAAGCACATGATGATTAATAATTCACGGCTCATTGAAGGCTTGATGTGAACTG
Source organism: Leuciscus leuciscus (assembly GCF_965113295.1). Taxonomy (NCBI): domain Eukaryota; kingdom Metazoa; phylum Chordata; class Actinopteri; order Cypriniformes; family Leuciscidae; genus Leuciscus; species Leuciscus leuciscus. The sequence continues at coordinate 50,440,972 of NC_138727.1, read as the reverse complement.
ATGATGTTTCTCATGTCAGGCCTCGTGTGTCTAAAGAGCTTCACACAATATTTACACATGAATCTACAACAGATATTGAGCTTCTGGAGTTTAAATCACTTCATCAAATCAACATTCACCTAAAACAGTTTTACAAACATTAATCGTAGCTCTACTGAACTATTTTAAATAACAGTAAAATGGTCTTACCGCTCTGAAGTGTCAATGTTTCAGTGTCGACGGCCAAATGAGAAAAACATCCGCAGTTTAAGGCGTCAAACGCTGCAGTTTTCACACTTTATAAAGAGCATCTAAATGTTGGTCTTCCTCTTCCTGGTTATGAGTGACCGTCATCTCAACTACACAAGAACAACTGGAGAAGAAAGTTAACGTCTCCAGATGTCAAACACACATCAAGCTTTACATGTATCTCTGTAGAGCTCAGTATTGTCAGATCTTTGTGAGAGAATATGTGAAAGATGTTTGCTTTGAGAAAGAACAGTGTAAAGATGCTCATCATGTCTGCAGGAGCGTCTGAGCAGCATCTTTACAGCTCTTAGTTTCACTTCCTGTTTCTGACACAAACTCTATATTTAGCACATGAAGCAGTGGACAACACACACACACACACACACACACAGACACACAGACACACACACACACACACACACACACACACACACACACACACACACACACACACACACACACACACACACACACACACACACACACACACACACACAGTCATAACCATCAGCAACTACATTGAGTTTAAGTGGGTCAATGGCAGTTTCTGACAGACGACACAAGCACTCAGAGACCAGACCGACGACAGATACAGCGGAAATAGTTTTAATGGTCTTCATAAACACTAATACATCACTGATGGATCTATTTAATAACTCCTAATAATGGAGCAGTGATGTTCACTGCAGAGCCAAATGACGTCCAGCTCCTCCTCGGTGGATCTAATGGATGGAGGGAGAGAGTTATGGGTCGGTTAGGGTGTTGTTGGACCGTCTCGCTCCACCCATTACACCCAAATTACATCCAGAGAGAAGAGCTGGACTTCTCTCTCCACCCACGACTCTGCAGTGAACAGCCTCTCAAAATAGAGGAATTACATCCATTACTCAAATCTTTCCTGCACTTCCATTGACTTTACTGTCATCTAGTGGTCAAAAAGATCCAGTGCACTTTACTGCCATTACAGCAGCTTTTACATCTGACTCTTGGACATGTTGATTTCAGAAGTAATGAAAGTTACTGTTTTTTTTCTGTACTGTTCACTATGTGTTAGGAGAAGCTAATGTGTGCTTCATATTAATTATAATAATGTATTAAAAATGCACATGTAAAATGAATGAAGCTTTATACAGTCAGGATGGGAAATGAACACCCGTCACCAGCCAAATACTGGAACTTTAGGACAATAGCTGGTTATTTTGCTTCATCTGCCAGTCAGGAGCCTTGTCCAAATATTCACACTTGCGGTCTTGGCCACTTGAGAGCACGACTGTCCCATGTCTTAAAATGTCAAACTGCAGTTCCCTTAATGCACACTAAACCCACACTATCTCCAATACCGCTTCGGAGCGTTATTCAAGGCTAAGTGTATCCCATCATGCATTATGTTCGGAAACTCATGTGCCCTGAAATCGCAAGATGTCGAGGAAAACATTCCACCGTAGTTTAAATTAATTAGATACATATAATTTGGTAGTAAAAACAAAGTGTTTTTGTGAAACCAGATGAGTCTGGTTTGTGTAAAGATGAGTAAGCCTATTTTCTATATTGTTCACTATGTGTTTATAAATCAATCATGTAAATAGGAGAAGCTAATGTGTGCTTCATATGAATTACAAAGATTATGTATTAAAAATGCACGTATGTAAAATGAATCAAGCTTTATACAGTCCGGATGGGAAATGAACACCAGCCAAATACTGGAACTTTTAGGACAATAGCTGGTTATTTGGCTTCATCTGCCAGTCAATGTGTCGCCAATCCAACATCTCAAATCCTTTGACCAAAAAACTGCACACAAAAAACACAGTGTAAACACGTATGAAACACACTGACTTGTTTAAGATCATCTAAGTCCACTTTTGATGCCAAAGACAATGAGAAACAAAAACAAAACAAACATTTAATTTGGACTCAAAACCAACTGAGTGACTGTAAAATATGTTTATTATATAATTCATTGGATGATATCAGTAACATGGAGGCTTAAGACTTGATACACAATCAGCAAAAACACATTTAACTGTGACATATTCATATCTGATAGGATGCCATGTCACACTTTAGAAACATATCACCATACCCTGATAGCACACGTACATCTCAGAGACGTCTATTTGATGTCCATGTTTTCATCTGGAAGACGTATGTTTTAGTGTTCGCTCGTCTGCAATACGTCTCTAAGACATTTCCTGTCAGATGTTGAATAGACATTTAGAAAATGTCTGAAGATGTTTATGATTGAGAATATATTTAAAAAACGGACTTTTTAAAGATGTTTGTCAGATGTTTGTCCTCAGCAGAAGCTTTCCGGATGAGCTTAACAGACATGTTGGAGACGTACGTGTGCTGTGTGGGTAACGCTTCGGACGGTTAATAAATAACGACAAAACGTTAGTTGTAAATGTGGTCATTTTGCTCTGAAAGTTCAAAATACTGGAGGTGAAAATGAATCTTAGTGACTTGAAACTTAGTTTTACCAAAGTCAAAGTCTTTGGTTTTACCTTGATTTGCATAAAATACACTAACAAGATCAGACACTGGTACTTAATATACACAAACAATGAAAATAATATTACAAATAAGTCCAATAAGTGTTTTCATGCAACCAACCCTGTGCTGGAGTGTGACGAAGATGGAATACAAGGAAGATTTTCTCAATTCTGTTTTTCAAACCACTGTTTTGTCTGCACTGGGGACAAATTCCAAACGTGTTTTTGCCCCCTTAAAGGGCTAGTGAACGCCATTTGTAGGTGTTTTCGAAACGAAAGTGAACAACTGGATCCCTTCACGACGGGCCCTTCCACAAGGCCGTTAGTGAAGGGAACTTAATTCATGTCTAAACAGTAAAACAGTCCCATAAATGTGTAAAGGTAAAAAATCAAGAGGACAGTGAGATGGGAACATGACCTGAGCTGGACTCAAATCCAGGTCTCCCATCAGCATCAATAGGAAGCGGCTCCGATCACATGTTCTTTACTTGACTGAGCTGTAGATCACATCCTCAGATCTGGGGAGAAATTAAACAAATATGTTAATGTGGCATTTTAAGAGGTGACAATCCATCATCTCAACAACACAAAACAAGAGCTCTGATTAAGATCTGAATATGTTTTATTTGAGTTTAAATGAATCGTTTCTCACCTGTTGGCTTCAGACGGATGATGCATCTCAATGCAGTCGTACTCTTCAGTCTTCATGTCTTTGTTCTTGAAGTGATGGACACTGGCATACTGAACCTCTGTAACATCTGCAGATTCTGTTTCTGTTTGTTTCTTTGCTTTAATGTTGGAATACAGATCATCCCTCTGATTGGCTGATACTAGTGAATACAGTGGATCGTCATTGGTCGAAGCCGTTTCTGCTGATCTGTCAATGTGATCCTCCTGCAGTTTCATCAAATAAAATATCACACAGATATAACAACAGATCGATTATTCAGAAACACAGTGACTGTGAGTTACATGCATGATGTTTTCCAGATTGTCTTCATGTCAAATATTTGGCAGTACATGATCTTGTAAGTCTTGAATTTTCTAGTTAAATATAATATCCATGTCATTGTAGATTCAGGTATGTATTATTATCAAACTTGCCTGATTTTGTCTGATAACTTCAGCTCCACCGTCTCTCCTCTTCTTCCTGGAAAAAACATATTTTGTTAGAAAGTATTGAAAAGTAATTTATTTGTAAGAAACATTTATTTTTTGTTAGTGGCTTAAGTTCAACAAATGTTGCATTTATGTTAATTTTTGAAAAGAATTTAATGCAGGAGCTGCTCAACATTCACTCACCTTATGAACACGATGATGATGATGATGATGAAGATCAATCCTCCACATCCCGCCACGATCCCAGAAACTGTGAGCAGAGCATCTCTCTGAACCCCTGAAACAAGATGATCATGAAGATCATTTCACACGTGAGACAGATGAAACTGAAAGAGTGTCTGATTATAGAAAATACCTTTAACAGTGAGTGAAACAGACGCTGATCTCTGAGATCCATGTTTATTCTGAGCCTCACAGTAGAAGCGTCCACTGAAACTGGAGTTAAAGCTGGAGATGCTGAAACCCTGTCCATATCCAACAGCTGAGGTTTCATTCTCCTTAAACCAGCTGAAGTTCAGAGCAGGAGGGTTTGAGTCACTGCTGCAGTTCAGAGTCACTGAATCTCCCTCCATTATTACACCAGACCGACTGACCGACACTGAGACGTTCTGTGGAGGATCTACATGAAATATATATAAAATATGAAAATAATTACTTTATTAATGCCATGACCTTCACTATATATCTTTATTATACACTCACCTAAAGGATTATTAGGAACACCATACAAATACTGTGTTTGACCCCCTTTCGCCTTCAGAACTGCCTTAATTCTACGTGGCATTGATTCAACAAGGTGCTGAAAGCATTCTTTAGAAACACTCAAAAAAAATTTTTTGTCTAAAAATAAGATTTATGTATTTGAATTGCATAACAAATTTCCATGCATTTGGATTACATAGTTTTAACATAAACCAACCAATCAATAATCTGAATGTGATTCATATTTTTAAGTCATATCTAAATGAAACAGATAAGATTTATGTAATTGTATTAATAAACTGAATGTGATTTATATTTGTCAGTCGTATGTAAATGAAACAGGTAAGATTTATGTAATAGTACACAGAAAAACGCCCATGTTAAATTAACACTGCTCAGTGTTCATATGTGTGCACACTACAGAGGTAAAGCGGTCTTGAAGTTAATGAGATAATTAACTGATGATTGAGCATTAATTATGAACACCTGCTGTTAACAAGCAGAATCACTGAAGGAAAGAGAAACACAAAAACTGACTTCAGACACAGCCTTAGATTGACATCAACTGAAGAGAAAAGAAGACATTAAATCTGTGAAGATCTCAGCAGAGGAGGATTAAACAACTCCACAAACAGCATTACCAGCTTCACTTATTACTAACCAGACTGACTTTATTTCATTTCTTTTTGAATGAAAACAATAGGTGTATTTTTAAGTCACCATGATGGTGGTTAGCGTTTGCTTTAGTTGGACTCTTGACCCTTGACTCTTTAATATAAAAATTTTCTGGCTGCTATAATTATGTGTTTATAAAACACATTTGTTGCAGCAAAAAAGCCAAGAGAAAAAGAGATCAGATGATGTTGGCTGTTTATTGATGATGATGACAAAGTCATCATCATGTAATTGCCTGATTTGCTGATCTTGTTCAGTGTCTAATGCTTTGATTATATAGGACTTGTGTTTTTTTATTTTGTTTTATCCATAACAGAAGCCATTTGATTTTACAGCATGAAATCTATCAAACAATATACTTTTTTTTTTATAGTTAGTGCACAAAAACCTTTCATCTATGGCAATACTTAAACTCACACAGATATCAAGAAACAGCATGTGAATCTCAACAATGGTGACAAAAGCTACAAAAATCCTGATGCATAATTTATTAATGCCGCAATGCATGCTGGGACATATGGGTGAGTTTTGATTGGTTGTACCAATTGAAGCATTTCATTGATTGTCACCATTGTTGAGAGTCATACACTGATTCTTGATGTCCAAGTAATAATGTAGAAAGTTTAATGCACTAAATGTTTTTAAAATTCTTTATATTATTTGATTAACTGTTGGATCTAATGCTGTCAGGTCACACAGCTACTACAACAATTAAAACAAAATCACATAACCCCAATAATCAAAGCATTAGACACTGAAAAAGATAAGTGATTCAGGCCACAATATGATGATTACACCTTCATCAATAAACAGCCAACATCAACTGATCTCATGTTCTCTTGGCTTTTTCGCGGCAACAAATGTGTTTTATAGACACATAATTATAGCAACCAGGAAAAAATTACATTACAGAGTCAAGGGTCAAGAGTCAAACTAAAGCAAACGCTAACCACCATCATGGTGACTTTAAAATATAACTGTTGATTTCATTCAAACGGAAATGAAATAAAGTCAGTCTGGTTAGTAATAAGTGAAGCTGGTAATGCTGTTTATGGAGTTGTTTAATCCTCCTCTGCTGAGATCTTCACAGATTTAATGTCTTCCTTTAGCTGTGGCTGAAGTCAAGTCAAGTCAAGTCAAGTCAAGTTTATTTGTATAGCGCTTTTCACAATACAGATTGCATCAAAGCAGCTTCACAGTATTAAATTAAAATAATACAACAAAGTTTGTTTCAAGAGGAATGTATTGATTGATAAAATTAAATTAAATATCCCCAAAATATCCCCAACTGAGCAAGCCAAAGGCAACAGTGGCAAGGAACCGAAAAACTCCATCAAGTGACCTAATGGTGTCCTAAAACTCCATCAGGTGACTTAATGGAGAAAAAAACCTTGGGAGAACCCAGGCTCAGTCGGGGGCCAGTTCTCCTCTGGCATTTATGAGCTAGAGGCCGGATTGTAGTTTGAACTGTAGGATTATATGAATGCCTGGCTGAAGAGATGCGACTTTAATCTAGTTTTAAACTGGGAGAGCGAGTCTGAGCAACGAACAGTATCAGGAAGGCTATTCCAGAGTTTTGGAGCCAAATGTGAAAATGCTCTCCCTCCTTTGGTGGTTCTGGATATCCTAGGTATGACCAAAAGCCTTGAATTTAGTGATCTTAAAGAGCGCGATGGATTATAGGGCGATAGAAGATCCGTTAAATAGACTGGAGCTAAGCCGTTTAGGGCTTTATAAGTCAGTAGCAATACCTTGTAATTAATACGGAACTTTATAGGTAACCAATGCAGTGATGATAAAATCGGTGTTATATGATCATATTTTCTTGATCTCGTAAGAACTCTAGCGGCGGCATTTTGGACTAACTGTAGCTTGTTTATTGAGGATGCAGGACAACCAGCTAATAAAGCATTACAGTAATCCAGTCTCGAGGTCATGAATGCATGAACTAACTTTTCTGCATCAGAAACTGATAGCATATTACGTAGCTTAGCAATGTTTCTAAGGTGGAAAAAGGCTGTTTTAGTCAGTTGTAGTTCTTGTGTTTCTCTTTCCTTCAGTGATTCTGCTTGTTAACAGCAGGTGTTCATAATTAATGCTCAATCATCAGTTAATTATCTCATTAACTTCAAGACTGCTTTACCTCTGTAGTGTGCACACATATGAACACTGAGCAGTGTTGATTTAACATGGGCATTTTTCTGTGTACTATTACATAAATCTTACCTGTTTCATTTACATACGACTGACAAATATAAATCACATTCAGTTTATTAATACAATTACATAAATCTTATCTGTTTCATTTAGATGTGACTTAAAAATATGAATCACATTCAGATTATTGATTGGTTTATGTTAAAACTATGTAATCCAAATGCATGGAAATTTGTTATGCAATTCAAATACATAAATCTTATTTTTAGACAAAAATTTTTTTTTGAGTGAATGTTGGCCCATATTGATAGGATAGCATCTTGCAGTTGATGGAGATTTGTGGGATGCACATCCAGGGCACGAAGCTCCCGTTCCACCACATCCCAAAGATGCTCTATTGGGTTGAGATCTGGTGACTGTGGGGGCCATTTTAGTACAGTGAACTCATTGTCATGTTCAAGAAACCAATTTGAAATGATTCGAGCTTTGTGACATGGTGCATTATCCTGCTGGAAGTAGCCATAAGAGGATGGGTACATGGTGGTCATAAAGGGATGGACATGGTCAGAAACAATGCTCAGGTAGGCCATGGCATTTAAACAATGCCCAATTGGCACTAAGGGGCCTAAAGTGTGCCAAGAAAACATCCCCCACACCATTACACCACCACCACCAGCCTGCACAGTGGTAACAAGGCATGATGGATCCATGTTCTCATTCTGTTTACGCCAAATTCTGACTCTACCATCTGAATGTCTCAACAGAAATCGAGACTCATCAGACCAGGCAACATTTTTCCAGTCTTCAACTGTCCAATTTTGGTGAGCTCGTGCAAATTGTAGCCTCTTTTTCCTATTTGTAGTGGAGATGAGTGGTACCCGGTGGGGTCTTCTGCTGTTGTAGCCCATCCGCCTCAAGGTTGTGCGTGTTGTGGCTTCACAAATGCTTTGCTGAATACCTCGGTTGTAACGAGTGGTTATTTCAGTCAAAGTTGCTGTTCTATCAGCTTGAATCAGTCGGCCCATTCTCCTCTGACCTCTAGCATCAACAAGGCATTTTCGCCCACAGGACTGCCGCATACTGGATGTTTTTCCCTTTTCACACCATTCTTTGTAAACCCTAGAAATGGTTGTGCGTGAAAATCCCAGTAACTGAGCAGATTGTGAAATACTCAGACCGGCCTGTCTGGCATCAACAACCATGCCACGCTCAAAATTGCTTAAATCACCTTTCTTTCCCATTCTGACATTCAGTTTGGAGTTCAGGAGATTGTCTTGACCAGGACCACACCCCTAAATGCATTGAAGCAACTGCCATGTGATTGGTTGATTAGATAATTGCATTAATGAGAAATTGAACAGGTGTTCCTAATAATCCTTTAGGTGAGGCCAGCGAGCAAAAAGTCGTCTAGAAGACGTCTAAAAGACGTCATTCTTAGACATCCAGAAGACGTCCTCACAGGAGCCAGAATGAAAGTTTTTTATACGTCTTTTCTGGACATTGTATAGACGTCAATTAAAGACGTGCTAAAGACGTCATTCTTAGACATCCAGAAGACGTCCTCACAGGAGCCAGAATGAAAGTTTTTTATACGTCTTTTCTGGATATTGTATAGACGTCAATTAAAGACGTGCTAAAGACGTCATTCTTAGACATCCAGAAGACGTCCTCACAGGAGCCAGAATGAAAGTTTTTTATACGTCTTTTCTGGACATTCTATAGATGTCAAGTAAAGACTTGCTACAGATGTAATTGTTAGACATCTAAAGGCAGTCAGAATAAAAGTTGTATTAGACGTGTTTTCTGTAGTAGAAATGTCAAAGACTGTTAAAGACCCATACTGACATGGAAATCCTATATGTGCATTTTTCAAGGATCCAACTTTAAAAAATATTTACTTACAAATATTTACAAAACAGTGGCAGTGAGTGAGCTAGTTCTCACTGAGAAAAACCCAGTTACTCAATGTTAATGGTTGTCGTGTCATGAAACTGCAGACACACAGACCATAGACCTAAATAAGATTTTAAAGAATATTGATAATATTGAATATTCAATTGAATAACTGTGTAGTGTATATACTTGCATTTGTATATCTTAACAATATAACTGTAATAAACTGCTTACCATTTTCCTGTAAAACAAACTAATCACTCCAAGAAATCAACTATTTAAATCTTAAAATATATTTTTATTACTATTTTGTTCTGCTGGACCAAAACTTAACAGCCGGAAGACTAAAGTATAAATGAACACAATACAACTTAAAAGCCTGAACAGTAAAGTTGTAAATTAACACAATTTCCCTTTAAATAATCTATAAAATGTTAAAACAATATAACATAACAATTAACAAAATATGGCTGCTACAAGGTTCACAAGCTTCATTTATAGCAGCAAGCAGTTTCAGATGATCGGCTACAGACTTTATTTGGGCCTCTATTGCAGCTGGGTCCCATTTCATGACAGCAGCTACAATCAAAGCAAAAAAAAATCCACATGTTAAATAAATAAATACAAATGCCACTGTTGTGGTTTAGCTTATAGCAGAGATATACATAGTTGAAAATTTGAGTACTCGAATCAATTAAATGAAATAAATCACAAATCAAGTAAAATTACATCAAGCCTGATATAAGGCATTCCACACACACACACACACACACACACACACACACACACACACACACACACACACACACACACACACACACACATATAGGTGCCATTTACAACTTCATGTGATTTTAGTGATCGGATAGCTATATGATCTTGAAAAGACCAGGTGTAAATGCCCTCCGAAATGCATTCGTGACGCATTTGAATCTGATTGCTCAAACCACTTCAGGAGGTGGTCTGGGCCGCATTCCAGAAGAAACTGGACAAGTGTAAATGCATCTGGTTGTTGAAACCACATGTAAATTTTACTCCTCCCAAAAACGCTCTAAAATAAAGTTGTAAGAGCGTGTTATAGGCTATATGTCATGTTATAGCAAGTTATGACGACGCTACTGCCGCATCGCCGCTGACCATCTAACGTTATTCATCAAGCCAACGTGCAAACTATCGCAAATTAAAGTGAAAGTAAGTCCCCGATGCTTAACACACAGTTATCATCATTAAAAGTAAAGAAACGAAATGATCTTACCAGGGCTGTTGCGCTCTCTCCTATTGCGGTCTTTGATTTAGAAATTTTAACGGATGATCAATAAAATGCAGTTCATATCTGTTGCTTTCGGTGACGTGAACACCATTAAATTTGCATAGCGAGGGAATCGAAGATCTGATTTATATCCGTTTTGCAAAAACACATTTATGTGACCAGGTGTAAATGGAATTGTTGTGATAAAACAGATAGCTATCCGATCTGAGAAAACGCATCAAGTGGCCAGGTTTAAACAGCCCCATATACACACACACACACACACACACACACACACACATATTAGGGGTGTAAGTTAACGGTTCACAAAATTCATGGTTCGGTTCAATACGATACACTTGTGTCATGGTTCGGTACGTTTTCGATACAGGAAAAAGAAAGAAATGCCAGAGAAATTTTCTTGATTTAATATTTGTAACTTTTTTTTTTTGTATTAAACATAACATCATAAAGTATGATTTTTTTTTTTTTTTACTTTGAGGAATGATGAAGCTATAATTGACTCTTAGAAGCATGTAAAACAGCTCCTTGAAAAAAAATGTAATGTAATATTGTAGTTATAAACAAAGGTTTATTTTAGTTCAGATTAACATTTGAGGGCAGTAATTTTATTCATGTCAAAATAAAACCAACGTAATGTAACTTGAAAGCATTATAGCCTACTATTCCTGCCAAACTTCCATGGTTACAGTTTGTTTCACTACAGTAAATCCATGGTGCATGTTGCTGATCTGTGGACACTGGATTGTTCATTCATGGCACATTGTTTCCACGTCAGCGCTGTTTGATCCGTTAATAACAGAGAAATATGAATGCTTCTCAATAGATCTCGCAGCGATGTTTTTACTTCAGTGGGGATCTCTTAGCGCCGTGTAGTAACAGTGTCGCTTGATCAAGATCGGCTCGCGCTGCACTGGTCCAAACTGATAAACGGCCCGTGAAGCACATAATAACAGCACCTGCTTTCTGGTCAGTTAGCCTACAGTACCTGCTTTCTGGTCAGTTAGCCTACAGTACCTGCTTTCTGGTCAGTTAGCCTACAGTACCTGCTTTCTGGTCAGTTAGCCTACAGTACCTGCTTTTTTTGTGGAAACCAAATCTTTTGATTGTGAGAGAGCCATGTGTTAAAAGTCAGATGGCACTTAATCTACTTTATGATTTGCCCTATGTCTGAACAAAAGAAATAAAAGTTAACTATCTATACCATATTGAATTGCATAGCATCATATTTTTGCAATGCGTCGAATCGAAATCGAATCGCACCGGATCGTAATAAAAGTATTGCATTGCATCGGTAGCTGGCAGCTGCTTATATGTATCATTAATGTATTGTATCGTTGGCTATGCATCGAGATGCGTTTCGTATCGGCCTCAGTTATGGAGATGCACATCCCTAATACCTATATAGGAAAAGTAACTACATTTACATACTGTGAATTGTTTTTTCCATCGAAAATCGCAATTGTATCGAATTATGACATTTTCTTAATCTTACACCCCTAATATAAACACATACATATAGTACTTTGGAGACCAATTGTGTTGAAATAACATTGAGACAAAGGAGGTAGAGGACGAATACTCACTTCTCTTGGTAGCTGTTCTGATGAATGACGGATCCTGGCCACAGAAAGATAAAAGAGAGAGGTAAAAGGGGGGAATTAATTAGCACGGGTCACATTTCATTCGTTTTGTGTGGTATCTAAAACTTATGTCTGATAGAAAAATGTGCATCACCAAAAGAAGGAACATGTAGATTAACACAGTGGATCTGTCCAAACGGTAATCGTTTTAATAACATTGTCATCTGTACAAAGAAAAAACTCTTCCGTTTTTAGTACATTGTTGATGTGTAAAAGTTCCTTAAGTTTGTGTGTTCTTGACGTCTTTTCTTTTAACCCTGCAGGTAGTTACATTACATTTTATATATTAATAAAAGTTTTACCTATGGAACTTCGGTATGATGAAAATGTGTGTAATATAGCAAACCCAAACAAACAACTCAATTATTCTATGTTAAATTGAACTCTTCCACCATATCTACTTTAAAATGAAACACAGGAACTTGCCATCCTAGGTCACATTACCATAAATATAATATAAAATTATAAAATTACTATTATGTAGCCCACATAAATTGCACAGGGCCAAAGTAATTGCTGTTATTCTCCGTTCCCCTAAATGGCGCTGCTTCATGTGTATTGGCTGAGCCACTCGGTTGTGTAGCTAAAGAAGATGAGCGATCTTTTTTTTCCTTTTCCTTTTCTATCCTCTCGTCAAGTGCCTCGTGAGATGAAGACAGTGAGATAAATATAGTGAAGCAGACCATTTAAAACACAGGAGACAAGATTTTTATGTTTATATAATCTTGTAAGAGTGGCAAGAAGCCTTAGTTATTGTAAACTGCCGTTTACACTTTTGTTTTTTTTCTTTGGATGAGTTTAAGAATCTCCGATTGTTTTTTTTTTGTTGTGCATATTTTGCCACTGTTGAGAGAGTGATTCTACGGCGAGCCAGTGATTCAGCGATTCAGTGACTCAGCGATTCTGGAGTGTGACTGTAACCAGTGGCCATCAACTCGCTAAGCTGGTGGACTGCACGCTTTTGGATACATCATACAGATAAGATTTATGAGATCTCCAACGTTATCACACACTGCACGGGTAGTGATTTGAAATAAGGCCTTTTATTCAACAAACCACACAGGAACTGAATTGAAACTCAACTGAGTTGAACATTGAACTAATTGACCGGACTGATTTTTTTTTTTTTTCACTGACTGACTATTTTTTGGGGGGAATTTGTTATTGTTTTTTTTCTAATTGATTTCACAATCTATGTGGAATGTAAAAATAAATGTTTTGATTTTGCATTTGTTATTCAAACAGTGGTCGTAGCCAATTCATTTCAAGAGCCGAACCTAATTCTGATTTCTAATGATTGAATATCATTAATATAGGTTATTGTGATATTCTCATTGGTGATTTAAGTTGCGATAGTTACAATAAGATAAAATTACTAAAGTTAATTTACCATCGGATGCATGTCCCCCTTTGCTAACCCTTTTGTGGAAGGGCTCTTTGTGAAGGGATTTAGATGTTTGCTTCGAACACCCCTTTAATTGTACATTTATTAAATCACATGTAATGTTTATAAATAATACTAGGTAAAGGAGAGCAAACTGATTCCCCCTTCATTTTATCTACCTTATGCCGACCAAAAGGTATATGATTTTCTTTCTTCAGATGAAAACACATATTTTAGAAAAAATAAACTAGACTTTTAGAAATATTATCCATCTCTTGTGTTTGTGTGTCAAATAATGCCACCGTTTGGACAGGCAGTTGATTGGTTCAGAAACTATCTTGCCAACAGAACTCAAACTGTAGTTGTCGATGGGCATAGTTCTGCCCCACTGGGGGTCCGGCGAGGTGTCCCTCAAGGGTCTATCCTTGGTCCGGTCCTATTTACCATTTACATAAACACCATTGCCCATCCTTGTTTCATCTTATAAATATCTTGGTCTGTGGATTGATGAAAAGCTAACCTTCAAAGTTCACATTGATAAATCAGTGAGAAAGCTGAGAGTAAAGCTTGGCTTTTTTAAAAACAAATAAATCCTGTTTTACTCTCCAAGCTAGGAGGAAATTGATCAGTGCCACTTTTTTTTACCAGACTATGGGGATATTATTTATATGCATGCTGCCTCTACCACGCTGCACACACTTGATACAGTTTACCATGGTGCATTACGGTTCATTACTAATGCCAAGTCACGCTCTCATCACTGTCGTCTTTATGAGGCGACTGGTTTTAGCTCTTTAGGTCTGCGTAGATGGTTCCACTGGCATATTTTTATTTACAAAGTTATTAACGGTAATTTACCCAGCTATCTTAACAGTCTGTTGACCTGGAATCATTCCATTTATAATCTCCGCTCCGTTAACATTCTGGCTCTAAATATCCCACGTATAACAACTGAATTTGGTAAGACTGCTTTTAGTTATGCTGCTCCTTGGTGTTGGAATTTGCTCCAAAAAGTTTTGAAGCTTTCTGTTTTTATCCCACTTGAACATTTTAAACAATTACTTAAATGTTCCAAATTTGAACAATGCACATGTTTTCAATGACTCCTTTAAGTCTTTTTTAATTGTTTTGTTTTACATGTACTGTAAATCTGTTTTGTTTGTTGTGTCCGTTTCTGTGATTCTGTGTAACTTGTGTAATTGTTAGCCCCAGGGCTCCCTTGTAAAAGAGATTTAAATATATCAATGGGACATCACCTGGTAAAATAAAGGGTAAATAAAAAAAATAAAATAAAAAAAATGCAAGTGAATAGACACCAAAATGCTGAAGGTCGAAAAAGTCCAAGAGCATTGTAAAGCTCACATGATAAGTGCAGAAAACATCTTGTGTGAACAACACAGCAAGCTGTGAGTACGCTGTATGAAGTTTCTGGCGTATGCACTTGCATTATATTGGCTTACAATAATGGATAATTTTTCAAAAAATCTTTGTCGAAAGAAAGTCAGATATATATCTGGAATGGCACGAGAGAAGAAAAAAAGAGATCATTTTTTAATTTCGGAGTGCATTGTGCCTTTAAAATTGACTGCGGATTTAAATACTGGGTAACACTTTATTTCGATAGTCCACTTTAGACATTCTACTAACTATAAGTAACTTTGCAACTACATGTCAACTATCTGTCATTAGAGTATTAGTAGACTGTCTGCTTAATAACACTCTGTTTTGTTGGTCCCCCAACAGACATTCTACTGACTATAAGTTACTTGGCAACTACAAGTCAACTTATTCTCCTAACCCGAATTCTAACATCTAAACTTAACCTACCAGCATACATGCCAACCCTCCCGATTTTTCCGGGAGACTCCCGAATTTCAAAGCCCCTCCCGAAAATCTCCCGGACCGACCTTTCTCCCGAATTTCTCCCGATTTCCACCTGGACAACAATATTGCTACACCATCCGTTAAAATGAAGTTAATTCGGCCAGCGCTCATACCTGTTTACATCCTGTTTTCGGTTGAAGTCCAAAGTAGTCGACTTCAACCGAAAGTTGTTTCCCTCCCCCCCCCCCCCCCCCCCTTTTAAATATCTCCTGAATTCTGAGGTCTCAAGGTTGGCAAGTATGCCTACCAGTCTATTGACTGTCTACTACAGCCTACAAATACTCTAATGAGAGTTAGTTGACATGTTAGTGAAAGTGGACTATCGAAATAAAGTGTAACCAGATACTGCAGTGGATACTTACTAGTGATGGACTTGTTTCTCTGTTGGTGCCTATTCTGCTCCGTAAGTCCAATGCTTGATCTAAAAATATATATATATAAAAAAAAAGTGTGTTAATAGGATTATTGATCGCGTAACATAGGACCATTTTTTAATGTTCCATAAGTGTTATATAAATCTGGAGAACCCTTACTAAAAATTAACAATGTTTTGCGACACTAACCAAATGGTAATAAATTATTGTAATATGTAAAATAGGAAAGAGGCCGCACTATGCATAAACTTTTATTTGCAAAAACAGGTTTCGGCACGCGCCTAAACGCATTTTTGCAAATAAAAGTTTATGCATAGTGCGGCCACTTACCTATTTTATGTATTACAATTATCCAGGCCAGCACTCTAAAAGTTTATTAATATATGCAGTGAAGCCTGCTCCTATACTCACTTAATAAATTATTGTAATCAATCCACCATAAAAACATGGTTTCTACACTATAATAAAAAACATGGTTAATTTAGCAAATGTCCTTAAAGGATTAGTTCACCTCAAAGTTGAAAATTGTGTCATCATTTACTCACCCTCAATGCATACAGTTGCATACAGTTGTTTTATTCCCCAAATTCTTGTGTTTCACAAAAGTAAGTTATACAGGTTTGAAAATACTTTCATTTTGAAAGACATTTATTTTTGGGTCAGCTAGGCCTGTAAACTCAAGAAGATAAAGCTTGTCTGGAGGGTTTGAACCAGTGCATTTGAGCAGATTCACATGTTCTGCCTCTATTTCACGTGTATTTTATGACAATACTCACACCGCATCTGAACATCGTGTGGCTGGATAATATTTATTCCCCAAATGCCTGGATCATGAAGGAAACACACACACACATCAATATTAGTTATTTGTTTTACTTACTTACGGAGACATTTGCAAAAGCTTGCTAAATTGACTCACCAGCTCCAAAACATATTATTACGACTCGTTAATTTAACTGATCGGTTAGCCATCCCGCGATCAATAGATTCATAAGCCTAGTTTGCAGATTCTTATAGTATAAGACTGTGACAGTTCCTTTCTGTCTAAAGATACAATTCTCAGCAGGGTTCTCAAGTCTCACGCATTGGCCGTGAGACACACTCAATTCAACCAGTTCACACGCTCACACGCCACACCGTGTATTTCTCACGCTGAAAAGGCAATGCCAACCAAGTTGTCCTGCAAGCTTTATATATAACGTTGTAGGCGCAGGCACACAAAGTGAAGTTTCCTGCCGCCAGCACGTATCTCGGCCAGATTGCGTAGATGCGCGAACACACGGAAGTTGACGGAACATTCTCGGCCACCGTACGTTCGTTACTAGGTAACCAACAACATCGCGCGAACACACGTCGTGATGGAGAAGGTAAGTTGGAAGAAAGCTCGTCTAACATTTTTAGGCTAGAACATTTAATATATAGCCCATCGTATACATTATTATTGATGCAGTCAAAAACTCTACAACTACTTTGCAACCAGGCCAGAAGCTTTGGCTCAGTTTGGCTAGCTTACGTTATCTGAAACTAAGGGAAATGTTAGTGGGTATGGGAAGGAATGAAGATGTATTTCATAATTTTATTTTAAATTATATATTATACTGTATTAATAGTCTTTCTAGTTACATTAAGGCTACATGTATTAAAGCAGAGTGCTCTGTGTAATATTTTATATCCTGTCAAAACATACATTAATCATTGCCATTGCATTTGTATTTTTCAAAGATGTCAGGGAAAAAGCAAAAATGTATTTTACCATTTGAGATAATAATTAGCATTGTACCAGAGTTTTTATAAGTTCAAGAAAATGATAATATTATTCATGACTCAAAAATTTATAAAAAATTAAATAAAATAAAAACTATAATAAAATATATACTACAACAAACATTAAAAAAAATAAAAAGTATGTTTAAACTAGTGCTGTCAAATTGATTAATCGCATCTAACATAAAAGTTTGTTTATATAATATGTTTTCATATATTTGTTTTTCCAAACTGTTTGGAGCAATTTGTTATATTTTTGTAATTTTTGTATATTTGTAATTTTGAAATATAGCCTAACATTAAAGAGTATATTTGATGTGATGAATTGCTCTGTCATTTATCAGATTTACCAATTGTTATAATTTCAGTTTGTGCTGGTTAATTATGAACAATGGGTAAAATTGGGGGGCGGGGACTGGCGGGGGCGGGGCTCCATTAGGGCTCCTCCCCTAACCGCATGTGATCTCACTCCAAGCTTTTGATAAAACTTGAGAACCCTGCAGTTCACTCGTTGTAAGCTCCCATGTTGAGTTTTATTTTATCATAAACTAAGTTAGACAATTTACACATGCTAGCAGCACATAACATTAACATTGGAATACCGTATGCACTAACAATATTGCTCTAATCGCGTTTTAATACTCAATTTAATACACTATATCTTGATGTAGCAGAATTTGTATAAAATAAAGTTTTACCTTTCGTAGATTGCAATATTTCCGTTGATAAAATTCTTTGTCCATATTCCTTGTTTGTTCTTCATTTACATCCAGCAACACCCAGCAACTCGCTCAAAATAAACATTTAGCAGTCCGAAGAAAAATAATCCATGTTTTAAACGATGTAAAACCCACAGAATAGGCAAATTGAAGATCCTGCGCAGCAGCAAAGCAAACACCGACTCACTCAACTGACGTTTATTCAAACTTGACTCGTAAAGGCGCGCATAGTTGTCATTGGCTAGATTCCTGGATGACAGTCAGAATAAACAGAGAATAACCAATCATGCTCAAAACAGCTAGGAGAGACAGCCAATAGTGTGGCAACATTGCAATTACAGGAAAATATGAATATATATATATATATATATATATATATATATATATATATATATATATATATATATATATATATATAAATAAATAAATAAATAAAATATATTATGTGCTATTTATTTGGTTGTATTTGTAGGCTGGCTGTTATATTTAATCAATTGGTTAAATTGTTTTTTCATTGCAGTGCATGATTAAAAATTAAACAATAAAAATGAAAGATTAAAAATACTGTAAGAACTTACAGTAACTGACCATATATAATATTTATTTACCACTGTTCTGATAAAGTGCAATTTAATAGAGCAAACAGTATATTAAACAGAGCAAACACTGCATATATTCATATACAATTCTGTATGTAGATCTATATGAAAATCTAATGAATTGGTATCATGGTGGTGACAGTTACATTCATGTGACCCATAATGACCCTTTTACACTTTCACAAATTATTGACCTTTCCTTTAGAAACACTCTTATGCCTAATAATGTCAACATCCCTTTTCACCCTGTGTGGCACAGGTACACAACCTGTTGGTTTAGAGTTAATCCTCTGTCCAACGCAACACTTTGGTAACATTGGCATAATTATATACAAGTTACAACATAGTACCCCGGGTTTCACACTTCACAGGCAAGCCTGTTACAGTAGTCCCAGACTAAAATGCATGTTTGAGCTGTATTACCTGAAAGCAACTTGTACTGACAAATCTTATGGCAGTGCCATTGTTTTGTCTCAAGATGCACGCCAGTAATGTTTTTTTTTTTTTCTAAGGCACATTTTTAAAAGCTATAATTAAATACCCAAATTGAACTAAGGACAAATCCTGGCTTTATCTAAACCCTGTCTGTGAAACCGGGTCTGGGTTAGAAATTAAGGGTTAAGGTTAACCCTAACCTTAAGACTTGTCTACAGACTTTTATTTAACAGCATGGTGTTAACTGCAGTGGTTAGGCCTTTAGCATTGATAAAGGACAAAAATCTTCTCACTGTGACTGTCTGTTTAGTAAAGATTGTTTGTATGGATTGTCCCTAAACTAGAGCTATTGATGCATTCAAGACATACCTAGTATCATAAAGATCGTATTTACAAATTGGACACACATGAACGCCGCCACAATGATGGAAATATGAGTAGGAAGCTCGGGATTTTCTTTAATCCACAATCTCGAGTTATGAGTGTGTCAGTGAGAAACATTGTGGAATACCACAATACTTGGGTATTTAGCAGTTACATTGTCAGGCTTTTCTATTTACGATGAAGTAAGCTAATGCCTGCACAAAATATGACAGTGTTATAGTATAACAATATAACATGTAGGCTAATGATACATTTTACAGTGGCTTCATAAATTAATTTAAAACATAAAAAAAATAAAAAAATAATAGTAAAACCTCATGAATACAAACTTCCCAGGAGGACTTAAAAGTGCCATGTGTGCATCATGAACCCTGTTGGTGTCTGACCAGCAAGATCAATTTAACAGTTAATGATATAGTCCGTAACAGTCAGTTAATTCATTTACAGATATTGTTTTTCATTTTGTTCTGAACTAGTTCTGGCTGTCAGTCATTGACTGTTCCTGGATGTCAACGGACGTCCAGATTATAGTCAGTATGAACGTCTGTTCTGAACTAGTTCTGGCTGTCAGTGGACGTTTAGATTATGGATTGGACATCTTTATTCACGTCATTTATGGACTGTTCCTGGATGTCAACGGACGTCCAGATTATAGTCAGTATGAACGTCTGTTCTGAACTAGTTCTGGCTGTCTGTGGACGTTTAGATTATGGATTGGACATCTTTATTCACGTCATTTATGGACTGTTCCTGGATGTCAACGGACGTCCAGATTATAGTCAGTATGAACGTCTGTTCTGAACTAGTTCTGGCTGTCAGTGGACGTTTAGATTATGGATTGGACATCTTTATTCACGTCATTTATGGACTGTTCCTGGATGTCAACGGACGTCCAGATTATAGTCAGTATGAACGTCTGTTCTGAACTAGTTCTGGCTGTCAGTGGACGTTTAGATTATGGATTGGACATCTTTATTCACGTCATTTATGGACTGTTCCTGGATGTCAACGGACGTCCAGATTATAGTCAGTATGAACGTCTGTTCTGAACTAGTTCTGGCTGTCAGTGGACGTTTAGATTATGGATTGGACATCTTTATTCACGTCATTTATGGACTGTTCCTGGATGTCAACGGACGTCCAGATTATAGTCAGTATGAACGTCTGTTCTGAACTAGTTCTGGCTGTCAGTGGACGTTTAGATTATGGATTGGACATCTTTATTCACGTCATTTATGGACTGTTCCTGGATGTCAACGGACGTCCAGATTATAGTCAGTATGAACGTCTGTTCTGAACTAGTTCTGGCTGTCAGTGGACGTTTAGATTATGGATTGGACATCTTTATTCACGTCATTTATGGACTGTTCCTGGATGTCAACGGACGTCCAGATTATAGTCAGTATGAACGTCTGTTCTGAACTAGTTCTGGCTGTCTGTGGACGTTTAGATTATGGCCAGATTGGACATCTTTATTCACGTCATTTATGGACTGTTCCTGGATGTCAACGGACGTCCAGATTATAGTCAGTATGAACGTCTTTTCTGAACTAGTTCTGGCTGTCAGTGGACGTTTAGATTATGGCCGGATTGGACATCTTTATTCACGTCATTTATGGACTGTTTCTGGATGTCAACGGACGTCTAGATTATAGTCAGTATGAACGTCTTTTCTGAACTAGTTCTGGCTGTCAGTGGACGTTTAGATTATGGCCAGATTGGACATAATTTCTCAGTGTCATTAATCGACTAATTCTGGCTGTCAATGGACGTTCAGATCATGGCCTGGACGGGCGGACTTGATATCAACCTGTTTTGTACGTCCACAGACGTCGCTTGCTCAGAAGTTTATCGTTAAGAAGAAATCAAAATGAAAAAGGTGCAAATCTACATCTACAAAATTAATAAAACAATATTATATTTACAGATTTATCAACTAAAGATTCATAATTTTTTTTAAAAAGCAACAACACAGATTCATGTTTTAATGGAGAATGGTACGTTACTTTCAGAAATTAGCAGTTTTTTTACAGCAAGGTTTTACAGTGCATCTACACCACTTCAATCCCACTAATCCACCAATTAACTGAAGTCTTTCTAGAAAATGAGCATATTCTTGGGACCTTATGTGAATTATATAACAAATTAGATTATGGAATAAAAGCCGGCGATACCAGCTGCTTTTTTTTTATCAGTGTAAAAGAAACTCATAAATACTCTGTTGACTTTGATTTTCCATAGGAGTTTCATACATCAATCGATTCTGTTAAATGTGTATTATTTTTGTGTATACTCACAATAAAAACAAAGTGTTGTGCTTTTTGCCAAATAAAGAAAAATAAACACGAAGCGAGTTCTGCCTTCTCTCTGCCAGTGAAGTCCATTCTGAAACGCGTCCGAAAATGAACAATAACTCAGCGAATACTCAGTCAAACAGGCATACAGACACACAGGCATGAAGCTTGAATTCTCTTCTTTTAAATGAAGTGATTTATATAAAAAACTAATATTCTCATCTTGTGAAATCTGTATTAAAAGAGAGTGATTCCAGTCGAGCTCATTACAGCTCATTCAAATGTAATGTGACTCCGCCCACGGAGAGCGCGCGCTATTCAAACGCAAATGATTGAGGCAATCCAGGCAAACCTGTGAACGCCCCCATATCAGCTCGAGAAAACACAAGTTTATTCAGATCATTACTTGTTTACACCGTCTCGCAGCGCTGTGAGGAATAATAATAATGGAAAATGTACCTCAGAAGTGCGGGTATATCGAGGAGCGAGCTGAGTAATACTGTAGTAAGTTTTTTTCCTTCTCACGTGAATCGGGTTTCTGTTTATGAATGAATGAACGGCAGAGATGCGCTGTTTACCATAGCTCGCAAAAAGACAGTTTAAATTTAAATCGCGTGTGTGAATGAATGATCTGCTTTTAGCAAACTATTTTGCTATACTGAGTAAAACTCGACTGAAATGTGTTGAAATAAAATGTATTTGTATAAGCAACGTATTAAACTGCAAATTAACATTTATATTCCTTATAATAAAAACGAAAGACCTATGTTACAGACAAATGAAAGACAACATTTCGTTGATTAGTTTTGGATAGATTACACATTTTTACTGTAAAATATCTGCCACCTCAAATAAGCTTTTGTTTGCCAATTTTTGCTAATATGTTAAATATAGTATGTTTTGTCAATGTAGGCTATATTCGAAGTAATGAATCCTTAACTTTGAAATATGTATGATTGTAACGGTCACCAGCTGGAGTGCCCTTGAGTGCCACCAGAGGGCACTCCACACCAGACTATCATATTTCACTCACACTACATTTCCCAGAACTCACTGCCCGGACTCATTATTATTGATTGCATTCACCTGTATCTTATTACCCTGTTAGTCTCAGCCTATTTATACCTTGTACATTCATTCATTCCCTGCGAAGTCTTGTTTGTGTTACACTGCATTTCTGAGCATTCTCCTGGTTTTCTTGTCACTTGGTTTTGGATATCTTGCCCTGTTCCCTGGATTACTCTCTTGCCTCTGGTCCCTGCCTGTTTTGTTTCTTTGTTTGTTTCTTTGTTTTGACTGCCTGTCTGTGTATGACTCTTGCCTGTACATCTGATTACGATTCTGGATTGCCCCATACAATAAAGCTGCATTTGGATCTCAACCTTCGTGTCTCGGAGCGGTTAATTCGTTACAATGATAAAATGTATACTTTAGTTTTTACAAAGAAAGATTACACTTCAATTGTTGTTGTAATTGTAACCTTTTTAATAATAAAAAAATATATTTACAAGGTTGATGTAAACAAATTTTAAAAGGTAAATATAAGCCTTTTCTTTAAATAATTTTTATTGTGTTTTATTATTGACAAATTTGGGGAGAGGATACATATTCCAAAACTAAAAATACAGTATGAGAATTAACTGCACAATTACAAGACATGTTTTCCTTGGATATTATACAATTTGCAAGCAAAATTTGTGAAAAAAATAAAAAATTGACATGCTTCCAACTGTGAACCAATTTGGTAGAATATATATATATATATATATATATATATATATATATATATATATATATATATATATATATATTGCTCTTGCATTCTTTCTTGTGGCTATAGGTGACACACCTGAATGAATGGCTCATTAAGTATGCGGGCCCCATTGTCTCCTCAGGTGTGAACCACTACATATGCATGATGCTGTTGAATGGTTGACGCCCCTTGCGCATATTGCCTTTACAAACAAAAAGTGTTTTACAAGATTTAAATCAATGTATTGTGTTATGTGAATGATAAGGGCAGGATGATTTTCACATCATTTTGAAGAAAAAACTCTAGGCAATGACATCCATAAGTCAAAAGTCTTATTGTCACATATTTAGTATGTGTTTTGTGACCTTATTTCAGAAACTTTAGTTTTTAGTTTTTTCAATAACCATGCATAAACATTATTCTCTCAAAAATACAAACATGTACATGCATGTTGCTCACATATTATGGTAGCCCTGTTTGTGCTAAATATAGTGTAATTATACCTTTGCCATTAATATGTTTATAAGCAACTGAAAAAAGCACAAATGTCAGGGCATGTAATAATGCCCTGACACACAATAAACTCAAGTAAGAGTGATGTTTTAACGTGAGGTGAATGTTGAACAACAATAATCTGGAGCCGTCTGAGATCTTTGTACGTAAAGGGGTTAATAAGAATAAATCATGTCTATTAAAAAACAATAATGTCATGGAGTGTCAATGAATGGGCCTGAAATTACCAAACAAATCTGAACTAAATTCTGAATAATCTGTGAACTATTTCACTAATATTAATGAATCAGTTTGTACTCACATTCAACATTAAGATGAACAGCAGGAGAGATCAGATGTTGATGTCCTGTAACGCCACAACTGTAGTTTCCTTCATCAGAACGATTGACTGACCGCAGATGAAGCTGATTCACTGTTCCATCAGTTATTCTCTGTGTGTTTCTGTACCAGATGAATGTTGTTTGTTCAGGCAGAGAGCAGCTGCTTTTACATGTCAGAGTGACTGAATCTCCCTCTTTCACTCTCTGCTGTGTCTCCACCTGCAGGTCTGACACAACAACAACATCAACAACATCAACATCATCAACAACAACAACAACAACTGATTCACTGTAATCACAACATCAGCATTATGGCGATGATACTAAAATAATAACGTTAAAACACTAAAATGAAGCAGTTTTATAAATAAACATGATGTTTCTGTGGCACAGATGGTAGTTTATTCAAAAGCTAATAAAATGTTTCTGTGTTTTATTTCTGAGAGTTCACTAGTTTTACCTGTGACATCAAGCCAAGATCCAGGAATCACTGTCCATCTTTTCTGCCATGCATCTGTAAATCTGCAGTAGTAGACGTGTTTATCAGCTTCTGTTACATTCATCAAAGTGATGCTGTAAGTGTTTATATTTCCACTCAAACACTGAACTCTTCCTTTCTTCTGTGGATATGAACACAGATCAGGTGATTCTCCATCAGTTACAACAGGTTTAGTCCAGAAACCTTCTACGAGTGTATAACTCTCAGGATATGTTGAAGTACAGGATATTTCCACTGTTGATCCCTTTAATGCACAAACATATGAAGGGCTGTAATTCACTCCCTGATCCGACAGACCATCAACCCCTGAAACACAGAAATGAGGAAAATAATTAAAGAGGCTTTCAGCAACAAATACAGAAATATTTTGTTTTCTTCTGCACTTTTCATAACACACTATCAAAGATTTCATTTGGTGTTTATTAGGGATGTTCCTGAAGCCGAATACTATGTTCAGAAAGTAGTCCCTAATATTTCAGTGCTTTTGCATTCTCTCGAGAGTTTGGTGACGCCTGACATAGACATTAAATAGGCTACTAGCCAAAAATATTCTGTTAAATATTCACTGATGTTTATGGAAAGCGATAATAATAATTCTTTCTTCAATTAAAATTTGACGACATGTGTTATATCAGATACACATGGTGTAGATAACTATAAAGTTTACTCTATTCTGATTAATGCTGCACACTGATGCGCTCTCACGTTAATGTATTACATTGATGCGCACTCGACATGCGTCTGTAAAAAAAAATTCCATAGAAACTGCCTCAAGTGAACTATAAAACTGAAAAGAAAGTCACGTCTGAAAGCTGCAGTCATTTTTTAATTGGTTAAAATGAATGGAGAATATCTTGTGTTTTTTCGTGTGTGCTCGGCATCATCGATCATCTTATTATATAGATCATGATAGGCTAAAGTTAACAAATTTGTGAGTATTTTGAATAAAAAAGGAAAAACGAGATAAAAGTGATACATCTGTGTCACGTTATTGTGCCTGTGTGATCGTCGCCATAGAAATAAGGTGATAAATTATATCTCCGCCTCCGAGATTAAATCTGTGAAGATCTCAGCGGAGGATGATTAAACAACTCCACAAACAGCATTACCAGCTTCACTTATTACTAACCAGACTGACTTTATTTCTGTCAGACGTCTACAGAAGATCTTATTGAGAATTAACAGATGTTTAACTCTAATGTGTTTCATTTGTCACCATAACAGTGATTAGTGTTTCCATTAGTTGGGCTAATTCCACGCTGCAAGTGGGCCAGATGTGGGTCCGATCTGGGACGTCAAAATGTTGCTATGTGGGAACAAAGTATGAATTTTTTACTGACCGTTCACTTGTCTTTAATAATGTTTGAACTTTATTAGTTAGGCTAGTAGTTTTTGCTGTGGTATCGGAGTAGGCCTACTTAAAGTGTGCTTTAAGTATAATAAATGGAAAGCAAAGTTACCTTTCCCAACCCCCAAAATATATTTTTTTCTTGCTGATCCGAAAAATGATCCGATCTGACTCAAAAAACGTAATATGATCCGAACCGTGAGTTTTGTGATCCGTTGAACCACTAATGTTATCTAAACAACGTTTGTGAACTGAAGCTGAATTGACAAAAGATTTGTGAAAAAATTGTGATAAAGCATTAAAAAATATTTTTTTACAGTGCAGTGGCAAACACAATGCACTTAAACTGCTTATCAGAGAATCAACATGTAGTTATTTTGTTGTATTAAATAATGACCCAGCAGCTAATTGTGACATTTATAGCCTTATGCTGCGTTCACACCGGACGCGAATAGCGCGTCAAATTCGCGCCTGCCGCGTCTAGTTTGACGCTTGACCACTTTGTGTTAATTCGCGTGTCTCACGCGCGTAAAAACAAAAGTTTGAAGCGAAATTTACGCGCGTCAGAGGTGAAAGTTTTGGCGGCCATCTTTTTTAGATGTTTATCGAGCATTAGCGTTAGCATTAATCGAGAGAGTCATCGCTCGTATATGCTCTGGAGAGCAGAAACAGCTGCGTAGGGGACATCGTCGCTGTACTCGGGTCCACCAGACCCTCCGGAGGGTTTCAGGAGTTTCACAATTTGCTCCAGGAGCTAGGTTTGGTGGACCTAACGGTGAGGACGCTGACGAGGACAGCGTAGGCCGTGAGGCCTCGGCCTCGAGTGGTCGCTGCCTGACGAGCCCGCGCTCTACAGCCCGGCGCGAGGTTCACCCTCGCCCGCACCCACCTAATCTGTCATTTATTTTTGTTTTGATAATAAATGGAGTCAGCCTCCAAAAGTGAAACCTGTCCTGTGATTTTTGTTTTTATACACTAAATTGTGTTTGTTGTCTTTACATTAGAATAATAATGTTTCATATAATGTAGAATAGATATGGAATAAATAGCATTCAATACAAAATGAGTATCTCTCATATATTGAAATCGAGTTTTTATGTGAAAGATTTGCTTTGTTGTGCATTTTAGTCATATTACAAAATAATTTATTGAGGCCAAACATAAAATAACATTATAAACTGTCACTTCACCACGTGACAGCAGCAAGCAGGCTCCTGATTGGTTAACGCGGCGCGAATTGACGCAGAAGTTCAGATTTTTCAACTCGGGCGGCAGACGCGAATTCGCATCAAACCCGTGAATGCACAAATAGCACTAATAAAATCATTCGCGCTTAACGCGCCAGACGCTCAATTCGCGCTATTCGCGCGAACTTGACGCGCGAATGAGGCGTATTCGCGTCTACCGCGCCGCGCTCTACGCCTCATTCGCGCCGCAGGAATTTTTTACGCGCGTAACGCGTCTTTGCATTGACTTAACATTGAAATCACTCGCGCCTGACGCGCTATTCGCGTCCGGTGTGAACGCACCATCAGAGTAAAGGGTTTAGTGGTTTTTCATGTCACTTTGAATTATAGAAGTGGCAAATCGATAGATTCATGTTCTGTTAGTTTTTTTACATAGAAAAAAAAAAGGAATGATTTAATATAGGGCAGATTAAACATATTGCCAATTTAGACAATGACACTAATATAAGGTTTGTCTATATTCTAAATTAATATGAATATGAATATAATATATTAAATGTTTTTTAATCTTTTAATCTTACCATCCCCCCCAAAAAGTGTGAAATATTTATTTACTGTTAAAGAATCAAGTTGTACTCACATTTAACTGTGAGATAAACATCAGGAGAGATCAGATGTTCATTTCCTCTTACAGCACATCGATAGTTTCCTGCATCAGAATATCTGACTGACCACAGATGAAGCTGATTCACTTTCACAATTCCTTCAGTGAATATCTGTGAGTTTCTGTACCAGATGAATGTTGTTTGTTCAGGCAGAGAGCAGCTGCTTTTACATGTCAGAGTGACTGAATCTCCCTGTTTCACACTCTGCTGTGTCTCCACCTGCAGGTCTGACACAACAACAACAACATCAACATCATCAACAACAACAACAACATCATCATCATCATCAACAACAACAACAACAACAACAACAACATCAACAACAAAAACAACATCAGCAACAACAACATCAACAACAACAACAACAACAACAACAACAACATCATCAACAACAACAAATACAACAACAACAACATCAACATCATCATCAACAACAACAACAACAACAACAACAACATCAACAACAAAAACAACATCAGCAACAACAACATCAACAACAACAACAACAACATCATCAACAACAAATACAAATACAACAACAACAACAATTCTGTCATTTTTTTATCATTATTTATTTGGTTCTAAAGCTGCATGACTTTCTTTCTTTTTCAGAACCCAAAAAGAGAAAATAATAAATAAATAAAACAACCTGTTCGCAGTTTCACTGATACAACTGGTCCTAATGAACAGGGAATCTAGCATTAAATCAACACATTTATTTTAATCTTATTTGAATCTCTTCTGGCAGCAACATAATGTAAAAATAATGTACATCCAGCCGGTTGTTGCAAATAAACCCCAACAGGGTGATCAGGATTTGTGAACCGGTCAGAGTTTATTCTGCGATAACAACCAGCTTGATGTACATTATCCTGATTATTATATATATCTTTATATCTTTTAAATATATCTTTTATTTACATCAAAAGGCAGGTAGGCGTGTGTGACATGTAGGCTATAAATAAGTATTTAATAAGTATAAATAATAAGTATTTTCCTTGCTTTACCCCGGTCTTAAAGTAAAAAGATGACTGTAAAAAATAGTAGTATTTAATTAAATACATTTATGGTGAGATTACTACACATTGTAGTAACTACGCAGTGGCTGCGTTCCAGTCCACTTTTAGACACGCGCTTGCGAACTTCCTTAAGCACTTCGCCTCGGGTGAATCCCTGCCGCCATTTTGAAGTGTGTTCCACTTCGTGAAGTGGATGAGGGAAGTTTATATGGACAGACCCTCGTTCCCTCGATTTTGACTGAGGGAGCGAGTCTACTTCAAATGTACACTTCAGGCACCTATATGTCCCACAATGCAGTACGATTGTGACGTCACCACATATCTCGTCTAATCACCACCACAACAGACAACTCTATGATATATTAATTATAAAAAAAAGTATAATTTAAAACAACCCAAACACACTTATAAACATTTGGATGCTGCATTAAACAAATTCTTAAAAAAAAAAAAATGTAAATAATAAATCAACTCCATAACTGATTCCAAGTGATCAAGGGCTTAGGCCGTTCCAATTGACCGTTCGCAAAGACCCGCCCCCTATAGTTACTGTTGCTATGTCCGACAAACCATGCCGCTCTCACCCCCCACCATGTTCTCACACAGTGAAAAATACATTGCGCATGATTGCAGAGCAGAGAGGACACTGACAACGCGCTGACAGACAGGACAGACCAGGTTACTTTTGTGGCTCTTTATTGTGTCGTGACAGATCGCTGTGGCGCCTCAGTTAAAGCTTCTCGTGAACCAATCATCTCTTCCTTCTAGTTAATTTATAGCATCAAATAAACATGAAAGAACATAAGGAATGTTGTTTTAACCGCGGAAAGATGTCAGTATACTCCGTTTTTCAGGTTCAAATCCTCCAACATTAATCTAGTAACTCTCCTGACTGATTTGTCGGACATAAATGGCGGATGGCGGATTATGATTGGTCAGATCGCCTGTTAATCAAACTCCCTGCGAAGGGTCAATTCAGCCCATTGCAGTTTCCGCCAGTAGTGGGCACTCTTGCAACGTAAGCAATGACGTACATCCGAGTGAACGAGATGGAGGGAAGTTAGCGAGTGAAGGGCATGACAATTTTGGACTGGAACGCAGCAAAGATACACTTTTTCTGAGCGCGTATGCCTGAAGCATGCGTGCACTGTCAAACAGCGCCAAACTGGATTTTTGTTGGGTCAGACCCATCTGCTAGCGTGGAAACAGCTACATGGAAAAATATGCACAAAATAAGCCACTTTGAAATTTTGCTGTTTTCATGAATACAAAAGTTGGGTGACCAAATAAAATAAATAAAAAGACATGACCCCCCCCCCCCATTTTCCTCCGGTGGTCCATTCCATAAATACAGAACGGTCCCTAACATAATATGAAACAAAGTAACAAAACAAATTGTAATATTATTACAGTATGTTTTGTTACTTTGTTTCTTGATGAACCCTATTGCACACCTTCACAACACTTGGAATATCAATCAAAAGTCAAAAGTCACAAACATTTTCTAAACAGAATTTTCTAGACAGAATTTTCTAAACTCGTTAAATCATCTAAATTGACAACATGTATGTTAGACCCTATACCGGCTAAGCTATTGAAAGAGATGCTCCCAGAGGTCATAGATCCTCTTCTTAATATCATTAATTTATCTTTGTCATTAGGATATGTACCAAAAACCTTTAAGCTGGCTATGATTAAACCGCTTGTTAAAAAAACACAACTTGATCGTACAGAATTAGTCAATTACAGGCCGATCTCGAATCTACCTTTTCTGTCAAAGATACTAGAAAAGGCAGTATCCTCACAACTATGTTCCTTTTTGGTTCAAAGTTTGTTTTTATTGTTTTTTAACAACATAAATCACATTCACAATCCCCCACCCCTTAGATCAGCGTCCATACTGTCCATTAAATCCAACAGAGTATACATACAAACATGCTCACATACATTAACCTCCAACCAAATACATCAAATACATACTTACATAAATAATAATAAAAAAAAATAATAAAAAATAAAAAAAATAGAATAATGAAAAAAAATATATATATATATATAGAATAAAAAAAATAATAGTGTCCATAGTAGAGGCATTAATTAAACAGACTTATCAACATATTCAATAAAAGAGCGCCACAGCTTAAAAAATTGTTTTTCCGATCCTCTTAGCGAATACCAAATTTTTTCAAGGCTGAGACAAGACATCACATCTTTGATCCATTGAGTGTGAGTGGGTGGCAAGGGGTCTTTCCACTTTAATAATATTAATAATAATAATAATATATTTTATTTGTAAAGCACTTTTCATAGTTAAAAACAATCCCAAAGTGCTACAGAGTATAAACAAAGTTTAAAAAACCGGGAAGAGTAAAATAAAATAAAAAGTTAGCAAAGAGTAAAAAATGCTTGCTTAAAAAGGTAGGTTTTTAGTCCTTTCTTAAAAGAGTCTATGGCTTGAGGAGCCCTTAGGTTTTCTGGAAGGGAATTCCAAAGATGCGGTGCGGCTGAGCAGAAGGCTCGATCCCCCATAGTGCGGAGCTTAGTTCTAGGTGGTTGAAGAAGGGCTTTGTTTCCAGAGCGGAGGTTGCGTGAATAGCAACATTGTGTCGGCCCAGATCCGGCCAACATCTGGCACACATGGAAAGATGATCTGGCCCACATGCAGCGTGGACTTACGGCACTTGGGTGGGCCACTCCTGTTTGCCAGATCTGGGCCACAAGCAGGCCATAGCAATGCCACATCTCAGCCAAGAGCAAAGAAATAAACCAGAACTGGAGGATTAAACAACTCCACAAACAGCATTACCAGCTTCACTTATTACCAACCAGACTGACTTTATTTCTGTCAGACGTCTACAAAAGTTTTTATTGAGAATTAACAGAGGTTTAACAATAATGTGTTTCATTTAAGGTCACCATTACAGTGAATAGTGTTTCCATTAGTTGGACTCTTAACTCTTGTTATATCTATTGTCTTCTTTGGCTGCTGTGACAGTGTGTTTGTCAAACACATTTGCAGTAGCAAAGAAAGCTAAAGTGAAATGAGATCAGGTGATGACGGTTACCTGTTGATGGTTTTATAATCATCATGAAATAACCTGTTTCATTGAGATAATTTGAATCTCACAATTGTGTTGTACCATTAATATATTCTCATCACAAACCCTGTGTTACTGCAGCATGAGGTCCAGCAATATTATAACAATCAGTTAGAAAACTTTAACAAACATGCGCACGAATCATTACTGTTCGATGACACACACAGACATCAATAATCAACGTATGAATCTCAACAATGGTGAGAATCAAAAGTACCTTGCTGCAATGCATGATGGGTACCATCATTGTACAAAACTCCCAGCATGCATTGCAACATGAATAAATTATGCAGCTAAATTGTCCTATTAATTTGTTTAATTCTAAATATGTGCTTTTATTTTTTTGCTGTTGTTTTTGTTGTGGCATTTAGTAGCTTTTCAGTGATGTTCTGAATTAATCTAAAAAAAAAATATATTGTCACCCTTGTTGAGATTCATGTGCTGATTTTTGATATCTCTGTGTGTCACCGTAGATTTTTTTTCGTGCTCATGTTTGTTAAAGTCTTCTAAATGATTGTTATAATATTGCTGGACCTCATGCTGCAGTAACACAGGGTTTGTGATGAGAATATATTAATGGTACAACACAATTGTTAGATTCAAATTATCTCAGTCAAACAGGTTATTTCATGATGATTATAAAACCATCAACAGGTAACCATCATCACCTGATCTCATTTCACTTTAGCTTTCTTTGCTGCTGCAAATGTGTTTGACAAACACTCTGTCACAGCAGCCAAAAAAGACAATAGATATAATAAGAGTTAAGAGCCTAACTAATGGAAACACTATTCACTGTAATGGTGACTTTAAATGAAACACATTATAGTTAAACCTCTGTTAATTCTCAATAAAAACTTTTGTAGACGTCTGACAGAAATAAAGTCAGTCTGGTTAGTAATAAGTGAAGCTGGTAATGCTGTTTGTGGAGTTGTTTAATCCTCCAGTTCTGGTTTATTTCTTTGCTCTTGGCTGAGATGTGGCATTGCTATGGCCTGCTTGTGGCCCAGATCTGGCAAACAGGAGTGGCCCACCCAAGTGCCGTAAGTCCACGCTGCATGTGGGCCAGATCATCTTTCCATGTGTGCCAGATGTGGGCCGGATCTGGGCCGACACAATGTTGCTATGTGGGCGAGTTTTGTTTTGTGAGTAGTTCCTTTAAATACGGGGGTGCGTTGCCGTGAATGCATTGATGGGTAAGTAGGATGATTTTATAGTTAATCCGGTATGAAACAGGAAGCCAGTGGAGTGAGTGAAGGATGGGAGTGATATGGTCATATTTCCTTATCCTCATTAGGATCCTTGCAGCATTGTTCTGAATGTTTTGTAGTTTTTGAAGGCTTTTTCCCGGAATCCCAAAGAGGAGAGCGTTGCTGTAGTCCAGCCTCGAGGATACAAAAGCATGTACAAGTTTTTCAGCATCTGACAGACCAAGTGTGGGACGGAGTTTAGCAATGTTCCTTAGGTGATAGAAGGAGGTCTTACACAGAAGTTTTATATGGGCGTCGAATGTGAGTTGAGCATCAAATCTTACGCCCAGGTTGGTGACTGTCGATGATAGTGGTATGTTTTGACCAGAGAAAGAGATGTGGGTTATGGGTGATGACTGGACCTGGTGTGATGTACCAACTAAAATAGCTTCCGTTTTGGAGCCATTAAGCTGTAGGAAGTTTGCCTTCATCCATGCCTCAATCTCCTCAAGGCAGGAGCTCAATGATGACAGAGTGGCTGAAGATGGGATGAGGTTGATTTTTATATACAGCTGAGTGTCATCGGCATAGCAGTGAAATGATATTCCATGCCAGTTGATTATGTGGCCAAGGGGAAGAGTATAGATGATGAATAGAATCGGGCCAAGAACCGACCCTTGAGGGACACCGCATGTGACTGTATGCGTCTGAGACTTTACACCTCCCAGAGAGACATACTCTGATCTTCCAGACAGGTAGGACTGGAACCAGCTCAAAGAAGTGTCAGCTGAGTCGGATAGTATGATGGAGGCGCTGAAGGAGGATATTGTGATCAACCGTATCAAAAGCTGCAGATAGATCCAGTAGGATGAGGAGTGATGGTGTGCCAGAGTCAGCCGCCATCAACAGGTCATTTGTGACCCTGATCAGGGCTGTTTCGGAACTGTGAGCGCAACGGAAACCGGACTGAAATTTTTCAAAAAGGGAATTTGAATTTAGATGATCCTGAAGATGGGCAGCAACAACTTTTTCTAGAACTTTGGACAAGAATGGAAGGTTAGAAATAGGCCTGTAGTTTGCAAGAACTTCAGGGTCGGAAGTGGTTTTTTTTAGAATGGGTTTGATAACAGCAGTTTTAAGAGCAGATGGAACATGACCAGTGCGTAGAGAAAGGTTGATAACTTTGGTTATTAAGGGACTAAGAGAACTGATGTGTGTTTTCACCAGGACTGTGGGAAAAGGGTCCAGCGTACAGGTGGAAGCTTTCATCCTGCCGATGATGTCCTCAACTTGTTGCTTAGAGACTTCAGAAAAACAACAGAGAGGCTGGAAAGTCCCAGGCTGTGGGTCGGCAGTGGGGACAGATAGAGCAGGGGTGCTGGAAAGGAGAGAGCGGATGGTCTCAACTTTTTTCCTGAAGAAAGTGATGAAACTGTTGCATTTCTCTTCTGATGTGTCATTGTGTGAAATAATTTGTGGCTTGGTGAGATGGTTTATGGTAAAGAAGAGCTGCTTAGAGTTTCCCTGATTTTTACTGATGATGTTTGAGTAGAACTGTGTCCTTGCTTTTTTTTGTGACATTGAGTAGGCCTTTTGATGTTCTTGATAGGCTATTTTGTGCACAGTAAGTCCAGTTTTTGAAACACGCCGCTCAAGTACACGCCCTGCTGTTTTCATTCTCCGTAGTTCTGGGGTGAACCAGGGAGATGTACATGAGAAAGTAACTGTTCGTGTTTTTACAGGTGCGTGGAGGTCCAAAACACTGCTCAGGGTGCTGTTATAAAAATCCACTGATTCATTTACTGATGTAAAAGTTGCTGATGGGATTTTCAGGAGGTCCAAAGCCAAAGTGTCTGGATTTATATTTTTTATGTTTCTGAAATGGATTTGACGTTTTGGTTTGATGTAATGAGAAAAGTTTGCCTCCATTGAGATGATTTTGTGATCGGACACTCCGAGATCGTATACCAGCAGATTTTCAATGGGAGCAGAGTCAGTAATAACCAGATCAAGTGTATGTCCTCTGTTGTGTGTTGGGACGTCAACATGCTGTTTGAGATTTAGAACGTCCAATAGCTGTAAGAAATCAACTGCTGGATGACAGGAGGGAGTGTCAACATGAATGTTAAAATCTCCAAGTATAACGATGTTTGCAGATGTGGTACAGAGTGAAGTGAGAAATTCATTTATCTCTGAGATAAAGGCTGGATTTTGCTTAGGAGGCCGGTAAATGAGAAGGATAGTCATAGTGAAAGGTGGTTTACATCTGAAAGCAAGGCATTCAAAACTGTACAGTTCAGGCAGAGACAGCGGGGTGAGTTTTAAGTCACTGCGGTGTAGTACTGCTAGGCCACCACCGCGACCGGAGTGTCGGGCTTTCTCCAAGTATTGATAACCAGGAGGACATGCTTCATTTAATACAAAAAATCCCTCTGGCTGATGCCAGGTCTCAGTAAGACACATGATATCAATATTCCTGTCCAATATATGGCTGTGAAGACAAGATTTATTTGTGCGGGACTGTGTGTTAAACAGTTCTATTTTGATGTTAGATAGAGTGGTGTACTGTAGAGAACGAAGTAGACTGAAATCCACTCCACGTTTTATGTTCCGCTCCATGGTGACGGGTCTTATGCAAGTAGACTTCCCAACGCTATTTATTCCAAGTAGAGAGGCGTTCTGATGACGTAGATGACGTGCGACAATGCGCTCGGTTGACCAGAGAGATGGAATGGAGTCACTTGACTGGGAGAAAACAAATTTTCTATGGCAGCTTCTATGGATGTAGCGGGGTCGGCTTTGAAGTTTAAGTTGTTTAATGGCTGAGATATATGTTGGACTGCTGTTATGCCTTAAATTAAGCAGTTGCGGGATGGAGTACTTTAGCATCATGTCGCTACAGAGTGGATCCGAAGATTGTCCAGCCGGCTGGCAAGTGGCTGCTCGCTAAGCCGGGGAGATGTTACCTTGTCCGGCGATGGCTAACTTGGCAGTGAAGTGTTTTCCGTTTAGACGATCGTCCGTTTAGACAATCTTGATGCTGGTGTCGATGAGTGATATCAAGACCACAAGGCCAGTAAAACAGTAGTAAAATCTCTGATGCAACAGCTCAGGAACTGGCCGGCATTTTACAAAGGAGATTGCCAGCAACAACAGGTATGATAAAAATAAATAAAATTGTACACAAAAGACGTTTTCTTAAGGGAGAAGCGGCAACAGACAGTGCCAGCGTCCTCTCGCCTCAAAAAGATATTGCTCTACGTGCGATCAGGGAAGAGAAAGCAAGGACCTTAAACATTGATGCTGACAACCATATCTCCTCTGGAGCGACTCCAAATAATGCCACCAGAGGTTCTGGCTCTAATCTGTGCGGAAGGACCGCAGAAAGGGTGAGAAATACGGATCGCCAGTAATGCTCTAATTTGGGGCATGTCCAGAACATGTGAATTAACGTTCCCTCAGCACATTGACATCTATTGCACATAGGATTAGTACCAGGAAACATTTGAGCTAGTTTAACTTTGGATATATGAGCTCTGTGTACTACTTTGAACTGTATAAGCGAATGCCGAGCACATATTGATGATGAGTGGACCTGTTTAAGAACACAGTTCCATGTGTCTTCGGAGAGTGGTCTATCAAGGTCTTCCTCCCAAGCTCTTTTAATTGTATCCGATGAAGATGCCAGATTCATCACTAAATTATAAATAATAGCAATTGAGCCTTTTGCTATTACATTACATGAAAGGAAACTATCCAAAGGATTTTCAGAAGGCATCAATGGAAAGTCTGGTACACAGCAAAATCCCCAGTGTTAAATGAACACTCCTCAGTGTACATATGTGTCCACACTACAGAGTGTTAAAATTAACACTGAAGCAGTGTTGAAGTTAATGAGATAATTAAGTTAACACTGAAGCAGTGTTGAAGTTAATGAGATAATTAAGTGATTAATTAAGTGATGATTGGCCAATAGTGGTGATACCTGATGTTAATAAGCAGATTCATTGACGGAAAGAGAAAAAACAATAACAGAAAAAAGAGAAACACAAGAACTACAATTGACTTCGAGTCATTACACATTGTTGCACTTATTATTACCAGTTTGACTTTATTTCTGTCATACATCTACAAAAGTTCTTGATTCAACAGAAGTTTAGACGGTAATGTTTTATGGAATTTTTCTTTTCAAGTCACCATTATGGTGGTCAGTGTTTGCTTTAGTTGGGCTCTTGACCCTTTTCATTTTGGTAATGTTAGTTTTTCTCTAACTGATCCAACATTGTGTTTATAAAGCACATTTGTTATTGCAAGAGAAAACATGACCTGCTCACAATATGTTTTGATGATAATGACATTATCATCATGTAGTGACCTGATTCACTGATGTCATTCAGAGTCTAAATCTTTGACTATATGCTTGATGTCTCGTTTTAGTATTGGTGATTGTATTTCTGAGATTCCACAGTTTGAGATCCAACAGCAATATGAAACATTTTGAAAATACTTTGTCCATTGAAGTTAATGTGTTTTAACACACAGACATCAAAAATCACCATATGAATCTCAACAATGGTGACAATAAACAAACTAGTGACAAACAGATCAACTCTGAACATCACAAAACAAGCCACTAAAGTCAGAAAAAAACAATAGCAAAATAAAAGCAAACAGAAAAAACAATGAAAATTACAGGACAATTCAGCTGCATAATTTATTCATGCTGCAATGCATGATGTGAGCCATTGATGCGTTCTGATTGGTGGCTCCCATCATGCACTGCAACATTAAGCATTTGTTTGATTGTCACCATTGTTGAGATTCATATGTAGATTATTGATGTCTGTGTGTGATTTTAAAACTTTCAGATCATTAAAACATTGCTGGAAATAACTACTGTAGTTAAAAAATAATAAAACATTTGGATAATCAGATTATAATGATGGGTGCCGTCATTGAATCAGGTCACTAGTAATTTCATCATCGAAACATAACCAGGGCTGCATTTCCAAAAGCATCTTAAGCCTAACTTGATCGCAGACCAACTGCAACAAATGGTCTATATGATCAAATTAGGTTTGCAATGCTTTCAGGAAACATAGCCAAAGTCATAGTTTCTCTTGCCACAACACATATGCTTTATAAACACAGAGTTGGAGCAGCCAGAGAAATACTAATGTAGAAAAGTAAAGGGTCAAGAGCCCAACTAAAGCAAACACTGTGGTGACATGAGATGAAACATTCCATAAAACATTACCATCTAAACGTCTGTTAAATCTAAATAAGACAGTGTGTAGATGTATGACAGAAATAAAGTCAAACTGGTAAAATAATAAGTGCAATAATGGTTCAAAGTCAGTAGTTCTTGTGTTTCTCTTTTTTCTGTTCTTGTTTCTCTTTCCTTCAGTGAGTCTGTTTGTTATCATCAGGTGTCACCACTAATGGCCAATCATCACTTAATTAATCAATTAATTATCTCATTAACTTCAACACTGCTTCAGTGTTAATTTTAACACTCTGTAGTGTGGACACATATGTACACTGAGGAGTGTTAATTTAACACTGGGGATTTTGCTGTGTACAAGTGACTTAACGTAATGTCTTACAACTATGTTCCTTTTTAGAAAGAAATGATATCTGCAAGGATTTTCTTTCAGGATTTAGACCGTACAATAGTACTGAGACAGGTCTCATCGGAGTCACAAATGATTTGCTCTTATCATCCGATCGTGGATGATACTCTATTGTGTTACTTGATCTTAGTACTGCATTTGATACTATTGACCACAACATTCTTTTAAATAGACTCAACAATTATGTTTGCATCAGTGGAACTGCATTAGCATGATTTAAATCATACTTATCTGAAAATGAAAATGAAGAGATGTCTTATCAATCAAAACATCAGTATGGCGTACCACAAGGCTCAGTACTAGGACCGTTGCTGTTCACTCTGTACATGCTACCATTAGGAGATATCATTAGGAAACATGGAATTAGTTTTCACTGTTATGCTGATGATACTCAGCTCTATATTTCTTCACGCCCTGACGAAACTTACCAATTCACAAAATTAACGGAATGCATAGCTGAATGCATATCCCAAAAAATGTGATGACTAGTAATACACTACTACTTAATTCTGAAAAAACAGAGATTCTAATTATTGGACAAAAAACGTCCTCACGTAATAACCTAGAATACTATCTAACACTTGATGGCTGCTCTGTTAAGTCTTCGTCGTCGGTCAGGAACCTGGGTGTGCTCTTTGATACCAATCTTTCATTTGAAAGTCACGTGTCTGGTATCTGTAAAACCAAATTTTTTCATCTTAAAAATATATCTAAATTACGCCATATGCTCTCATTGACAAATGCGTAACAATTAGTTCATGCGTTCATGACATCAAGGCTAGATTATTGTAATGCTATTATGGGTGGTTGCCCTGCACGCTTAATAAACAAACTACTGCTGGTCCAAAACGCAGCTGCTCAAGTTCTTACCAGAACCAGGAAGTATGACCATATTAGCCCAGTTCTGTCAACACTGCACTTGCTCCCTATTAAACATCGTATACATTTTAAAATATTGCTGATGACTTACAAAGCACTAAATGGTTTAGCTCCGCAGTACTTGAGCGAGCTCTTAACACATTATAGTCCTTCACGTTTATTGCGATCTCATAATTCGGGCCAGCTGATAATACCTAGAATATCTAAATCGACTGCTGGCGGTAGATCCTTTTCCTTTTTAGCACCAAAACTTTGGAACAATCTTCCTACCA
This sequence comes from Leuciscus leuciscus, assembly GCF_965113295.1. Lineage (NCBI taxonomy): Eukaryota > Metazoa > Chordata > Actinopteri > Cypriniformes > Leuciscidae > Leuciscus > Leuciscus leuciscus. The sequence continues at coordinate 50,400,580 of NC_138727.1, read as the reverse complement.
TTGTCCGGGAAGCAGACACACTCTGTCAGTTCAAAGCTAGACTAAAAACACTTCTCTTTGACCTAGCATACACATAACACATTATAGACTTCTATAATTCAATGTTAGGCTGCATAGATTACACTGTAAAAAAAAAAATCCTAATTTTACAGAAAATAACTGTGATTTTTTGACGATCATTTTCTTTAATTTTAAATTGTACTCAAAACACTGTAAAATTACAAATAATATCTGTAAAATAAAAATTCAGCTGTTATTTTAGGTATTGTGACATTAATGACAAATTACAGTAATTCACATTTTTTATACAGAAAATTGATTGTATTTTTCATACAGTATTTTTTTCTGTTTTCTTAAATTACATAAAAATGTATGTAAAATTACAAATATAATCTGTAATTTAACAGAAACAAAACAGTTAAATGATAAAATGGTCAAATGACTGTCAGCTCCCCAAAAAACTGTAAAACATCCTAAATTAAATAAACTGAAAAACACTGTTATTTTACAGGTATTTCCTGAATAATCACGATCAAATACCTTCATTGTAAAAAATTTTTTTTTTTAAAGGGTCAAATGACTGGCAGCTACGGCTGCCAAACAAAAACCCTAAAATTAAAGTAAAATATGCTAATTTAAATAAAGTGTAAAAAACTTTAAAATAAATTTGATGTCACCATGATTGAGATCAGTGTCTGCTTTAGTTGGGCTCATGACCCTTAAGGTTTTAACTTTTGTTTTTCTTTGGTTGCTGTAACTGTGTATTTGATACATATTTGTTATAGCAATAAATGCTGGAGAAAATATCAGATGATCTTGGTCATTCATTGATGATGTTAAAGTCATCATATGCTGATCTGATATGTCAGTCAAATCTCTGAATATATTAGCTTAGATTACATAATATGTAGATGGAATTTAGCTTTATACATAATTTTTCACATAATCCTTGTATTATTGTGGTATCAGTATTATAACAATCAAAAATAAAAAAAGATATATATTGTACAGAAAAAGTTTTGAGCTGGTTCATTTTTTTAGTAGAGACATCAAGAATCAACATATGAATCTCAACAATCGTGACAACCAACAAAGCCTTTTTGTGACTTTATAGTAATTCAGATTTTTTTTTCATTGTCACCATTGTTGTGATTCATACGCTGATTCTTGGTGTTTGAGTGAGTCTATGTGATCCTGTCAAAACATTTTCTGTATAATGACTTCATAAAATCTGAGTATCACAGCACTGCAGGTTTAGCAGTTTTGTCATGCAAAATGAACAACTAATATTTAACGACTTAATCAGATATTTCACTTTAAGTGGTATTAATAAAGCAGGACAGTACATGATGACTATTTTCACTAAAAAGTGACCAACATCATCTGATCTGAGTTTCTCTTGGATTGCTACAATTACAAATATGCATCAGAGACACACAGTTAAAGCAGCCAGAGAAACATTAAAGGGTTAGTTCACCCAAAAATGAAAATTCTGTCAGTAATTACTCACCCTCATGTTGTTCCAATCATGTAAGACTTTCGTTCATCTTCGGATCACAAATTAAGATATTTTTGATTAAATCTGAGAGCTATCTCACTCCTCCATAGGCTTCCAGAGGGACCGAAACTCGCCGGCCCAGAAAGTCAGTGAAGAAAATGTTGAAATAGTCCAAGTGACTACAGTGGCTCTACATTAAGTTTATCATGCGACGACAATACTTTTTGTGCGAAAAAACAACAAAAATAACGACTTTATTCAACTATTAATGTTCTTCAATGTGGGCCTCTGACGAGAGTTCACGGGAGCGCCACGACGCATGCGCGAGAACTGAGATTACGGCGTTCTTCTTCTACTACTACTTGTTACTGGCTGCTCACTCCTTAGGAGTATTATCGCCATCTACTGTACAAGATGACGTCCCGACATTGCCGGGAGCGCAAAACGGTCTGTTTACAAGCAGATGAAGACGCGCGCTGTATGTAAAACTGTATTCGTAAATATGTCCGCAGATTTCGATGTAGATGAAGATTTGATTTTTTTTTTAACCAACCATACTTATTTGAACCAGAATACACAGACATTGAACTACAAGAGATGGAAGATGCTGCAACACAACCGCAGTCTGCTTCTGAAAGACAGAGAGCATTGGACAGCTGATGGTGTAAATGTAATCAGTGCCAAGCGATGCCTACTGAGGCCATCCTTAAAAATATTTTGGTTTGCCGTAACAGCCAAAAAAAAAAAAAAAAAAAAAAAAAAAAAAGGGGTCGGTTGGTCGGTCTATATATAGCCTATATTCTTTCGCAAGTTAACGCAAGTTTACAACCGGCAAGTCGTTTTTTTTATCAACTTAAAAACCAAAGGGGACTTTTTTAGTCCAAAAGGGTAAAAAAATTATTAATTGGGTCGGTCCTAAATTGACAGGGTCGGTCGGGTTATGGCAAACAAGACTATTTTTAAGGATGGCCTGAACAGGAGAGCGTGTGCTGCATCGATTGGGACATACAGTTACATACATTACGAATACAGTTTTACAAAAGCAAAATAATATAATATTTGATGATTGATCGAAAATCTTATCTCTCCCCCCACATGCTCACCTGCAAGACGCTCCGACATTAAATTTCTCTGTAGGCTACTGTAGGCTTTTTGTAGAAAGCCTTTCTTTAAAGTGAATTTCGTTTTGTATTAATTGTAGCATGCATGCAATATAATCAGGACATGGAGGCGCCCGCGCGCTCGTCTCTTAAATGAACCAAAACTCTACATTGAATCTTTAAAAAAAAAGAAGAAAGAATATAGGCTATATATAGACCGACCAACCGACCCCTTTTTTTTTTTTTTTTTTTTTTTGGGGCTGTTACGGCAAACCAAAATATTTTTAAGGATGGCCTCAGTAGGCATCGCTTGGCACTGATTACATTTACACCATCAGCTGTCCAATGCTCTCTGTCTTTCAGAAGCAGACTGCGGTTGTGTTGCAGCATCTTCCATCTCTTGTAGTTCAATGTCTGTGTATTCTGGTTCGAATAAGTATGGTTGGTTAAAAAAAAATCAAATCTTCATCTACATCGAAATCTGCGGACATATTTACGAATACAGTTTTACATACAGCGCGCATCTTCAGCTGCTTGTAAACAGACCGTTTTGCACTCCCGGCAATGTCGGGACGTCATCTTGTACAGTAGATGGCGATAATACTCCTAAGGAGTGAGCAGCCAGTAACAAGTAGTAGTAGAAGAAGAACGCCGTAATCTCAGTTCTCGCGCATGCGTCGTGGCGCTCCCGTGAACTCTCGTCAGAGGCCCACATTGAAGAACATTAATAGTTGAATAAAGTCGTTATTTTTGTTGTTTTTTCGCACAAAAAGTATTGTCGTCGCATGATAAACTTAATGTAGAGCCACTGTAGTCACTTGGACTATTTCAACATTTTCTTCACTGACTTTCTGGGCCGGCGAGTTTCGGTCCCTCTGGAAGCCTATGGAGGAGTGAGATAGCTCTCAGATTTAATCAAAAATATCTTAATTTGTGATCCGAAGATGAACGAAACTCTTACATGATTGGAACAACATGAGGGTGAGTAATTACTGACAGAATTTTCATTTTGGGGTGAACTAACCCTTTAAAATTAAACACTAAAAGTTCAAGAGCCCAACTAAAGCAAACACTGATCTCCATCATGGTGACATCAAACTTTATTCTTTTCAATAAAACTTCAACTTCTAAACCTCAGTTAATTCTCAATAAGAATGTTAGTATGAAAGAAATAAAGTCTGGATTGTAATAAGTGTAGATGCTGAGATCCTGAGAGATCTGGTAGTGTTTAATGTTCTGTTGGGGTTTAAAGTGTTTCTGTATGGTGTGTTTCGTGTGTCCACCATTGTGTTGAAGAGTAGAGCCTGAGCTTCAGTTCAGAATGAGCAGAGAAACAGATGTTATGCTGCATGTTGCTTTATTTAACTGACAGTAACTGTGTAGTTGCTGATGCAGTGACGTATAGTCACAACAAATCATGCATGTAATTAACTGCGTGTTATTCAGTAAAAAAAAATCAGAAAATAAATGTGAAATAACTGTGTTTCTGTTAAAAAAAGATTAATGAAGATTTCTGTAAAAGTTTTTTGCACTTCATTTAAATTACAATATTTTACTTTATTTTTACGGTTTTTGTTTGGCAGCCGCAGCTGACAGTCATTGACCGTTTTTTTACGGTTACATTTTTTACAGTGTAGTTCAGCTGGAACCGGGAGCACTTCCCATAAATCCTGATGTACTTGTTACATCATAAGAAGAATGGCGTCTACGCTAATATTAGTCTTTCTGTTTATCCCGAGGTTTACCGCAGTCCGCCGGATCCAGGCCGTATCCAGATCCGATGAAGGACCTGCACCTGGACGTGACGACAGCGCAGTCCTGAAATGTCAACTAGTGTCTCCCCTGTGAAGGCCGCCCTCCCCTCCATTTACCTCTCTACAGATAAAGTGTTGTCGGGATAATTCCGGTTCGCGTGGCTACGCAGAAGCGCTGAAAATTCTGTATTATAAATTTTTAAGGCCAGACAAGTGTTGAGGGTTGGTTTGTAAAGAAAGACTACACGCCTGCACACATATATATTCAAATAAGCATACCTATAGACTGAACACGTAATACGCATGTGCACGCCATCAGCGTTCTCACAGGTTTGCGTTTTTTAAGTTTGCCCAGAGAGAACTTAAGGGTTTTCTGTCGGAACGGTGTTGTGTTAGCGGCCCCTAAGTTAATAACTAATGATCGTTGCGACGGAAGTGAATCAATCAAAACTAACTTTAGCTGGACAATAACATTATTCTAGAGCTGATGTAAAGCCAAAACAATCTCTGTTACTTGAATTTCCTATTATCACTGTAAAGCTGATTTGAAACAATCTATATTGTTAAAAGCGCTATATAATTGAAAGTGACTTGACTTGACAATTAAAGCTTGAAGGTGCCGACTGTCATTATATGAACAAGAGCCATCAGGACATTTGATAAAATATCTCCTTTTGTGTTCCCACAAATAAAGAAGGTCATCTGGCAGATTCAGTAACATAAGAAAGTGCTTGATGTGTGTGTTTGTATGTTTCTGTGGTCGATTTCTGAGAGTTCAGTAGTTTTACCTGTGACGTCAAGCTGAACTCCAGGAATCCCCGTCCATTTTCCCTCCGCTTTATCTGTAGTAAATCTGCAGTAGTAGATGTGTTTATCAGCTTCTGTTACAGCCGTCAAAGTGATGCTGGAAGTGTTTGTATCTTCTCTGTTACACTGAATCCTTCTTCTCTTCTGTGGATCTGAACACAGATCAGGTGATTCTCCAACAGTTTTGGTCCAGAAAGCTGTTCTGATCTCATAACCATCAGGATGTGTTAAAGTACAGGATATTTTCACTGTTGATCCCTTTAATGCACAAATATATGAAGGGCTGTAATTCACTCCCCAATCCTGCTGACCATCAACCCCTGAAACACAGAAATGAGGAATGAAGAGACTTTCAGGTGTTTTGAAGAAATATACAAAAAATATCTTTTCACTTTTGATCATTTTTATGTTAGCTGACAGTAAAACACTCACATCCGTTTATAAGTGTGAAGAGCTCAATCATCTTTTGTTAAAATATCAGTATAGTGAGTGAAACTGAAGACTCACCCGCAGTCATGATCACTACGATCAGAGGAAGAGACTTTATGAGAGACGACACCATAGTGACTTCTGCAATCATAAAACTGACAATTATGACATTATGAGCATCATCTATACACAACATCACAAACTCTATTGATAAAGCACATGATGATTAATAATTCACGGCTCATTGAAGGCTTAATGTAAACTGATGATGTTTCTCATGTCAGGCCTCGTGTGTCTAAAGAGCTTCACACAATATTTACACATGAATCTACAACAGATATTGAGCTTCTGGAGTTTAAATCACTTCATCAAATCAACATTCACCTAAAACAGTTTTACAAACATCAATCGTAGCTCTACTGAACTATTTTAAATAAGAGCAAAATGGTCTTACCGCTCTGAAGTGTCAATGTTTCAGTGTCGATGGCCAAATGAGGAAAACATCCGCAGTTTAAGGCGTCAAACGCTGCAGTTTTCACATTAAAAATTGTGCAACTAAATGTTGGTCTTCCTCTTTGTGGTTTTATGAGTGACCGTAATCTCAACTACACAAGAACAACTGGTGAAGAAAGTTAACGTCTCAGATGTAAAACACACACAAGCTTTATGTATCTCTGTAGAGCTCAGTATTGTCAGATCTTTGTGAGAGAATATGTGAAAGATGTTTGCTTTGAGAAAGAACAGTGTAAAGATGCTCATCATGTCTGCAGGAGCGTCTGAGCAGCATCTTTACAGCTCTTAATTTCACTTCCTCTTTCTGACACAAACTCTGTGTTTAACACATGAAGCTCTGGATGACACACACACACACACACATAGCAACATTGTGTTGGCCCAGATCCGGCCCACATCTGGCACACGTGGAAAGATGATCTGGCCCACATGCAGCGTGGAATGACAGCACTTGGGCGGCTCACTCCTGTTTGCCAGATCTGGGCCACAAGCAGGCCATAGCAATGCCACATGTCAGCCAAGAGCAAAGAAATAAACCAGAACTGGACCTTATCTGAGCCACAAAATCTGTTTATTAAATATGGAGTCAGTCGTCGCAGCCTTAATAAGCCTGTTAACAAGCAGAATCACTGAAGGAAAGAAGAGAACAGAAAAAGAGACGAGCAGAAACACAAGAACTACAACTGACTTCAGCCACAGCCTTAGATGAAATCAACTGAAGAGAAAAGACATTAAATCTGTGAAGATCTCAGCAGAGGAGGATTAAACAACTCCACAAACAGCATTACCAGCTTCACTTATTACTAACCAGACTGAATTTATTTCTGTCAGACGTCTACAAAAGTTTGTATTGAGAATTAACAGGGTTTAACTCTAATGTGTTTAATTCGAAGTCACCATAAGAGTGATTAATGTTTCCAATCCGTGTATCATTCGTTCAGTCGTTTTTTGAATTAATACTGAAAGTAGAAACATTTGAAAACGGTTCCTTTTTCCAAAAAACGAAACAAGAATTCAGCTGGATTTTTCGTTTTTCGTTCTCAGTTAGAAAAATGAATAAGCAGCTTGAATATTTGATTTCTACACGTGGGCGGGAATTAAACGCCCATTTCCTCTGATTTGTCAGCCGAAGATCAAACTGTTCCGTCATCAGTTCTGCACAGCAGAATAAGAGTCCTCCGTTGTGCGGATTCTTAACGCATTTATTGCAACTACATTTAATCTTTTTCTCATCAAACCACCAGATTAACGAATGTCTCGGCACAACCCGTACCGGGGAATAGACTAGATGGGGCAGCATGAGATCCAGCAAAATGACTGTGAAAATGGGCCCTTACGTGTCCTTTACCCGTACATTTAGTACCGGTTCTCCACAAGGGTGTGTGCTGAGCCCTTTACTGTACTCCCTCTACATCTATGACTACAGCAGAGCCCACCACAGTAATACCATCATCAAATCTGCGGACTACACAACAGTTCTTGTGTAAAAATGTTCAGTTTGTGTTAATTTAATATAAGGGCTGTGCAGCTATTATGTTGGTCATTGATTTGAATGTGAGGAGGTGTGGTTTAATCTGAGATTGCGCGAGACTGGATAATTTTTTCCCGTTCGGATCCTGAGGGAAAGCTGAGGTCCCGCAATCTTACCTGTAAAGTAGTAAAATAAGATTGATTAAAATCTCTTTCTGCAGCGCCTTCACTTTGTGAACTGCAGGATTTAATATTTGTGCTCTTGATTGGCAGCGGATGGTATTAAACTTCACGCTGAAGTTTTCATAGTGACGATTCTTGAATGTGCATCCTTTAAGATTAACCATATTTGAGAGTCATACATCAACGAGATAAATACGGAGTAATACACTAGATTTATATACACCTGCATGTATTATCGCAGAGGATTCATCATACATCAGGGGGCCTGAGACTGCAGCTCAACGACCAACTCCACATCGCTATTCGGACATCTGAACATCTTAAAGAACTGTAGAGACTAAACCGGACTGTTGCAATCATTGTTTTCATTGCCTAATCACAAGACCAGCTAACATCTGTGTCCTTAAAATTCAATCCTGTTGAAAAGATTCATTGTTTATTTTATTAATTATTTTGCGCCGGCCTACGCTCTTCATATGTACATTTTCTTTGCATTTGTGTAATCCTTTGATGGTGAATATGTACACAGTGTATTTGATTACTGTTATTCCACAGTCTTAAGAGTAAAATAGTACAATTTAGTGCAACTGCCTGCTCTTCATTACTCTTGTGGCCATTGGACATCAAAATGTGGTAATCGACCCTCTGAAACGGTTGGCATCGTAATAGTAATTAGTGAAATACAGTTCCTTTTGTACAACTTGGACTTATCGAAGGTGGTGATGAGACAGACGAGGTCCAGAAAATAACATCATGGAGTTCAGTCAAACAACCTGACTCTAAACATCCAAAAAACGAAGGAGCTCATCATAGACTTCAGGAAACAGAAGGCGGAACTGTTTCCCCTTAACATCAACGAGGACTGTGCTGAGATGTTACATTTCTGGGCACTTTTATCTCTGCTGACCTCTCCTGGACTGCAAATACTACAGCGGTCATTAAGAAGGCGAGGCAACGACTACACTTCCTGAGACGTCTCAGGAAAAACAACATGGGTGAAAAGCTGCTGGTGAATTTCCATCGTTCTTCCACTGAGAGTGTGCTGACCTATTGTCTCATAGTGGGATATGCTAGATGCTCTGAGGCAGATAAGAGGGGGCTTCAGAGGATCATTAACACCACACAGAAGATCATTGGATGACCCCTCCCATGACTGAAGGACATGTACAACTCTCGATGCCTCAGTAGGGTTGAAAACATTTTAAAGGACTCCTCACACCCCGGGTTTAAATGGTTTGACTTGCTGCCATCAGGCAGGCGTTACAGGTCCAAAAAATGAGGACAAAAGATTAAAGGACAGTTTCTTCCCCAGAGCCATAACCATCATGAACTCTAATATGCACTGATCCCTCTCTGCTGCATACATACATATACACATACAGTCTCAGGGTGCTGTTTTTCTTTTTTTATTCTTCATTTTGCAATTCACAGTTTTAGTGCAATATATTTTTTATTAGTGCAATATTTAAAACTGATTACAAATTGATTATTTTGTATTATATGTTTAATATTTGTGTTGTATGTAACATTGTTTGTTTTGTTGTATATAATCCAACACTAAGGGACGCACTTCATAATTCCGTTATACATGTTTATAATGACAATAAAGGTAATCTATTCTAATCTAATATGACATCAGTTAATCAGGCTATTTCATGATGATTATAAAGCCATCAACAGATAACCATCAACACCTGTTGTCGTTTTACTTAGCTTTCTTTGCTGCTGAAAATGTGTTTAAAAAAACACACTGGGTGCTTCTCAATATAACTCCTCGTCTCCTCGCTCCTCCGTCCTCCATCCTATGACCCGGAAACCGATCGAGCTCAGCCATCTTGAAGGACATCTCAATTCTCTAATCGCACCGCGAGGAGTCGAGGATCGAGGAGTGAGGAACTTTCAGAGTCAAAAGCGAGGATACACGGTGGATCCTTTGCGGAAGTGTTTTATCGACTAAACGTGACGCACAAATCAGTCCCCTTCACATCAGTCACAATCATTTTTATTTATACTTTGCCTTTGCAGTTTAACTAAACCACACATCTCACATATTTCAACAGGGTATCTTGCTTAATTATTATTTATTATGAATTTCTTAAATAACCAAACTTTAACAACATAAGGGCAGATCCTTTGAGCGCTGATGATGACACTGTGGAGTGATGCTCGAGTGATCAAGTATTCCAATGTATAAAAAAGCTTTCATTCAATTCCTCTGTCCTCCTTTTCTTCCCTCGCATCCTACAGGGGGAGGAGCTGAGACACGAGGAAAGGAAGTGAGGATGCAAAAATAACACAGTAGCAATAATACAATAAATAACAAAAAAACAATAGTCACAGCAGCCAAAAAAAGACATAAGAGTTAAGAGCACAACTAATGGAAACACTAATCACATAATCACTGTTATAGTGACTTCAAAGGAACCAGAGTTAAACCTCTGTTAATTCTCAATAACAACTTATGTAGACGTCTGCCAGAAATAAAGTCAGTCTGGTTAGTAATAAGTGAAGCTGGTAATGCTGTTTGTGGAGTTGTTTAATCCTCCTCTGCTGAGATCTTCACAGATTTAATGTCTTCTTTTCTCTTCAGTTGATTTCATCTAAGGCTGTGTCTGAAGTCAGTTGTAGTTCTTGTGTTTCAGCTCGTCTCTTTTTCTGTTCTCTTCTTTCCTTCAGTGATTCTGTTTGTTAACAGGCTTATTAAGGCTGAGATGACTCCATATTTAATATACACAGATTTTGTGGCTCAGATAAGGTCCAGTTCTGGTTCATGTGGCATTGCTATGGCCTGCTTGTGGCCCAGATCTGGCAAACAGGAGTGAGCCGCCCAAGGGCCGTCATTCCACGCTGCATGTGGGCCAGATCATCTTTCCACATGTGCCAGATGTGGGCCGGATATGGGCCGTCACAATGTTGCTATGTGGGCTACTGTGCTTGAGTGTGATGGAATACAAGGAAGATTTTCTCAATTCTGTTTTTCAAACCACAGTTTTGTCTGTCAGTTCTTTCCATTGACTGGTTTGTCTGGAACTTGGGGCAAATTCAAAACGCGTTTTTGCCCCCTTGAAGGGCACTTCGGGAAGGAGGCGCCATTTGTAGGGATTTTCCAAATGAAAGTGAACAACTGGATCCCTTCACGACGGGCCCTTCCACAAGGCCATCAGTGAAGGGAACTTAATTCATGTCTAAACAGTAAAACAGTCCCATTAATGTGTAAAGGTGAAATCAAGAGGACAGTGAGATGGGAACATGACCTGGGATGGACTCAAATCCAGGTCTCCCATCAGCATCAGGAAGCGGCTCCGATCACATGTTCTTTACTTGACTGAGCTGTAGATCACATCCTCAGATCTGGGGAGAAATTAAACAAATATGTTAATGTGGCATTTCAAGAGGTGACAATCCATCATCTCAACAACACAAAACAAGAGCTCTGATTAAGAATTGAATATGTTTTATTAGAGTTTAAATGAAACGTTTCTCACCTGTTGGCTTCAGACGGATGATGCGTCTCAATGCAGTCGTACTCTTCAGTCTTCATGTCTTTGTTCTTGGAAGTGATGGACACTGGCATACTGAACCTCTTTAACATCTGCAGAGTCTGTTTCTGTTTGTTTCTTTGCGTTAATGTTGGAATACAGATCATCCCTCTGATTGGCTGATACTAGTGAATACAGTGGAACGTCATTGGTCGAAGCCATTTCTGCTGATCTGTCAATGTGATCCTCCTGCAGTTTCATCAAATAAAATATCACACAGATATAACAACAGATCGATCATTCAGAAACACAGTGACTGTGAGTTACATGCGTGATGTTTTCCAGATTGTCTTCACGTCAAATATTTGGCAGTACATGATCTTGTAAGTCTTGTATTTTCTAGTTAAATATAATATCATTGTAGACATTGTAGATTCAGGTATGTATTATTATCAAACTTGCCTGATTTTGTCTGATAACTTCAGCTCCACCGTCTCTCCTCTTCTTCCTGAGGAAACATGTTTTTGTTAGAAAGTAAAGAAAAGTAATTTATTTTAAGAAACATTTATTTTTTGATAGTGGTTTAAGTTCAACAAATGTTGCATTTATGTTAATTTTTGAAAAGAATTTAATGCAGGAGCTGCTCAACATTCACTCACTTTATGAACACGATGATGATGATGATGAAGATGATCAGTCCTCCACATCCCGCCACGATCCCAGAAACTGTGACCAGAGCATCTCTCTGAACCCCTGAAACAAGATGATCATGAAGATCATTTCACACGTGAGACAGAGGAAACTGAAGGAGTTTCTGATTAAAGAAAATACATTAGTATAAATTAATATAAATTATTAATTAGTAAGATTAAATGTCTATTAGACATAAAATGTGACTTTCACTAATATTAATGAATCAGTTTGCACTCACATTCAACATCAATATAAACAGGAGGAGAGATCAGATGATGATTATTTCTTCTTATTTCACATTGATAGTTTCCTTCATCAGAACGACTGACTGACCGCAGATGAAGCTGATTCACTGTTCCATCAGTTATTCTCTGTGTGTTTCTGTACCAGATGAATGTTGTTTGTTCAGGCAGAGAGCAGCTGCTTTTACATGTCAGAGTGACTGAATCTCCCTCTTTCACTCTCTGCTGTGTCTCCACCTGCAGGTCTGACACAACAACAACTCTAAATCATCATCAGCTTAATGAAATCATGTTGTGCCAATGTAAACCAGAGGCCTATACCTTCAGATAGATAGATAGATAGATAGATAGATAGATAGATAGATAGATAGATAGATAGATAGATAGATAGATAGATAGATAGATAGATAGATAGATAGATAGATAGATAGATAGATAGATAGATAGATAGATAGATAGATAGATAAACACTTTATTCATTCGCTAGGGAAATTCAAGTTTCCAGTAGCAAAAATTAAAACAAATAATAAAAACAAACAAAACAAGACAAAAGCTGCCCAATATACATAAATAAATCAATAAATTAAGCCCTGCCCACAGGGATTAATTAAAAAGCCGTATTGCCTGAGGGACAAACGCCAACCAGTGGGTGATGAACATTGTCCAAGATGGACAAAAACTTGCTACAGGTCCTCCTCTCTGCCACAGATGTTAATGAGTCAAGTTCCACAGCCACCACAGAACCAGTCTTCTTCACCAGCTTATCCAGTCTCTTTTCTTACTGCCGCTCCCCCAACATACCACAGCATAGAAGAGGACGCTAGCGATGACCATCTGGTAAAACATCTGCATTAGCTTCTGACTGATACTGAAGGACCCTAGCCTTCTCAGGAAATAGAGTCGACACTGTCCCTTCCAGTATAGGGCATCTGTGTTCTTGTCCAGCCCAGTCTGTCGTCCAGCTGCAGAACTAGATCTTTGTAGGTCTGGACCACCTTCACACAGACGCCTTCGATGAACACAGGGGCCTTGGTCCCCTGGAAGTTGACCACCATCTCCTTAGTTTTTGAAGTTTTGAGCTGTAGATAGTTAAAGCTACTCCACCTCACAAAGTCCCCAATCAGGGTCATCAGAATACTTCTGCATGTGACACAATTGACCGTTCGCAAAGACCCGCTCCCTTTAGTTACTGTTGCTATGTCCGACAAGCCTCACGCCTCACCGTGTTCTCACGCAGTGAAAAATACAGGCGCGGGGCAGGAATGGCAGCAGAACAGTTCCCATCGGCACCAGGGGGGGCAGGGCAAACCAATCTATTAAAGAAGTTATTAAACTGGTTGGCCCTCTCCACATCCCCCTCCACGAGGTTCCCATGCTTGTGATGGTCTTCATGCCCTCCCTCATGCTGTTTTGCTGCAACTTCTGCTCATATTTTCTTCTGTAAGCATATTTAGCCTCTTTCAGTTGGACTTTGAGCTCCCTTTGTATGAATCTTCACTGTTCCTGGTCACCAATCATAGCTCTCTTCTTCTGGTTGAGGAGGTCTTTGATGTTGCTGGTGATCCAGGGTTTATTGATGGCAAAGCAGCGTACAGCTCTAGAGGGAACAACAATGTCCATACAGGAGTTCAAGTAGTCAGTTGTACAACTAGTGATCCCTCAATGTCCTCCCCATACGCCTCTTGAAGCATTCCCCAGTCAGTACACTGGAAACAGTCCCGCAGGGCCTCCCCTGCCCCAGGAGACCACTTTCTGAAGGAACATGTGGTGATGGCTTGCCTCACAACTCTGGGCTTATAGTGAGGAGCAGAACCAGATTGTGGTCTGATCCCCCAAGTGGATCAATAGTCCTGTTTCTCAGGTGGAAGGGAACAGTCAACATACTGGCAGAAAGCAGACAGTGAGGAGTCCAGTGTGACATGCAAATCCCCAGAAATAAACATGAATGTGACCCTGGACCACACAACCAGTCACATTTTTTTTAATTGAGAATTATACATCATCTGAAAGCTGAATAAATAAGCTTTCCATTCCTTTTCCTGATGTTGTCACACTTTCGTGCGCTGCATGCACGGCGCCAGGATTCCAGTTTTGGATGGACCAGACCAATTGTGCATGGGCCTTAAATTAAAAACGTTATCAAATCAACCTAATAAAAATGACTAACTAATATACTGTTATATTATCTGTGCTTACATAATAGAGATTTTAATAGCTTGATGCTCTTTAAATATTTTGTTGCATTTTAAACAGTTTCGGTGCATAGGACGGACCTATCCGCGATCGCTCTCCTTGGTTTTGACCAAAGAAGAGCGCTTTGCAATCTCCATTATGCATCATACCTGGCTGTGCTTTAGCGCATCTCTCTATATAAGGCCTATAGACTGTAGAAGTGGTCAGGAATCTAATATTTCCCCAAAACATAGTTTAGTTCTGCTCATATAACACAAGGCCGAATATTTAACAGTTGTGTTTAATTTGTTTAAGTTTTCAATAATACAGATCAACAACACTGCCCGACAGTTTCAATCAAATCTGGTCATAAGTGGCAATAGATCTGTTTGACAATTTCATACAACATTAATGTCTTTCGATTTCATTAACAACAGACTGAGCTTGGCTTATTATACAGAGAAAATGCATTTAAAATGTAGCCTAGGCTACTACGAGATAATAACTAATACAATAGAACTACCGCCGATTCATGGTCATCCACGAAGATGTACCTTACTGTCTGCTGAACTTGTGCAGAAACATCAAAATAGACATAACCAGCTTTTTAAAACTGTTTTGAAAACTCGACTGGTGCTGGGTGACGTCACCTCGCCCCATAGGATCCACAACTATAGCCGTATTTAGAGCTTGATTAAATAAATGCTTCGTTTATAATAGGGAGGACGTCAAAAGGGGGTCGCACACCGGACGAGAAGCGCAGCGCAGCTCAGCGCCATGTCTTTAAAATTCGAACACATTATTCTCTACGAGTGTCCACAAACCGGCGGCGCCATTCAGCGTCTGTCCACGGTGCCCGGCTCGACCTTGTTCAAAATTCTACCGTGCCACAGAGCGCCATTTACATAGTTTTATATTAAATTTACATTATATTTGTCTCAAATCGTCGTTAATGTATATACTGACTTCATTCTGTGCTGCAATATACATTTAGTTTTACATTCATTTACAGAAATCAGCTGCGTGGATGAAAATTGCTGATGTTATCGGATTTTCAGGTGATATTCTCAATTCATTCAGTTAACGGACGCTCTGAGGTAAAGTGTTCAGACTGCAGACTTAGCAACGATTGTATTTAATTGTACAGTTACGTATAATCATAACATGGTACAGGCATTATCTTAATGTCATAATGTCCTTAAACATAACAATATTGCTGGCCATAAACTGAGAAAGTGCGCATCCGGTGTGCGATACCTCGAGTTGTCCTAGACACGATGCTGCACTTCTCGTTGGGTGTGCGACCCCCTTTAAGCTATGAAACTTTGAAAACTAAACATTTAGACTATTTTGGCACAAATTATGAGCTTATTTGCCGATTTTTTTTAATTATTGACAAAATGTAAAAAATATTAAAAGTTTTTTATTTATTTTTTTGAAGAAAAGTTTTGGGTGGGCCTGTTGAAAAGTGGGTGGTCCTAGGCCCGTCAGGCCCACCCCTAACGCCGTGCCTGGTGTTCTGATGTCACCCTCTCCATGACCTTGTTGTCCAGTTGACAGAGAAAGTTGATGATCAGCATCATGGTGCCAGCAAAGCCTTATTGGACTGGTTTGGTTTTGTCAACTCTAAACTAATCCTGTAACCCTCAGTTTATTCAACTACCATCATAGTACGGTCCCTGCGCTTTACAGCTTCAGTCCTGAGGCCTGTTGCATGAAGCTAGTTGAACAAAGAGTAGGTTTAGAGTTGACAAAACCATACAAATCCAACCAGGCTTTGCTGGTACCATGATGTTGATCATCAACTTTCTCTGTCAACTCAGGCTTTGATCTAGAGTTTAGGAGTTTAGGTGTGACATCAGTTGCGAACAGCCAATCACATGCTGGGAAAGAGTGAAACTGCGATTCATTTCTCGCGAGAGAAGCAATGCGAATCACTTCTCTCTTCTGCAGATTATTACAAGATTGAAAAATTAAGAATTTAAACAAATTTACACAGCAAGAAGAAAATAGCTGTCAATGAAACAACAACTAAAAGAAAAATTCTTGCTATATCAGTGCAAGTAAAAATTGTGAAGTTAGTTCATACAGTTGATAAGTGTATAGAGAGAATTGAACATTTAAAGGGGTCATGGACTGGATTATTTTATTATTTTATAATGTTTCCTGGGGTGCCCTTATAATGTTAGTATGATTTTAACATAAAAAATGTTCATAATTTATAAATAAAAGGCATTTTTCCAAGCCTGATTTTAGCCTCTGATTTGAACGCTCTGTTTGAAGGGGCGTGTCTGTGTGAGACTTCAATTTTTGCACCTACTAAATTGCTCATAGACTAGTCTAATGCAAGTTAGACCGTTTCACAAAAATAAAGACTGACTTAATTTAGACCAAAAAAATTAGACACCTTACCCCCAGGCTAACTTAGGTTTAAGACTCTATGGGCCCTATTTTAACGATCTGAAACGCAAGTGTCAAGCGCAAAGCGCAAGTAACTTTGTGGGCGGGTCTTGGGCGCTGTTGCTATTTTCCCGGCGGGATAAATGCCTCTTGCGCCCAGCGCAAATCTAAAAGGGGTTGGTCTGAAGTAGCTTCATTATTCATAGGTGTGGTTTGGGCGTAACGTGAAATAAACCAATCAGAGCGTCATCTCACATTCCCTTTAAGAGCAGGCGCGCTTGTTCTAAAGTGGATTCCTATTATAACGGCGGATTTGCCAGGCGCGCGCCAGGAGCGGTTCACAGCCGAGGAGACCGACGTTCTCGTCAGGGACATTCGGGATGGAGAAACCCACCCAAATTAACTTCGGTTAAACAGGCGTATGATAATTTGGGTAAATGTGTAAGCTAGATGTATGCTTTTATAATAAATTGTCTGTCTATCTATCTATCTATCTATCATAATAATGTATGATTTGCAAAAATGAAAACTGCTACTTCTGTGTGGATGAGAGAATCAAAGTGTATGCGCGTTGTGCACACGCTACATTGATTATGGCCAAGCATGCGCCCTTAAAATAGCATATGAATAACATGCGCAACGCGCCACTGACTTTAAACACCTGGTTAGTGGCGCAATTGTTTTCTAAACCTCCTCTTTGCACTGAACCGCCCTGGGGAGCGCAAGTGTATTTCCTAACTTACCGACGTGCTTCTGTGGAGGGAAAAGTCCGCTTTGCGCGGGTGAAAAATAGGAATGATTGCGCTGGGTGCAAGATAGGGCCCTATGTTACCTTGGCAACCAGCAGTAACAATCAGTTACATTACAAACAGCCAAAAGAAAAGGGAAAATGGCTCATAATTTGTGGTTTGCTGACGACGTTATGGAGAGAGATATGAGAAGGGAAAGGGTTTTTAGGGACCGCAGTAACCTACTGGAAATATATAATAATGAGGACTTCAGTTGGTTTCGTTTGCCCAAGGAAGCTATACTGAGTCTGACAGATGAATTAGCTGAAGTACTGAGCCCTGCCACTTCAAGAAGCCACAGCATCCCAGCAGTGCTACAGGTTTGCACTGCGTTGAGATTTCATGCAACAGGAACTTTTCTGAATGCTGTTGGTGACACAGTGGGTCCCAGCAAAGCTTCTGTGTCACAGGTGGTATTCAGGGTATACTCAGTTTCCAAACCAACTGGCTGAGCTGAACAAAGTCAAAAGAGGGTTATTCAGCATAGCAAGATTTCCCAATGTTGTTTGAGCAATTGATGGGACACATGTCAGAATCCAGGCTCCAACAGCTCATGAACATTAGTTTGTGAATAGAAAAGGATATCACAGCCTAAACATTCCGGCTGTTTGTGATTCTGATCTCCAGTTCCTCAACTGTGTGGCTCGCTGGCCTGGATCAATTCATGACTCTCGAATTCTTCAAAATTCTTAACTTTGCCTTGCATTTGAGCAAGGCATTATCGATGGAGTCCTGTTGGGGGACTCTGGCTACCCTCTAAAACCTTGGCTCCTTACACCCTTCCTGAATCCTACTACACCTGCATAGAGAAACTACAACGCAGCACACTGTTCAACTCGTAACACTGTAGAGCAGGCATTTGGTGTACTGAAGAGGCGTTTCCATTGTCTACATGGGGAATTGCGAATGCACCTGACAGAGTGTGTAACATCATCTGTGCGACTGCTGTGCTGCATAACATAGCGAGGTAGGCCTACCTGAAAACAAACAATTTAAATTGCTAGCCATTTTCAATAGGCCTGATTAAATTACTATTTACCAAATGCTACAAGTATAATCAAAATTGTTTACTTCATTAATCATTAGGGATCTCCGGCTACCTGACCCTGAAGGAGAGGATATCAGAGATGACAATCACAATGAACTGGAGGACAGAGAAGATTTAGAGGAGCAGAATGGAACTGGTCGATATGTGCGTCAGATGTATGTTGACAGGATTTTCAATGTCTGAAACAACAACAAAAATTACATTAAAGTGGGCCACCATGTTGCCTGTCTTTACCTATTAGGCTTAAATGAGTAGCAAACAACTCAGATATATAAATTAATTTTTTGAAGTTTTCTCAAGTGACATACTGTCCAATCAATAAATTAGTGTAACAAATTACACAGCACTTAAGTCTCTTTCATTCATATCAAAATCCTCAAGGTTATTAAAAGTACAACATATTTACTATTCAAACTCTTAACCAATTATCTCACAAAACAAGTGACATACTGTTCATTCAATAAAGTCACGGTAATGTTAAGCCATGTCACAAAAATTTTATTTGATCAATGATTTATCCTTTAAATGTAATGATATTCAGAACAGAACAAGAATAAAAAAATAACTATAAACAAGCCAAAACGAAATTATTTAAAGCGAAAGTGAAAGTATGCGGCGTTGGGCTCACGTATCTCTCTCATTAGAATCAAAATGTTTCAACATTCGCGATGGATTTGGATGGTAAACTATTCTTTATCATAGGCTTTGTACTTCACTCACGTTCCAATATCGGCGGAAAAAAATCATCCTCTTCACACGTGCAAAAATGTGCTTGGAAACATCACAGTGGAAGATTACAATGCTGGAATATGTTGTGTTTGTGTGTGTGTGTGTGTGTGTGTGTGTGTGTGTGTGTGTGTGTGTGTGTGTGTGTGTGTGTGTGTGTGTGTGTGTGTGTGTGTGTGTGTGTGTGTGTGAGAGGCGCGGGCGCGATCGAACAGTGGAAACATAAAAACATGCTCCGTCATGTTCATACAAGACATCATTCAAACTGCAAAGTGTTGCAAAACAATAAATAATTTTTTTAACATGTTTTGTGACAGTTTGTTTTCTGAAGTTTCAAAGAGTTAGTAAAAGAGTAAAAAAAAGTTTAAACTTTTTTAAGTATCTATTTTTTATTAAGTATTTATTTTGTATTAATACATAACCTCATTGTATTAATTTATAATGTAACATTATAGCGTGACATTGTGTCAATAATCGTCAAGCACAGGTGACTCTGCGTGGTGGGAGGGGATCCCCAAATCAAATTCTGCTTAGGGCCCCCAAAAGGCTCGGGCCGGCACTGAGCTCATTTACTGATTTTGATGTTTTACACATATCTCAAACATCACTACACATTGACTGGTTTGTCTGGAACTCGGGGGCAAATTCCAAACACGTATTTTCCTCCTTGAAGGGCACTTCGGGAAGGAAACATTTATTGGGGTTTTCCAAACGGAAGTGAACAACTGGATCCCTTCACAACGGGCCTGTAATTTTATCATTTATGGTCATGTGACCCAGCGAATACTCTTAATTCGTTTTAAAGCTAAATGGCGGGAGAGTTCGAGTTAATTAACAAACAGAGCAACTCAAGTTGTTTTGTTTTGTTCGAGATATAATTCACATATTTTGTCATGTTATGTTTAAATAAGTTTCATAGGTAAGAAATGTGTTAGTAATGTGCAGGGTCCAAAGATGACACGGCCCGTTATAAAGTTGAGAGCAGAGAAATACACTCACCGTTTGGAAATTGCTCTTGCTCTGAAAGTCATGAGGACTCACATTTTCCCGCGCTGTGGGCGGAGCAACGGCGTCTCATCACAGGCGTTAATCTGATTGGTGTTTAGACTCCTACAGTCTCATTAATCCTGTTTGATTGGTTGTTGTTGCACCGCTGTGCACAATGATAAACATTTTTATTATTAACTGTTAAAATGAATTGACTATTCTGGTTCACTGTGTTTATTTTGTCCAATTTCAGTTTTCTAATTCATCACTTATTTACTTCTGGCCTTTCATTACTTATACAGTATACTTAATAAAACCAATAGGCAATGTTTATTTGTGTGACTAATATCCTCTAGATGGCAGTCTGGACACACACATGAAATATCAGTTATAATGATAAAATACACATCAGCAACGAGAGAAAAGTTTATTTGAGATTCTGGTCTTTTAAACACTACAGAAATCATTAGGATCCTCAATTAAAGATAAAGTAGAACAAAATACAGTCAACAGAGCAATCCGACATGACTGAAAAACTAGAGACTTTAATACAATCAGATACAAATTTTACTGAGTTTAACATGAAAATACTGCTTTACAGTGCAATTATTAACATACATAAATAAAATGTGTAATACTCCAGTAAAGCACACTAAACTATTGACTACATGTTATTGTGATGTAACTTTAAATATTTGAATCGTTATTGTGGTGTTACTAAAGTTTTCTCCTAAAATGCATTTGCATATGCAGCACAAACATAAATATGCAGGCTAAAATATAGATTAGCAGGACTAATACAAAAACTCTTATAAGCTCAATGACAATATACACAGCTTAAGAAATCAGAATGTTATTGATAAAGTAATGATGTTTATGAGCTCATAATGATGGATTATCAGTTTGTGAGGAGCATCAGATGTATATTAGAAGTAATACAGTTTAATGTGGATCTGCTGAAGTCACTGCTAGAGTCTCATATTCAGAAGATCTGGACTGAAGCTCAAGAGCCATGTAGGAGTCATCAGGAGCTCTGGACTGAACAGACTGTGAGAGACAGATCAACAACAGCCTGTTTATGTGTGGATCTGCTGAATCTGAGTGTAAAAGTGTGTAAAAGACATTTACTGACTGTGACTGTGCTGTAAACGTCAGATGTTCTGGACGCTGGATCCAGAGCTGTGTATGTATCATCACTCGCGTCAGCCGCCTATAGAGAAAGATTTATACACTTATATTGCTTCATATACACTGCTGTATTCATAGTTCAATGCAACAATACAATCACACTGTATTGCAGTTGTAGATGGAGGTGTGTGTTTGCCGACTCGCCTGTTTTTGATTCCCGTCTTCAGTTCCTCCTTCTCTCCTCTTCTTCCTCCTGAAAACAGGGAGAAAATGATTAAAAATATATATTTTAAAAAGAAAAGGCTTGGAATAGAGTCCATTTGCTTTACATGTGAGATTGATTTTGGTCGATTTTTTTTTATAGACTTTGATTTAGTGTGCAGATAAACTTCACTCACTTTATGAACATGATGATGATGATGATGATGAAAATGAAGATCAATCCTCCACATCCCGCCACGATCCCAGACACTGTGACCAGAGCATCTCTCTGAACCCCTGAAACAAGATGATCATGAAGATCATTTCACACGTGAGACAGATGAAACTGAAAGAGTGTCTGATTATAGAAAATACCTTTAACAGTGAGTGAAACAGACGCTGATCTCTGAGATCCATGTTTATTCTGAGCCTCACAGTAGAAGCGTCCACTGAAACTGGAGTTAAAGCTGGAGATGCTGAAACTCTGTCCAGATCCAACAGCTGAGGTTTCATTCTCCTTAAACCAGCTGAAGTTCAGAGCAGGAGGGTTTGAGTCACTGATGCAGTTCAGAGTCACTGAATCTCCCTCCACTATTACACCAGATCCAGTTATGGACACTGAGACACTCTTTGGAGGATCTACATAAAATATATATAAAATATGAAAATAATTACTTTATTAATGCCATGACCTTCAATTATCTTAATCATATTACTGAAGTTTATCTTTAAGTAGAAATCAAAATGAAAAATGTGCAAATCTACATCTGAACTGGTGCAAAATTAATAAAACAATATTATATTTACAGATTTATCAACTAAAGATTCATAAAAAATAAATTAGCTAAACACAAATTCATGTTTTAATGGACAATGGTAGGCTACATTACTTTCATAAATTAGCCGTTTTTTTACAGCAAGGTTTACAGTGCATGTACACCACTTCAATCCCACTAATCCACCAATTAACTCTTAAAGTCTTTCTTATGTGAATTCTATAACAAATTAGATTATGGAATAAAAGCTCCTGGTGTGACAGGTGCATTAGAGCTACAATTAGTATCAAGCTTCATTACACAATTAAAAAGATCAATATTACACTTTAACTCAAAACTCACTTTAAACAACCACTGAGTTTTTGTATTAACTTCCGATCGCGATCTAATGTGGATTTTAATAATAATGATGTTGAAATATGTTATTTTAGCCTTTTATATGCATGTATCGTAATTGTGTGTTTATTAGCTTCTTGTTTCACTTGTAGAAATGTTTCTTTGGATTTGTTCTTCCCGAAGCTCAGAACGAGGAAGTGTACAGGACAGTGTCATGCAGAAGAGCCTAGAATATGATCATGTAAGATGATTGACAGCTGTACAGCGAATGAGAGAGTGCTGAGATCATAACTGACACAAAGCAGAAAGAGGAGAGACAGAGCTCGCTCTAAACGCTCAGCTCTTCAGATCACATAATTCAGTGGGAAATCAATAGAAATGGTATTCTGTATGACGAAATATTTTGCAAACGTGAGAATAAATCAATATTTCTCCCAATATACGCACTTTTGGACTAAGTCAAGTCAAGTCAAGTCAAGTTTATTTGTATAGCGCTTTTCACAATACAGATTGTATCAAAGCAGCTTCACAGTATTAAATTAAAATAATACAACAAAGTTTGTTTCAAGAGGAATTTATTGATTGATTAAATTAAATTAAATATCCCCAAAATATCCCCAACTGAGCAAGCCAAAGGCAACAGTGGCAAGGAACCGAAAAA
Source organism: Leuciscus leuciscus (assembly GCF_965113295.1). NCBI lineage: Eukaryota > Metazoa > Chordata > Actinopteri > Cypriniformes > Leuciscidae > Leuciscus > Leuciscus leuciscus. The sequence goes on along the minus strand of NC_138727.1, from coordinate 50,377,189 downwards.
CTCCATCAAGTGACCTAATGGTGTCCTAAAACTCCGTAACTAAGAGCCGTAACAGATGCTGTTCAGTGAAGCTGTGAACACAATAAACCAGAGCAGACGTGACTGAATATGAGTGCGTGTTTTTATTCTGTTCAAATTATCAAAAATTACAGATCGATTACTTTGCACTCCTGACATAAATTAAGAAATGAATGTCATTGCAACCTCGTTTTATTATAAACAGTGGTCAAATATCGAAGCTGGAGTCTTTAATCTTTCTAATGATACTCAGTTTGTCCAGATCAAGTAAGAGTGATGTTTTAACGTGAGGTGAATGTTGAACAACAATAATCTGGGGCCGTCGGAGATCTTGTACGTAAAGGGGTTAATAAGAATAAACAAAAATGTCATGCAGTCTGGTCCTGAAATTACCAAACAAATCTGAACTAAATTCTGAATAATCTGTGAACTATTTCACTAAAATTAATGAATCAGTTTGTACTCACATTCAACATTAAGATGAACAGCAGGAGAGATCAGATGATGAAGTCCTGTAACGCCACAACTGTAGTTTCCTTCATCAGAACGACTGACTGACCGCAGATGAAGCTGATTCACTGTTCGATCAGTTATTCTCTGTGTGTTTCTGTACCAGATGAATGTTGTTTGTTCAGGCAGAGAGCAGCTGCTTTTACATGTCAGAGTGACTGAATCTCCCTCTTTCACTCTCTGCTGTGTCTCCACCTGCAGGTCTGACACAACAACAACAACAACATCAACAACAATATCATCAACAACAACAACAACAACAACAACATCATCATCATCATCATCATCATCAACAACATCAACAGATTCACTGTAATCACATCATCAGCATCATGGTGATAATACAACAATAATATTAAAACACTAAACTGAAGCAGTTACATAATAAACATGATGTTTCTGTGGCACAGATGATAGTTTATTCAAAAGCTAATAAAATGTTTCTGTGTTTTATTTCTGAGAGTTCACTAGTTTTACCTGTGACATCAAGCCAAGATCCAGGAATCACTGTGAATCTTTTACTCTGATTATCTGTAATTCTGCAGTAGTAGACGTGTTTATCAGCTTCTGTTACAGCCGTCAAAGTGATGCTGGAAGTGTTTATATTTCCACTCAAACACTGAACTCTTCCTTTCTTCTGTAGATCTGAACACAGATCAGGTGATTCTCCATCAGTTACAACAGGTTTAGTCCAGAAACCTTTTACGAGTTTATAACTCTGAGGATATGTTAAAGTACAGGATATTTTCACTGTTGATCCCTTTAATGCACAAACATATGAAGGGCTGTATTTCACTCCCTGATCCCACAGACCATCAACCCCTGAAACACAGAAATGAGGAAAATAATTAAAGAGACTTTCAGCAACAAATACAGAAATATTTTGTTTTCTTCTGCACTTTTCATAACACACTATCAAAGATTTCATTTGGTGTTTATTAGGGATGTTCCTGAAGCCGAATACTATGTTCAGAAAGTAGTCCCTAATATTTCAGTGCTTTTGCATTGTCTCGAGAGTTTGGTGACGCCTGATATAGACATTAAATAGGATACTAGCCAAAAATACATTCTGTTAAATATTCACGGTTGTTTATGGAAAGCGGTAATAATAATTCTTTCTTCAATTAAAATTTGACAACGTGTGTTATATCAGATACACCTGGTGTAGATAACTATAAAGTTTACTCTATTCTGATTAATGCTGCACACTGATGCACTCTCGCGTTAATGTATTACATTGATCTGCACTCGACATGCGTCTGTAAAAAAAAATGCCATAGAAACTGCCTCAAGTGAACTATAAGACTGAAAAGAAAGTCACGACTGAAAGCTGCAGTCGTTTTTAATTGGTTAAAATGAATGGAGAATATCTTGTGTTTTTTCGTGTGTGCTCGGCATCATCGATCATCTTATTATATAGATCATGATAGGCTAAAGTTAACAAGTTTGTGAGTATTTTGAATAAAAAAGGAAAAACGAGATAAAAGTGATACATCTGTGTCACGTTATTGTGCCTGAGTGATCGTCGCCATAGAAATAAGGTGATCAATTATATCTCCGCCTCCGAGATTAAATCTGTGAAGATCTCAGCAGAGGAGGATTAAACAACTCCACAAACAGCATTACCAGCTTCACTTATTACTAACCAGACTGACTTTATTTCTGTCAGACGTCTACAGAAGATCTTATTGAGAATTAACAGATGTTTAACTCTAATGTGTTTCATTTGTCACCATAACAGTGGTTCCCACATAGCAACATTGTGTCGGCCCAGATCCGGCCCACATCTGGCACACATGGAAAGATGATCTGGCCCACATGCAGCGTGGACTTACGGCACTTGGGTGGGCCGCTCCTGTTTGCCAGATCTGGGCCACAAGCAGGCCATAGCAATGCCACATCTCAGCCAAGAGCAAAGAAATAAACCAGAACTGGAGGATTAAACAACTCCACAAACAGCATTACCAGCTTCACTTATTACCAACCAGACTGACTTTATTTCTGTCAGACGTCTACAAAAGTTTTTATTGAGAATTAACAGAGGTTTAACTATAATGGGTTTCATTTAAAGTCACCATTACAGTCAGTGTTGGGGAAGTTACTTTTAAAAAGTAGTGTTTGCTCGTTACTCGTTACTTTTTAAAAAAGTAATCCGTTACTTTACTTAGTTACCCCGTTTGGAAAGTAACTTTTTACGTTACTCGTTACTTTTACGTTACTTTTATGTTGCTTGACTTTGGGCAGAACCCAATATCTGTTCCTAAATATGTAGACAAAGTTATACAATGGAGGACATAGGCTAACAGGTAATTATTTTGTGCTCTTTCTTTATTATAAAAAATAGTATCAATTTCAAAAGAAAAAAAGTCCTTCTCATTGGCGCTGCTGTGTGCGGCAACTTTTATTCTCAGCCGGCTCTGCATCATGGGGTAGAGTGCGACACTCCGCGATGAGCCGTGTGCTCGCGCCACTTCTCTCCGCTCCGCTTCCCCTATCCACCGAACTTTAAATTTCGGCAACAGCCAATAAAGCTTCCCTGCTCTCTAACACCGGTGCGAATCGCGTCTTGATAACATAGGACAAAATGATATAGAAGACATAAGCTTAGTTTTCAGACATACGACTCACTCTATCAAGGGAGTAGGAGAAAAAAAAGAGATTTTGAGAGAAATTTTTTTTTTGTTTGTTTAAAAGTACACATATTCAAGCTTTCTATATATTTCTCAGGTCTGTGAGACAAGTAGCTTATGAGTTTGGTTAATTTACAGTATGGAGAGGAGCTCCAGTTCACGCGCTGGTGCCGTCATGATTATTTTGCATGCCATATTTACTTATTTATTAAAATCAGGCAATTAATTGGTTGGTAAAACATTGATTAAAATTAAGATACAATTAATACAAAACGAAATTCGTTTTAAAGAAAGTCTTTCTACAAAAACAAACTTAATAAAGTGGTCTAAATCATGTCTGCCCACTCCATTTATCTCCCGATATATTGCACAAAATTATGATCTTACTCACGCTTTTCACTTTTCATATAATCAACATAGATTAAATTATTTATTTATTTATTTTATTTAAACATAAATATGAAACTAAATAGTTTTCTTTAATTTACTTCTTATTTAATTCAGCCAACTGGTTGATAAAACATTGATTAAAATTAAGATACAATTAATACAAAACGAAATTCACTTTAAATACAGGTTTTCTACAAAAACAAACTTAATAAAGTGGTCAAAATCATGTCTCCACACTCCATTTGTCTCCCGATATATTGCGCAATTTTTTTATTTAATTTAATTTAAACGTAAATATGAAACTAAATCGTTTTCTTCAGTTCTCAACAGTTCTCTTCTCTCAAGCGCGCAGCTGAGGCAGTGTCGCTGTCAAATATATCCATGGGAAAAGTAACGTTGCGCCGAATTGAAAAAGGAACTACGTTTCGTTACCAAATTTTTTGTAGTAACGCGTTACACTACTTTTTACCCAAAAAAGTAGTTACGTTACTGTAACGCGTTACTTTGTAACGCGTTACACACAACACTGATTACAGTGAATAGTGTTTCCATTAGTTGGGCTCTTAACTCTTGTTATATCTATTGTCTTCTTTGGCTGCTGTGACAGTGTGTTTGTCAAACACATTTGCAGCAGCAAAGAAAGCTAAAGTGAAATGAGATCAGGTGATGGTGGTTACCTGTTGATGGTTTTATAATCATCATGAAATAACCTGTTTGACTGAGATAACTTGAATCTAACAATTGTGTTGTACCATTAATATATTCTCATTACAAACCCTGTGTTACTGCAGCATGAGGTCCAGCAATATTATAACAATCAGTTAGAAGACTTTAACAAACATGAGCATGAATCATTACTGTTTTCGATGACACACAGAGACATCAATAATCAACGTATGAATCTCAACAATGGTGAGAATCAAAAGTACCTTGCTGCAATGCATGATGGGTACCATCATTGTACAAAACTCCCAGCATGCATTGCAACATGAATAAATTATGCAGCTAAATTGTCCTATTAATTTGTTTAATTCTAAATATGTGCTTTTATTTTTTTTGCTGTTGTTTTTGTTGTGGCATTTAGTAGCTTTTCAGTGATGTTCTTAATTAATCTAAAAAATATATATATTGTCACCCTTGTTGAGATTCATGTGCTGATTTTTGATATCTAAGTGTGTCACCGTGGATTTTTTTTCGTGCTCATGTTTGTTAAAGTCTTCTAACTGATTGTTATAATATTGCTGGACCTCATGCTGCAGTAACACAGGGTTTGTGATGAGAATATATTAATGGTACAACACAATTGTGAGATTCAAGTTATCTCAGTCAAACAGGTTATTTCATGATGATTATAAAACCATCAACAGGTAACCATCATCACCTGATCTCATTTCACTTTAGCTTTCTTTGCTGCTGCAAATGTGTTTGACAAACACACTGTCACAGCGGCCAAAGAAGACAATAGATATAATAAGAGTTAAGAGCCCAACTAATGGAAACACTATTCACTGTAATGGTGACTTTAAATGAAACACATTATAGTTAAACCTCTGTTAATTCTCAATAAAAACTTTTGTAGACGTCTGACAGAAATAAAGTCAGTCTGGTTGGTAATAAGTGAAGCTGGTAATGCTGTTTGTGGAGTTGTTTAATCCTCCAGTTGTGGTTTATTTCTTTGCTCTTGGCTGAGATGTGGCATTGCTATGGCCTGCTTGTGGCCCAGATCTGGCAAACAGGAGCGGCCCACCCAAGTGCCGTAAGTCCACGCTGCATGTGGGCCAGATCATCTTTCCATGTGTGCCAGATGTGGGCCGGATCTGGGCCGACACAATGTTGCTATGTGGGTTTACTCTATTCTGATTAATGCTGCACACTGATGCGCTCTCGCGTTAATGTATTACATTGATCTGCACTCGACATGCGTCTGTAAAAAAATTCCATAGAAACTGCCTCAAGTGAACAATAAAACTGAAAAGAAAGTCACGACTGAAAGCTGCAGTCGTTTTTAATTGGTTAAAATGAATGGAGAATATCTTGTGTTTTTTCGTGTGTGCTCGGCATCATCGATCATCTTATTATATAGATCATGATAGGCTAAAGTTAACAAGTTTGTGAGTATTTTGAATAAAAAAGCAAAAACGAGATAAAAGTGATACATCTGTGTCACGTTATTGTGCCTGAGTGATCGTCGCCATAGAAATAAGGTGATCAATTATATCTCCGCCTCCGAGATTAAATCTGTGAAGATCTCAGCAGAGGAGGATTAAACAACTCCACAAACAGCATTACCAGCTTCACTTATTACTAACCAGACTGAATTTATTTCTGTCAGACGTCTACAGAAGATCTTAAGAATTAACAGATTTTTAACTCTAAAGCTTGGAACACACCAAGCCGACGCAGACGAACTAGCGCTGATGAAAGCCGACTGTGTTGTTGCCTCGCGTCGGGGTAAAAAGCTGCACTTGAACACACCGAGAGAACTACAGCCGACTGTCAGCTAGAATGCGCGTTCTGCGCCTGCGTGTAAATGAGACAACTGTCTATTTCTGCAGATATATTCGTCTATATTCGTCATTCAAAAAGGGAAACCGGCGCTGCCGGCTGCAGTTACACAAACCGTAAACAAAGCAGTGCGTGCTTACCGTTTTGAATATCAATCCTGCTAAACACTGTCTTTATTCCACTCCTCTCGTGTTAATATTGAAATATTCGCCAAGGAACACTCAGATAAGATGACATATCATTAGAACAGCCTTCTATCTGTACCGTTTTGACTTTGCCCGCTATTTTGCTATTATTCTCGTGCACTGACTCGGTCACTAAGCTGAACAGCCAATCAGAGTTCCCTCTTTCACCGACGGCCCGACGCCGATTCAACATGTCGAATCGGCCGTTACAAAGCCGACGAGGACCAATTTCAGCGGACGGTGCGGAACACACTGAGAAGATTTAGTCGGCCGACGCACGGAAACTGCCCGACGGCCGACCGTCGGCTTGGTGTGTTCCAGGCTTAATGTGTTTCATTTGTCACCACAACAGTGATTAGTGTTTCCATTATTTGGGCTAATTCCACGGTGCATGTGGGCCGGATCTGGGATGTCAAAATGTTGCTATGTGGGATGTTGCTATGTGGGAACAAAGTATGAATTTTTACTGACCGTTCACTTGCCTTTAATAATGTTTGAACTTTATTAGTTAGGTTAGTAGTTTTTGCTGTGGTATCGTATCGGAGTAGACCTACTTAAAGTGTGCTTGGAAATGGAAAGCAAAGTTACCTTTCCCAACCCCCAAAATATATATTTTTCTTGCTGATCCGAAAAATGATCCGATCTGACTCAAAAAACGTAATATGATCCGAACCGTGAGTTCTGTGATCCGTTGAACCACTAATGTTATCTAAACCAGTGGTTTTCAAACTGGGGGCCGCCCCTGGGGGGCCGCCAGGGGGCGCCAAGGGGGCCGCAGCAAGTTGGGGGAAAAAAGCGGAAAAAAAGAGTTAAAAAAAAGTTTTAAAAAATGTGTTAATATGAGTATTGTTATGAAATAACATTATAATAATTTGTTGCAAAGCCTATCTGAACATTATACTTTTAATGCTAATCTTTTAGAGATGAACTGATTGATCGGCTGGTGACCAGAATTTGCCGATTTTCACGTGATTTTCAGTCTGACATATGCCGATTCAAATGCACTCGGGCGCCGCATGATTAACATCGCGCAACATCAGCATCACACGTGCACACAGAACGCACATATAGGAAACCTTGTGAATTACGGCCGTTTCAGACCGCGAGCGACGCGTGAGCAGCGCAATTTTTTTTCGGCGTGCATGTTCATTGAGTGCGTTCACACCGCGAGCAGGAGCAGCGCGTGAGCGTCAAGCAGGAGCGTCGCGTGCCGTGAGCAGCAGTGAAGTGGAGGGTTTCGGGCCGAGTCTATTTTTGCTGCGCTGCTCACGCTCAATTAAAGTGAAAGCACACTTTTGATGGACAAAATAAATATGATTTCACACAAAAAGTACCAAAAATGCACATTATTTGCATGTATAGTGTGTTTTAACAAGAACTGGAGTAGGCTATGTCAGAAAAGAAAATGAAGACTCAAAAATATTTATAGAAAATTTACCCATTTAAACTTGTTTTTATTAATCAGTTTGGATAAAAGTGGTGTTTTATAAAAAAAATATATATATAGAAAATAAATATTTGTGTGTGCTGTAAAGTGGTTAGAAAAAATGAAATCAGAATCGGCTAAAATCTGTATCGGCAGGTCGAACTCAATGACAAATCGGAATTGGCCTTGAAAATTGTAATCGGTTCATCTCTATAATCTTTCTGATTGGCTGGTATCAAACACCATCACATAATCTGATGTTCACCTAGATGTTTTATTTATTTATTTCTACATTTTCCATAATATTGTCGATGGGTTCAATAACACATCCTGCAAAAGGGGGGCCTTGGCCAGAACCTAGTGGTATTTGGGGGGCCTTGTCATGGAAAAGTTTGGGAACCCCTGATCTAAACAACATTTGTGAACCGAAGCTGAATTGACCAAAGATTTGTGAAAAAAATTGTGATAAAGCATTAAAATATATTTTTTTACAGTGCAGTGGCAAACACAATGCACTTAAACTGCTTATCAGAGAATCAACATGTAGTTATTTTGTTGTATTAAATAATGACCCAGCAGCTAATTGTGACATTTATAGCCTTAGAGTAAAGGGTTTAGTGGTTTTTCATGTCACTTTGAATTATAGAAGTGGCGGTAACACTTTAGAATACTGTTCCTTCATTAATGAATAACTACACAGGAACAAATGAGTAATGCATTAGTAACACTCTAGTAACTACTATTAACTAACAAGAAACTCTGATTAACGAATGAGTAAGTACTAGCGCTCAGTCGGATGTGGTAGTTCACTATTAGCTAATCAATAACTACTATTTTTCATACCTCACTGAAGACTATAAGACCTACTATATACAGGTTAATAATTAATATTTATAATGCACAATGTTTAATATAAGGTAATGGTAGCCCATTAGTAATGAATCAAGTGTTACTACACAGTAAATTCCACAGTGTTAAATCAACACTGCTCAGAGCAAATATGGTCCCACTCTACAGAGTGTTAAAGTAACACTAAAGCGGTGTTAAAGTTAATGAGATAATTAAGTGATTAATTTAGTGATGATTGAACATTATTGAAGACACCTGCAGTTAACAAGCAGAATCACTGAAGGAGAAAAGCACAAATTGTAAGCCACCGTTATGGTGATGGGTGTTTGCTTTAGTTGGGCTCTTGACCCTTATATGTTTACTTTAGAGTTAGTTTGGCTGTTGTATCTGAGTTATAACTGCCAGATGAACAAAGAAAAAAAAAGTGATCTGATGGTGTTGGTTATATTATGAAATTCATCATTTGAACTTGATCACTGAACTCATTATGATCCTTATTTCTGACTTCGATTTATGTTGTTGGTTACAAAATAACTGTGAATCTGCATAAATATCCAGAATTTTTTATATAATATAAAGGATTTCTTAAAAGTTGTTTAAAACAAAAAAATCTTTCCTTTAGGCACACACAGACGTAAAGATTCAGTCTATGCATCTCAACAATGGTGACGAGCAGAATATTCAATTAGGGAAAGTAAATTAAATAGACAATTCAGATCATAATTTATTCATACCGCAATGCATGATGGGAGCCATTAATGAGTTGTGATTGGTGGTAGCCACTGCAACATGCTTTATTATTGTCACCATTGTTGAGATTCACAGGCTGATTATTGATGTCTGTGTTTCTAAATAAATTAATTTGAAAGTGTTTCGATCAGAAGAATGTTTATGAAATATTTTGGATTATAAGTAAAGTATTGATAATCATATGCTGTTAAAATCACAAAGCTGCTGGTAACAAGATAAACCATACTATCTCAATAAGTTTCATTTTTCAGATCACAGCATGATTATGTCAAAACATAACCAACACTATCAGATCACACTTTTACTTTGTTCATTTGACTGTTATACATCAATAACAGCAGACAAACAACAGTAAAATTTAAAGTAAACATATAAGGGTCAAGAGCCCAACTAAAGCAAACACCCATCACCATAATGGTAACTTACAATTTATGATTTTCTCCTTCAGTGATTCTGCTTGTTAACATCAGGTGTCTTCAATAATGCTCAATCATCACTAAATTAATCACTTAAATATCTCATTAACTTTAACACCGCTTTAGTGTTACTTTAACACTCTGTAGAGTGGGACCATATTTGCTCTGAGCAGTGTTGATTTAACACTGTGGAATTTACTGTGTACATCCTTCTAAAGGAACTACTAATAATTTGGATCAGTATTCTAAAGTGAAAAACATGATAACAACCTAATATTGACGGAAGTCATTGTAAGCTTTTAAGGCTTTTGTAAGGTTTTGGATAGTAATGAATCAAGTGTTACTACATCTTTCTAAAGGAACTACTAATTATTTGGATCAGTATTCTAAAGTGAAGATCATGGGAACAGACTAGTAATGACTAAAGTGTTACCAAATCCATTGGAAGGAATTACTATTCAAAATCTTACAAAAATCTCAAAAGCTTACAATGACTTAAGTCAATATTAGGTATTTATCATGTTTTTCACTTTAGAATACTGATCCAAATAATTAGTAGTTCCTTTAGAATGATGAAGTAATACTTGAGTCATTACTAGTGGGTTACCATTACCTTTTATTATAAATTATGCATTATTCATGTTAATTATGAACCTGTAGATATAGTTCTCTGGGAGGTATGAAAAAAATAGTAGTTCTTTATTAGCTAATAATGAACTACTACATTCATCTGAGCGCTATTACTTACTAATTTGTTAATCAGAGTTTCTTGTTAGTTAATAGTTACTAGAATGTTAATAATACGTTACTCGTTTGTTCCTGTGTAATTATTCATTAATGAAGGAACAGTATTCTAAAGTGTTACCGAAGTGGCAAATTGATAGATTCATGTTCTGTTATTTTTATGAAAAGAAGAAAAAAGGAATGATTTAATATAGGGCAGATTAAACATATTGCCAATTTAGACAATGACGCTAATATAAGGTTTGTCTTTATTCTAAATTAATATGAATATGAATATAATATATTAAATGTTTTTTAATCTTTTAATCTTACCATCACCCCCAAAAAGTGTGAAATATTTCTTTACTGTTAATGAATCAGTCTGTACTCACGTTCAACATCTAGATAAACAGCAGGAGAGATCAGATTATCTTCATTTCCTCTTACAGCACATCGATAGTATCCAGTATCAGAACTTCTGACTGACCACAGATGAAGCTGATTCACTTTCACAATTCCTTTAGTGAATATCTGTGTGTTTCTGTACCAGATGAATGTTGTTTGTTCAGGCAGAGAGCAGCTGCTTTTACATGTCAGAGTGACTGAATCTCCCTCTTTCACTCTCTGCTGTGTCTCCACCTGCAGGTCTGACACAACAACAACAACAACAACAACAACAACATCATCAACAACAACAACAACAACAGCATCAACAACAACAACAACAACAACAACATCAACAACAACAGCATCAACATCATCAACAACAACATCAACATCATCAACAACAACAGCATCAACAACAACAACAACATCATCATCAACAACAACAGCATCAACAACAACATCAACAACAACAACAACAACAACAACAACAACATCATCAACAACAACAACAGCATCAACAACAACAACATCATCAACAACAACAACAACAACAACAACAACAGCATCAACAACAACATCAACATCATCAACAACAACAACAGCATCAACAACATCATCATCAACAACAACAACAACAACAACAACAACTCACCTAAAAATAAAAATTCTGTCATTTTTTATCATTATTTATTTGGTTCTAAAGCTGCATGACTTTCTTTGTTTTTCAGAACACAAAAAGAGAAAATAATAAATAAATAAAACGACCTGTTCGCAGTTTCACAGATACAACTGGTCCTAATGAACAGGGAATCTAGCATTAAATCAACACATTTATTTTAATCTTATTTTAATCTCTTCTGGCAGCAACATAATGTAAAAAAAATTACATCCAGCCGGTTGTTGTTTTAAAATAAACCCCAACAGGGTGATCAGGATTTGTGAACCAGTCAGAGTTTATTCTGCGATAACAACCAGCTTGATGTACATTATCCTGATTATTACACTAATGATTGCCACATAAATATATAATTAGTCAACAAAATTTTAAGCTCATTAAACGCAAAACTTCCTTGAAGAAAAAGTTCCTATAATCAGCTTTGAGCCGAGACCAACAAACAAGTTAAAACATTTAGGTGGACATTTAAAGATAATGTATCAAATCAGTCATATCACTTTTTACACAGCTTTTCACCACATTAATAATGATGGAGACATGAAGGTCCGTGTACTTTTTGATCATTTCATTTCTTGTTTGGAATGGAAAAACGAGAAATGAAAACCACCTCGTTTATTCATTTTATAGTTTAGTTTAAAAAACGAAAAAAAGAGATTTTGGCTCGATTTTCCATTTTTCGTTTATGGTTTACAAATCGGTTTATGGGTTCGATATTTCATTTGCACACGTGGGCGCGCTGAAACGCTCCTTTCATCTGATTGGTCAAACCGCTCCGCCTTCAGTAAGCTACGAGCTTTTCTTTCTGTCAGGCAGAATAAGAGTCAGTACGAGTGCGGCACTGACAAATGCACTTTAATAAAATAATGTCTGAAACCACCACTCACTGTTAACTACGCACAATATGTGAAGCAGAAATATGTTGCTGGTCGATTCGTGCTGCTGCGACTTGCAAGCAACCCCATTAATGTGAGCCACACTGTTAGACCTTACCGGGTTTTTTTACAGTAAAATACTGGCAACACTGTTGCCAGTAATTTACTGTTAATTGTACAGTTCTTCACTGCAATCTACAGTTTGTTTCTGTAAAAATGCACTAAATTAAAATTCAAGTTAACTAATTTCACTTGCAGAAAACGACTGCCTTAAATTGACCAACTGTCATTTAAATGTATTAACTAAAATTTACAATGCATTAATAATGTGAGCAAAGTATTACTGTGAACTTATTTCATTTGAAACCACAACAAAACTTTTGTAAATAAAGAGATTTCCACTGGACCAGCAACTACAGTCACTGCCTGTTAAACAAAGCAACATGCAGCATATCATCAATGATTGCAGATATTCTCCTGGACTGAAGCACAGGCTCTACTCTTCTGCACAACGGTGACCCAAAAAACAAGATTTTACAGTAAACTACTGGCAACAGTGTTGCCAGTATAAACCTGTTTTATAACTTACAGTTTATTACTGTTAAAATAAATGTTGTGGGTGTGTCTTTTTATCTTACACTGTTAACCCTTTCAACCCCACAGGGAAATCCACACTAAAAAAAGAGTAAAAAGTAACATTGACAGTGTTGCAGTGAGATAATTAAGTGTGATTGATGAGCATTAGTGATGAACACCTGCTGTTAACAAGCAGAATCACTGAAGGAAAGAGGAACACAATAACAGAAAATAGAGAAACACAAGAACTACAACTGACTTCCAGCCATTACACATTATTACACTTATTATTAACCAGTATGGCTTTATTTCTGTCATACATCTACAGAAGTTGTTATTGAGATGTTTAATTGAAAATGTTTGGTTTGAAGTTACCATTATAGAGATCAGTGCTTGCTTTAGTTGGGTTCTGGACCATTGACTTCTTAACATTAGTTTTTCTTTTGCTGCTTGAGCTGTTTTTGTGCAAGTCACACTTGTGCACAAACACAGTTTGTGAATGATTGTGATTATGATGACAAAATCATCATTATATTGCATGTTCATTCTCTAAAGAATTCATTCTCATTCGTTCAGAATTTAAAATTTGTTCATTCCTCAATCAAAAGTGTTACATTACCATCACTGTGAAATAACAGTAATACATTACAATGACTCATTTTTTTTAACACATCATAAATAAACCAAAAAAAAACAGAGCTCCACTGTTATTTAGAAACACAGAGATATCACAATTTAGCACATGAATCTCAACAATGGTGGCAATATTTATTTTTTATTTTTTATTCATGCAGCAGTGCATGCTGGGAGTTTTATACTATCCTGGAACCCAGCATGCATTGCGACATGAAACTTTTGATTGTCACCATTGTTGAGATTCATATGCTGATTGTTGATGTCTGTGTGTGTCTGAGTCGAGCAGGAATTCAAAAAGTTTTAATGCGCCATATGATTATGATATTCTTCAGAAGACCTGATAACAGAAATATTGATTTCATGTTGTAGATTCACAGATATATGGTAAATATGAAATACCCATAAATTCAAAGAATATATACAGGAAAGATCAGAGAATCAGACATGTCCAGAATGATTGTGACATCATCTCAAAAGCCAAAAACACCTGATCATCTTCCTCTTGACTTTTTCTTGCCATAACAAATGTGTTTTATAAACTCACTGTTACAGCAGCAAGAGAGAGAAGAATGGTAAGAAGTCAAGGGACAAGAGACCAACTAAAGCAAATACTGATCTCCATTATGGTTACAAAAAACTTTATTATTAACTAAATCTCTGTTAATTCTCAACAAAAACTTTTGTACATGTATGAAAGAAATAATCGTAAACTGGTTTGTAAACTGGTTTCACACTCAGTGGCTGGAAGTCAGTTGTAGTTCTTGTGTTTCTCTGTTTTTCTGTTCTTGTTTCTCAGTCCTACAGTGATTCTGCTTATCAGGTGTTCATCAGTGTCTCAATTAGGGCTGGGCGATTTAAATCGCGATATTGTTATGCGCATCTCGTCAGTAAAGCCGGTTCCTTGATTAGTAGTAAATCGCCATCACCTGCTTTCAGATGGAGCGGCATTTACTACAAAGAGCCGTAGTTAACTGACAAGCTGAGCCATATCGCATTAATATCACGGACGTATCGCCATCGATAATTAATGCGATATGGCTCAGCTTGTCAGTTAACTACGGCTCTTTGTACACAGCAAAAACTCCAGTGTTAAATTAACACTCCTGGGAGTGTATGAGTCCACACTCAAGAGTGTTAAAGTTAATGAGATAATTAAGTGATTCATTTAGTGATGATTGAGCATTATTGAAGACACCTGATGTTAACAAGCAGAATCACTGAAGGAGAAAATCACAAATTGTAAGCCACCGTTATGACGATCAATGGTTGCTTTAGTTGGACTCTTGACCCATATTTTATTAACTTTAGATTTTGTTTGTCTGTTGTTTCTGAATTATAATCACCAGTTGAACAAATAAAAAAGTGATCTGAGGGTGTTGGTTATGTTATGACAATCATCATTTGAACTTGATCACTGAACTCATTAAAATTCTTCTTTCTGACTTCGATTTTTGTTGTTGGTTACAGCATAACTGTGAATCTGCATAAATGCCCAGAATTTTTGATATAATATAAAGGATTTCTTAAAAGTTGTTTAAAAAAAAAAACATTATTTTAGGCACACACAGATGTCAAGATTCAGTCTATGCATCTCAACAATGGTGAGGAGCAGAATATTCAATTAGGAAAAGTAAATTACATAGACAATTCAGATCATAATTTATTCATACCGCAATGCATGATGGGAGCCATTAATGAGTTGTGATTGGTGGCAGCCACTGCAACATGCTTTATTATTGTCACCATTGTTGAGATTCACAGGCTGATTATTGATGTCTGTGTTTTAAATGAATTTATCTGAATGTCTTTTGATTAGAACAATGTTTATTAAATATTTTGAAATTATAAGTAAAGTACTGATAATCACAGTCTGTAGAATCACTAAACTGCTGCTAACAAGTTAAACCAAACTATCTCAATAAGTTTCCTTTTTCAGATCACAGCATGATTATGTCAAAACAAAACCGACACTATAAGATAACATTTTACTTTGTTCATTTAACTGTTATAAATCAATAATAGCAGACAAACAACAGTAAATATTAAAATAAACATATAATGGTCTAGAGCCCAACTAAAGCAAACACCCATCACCTTAATGGTAACTTACAATTTGTGATTTTCTCCTTCAGTGATTCTGCTTGTTAACATCAGGTGTCTTCAGTAATGCTCAATCATCACTAAATTAATCACTTAATTATCTCCTCAGCCCTAAATGCCGCTCCATCTGAAAGCAGGTGATGGTGATTTACTACTAATCAAGGAACCGGCTTTACTGACGAGATGCGCATAACAATTTCGCGATTTAAATCGCCCAGCCCTAGTCTCAATTCACTCACTTCTTTTCATTCACTCTGTCAAGTGGACTATATTAGTGAACTAATGTAGGGAATAGTGAATGAGGGTATAGGGTGTGATTGGGAAAACAGCCTCTGAGTGTCGATTTTGAGCACTGTTGATTTACAGTATATTCCTGTAGGCTATTTTTGTTTTCTACGGTATATTACTGTTTTAATGGAAAATGGTATGATACTGTCAGAATTAGGCCTTTTTTTACAGCACAATGTTTCTGTTGTGTTTTACTTATATCTCTAGGTAATGAATGAAGATATAGCCTATTAACAAAAATAAATCTTATATATAATATATTATATATGTATATATAAAAAAATTATAGGCCTATTTAAAATATATTTTCAAAAAAGGGCCTCATTGATTAATTTAGCATGATTGGGGGCTGCTACTATTTGCTTAAGCTTTTTGAACGTGTGATAAAGACGCGATAGGCTGTCAATTTTATATGGATAAAGGCATATTTTGTACATGACTACACATGTCCTTATAAGGGCAAAAAAAAGATGTCGTTTTAACGACATAACATCTAGTTATTACGAGAAAAATATGTCGTTTTAACGACATAATATCTCGTTATTACGATAAAAAGATGTCGTTTTAACGACATAAGATCTCGTTATTACGAGAAAAGATGTCGTTAAAACGACATAAGATCTCGTCATTACGACATAATTGAGGGGAAAAAATAATATTTACAACTAATTATATTGATTTATATCTTCATTTATTATTAACACAATAAAATAATTACTGGGTGAGGCGACCATGGTAGGCTAACAGCCGTCATTTACCCTGCATGATGCAAAGCGTAGGTGAATTTATATCTACACAGAAGAAAGCCCTGTCTAGTCTATTCCCCAGTACGGGTTGTGTCGAACCATTCGTTAGTCTGGTTGTTTGATGAAAAAAAGATGAAATGTATTTGCAATAAACGCGTTAAGAATCTGCACAACGGAGGACTCTTATTCTGCAGTGCAGAACTGAGGAAGATCTTCGGCTGACAAATCAGAGGAAAGGGGCGTTTCATTCCCGCCCATGTGTAGAAATCGAATATTCAAGCTGTTTATTATTTTTTCAACCTCAGAACGAAAAACGAAAAATCAAGCTGAATTCTTGTTTTTGTCGAATGAAAAATCGAAAAAGGAACTGTTTTCTCATTTTTATACTTTCAATATTAAATAAAAAACGACTGAACGAATGATACACGGATTGAAGGTCTGTTTTTGATCATTTCATTTCCTGTGTTTGGAATGGAATAACGAGAAATGAAAATCACCTCGTTTATTCGTTTTATAGTTTAGTTTAAAAAAACGAAAAATGAGATTTTGGCTCCATTTTTCGTTTGTGGTTTACAAATCGGTTTATGAGTTTGATATTTCATTTGCACACGTGGGCGGCGCTGAAACGCCCCTTTCATCTGATTGGTCAAACCGCTCCGCCTTCAGTAAGCTACGAGCTTTTCTTTCTGTCAGGCAGAATAAGAGTCAGTACGAGTGCGGCACTGACAAATGCACTTTAATAAAATAATGTCTGAAACCACCACTCACTGTTAACTACACGCATTATTTGAGGCAGAAATATGTTGCTGGTCACGTAATTCGTGCTGCTGCGACTTGCAAGCAACCCCAATAATGTGAGCCACAGTATATGACAGATTATTTTAGCATGATGTATTTCCCATGATTGATAAATACAGTGCAAATAGTTCCGTCTCTTTGGATAAAAGGGAAGTGGAAATAATAGGCTGAACTGTACCATGATAATATGTGCGTAACATGTACCACTCTCGTCTTTTATTTACATCAAAAGGCAGGTAGGCGTGTGTGACATGTAGGCTATAAATAAGTATTTAATAAGTATAAATAATAAGTATTTTCCTTGCTTTACCCCGGTCTTAAAGTAAAAAGATGACTGTAAAAAATAGTAGTATTTAATTAAATACATTTATGGTGAGATTACTACACATTGTAGTAACTACGCAGTGGCTGCATTCCAGTCCACTTTTAGACACGCACTTGCGAACTTCCTTAAGCACTTCGCCTCGGGTGAATCCCTGCCGCCATTATGAAGTGTGTTCCACTTCGTGAAGTGGATGAGGGAAGTTTATATGGACAGACCCTCGTTCCCTCAATTTTGACTGGCACCTATATGTCCCACAATGCAGTACGATTGTGACGTCACCACATATCTCGTCTAATCACCACCACAACAGACAGACTATGATATATTAATTATAAAAAAAAGTATAATTTAAAATAACCCAAACACACTTATAAACATTTGGATGCTGCATTAAACAAATTCTTAAAGGAAAAAAAAATGTAAATAATAAATCAACTCCATAACTGATTCCAAGTGATCAAGGGCTTAGGACGTTCCAATTGACCGTTCGCAAAGACCCGCCCCCTATTCATGGGTTTCATCAGGTCCCTTTCCACAGGTGTATAAAATCAAGCACCTAGATTATGAATGCAGACTGCATTGTGCTTGATTAATACACCTGTGGAAAGGGACCTGATGAAATCCATGAATAGTTACTGTTGCTATGTCCGACAAACCATGCCGCTCTCACACCCCACCATGTTCTCACGCAGTGAAAAATACATTGTGCATGATTGCAGAGCAGAGAGGACACTGACAACGCGCTGACAGACAGAACAGACCAGGTTACTTTTGTGGCTCTTTATTGTGTCGTGACAGATCGCTGTGGCGCCTCAGTTAAAGCTTCTCATGAACCAATCATCTCTTCCTTCTAGTTAATTTATAGCATCAAATAAACATGAAAGAACATAAGGAATGTTGTTTTAACCGCAGAAAGACGTCAGTATACTCCGTTTTTCAGGTTCAAATCCTCCAACATTAATCTAGTAACTCTCCTGACTGATTTGTCAGACATAAATGGCGGATGGCGGATTATGATTGGTCAGATCGCCTGTTAATCAAACTCCCTGCGAAGGGTCAATTCAGCCCATTGCAGTTTCCGCCAGTAGTGGGCACTCGTGCAACGTAAGCAATGACGTACATCCGAGTGAACGAGATGGAGGGAAGTTAGCGAGTGAAGGGCATGACAATTTTGGACTGGAACGCAGCAAAGATACACTTTTTCTGAGCGCGTATGCCTGAAGCATGCGTGCACTGTCAAACAGCGCCAAACTGGATTTTTGTTGGGTCAGACCCATCTGCTAGCGTGGAAACAGCTACATGGAAAAATATGCACAAAATAAGCCACTTTGAAATTTTGCTGTTTTCATGAATACAAAAGTTGGGTGACCCTCCCCTCAACAAAAAATAAAAAGACATGACCCCCCCCCCCCTTTTTCCTCCGGTGGTCCATTCCATAAATACAGAATGATCCCTAACATAATATGAAACAAAGTAACAAAACAAATTGTAATATTATTACAGTATGTTTTGTTACTTTGTTTCTTGATGAACCCTATTGCACACCTTCACAACACTTGGAATATCAATCAAAAGTCAAAAGTCACAAACATTTTCTAAACAGAATTTTCTAGACAGAATTTTCTAAACTCGTTAAATCATCTAAATTGACAACATGTATGTTAGACCCTATACCGGCTAAGCTATTGAAAGAGATGCTCCCAGAGGTCATAGATCCTCTTCTTAATACCTTAAATTTATCTTTGTCATTAGGATATGTACCAAAAACTTTTAAGCTGGCTATGATTAAACCGCTTCTTAAAAAAACACAACTTGATCGTACAGAATTAGTCAATTACAGGCCGATCTCGAATCTACCTTTTCTGTCAAAGATACTAGAAAAGGCAGTATCCTTTCTAGTGTTCCTTTTTAGAAAGAAATTATATCTGCAAGGATTTTCTTTCAGGATTTAGACCGTACAATAGTACTGAGACAGGTCTCATCAGAGTCACAAATGATTTGCTCTTATCATCCGATCGTGGTTGTATCTCGCTATTGTGTTACTTGATCTATACTGCATTTGATACTATTGACCACAACATTCTTTTAAATAGACTCAACAATTATGTTTGCATCAGTGGAATTGCATTAGCATGATTTAAATCATACTTATCTGAAAATGAAAATGAAGAGATGTCTTATCAATCAAAACATCAGTATGGCGTACCTACACAAGGCTCAGTACTAGGACCGTTGCTGTTCACTCTGTACATGCTACCATTAGGAGATATCATTAGGAAACATGGAATTAGTTTTCACTGTTATGCTGATGATACTCAGCTCTATATTTCTTCACGCCCTGACGAAACTTACCAATTCACAAAATTAACGGAATGCATAGCTGAATGCATATCCCAAAAAATTGGATGACTAGTAATAAACTACTACTTAATTCTGAAAAAACAGAGATTCTAATTATTGGACAAAAAATGTCCTCACGTAATAACCTATCTAACACTTGATGGCTGCTCTGTTAAGTCTTCGTCGTCGGTCAGGAACCTGGGTGTGCTCTTTGATACCAATCTTTCATTTGAAAGTCACGTGTCTGGTATCTGTAAAACCAAATTTTTTCATCTTAAAAATATATCTAAATTAAGCCATATGCTCTCATTGACAAATGCGGAACAATTAGTTCATGCGTTCATGACATCAAGGCTAGATTATTGTAATGCTATTATGGGTGGTTGCCCTGCACGCTTAATAAACAAACTACAGCTGGTCCAAAACGCAGCTGCTCAAGTTCTTACCAGAACCAGGAAGTATGACCATATTAGCCCAGTTCTGTCAACACTGCACTGGCTCCCTATTAAACATCGTATACATTTTAAAATATTGCTGATGACTTACAAAGCACTAAATGGTTTAGCTCCGCAGTACTTGAACGAGCTCTTAACGCATTATAGTCCTTCACGTTTATTGCGATCTCATAATTCGGGCCAGCTGATAATACCTAGAATATCTAAATCTACCATTGTCCGGGAAGTCAGTTCAAAGCTAGACTAAAAACACTTCTCTTTGACCTAGCATACACATAACACATTATAGACTCCTATAATTCAATGTTAGGCTGCATAGATTACACTGTAAAAAAAAATCTTAATTTTACAGAAAATAACTGTGATTTTTTGACGATCATTTTCTTTAATTTTAAATTGTACTCAAAACACTGTAAAATTACAAATAATATCTGTAAAATAAAAATTCAGCTGTTATTTTAGGTATTGTGACATTAATGACAAATGACAGTAATTCACATTTTTTATACAGAAAATTGATTGTATTTTTCATACAGTATTTTTTCTGTTTTCTTAAATTACATAAAAATGTATGTAAAATTACAAATATAATCTGTAATTTAACAGAAACAAAACAGTTAAATGATAAAATGGTCAAATGACTGTCAGCTCCCCAAAAAACTGTAAAACATCCTAAATTAAATAAACTGAAAAACACTGTTATTTTACAGGTATTTCCTGAATAATCGTGATCAAATACCTTCATTGTAAAAACAAAATGTAAAAAAAGGGTCAAATGACTGGCAGCTGCGGCTACCAAACAAAAAGCATAAAATTAAAGTAAAATATGCTAATAAAAAAAAAAAACGAAAAAACACTGTTATTTCACAGGTATTTCCTGCATTATTATGATAAAATACCTTCATTGTTAAAAAATCGTTAAAAAAAAAGGGTCAAATGACTGGCAGCTGCGGCTGCCAAACAAAAACCCTAAAATTAAAGTAAAATATGCTAATTTAAATAAAGTGTAAATAACTTAAGTGTAATAAATTTGATGTCACCATGATTGAGATCAGTGTCTGCTTTAGTTGGGCTCATGACCCTTGTATTTTTAACTTTAATTTTTCTTTGGCTGCTTTAACTGTGTATTTCATACATGTTTGTTATAGCAATAAATGCTAGAGAAAATATCAGATGATCTTGGTCATTCATTGATGATGTTAAAGTCATCATATGCTGATCTGATGATGTGTCAGTCAAATCTCTGAATATATTAGCATAGATTACATAATATGTAGATGGAATTTAGCTTTATACAAAGTCTATAAATGTCATAATTTTTCACATAACCCTTGTATTATTGTGGTATCAGTATTATAACAATAATAAAAAAAAAGATATATATTGTACAGAAAAAGTTTTGAGGTGGTTCATTTTTTTAGTAGTATAGAGACATCAAGAATCAACATATGAATTTCAACAATGGTGACAACCAACAAAGCCTTTTTGTGACTTTATAGTAATTCCGATTTTTTTTCATTGTCACCATTGTTGTGATTCATACGCTGATTCTTGATGTCTGAGTGAGTCTATGTGATCCTGTCAAAACATTTTCTGTATAATGACTCCATAAAATCTGAGTATCACAACACTGCAGGATCTTCTATAGCAGTTTTTGTCATGCAAAATGAACAACTAATATTTAACGACTTAATCAGATATTTCACTTTAAGTGGTATTAATAAAGCAGGACACTACATGATGACTATTATCACTAAAAAGTGACGAATATCATCTGATCTGAGTTTCTCTTGGACTGCTACAATTACAAATATGCATCAGAGACACACAGTGAAAGCAGCCAGAGAAACATTAAAGATAAACACTAAAAGTTCAAGAGCCCAACTAAAGCAAACACTGATCTCCATCATGGTGACATCAAACTTTATTCTTTTCAATAAAACTTCAACTTCTAAACCTCTGTTAATTCTCAATAAGAATGTTAGTATGAAAGAAATAAAGTCTGGATTGTAATAAGTGAAGATGCTGAGATCCTGAGAGATCTGGTAGTGTTTAATGTTCTGTTGGGGTTTAAAGTGTTTCTGTATGGTGTGTTTCGTGTGTCACTATTATGTTGAAGAGTAGAGCCTGAGCTTCAGTTCAGGATGAGCAGAGAAACACTGATGATATGCTGCATGTTGCTTTATTTAACTGACAGTAACTGTGTAGTTGCTGATGCAGTGACGTATAGTCACAACAAATCATGCATATAATTAACTGCGTGTTTTTCATTAAAAAAATCAGAAAATAAATGTGAAATAACTGTGTTTTAACTGTGTTTCTGTTAAAAAAAGATTAATGAAGATCTCTGTAAAAGTATTTTCCACTTATTTAAATTAGGATATTTGACATTAATTTTACGGTTTTTGTATGGCAGCCGTTGCTGACAGTCATTTGACTGTTATTTTATGGGATTTTTTTTACAATGCAGGTGTTTGATCGTAATAATTCAGGAAATAGCTGTAAAATAACAGTGTTTTTCTGTAAAACATTTAAGGAAAATTTCTGTAAAAGTTTTTTGCACTTCATTTAAATTACAATATTTTACTTTATTTTTACGTTTTTTGTTTGGCAGCCGCAGCTGACAGTCATTGACCGTTTTTTTACGGTTACATTTTTTACAGTGTAGTTCAGCTGGAACCGGGAGCACTTCCCATAAATCCTGATGTACTTGTTACATCATAAGAAGAATGGCGTCTACGCTAATATTAGTCTTTCTGTTTATCTCGAGGTTTACCGCAGTCCGCCGGATCCAGGCCGTATCCAGATCCGATGAAGGACCTGCACCTGGACGTGCAGAAGCGATGAAAATTCTGTATTATAAATTTTTAAGGCCAGACAAGTGTTGAGGGTTGGTTTGTAAAGAAAGACTACACGCCTGCACACATATATATTCAAATAAGCATACCTATAGACTGAACACGTAATACGCATGTGCACGCCATCAGCATTCTCACAGGTTCGCGTTTTTTAAGTTTGCCCAGAGAGAACTTAAGGGTTTTCTGTCAGAACGGTGTCGTGTTAGCGGCCCCTAAGTTAATAACTAATGATCGTTGCGACGGAAGTGAATCAATCAAAACTAACTTTAGCTGGACAATAACATTATTCTAGAGCTGCTATAAAGCCAAAACAATCTCTGTTACTTGAATTTCCTATTATCACTGTAAAGCTGATTTGAAACAATCTATATTGTTAAAAGCGCTATATAATTGAAAGTGACTTGACTTGACAATTAAAGCTTGAAGGTGCCGACTGTCATTATATGAACAAGAGCCATCAGGACATTTGATAAAATATCTCCTTTTGTGTTCCCACAAATAAAGAAGGTCATCTGGCAGATTCAGTAACATAAGAAAGTGTGTGATGTGTGTGTTTGTATGTTTCTGTGGTCGATTTCTGAGAGTTCAGTAGTTTTACCTGTGACGTCAAGCTGAACTCCAGGAATCCCCGTCCATTTTCCCTCCGCTTTATCTGTAGTAAATCTGCAATAGTAGATGTGTTTATCAGCTTCTGTTACAGACGTCAAAGTGATGCTGGAAGTGTTTGTATCTTCTCTGTCACACTGAATCCCTCTTCTCTTCTGTGGACCTGAACACAGATCAGGTGATTCTCCAACAGTTTTGGTCCAGAAAGCTGTTCTGATCTCATGACCATCAGGATATGTTAAAGTACAGGATATTTTCACTGTTGATCCCTTTAATGCACAAACATATGAAGGGCTGTAATTCACTCCCTGATCCTGCTGACCATCAACCCCTGAAACACAGAAATGAGGAATGAAGAGACTTTCAGGTGTTTTGAAGAAATATACAAAAAATATCTTTTCACTTTTGATATTTTTATGTTAGCTGACAGTAAAACACTCACATCCGTTTATAAGTGTGAAGAGCTCAATCATCTTTTGTTAAAATATCAGTATAGTGAGTGAAACTGAAGACTCACCCGCAGTCATGATCACTACGATCAGAGGAAGAGACTTTATGAGAGACGACACCATAGTGACTTCTGCAATCATAAAACTGACAATTATGACATTATGAGCATCATCTATACACAACATCACAAACTCTATTGATAAAGCACATGATGATTAATAATTCACGGCTCATTGAAGGCTTGATGTGAACTGATGATGTTTCTCATGTCAGGCCTCGTGTGTCTAAAGAGCTTCACACAATATTTACACATGAATCTACAACAGATATTGAGCTTCTGGAGTTTCAATCACTTCATCAAATCAACATTCACCTAAAACAGTTTTATAAACATCAATCGTAGCTCTACTGAACTATTTTAAATAAGAGCAAAATGGTCTTACCGCTCTGAAGTGTCAATGTTTCAGTGTCGACGGCCAAATGAGGAAAACATCCGCAGTTTAAGGCGTCAAACGCTGCAGTCTTCACATTAAATATTGTGCAACTAAATGTTGGTCTTCCTCTTTGTGGTTTTATGAGTGACCGTAATCTCAACTACACAAGAACAACTGGTGAAGAAAGTTAACGTCTCAGATGTCAAACACACACAAGCTTTACATGTATCTCTGTAGAGCTCAGTATTGTCAGATCTTTGTGAGAGAATATGTGAAAGATGTTTGCTTTGAGAAAGAACAGTGTAAAGATGCTCATCATGTCTGCAGGAGCGTCTGAGCAGCATCTTTACAGCTCTTAGTTTCACTTCCTCTTTCTGACACAAACTCTGTGTTTAACACATGAAGCTCTGGACGACACACACACACACACCCACATAGCAACATTGTGTTGGCCCAGATCCGGCCCACATCTGGCACACGTGGAAAGATGATCTGGCCCACATGCAGCGTGGACTTACGGCACTTGGGTGGGCCACTCCTGTTTGCCAGATCTGGGCCACAAGCAGGCCATAGCAATTCCACATGTCAGCCAAGAGCAAAGAAATAAACCAGAACTGGACCTTATCTGAGCCACAAAATCTGTTTATTAAATATGGAGTCAGTCATCGCAGCCTTAATAAGCCTGTTAACAAGCAGAATCACTGAAGGAAAGAAGAGAACAGAAAAAGAGACGAGCAGAAACACAAGAACTACAACTGACTTCAGCCACAGCCTGAGATGAAATCAACTGAAGAGAAAAGAAGACATTAAATCTGTGAAGATCTCAGCAGAGGAGGATTAAACAACTCCACAAACAGCATTACCAGCTTCACTTATTACTAACCAGACTGAATTTATTTCTGTCAGACGTCTACAAAAGTTTGCATTGAGAATTAACAGAGGTTTAACTCGAATGTGTTTAATTCGAAGTCACCATAAGAGTGATTAATGTTTCCAATCCGTGTATCATTCGTTCAGTCGTTTTTTGAATTAATACTGAAAGTAGAAACATTTGAAAACGGTTCCTTTTTCCAAAAAACGAAACAAGAATTCAGCTGGATTTTTCGTTTTTCGTTCTCAGTTAGAAAAATGAATAAACAGCTTGAATATTTGATTTCTACACGTGGGCGGGAATTAAACGCCCATTTCCTCTGATTTGTCAGCCGAAGATCAAACTGTTCCGTCATCAGATTCTTAACGCATTTATTGCAACTACATTTAATCTTTTTCTCATCAAACCACCAGATTAACGAATGTCTCGACACAACCCGTACCGGGGAATAGACTAGATGGGGCAGCATGAGATCCAGCAACATGAGCCCTTACGTGTCCTTTACCCGTACATTTAGTACCGGTTCTCCACAAGGGTGTGTGCTGAGCCCTTTACTGTACTCCCTCTACATCTATGACTGCAGCAGAGCCCACCACAGTAATACCATCATCAAATCTGCGGACGACACAACAGTGCTTGTGTAAAAAAGCCCATGTTCAGTTTGTGTTAATTTAATATAAGGGCTGTGCAGCTATTATGTTGGTCATTGATTTGAATGTGAGGAGGTGTGGTTTAATCTGAGATTGCGCGAGACTGGATAATTTTTTCCTGTTCGGATCCTGAGGGAAAGCTGAGGTCCCGCAATCTTACCTGTAAAGTAGTAAAATAAGATTGATTAAAATCTCTTTCTGCAGCGCCTTCACTTTGTGAACTGCAGGATTTAATATTTGTGCTCTTGATTGGCAGCGGATGGTATTAAACTTCACGCTGAAGTTTTCATAGTGACGATTCTTGAATGTGCATCCTTTAAGATTAACCATATTTGAGAGTCATACATCAACGAGATAAATACGGAGTAATACACTAGATTTATATACACCTGCATGTATTATCGCGGAGGATTCATCATACATCAGGGGGCCTGAGACTGCAGCTCAACGACCAACTCCACATCGCTATTCGGACATCTGAACATCTTAAAGAACTGTAGAGACTAAACCGGACTGTTGCAATCATTGTTTTCATTGCCCAATCACAAGACCAGCTAACATCTGTGTCCTTAAAATTCAATCCTGTTGAAAAGATGCATTGTTTATTTTATTAATTATTTTGCGCCGGCCTACGCTCTTCATATGTACATTTTCTTTGCATTTGTGTAATCCTTTGATGGTGAATATGTACACAGTGTATTTGATTACTGTTATTCCACAGTCTTAAGAGTAAAATAGTACAATTTAGTGCAACTGCCTGCTCTTCATTACTCTCGTGGCCATTGGACATCAAAATGTGGTAATCGACCCTCTGAAACGGTTGGCATCGTAATAGTAATTAGTGAAATACAGTTCCTTTTGTACAACTTAGACTTATCGAAGGTGGTGATGAGACAGACGAGGTCCAGAAAATAACATCATGGAGTTCAGTCAAACAACCTGACTCTAAACATCTCAAAAACGAAGGAGCTCATCATAGACTTCAGGAAACAGAAGGCGGAACTGTTTCCCCTTAACATCAACGTGGACTGTGCTGAGATGTTACATTTCTGGGCACTTTTATCTCTGCTGACCTCTCCTGGACTGCAAATACTACAGCGGTCATTAAGAAGGCGAGGCAACGACTACACTTCCTGAGACGTCTCAGGAAAAACAACATGGGTGAAAAGCTGCTGGTGAATTTCCATCGTTCTTCCACTGAGAGTGTGCTGACCTATTGTCTCATAGTGGGATATGCTAGATGCTCTGAGGCAGATAAGAGGGGGCTTCAGAGGATCATTAACACCACACAGAAGATCATTGGATGACCCCTCCCATGACTGAAGGACATGTACAACTCTCGATGCCTCAGTAGGGTTGAAAACATTTTAAAGGACTCCTCACACCCCGGGTTTAAATGGTTTGACTTGCTGCCATCAGGCAGGCGTTACAGGTCCATAAAAATGAGGACAAAAATATTAAAGGACAGTTTCTTCCCCAGAGCCATAACCATCATGAACTCTAATATGCACTGATCCCTCTCTGCTACATACATAAATATACACATACAGTCTCAGGGTGCTGTTTTTCTTTTTTTATTCTTCATTTTGCAATTCACATTTTTAGTGCAATATATTTTTTATTAGTGCAATATTTAAAACTGATTACAAATTTATTATTTTGTATTATATGTTTAATATTTGTGTTGTATGTAACATTGTTTGTTTTGTTGTATATAATCCAACACTAAGGGACGCACTTCATAATTTCGTTATACATGTTTATAATGACAATAAAGGTAATCTATTCTAATCTAATATGACATCAGTTAATCAGGCTATTTCATGATGATTATAAAGCCATCAACAGATAACCATCAACACCTGTTGTCGTTTTACTTAGCTTTCTTTGCTGCTGAAAATGTGTTTAAAAAAACACACTGGGTGCTTCTCAATATAACTCCTCGTCTCCTCGCTCCTCCGTCCTCCATCCTATGACCCGGAAACCGATCGAGCTCAGCCATCTTGAAGGACATCTCAAATTCTCTAATCGCACCGCGAGGAGTCGAGGATCGAGGAGTGAGGAACTTTCAGAGTCAAAAGTGAGGATACACGGTGGATCCTTTGCGGAAGTGTTTTATCGACTAAACACGCACAAATCAGTCCCCTTCACATCAGTCACAATCATTTTTATTTATACTTTGCCTTTGCAGTTTAACTAAACCACACATCTCACATTTTTCAACAGGGTATCTTGCTTTATTATTATTTATTATGAATTTCTTAAATAACCAAACTTTAACAACATAAGGGCAGATCCTTTGCGCGTTGATGATGACGCTGTGAAGTGATGCTCGAGTGATCAAGTATTCCAATGTATAAAAAAGCTTTCATTCAATTCCTCTGTCCTCCTTTTCTTCCCTCGCATCCTACAGGGGGAGGAGCTGAGACACGAGGAAAGGAAGTGAGGATGCAAAAATAACACAGTAGCAATAATACAATTAATAACAAAAAAACAATAGTCACAGCAGCCAAAAAAAGACATAAGAGTTAAGAGCACAACTAATGGAAACACTAATCACATAATCACTGTTATAGTGACTTCAAATGAACCAGAGTTAAACCTCTGTTAATTCTCAATAACAACTTTTGTAGACGTCTGACAGAAATAAAGTCAGCCTGGTTAGTAATAAGTGAAGCTGGTAATGCTGTTTGTGGAGTTGTTTAATCCTCCTCTGCTGAGATCTTCACAGATTTAATGTCTTCTTTTCTCTTCAGTTGATTTCATCTAAGGCTGTGGCTGAAGTCAGTTGTAGTTCTTGTGTTTCTGCTCGTCTCTTTTTCTGTTCTCTTCTTTCCTTCAGTGATTCTGTTTGTTAACAGGCTTATTAAGGCTGAGATGACTTCATATTTAATATACACAGATTTTGTGGCTCAGATAAGGTCCAGTTCTGGTTCATGTGGCATTGCTATGGCCTGCTTGTGGCCCAGATCTGGCAAACAGGAGTGAGCCGCCCAAGGGCCGTCATTCCACGCTGCATGTGGGCCAGATCATCTTTCCACGTGTGCCAGATGTGGGCCGGATATGGGCCGTCACAATGTTGCTATGTGGGCTACTGTGCTTGAGTGTGATGGAATACAAGGAAGATTTTCTCAATTCTGTTTTTCAAACCACAGTTTTGTCTGTCAGTTCTTTCCATTGACTGGTTTGTCTGGAACTTGGGGCAAATTCAAAACGCGTTTTTGCCCCCTTGAAGGGCACTTCGGGAAGGAGGCGCCATTTGTAGGGATTTTCCAAATGAAAGTGAACAACTGGATCCCTTCACGACGGGCCCTTCCACAAGGCCATCAGTGAAGGGAACTTAATTCATGTCTAAACAGTAAAACAGTCCCATAAATGTGTAAAGGTGAAATCAAGAGGACAGTGAGATGGGAACATGACCTGGGATGGACTCAAATCCAGGTCTCCCATCAGCATCAGGAAGCGGCTCCGATCACATGTTCTTTACTTGACTGAGCTGTAGATCACATCCTCAGATCTGGGGAGAAATTAAACAAATATGTTAATGTGGCATTTCAAGAGGTGACAATCCATCATCTCAACAACACAAAACAAGAGCTCTGATTAAGAATTGAATATGTTTTATTAGAGTTTAAATGAAACGTTTCTCACCTGTTGGCTTCAGACGGATGATGCGTCTCAATGCAGTCGTACTCTTCAGTCTTCATGTCTTTGTTCTTGAAGTGATGGACACTGGCATACTGAACCTCTTTAACATCTGCAGAGTCTGTTTCTGTTTGTTTCTTTGCGTTAATGTTGGAATACAGATCATCCCTCTGATTGGCTGATACTAGTGAATACAGTGGAACGTCATTGGTCGAAGCCGTTTCTGCTGATCTGTCAATGTGATCCTCCTGCAGTTTCATCAAATAAAATATCACACAGATATAACAACAGATCGATCATTCAGAAACACAGTGACTGTGAGTTACATGCGTGATGTTTTCCAGATTGTCTTCATGTCAAATATTTGGCAGTACATGATCTTGTAAGTCTTGTATTTTCTAGTTAAATATAATATCATTGTAGACATTGTCAGTGGTGGACAGTAACGAAGTAAATGTAATTCGTTACTGTACTTAAGTAGCTTTTTTGCGTATCTGTACTTTACTGAAGTATTTAAATTTGGGAAGACTTTTACTTTAACTCCACTACATTTCAAAGTCAAATATCTTACTTTTTACTCTACTACATTTTCAAAATCAGTCGTTCCTTTTTATTTATGAGTGGATAAAAACTTAACTGGTCAAACGAGCCACCTATCACAGTAGCCTACAACGTGCGCGCTTTGTTTTGAACTTGCCTTGGTGGTATCTACTAAGCGCGAACCAGAGCCGTTAAATATGAGAGTTGCGACCATAGACAGTAAGAGGTTGCGACACACACGGCTTGTTTGATTTGAACCGGCGCTGCACAGACCGATCAGTTTATGACATCAAAGTATAGAGCGAAATCGCGAGAGCAATTGAAAAGCATACAGAGCCGTCTACTCTCTAACCACTCTCGCGGTATTTTAATGTCATTCACCGATTGGTCTGTGCAGTGTGCCGTTTCAAGTCGAACAAGCCTACTGTGATCTCGCCGCCACGCGGTCACGTGATTCGTGTAGCTCTCAATAGTTCCAAACAATTTGTGTTGCCAATAATTTTAAGCGGGGCAGAGAGCAGCAGCAATTATCGGTAAATACTGACGCATAATGAACATTGCTTATTACCTTGACACTACAATTACTTGCATATAATAGCATTTTTTTTTCTGAGGAGTAGCAGAAACACTGCATTAATACGTTTTGGTGTTTAATTTTGTAGGGAAATCGGCTGCTCCCATAATGTAGTGTGTATATATTCAATGGCATTGTGCAGGTTTATGTGAATGTATCATAACATTAGGATGTTTATAATTATGACCATAGACGCTTGTGAAAAATATGTACAGTAAATACTGTAAATGTATTATACCTTATGGGATCAGTCCCCTTCCGTCCAAAATTAAACACACAAAAAATGTATTCAATTCAAATATATATATATTGACTAATTAATGTCATTTTATTAATAGATTGATGTGCCAAGAGTGACAGAGTCTTCACGTAGACTGAGTTAAGCAAGAGTCTTGTGACAAAAATTATAATAGGTAAAAAAATCATAGTACTTGGATACTTAAGTAAATTTGAAGGCAAATACTTTTGTACTTTTACTCAAGTGAATGTTTAAAGGCAGCACTTCTACTTTTACTTGAGTAATATTTTACCTTGAATATCTTTACTTTAACTCAAGTACATGGTATGTACGTACTTCGTCCACCACTGGACATTGTAGATTCAGGTATGTATTATTATCAAACTTGCCTGATTTTGTCTGATAACTTCAGCTCCACCGTCTCTCCTCTTCTTCCTGAGGAAACATGTTTTTGTTAGAAAGTAAAGAAAAGTAATTTATTTTAAGAAACATTTATTTTTTGTTAGTGGTTTAAGTTCAACAAATGTTGCATTTATGTTCATTTTTGAAAAGACTTTAATGCAGGAGCTGCTCAACATTCACTCACCTTATGAACACGATGATGATAATAATAATGATGATGATGAAGATCAATCCTCCACATCCCGCCACAATCCCAGAAACTGTGACCAGAGCATCTCTCTGAACCCCTGAAACAAGATGATCATGAAGATCATTTCACACGTGAGACAGAGGAAACTGAAGGAGTTTCTGATTAAAGAAAATACATTAGTATAAATTAATATAAATTATTAATTAGTAATATTAAATGTCTATTAGACATAAAATGTGACTTTCACTAATATTAATGAATCAGTTTGCACTCACATTCAACATCAATATAAACAGGAGGAGAGATCAGATGATGATTATTTCTTCTTATTTCACATTGATAGTTTCCTTCATCAGAACGACTGACTGACCACAGATGAAGCTGATTCACTGTTCGATCAGTTATTCTCTGTGTGTTTCTGTACCAGATGAATGTTGTTTGTTCAGGCAGAGAGCAGCTGCTTTTACATGTCAGAGTGACTGAATCTCCCTCTTTCACTCTCTGCTGTGTCTCCACCTGCAGGTCTGACACAACAACAACTCTCTACATCATCATCAGCTTAATGAAATCATGTTATGCCAATGTAAACCAGAGGCCTATACCTTCAGATAGATAGATAGATAGATAGATAGATAGATAGATAGATAGATAGATGGATAGATGGATAGATGGATAGATGGATAGATGGATGGATAGATAGATAGATAAACACTTTATTCATTCGCTAGGGAAATTCAAGTTTCCAGTAGCAAAAATTAAAACAAATAATAAAAACAAACAAAACAAGACAAGCTGCCCAATATACATAAATAAATCAATAAATTAAGCCCTGCCCACAGGGATTAATTAAAAAGCCGTATTGCCTGAGGGACAAACGCCAACCAGTGGGTGATGGACATTGTCCAAGATGGACAAAAACTTGCTACAGGTCCTCCTCTCTGCCACAGATGTTAATGAGTCAAGTTCCACAGCCACCACAGAACCAGTCTTCTTCACCAGCTTATCCAGTCCCTTTTCTTACTGCCGCTCCCCCAACATACCACAGCATAGAAGAGGACGCTAGCGATGACCGTCTGGTAAAACATCTGCATTAGCTTCTGACTGATACTGAAGGACCCGACACTGTCCCTTCCAGTATAGGGCATCTGTGTTCTTGTCCAGCCCAGTCTGTCGTCCAGCTGCAGAACTAGATCTTTGTAGGTCTGGACCACCTTCACACAGACGCCTTCGATGAACACAGGGGCCTTGGTCCCCTGGAAGTTGACCACCATCTCCTTAGTTTTTGAAGTTTTGAGCTGTAGATAGTTAAAGCTACACCACCTCACAAAGTCCCCAATCAGGGTCCGATACTCTCCCTCATCTCCATTCTTGATACACCCCACGATGGCAGTGTCATCAGAATACTTCTGCATGTGACACAATTGACCGTTCGCAAAGACCCGCCCCCTTTAGTTACTGTTGCTATGTCCAACAAGCCTCACGCCTCACCATGTTCTCACGCAGTGAAAAATACAGGCGCGGGGCGGGAATGGCAGCAGAACAGTCCCCATCGGCACCAGGGGGGGCAGGGCAATCCAATCTATTAAAGAAGTTATTAAACTGGTTGGCCCTCTCCACATCCCCCTCCACGAGGTTCCCATGCTTGTGATGGTCTTCATGCCCTCCCTCATGCTGTTTTGCTGCAACTTCTGCTCATATTTTCTTCTGTAAGCATATTTAGCCTCTTTCAATTGGACTTTGAGCTCCCTTTGTATGAATCTTCACTGTTCCTGGTCACCAATCATAGCTCTCTTCTTCTGGTTGAGGAGGTCTTTGATGTTGCTGGTGATCCAGGGTTTATTGATGGCAAAGCAGCGTACAGATCTAGAGGGAACAACAATGTCCATACAGGAGTTCAAGTAGTCAGTTGTACAACTAGTGATCCCTCAATGTCCTCCCCATACGCCTCTTGAAGCATTCCCCAGTCAGTACACTGGAAACAGTCCCGCAGGGCCTCCCCCGCCCCAGGAGACCACTTTCTGAAGGAACATGTGGTGATGGCTTGCCTCACAACTCTGGGCTTATAGTGAGGAGCAGAACCAGATTGTGGTCTGATCTCCCAAGTGGATCAATAGTCCTGTTTCTCAGGTGGAAGGGAACAGTCAACATACTGGCAGAAAGCAGACAGTGAGGAGTCCAGTGTGACATGCAAATCCCCAGAAATAAACATGAATGTGACCCTGGACCACACAACCAGTCACATTTTTTTTAATTGAGATTTATACATCATCTGAAAGCTGAATAAATAAGCTTTCCATTCCTTTTCCTGATGTTGTCACACTTTCGTGCGCTGCATGCACGGCGCCAGGATTCCAGTTTTGGATGGACCAGACCAATTGTGTGTGGGCCTTAAATTAAAAACGTTATCAAATCAACCTAATAAAAATGACTAACTAATATACTGTTATATTATCTGTGCTTACATAATAGAGATTTTAATAGCTTGATGCTCTTTAAATATTTTGTTGCATTTTAAACAGTTTCGGTGCATAGGACGGACCTATCCGCGATCGCTCTCCTTGGTTTTGACCAAAGAAGAGCGCTTTGCAATCTCCATTATGCATCATACCTGGCTGTGCTTTAGCGCATCTCTCTATATAAGGCCTATAGACTGTAGAAGTGGTCAGGAATCTAATATTTCCCCAAAACATAGTTTAGTTCTGCTCATATAACACGAGGCCGAATATTTAACAGTTCTGTTTAATTTGTTTAAGTTTTCAATAATACAGATCAACAACACTGCCCGACAGTTTCAATCAAATCTGGTCATAAGTGGCAATAGATCTGTTTGACAATTTCATACAACATTAATGTCTTTCGATTTCATTAACAACAGACTGAGCTTGGCTTATTATACAGAGAAAATGCATTTAAAATGTAGCCTAGGCTACTACGAGATAATAACTAATACAATAGAACTACCGCCAATTCATGGTCATCCACGAAGATTAACAGCTACATCCGATCCCGAACCTCACTGTCTGCTGAACTTGTGCAGAAACATCAAAATAGACATAACCAGCTTTTTAAAACTGTTTTGAAAACTCGACTGGTGCTGGGTGACGTCACCTCGCCCCATAGGATCCACAACTAGCCGTATTTAGACCTTGATTAAATAAATGCTTCGTTTATAATAGGGAGGACGTCAAAAGGGGGTCGCACACCGGACGAGAAGCGCAGCGCAGCGCCCAGCAACGGCTCGACCTTGTTCAAAATTCTACCGTGCCACAGAGCGCCATTTACATAGTTTTATATATAAATTTACATTATATTTGTCTCAAATCGTCATTAATGTATATACTGACTTCATTCTGTGCTGCAATATACATTTAGTTTTACATTCATTTACAGAAATCAGCTGCGTGGATGAAAACTGCTGATGTTATCGGATTTTCAGGTGATATTCTCAATTCATTCAGTTAACGGACGCTCTGGGGTAAAGTGTTCAGACTGCAGACTTAGCAACGATTGTATTTAATTGTACAGTATAATCATAACATGGTACAGGCATTATCTTAATGTCATAATGTCCTTAAACATAACAATATTGCTGGCCATAAACTGAGAAAGTGCGCATCCGGTGTGCGATACCTCGAGTTGTCCTAGACACGATGCTGCACTTCTCGTTGGGTGTGCGACCCCCTTTAAGCTATGAAACTTTGAAAACTAAACATTTAGACTATTTTGGCACAAATTATGAGCTTATTTGCCGATTTTTTATAATTATTGACAAAATGTAAAAAATATTAAAAGTTTTTTTTGGTTTTTTTTGAAGAAAAGTTTTGGGTGGGCCTGTTGAAAAGTGGGTGGTCCTAGGCCCGTCAGGCCCACCCCTAACGCCGTGCCTGGTGTTCTGATGTCACCCTCTCCATGACCTTGTTGTCCAGTTGACAGAGAAAGTTGATGATCAGCGTCATGGTGCCAGCAAAGCCTTATTGGACTGGTTTGGTTTTGTCAACTCTAAACTAATCCTGTAACCCTGAGTTTATTCAACTACCATCATAGTACGGTCCCTGCGCTTTACAGCTTCAGTCCTGAGGCCTGTTGCATGAAGCTAGTTGAACAAAGAGTAGGTTTAGAGTTGACAAAACCATACAAATCCAACCAGGCTTTGTTGGTACCATGATGTTGATCATCAACTTTCTCTGTCAACTCAGGCTTTGATACAGAGTTTAGGAGTTTAGGTGTGACATCAGTTGCGAACAGCCAATCACATGCTGGGAAAGAGTGAAACTGCGATTCATTTCTCACGAGAGAAGCAATGTGAATCACTTCTCTCTTCTGCAGATCATTACAAGATTGAAAAATTAAGAATTTAAACAAATTTACACAGCAAGAAGAAAATAGCTGTCAATGAAACAACAACTAAAAGAAAAATTCTTGCTATATCAGTGCAAGTAAAAGTTGTGAAGTTAGTTCATACAGTTGATAAGGGTATAGAGAGAATTGAACATTTAAAGGGGTCATGGACTGGATTATTGGACTTAACAGAAAAAAAAATCATAATTTATAAATAAAAGGCATTTTTCCAAGCCTGATTTTAGCCTCTGATTTGAACGCTCTGTTTGAAGGGGCGTGTCTGTGTGAGACTTCAATTTTTGCACCTACTAAATTAAAAAAGGTCAGAGAGAAAAATAAAGCACCATGGTACAACAATACTACGCATGTTTTAAAGAGAGAAACCCGTATTTTAGAGCGTAAATGGAAACAAACTAATTTAGAGGTCTTTAGAATTGCGTGGAAAGACCTCCGCAAACTAATAGAAAACAACCAAAACAATCCAAGGTTTTTATTTAACACCGTGGCTAGACTAACAAATAAACAGACGTCACCCGAACAAAATATCCCGTTACAGTTCAGTAGTAATGATTTCATGAACTTCTTCACTGAGAAAATAGAAAGCATCAGAACCACAATTGTAAACGTTCAATCTTCAATTGCGCCTTATAATTCAGCTTCAATTATCATCCCGCAAGAACAATTACAGTGCTTTACAACTATAGAACAAAAAGAGTTAAATAAACGTATTACTTCATCTAAAACAACAACATGTTTATTAGATCCAATACCAACTAAACTATTGAAAGAAGTGTTACCTGTAGTGGAAGAGCCTCTCCTCAATATTATTAACTCGTCTTTATCTTTAGGTCATGTTCCAAGAACATTTAAACTGGCAGTTATAAAACCTCTCATTAAGAAACCACAATTAGATCATAATAAACTAGCAAATTATAGACCCATTTCAAATCTTCCATTTATGTCTAAAATATTAGAAAAAGTGGTGTCCGCTCAACTGGGCTCTTTCTTGCAACAAAATTATATCTATGAAAAGTTTCAGTCTGGATTCAGACCGCATCATAGCACTGAAACTGCGCTTGTTAAAATCACAAATGATTTACTTTTAGCTTCTGACCAAGGCTGTATCTCAATACTAGTTTTACTTGATCTTAGTGCTGCGTTCGATACTATAGATCACACAATACTCTTAGATCGACTACAAAATTATACTGGTGTTCAAGGACAAGCATTAAGCTGGTTCAAATCATACCTATCTGACCGCTACCATTTTGTCTATTTAAATGGAGAAAAATCTATCATAACTCCAGTAAACTATGGAGTGCCGCAGGGATCTGTATTAGGCCCTCTGTTATTCTCAATATACTGTATATGATGCCACTTGGAAATATTATAAGGAAACATGGAATTAGTTTCCATTGTTATGCTGATGACACAAATATATATTTCATCACGGCCGGATGAAAACGCTAAATTTTCCAAATTGACAGAGTGTGTTAAAGATATAAAAGATTGGATGACGCGTAATTTTCTTTTATTAAATCCAGACAAGACAGAGGTAATACTTATCGGTTCAAAAAACCGCCCACAAAACCTCGCACAATACAACTTTAACATCATAGGATGTCCTGTTACTTTATCCTCTACAGTAAAAGACCTGGGGTCTCATTTATAAAACTGTGTGTAGGAACCTTACTAAAAGTGTACGTGCGCCCGAAAGGCAAAAATGGCGTACGCCAAAAAATATTAGACTTATAAAACCGTTCGTACGCCAGAACCTGCGGAAACATAGTTTAAATCATTATTTTATTTATTTAAACTGTTATTTGCGTCAGTTTCACTAAACGGCCCAACGCGCTCGCTGGCGCGGACATTTAAGAAGGGATGGATATTGGTGAGTGAAATTATATTTGTATTATCTTTCTGTATAGGTTTAATTTTTCTTTAGATTTTCTGTCTAAAAGTGACCAAAAAGACACTTAACTCCAGCTCACCATCGGTGTCGCCAAACTGCTCCATCTCCAAAACGTTCGTACGCATGGGTCAGAGTTTGCGTGCAGGTGCGCACATTTTCCCGTCAAGTTTGTTTTTATAAATCACAACTTATGTGTCGGAAGTGGCGTACGCACATTTTCAGCCCCGTTTTGTGCGTACGCCACGTTTATAAATGAGGCCCCTGGGTGTTATACTTGATTGCAACCTGTCTTTTGAAAATCATATTTCATATGTTACAAAAACTGCCTTTTTCCACCTTAGAAACATTGCTAAGCTACGTAATATGCTATCAGTTTCTGATGCAGAAAAGTTAGTTCATGCATTCATGACCTCAAGACTAGATTACTGTAATGCTTTATTAGCTGGTTGTCCTGCATCCTCAATAAACAAGCTACAGTTAGTCCAAAATGCCGCCGCTAGAGTTCTTACGAGATCAAGAAAATATGATCATATAACACCGATTTGATCATCACTGCATTGGTTATCTATAAAGTTCCGTATTAATTACAAGGTATTGCTACTGACTTATAAAGCCCTAAACGGCTTAGCTCCAGTCTATTTAACGGATCTTCTATCCATCGCGCTCTTTAAGATCACTAAATTCAAGGCTTTTGGTCATACCTAGGATATTCAGAACCACTAAAGGGGGAAGAGCATTTTCACATTTGGCTCCAAAACTCTGGAATAGTCTTCCTGATACTGTTCGTTGCTCAGACTCGCTCTCCCAGTTTAAAACTAGATTAAAGTCGCATCTCTTCAGCCAGGCATTCATATAATATTTTTAATCTTACAGTTCAAAATACAATCCGGTCTTTAGCTCATAAATGCCAGAGGAGAACTGGCCCCAACTGAGCCTGGGTTCTCCCAAGGTTTTTTTTCTCCATTCGGTCACCTGATGGAGTTTTAGGACACCATTAGGTCACCTGATGGAGTTTTAGGACACCATTAGGTCACTTGATGGAGTTTTTCGGTTCCTTGCCACTGTTGCCTTTGGCTTGCTCAGTTGGGGATATTTTGGGGATATTTAATTTAATTTTATCAATCAATAAATTCCACTTGAAACAAACCTTGTTGTATTATTTTAATTTAAAACTGTGAAGCTGCTTTGATACAATCTGTATTGTGAAAAGCGCTATACAAATATATTTGACTTGACTTCAGTGTAAACGCCCACTGCTGTGATTGGCTGACATGTTTGCATATGACAAAGCTAGTATTACATGTGGAACTCTCTCTAAAACTTTTACTACGTTTTTACTATGACAGCTATCGAGATTAAGGAATCGTGAAAAGTATTGATCATAATGTTCTATTCCCAACACATGAAAGGTTGCAGTGATGAGCATTGAGCAGATGATAGACAGTTTGTTGATCACGTATGAAAAGATCTTATCATTGCAACGTAGCTTCGGCACTCTCACAAATGCTTTCACCAAATAACAATGCAAACACGATGTAAATACAGTAAGAGCTTCGTTGTACTGTACATTATAACAGCGTAATGATTTTGTGATGATTGATTTCAACGAGTTTTGCCAAATGTCCAGATTAAATCACGCTGTTTGATTGACAGCTTGGGCAATTGGAAAGGGAGCGTTCTTTGATTGCTTTCTTTATATAATTTAATCACAGTTTAAATAAGATTATTTTCATCCTACTAAGAGAAACAACGTGAATTTGATTGTTTAGTCACTGGCTTGATTTACTGATGCATAAACAGTATTGAACGATATTTTGAGAGATAATCTGCTATGAACTTGAATAATTACACCAGAAATCACTGATCACAGATCAGGCATTAGAATAAACATGACTACTTACATCAGAGGTCTTCATTCCTGCTCCTGGAGAGCCACTGTCCTGCAGAGTTTAGTTCCAACCTGCTTCAGCACACCTGCCTTTGAATACTCAAGCGATTCTGAAGAGCTTGATGAGCTGATTCAGGTGTGTTTGATTAGGGTTGGAACTAAACTTTGCAGGACAGTGGCTCTCCAGGAGCAGGATTGAAGACCTCTGACTTACATGTTTGTGGCGTTGCTGGCAGATCCATATCGTAAAAGTCTGTTTGCAAAGCCTGCGCCGAAATTGACCAAATAATCCACAGTGAAATACACCGAATACAAACAAATGATGCACTGCTGAGACATTCACATTGTTGGGAAGAAAAAAACACTATCCTAGCACAGACATCCCAACCTGCAAAAAGTCATTTCTGGGAGGTATCCCGATAATAATTACATAAATAATATCTTAATAATACAAAATTATTATTCTAAATAAGCGTTACTAAAAACCAGAAAATTTTGTCTTTAAAAATCATTTGCTATGTAGTGACCTTTTGTCAGGTTTAGCGATGAGTCAGACAGGTGAGTAAAATAAACAGTAGTTTTATTTGGAACAGAAGCACGGAACCATTTGGTTGTCTTTCCACATCTGCAATCTTCTAGTAGAGACAACTGTTCCTCCACTTAGATTTTCTTTGATATCACCATCACTTAAATTTAGAGGCACTCCTGAGATAACCCCTCTGATTCCATTCCCTATTTCTGTGCATGATAATTTTCCTCCTGCCAGTGATTTAATTTTCAAAATTTTTTGTTTTTGTTTTTCATCCTTACATTTAATCATTATTCTTCCATTGTTTAGATACTCTACAGCTTTTACTACTCCGATCTCTTTCTCAATTGCCTTCGATAGCTTAACAGGATGAATTTGTTGTTCTGACTGCTTAGCAAAAGTAATTAGTACCTTGATTTGTCTTTCTTCCTCTTTATCATATACACCTCTTGTTTGCTTTGTTTTATTACTTGTTTGTTCACAATCAGATCCATCACCCATGCTATTCTTTTTCTTCCTTTTAAATCTTACTTCTTGAAAATCCATTTCTTGTTCATTATCATTATCTGATATTTCTTCCCACGTTTTCCTTCCTTCCGCCGCCATTTCCGGCCCATCAGACAGTGAACTTCTTCTTCTTCTTGAATTTTTATTGGCGGTTGACAAACAACAAAATGGTGTATTTCCGCCACCAACTGGTATGGAGTGTGGATCAAGACGACTTTTTTTTTTATTTTTTTTTATTCTCTCCCACAAATTAGATTCCTCAAGAAACTGAAGAATAAAAATATAACACTCATTTCTCGAGTTATTTTGCAGAATATACTTTGGTATAAATTGCATTTTTATTTTTTTTAAATTATGAATTAACAACCTTCTTTCATTCTCATATTTCTGACAATGCATTAAAACATGTTCTACTGTTTCCTCTTGCCCACAATAATCACATCTTCCCGTATCATGTTTACCCATTTTATAAAGTGTACTATTTAATCTTGTGTGTCCAAATCTCATCCTTGATATTACCAGAGCCCGTCTACGGAGAGCCTGTCCACTCCCTATTAAGCCCTATTGTACCGAATTTTGGTTGTAGTACCACCAGAGTTCCACTGGGGGCGCTTGCCATGAGTGCAAAATGAATGGGAGTCAATGGGGCTAGACGGCTAAATTTGTCTCTTTCACCCGATTGCCGTTGAGAAATCTCAGATGTGATTGTAGATTTTGCAAGTTCAACATGGGTTTTAGGTCGAAAGTTGAATGAACGAGTACTTATGTCGTTTTGATTTCTTACAGGTTGAGTTGTTGTTGCCCATAACACGCTAGCATTCTGCTAATGACGTCAGCATTCTGACGTCACTGACATTTTGAAAGACTTTTTTAAAGCAAATAAGTGACTCTAAAAAATCTAACACCCAGCAATGTGTAATTTCTTTGCATCTCCTTTCGAATACAACATTCAAATTACTAGACAAAAAATTATATCCTGAGAAAAGTGGATTTTGAGGGGTATACCGCCATTGACCTCCATTCATTCTGCACTCGTCCTGTGAGCGCCCTCATATGGAATCAGAGTGGAACTGCAACCAGTTCAAAAGCCGGAAGTGTAGTGAGAGTGAAACTTCTCGCCATATTAGACATTCTCTGATATTACTATTTCTTCTCTCCTGTTTTTCCCTGCAATTGACCTTTCGCCGAGCCCCGCCCCCCTTAGTTACTGTTGCTACGTCCGACAAACAAATGGTCAAACACGACCAGCGCGACAGATTGCCATGACGGAAAGAGGTATACCCGTGCGTGTCAGTGACCATTTTTGGAGCAATACCTCCGCGATATCCTCCAGATCGAGGCAAAAGGGGTTACAGAGTGCAGTGGAGGGATATATTCAAAATATAAAAATACGCAATGAAGGAGACACGACTACTATCTACGTCTCTATCGAGGCTAATGCTTACCGGTGTTCACACATCATTTGTGATATGACAAAGAACGAGGAATCAAGTGTTTAAAAGCATTGAAAGACACTTACTGTTGTGTTTTTGTGTGAAAGAAAAAACTCTCTGAAAATAAAAGTGCTGTCAGCAATAATTTCGTTTGTGTGTTTTTTCGCATAACACAATGACTGAAATTTTAAATGCTGCAAAACACATGGGAGTTATATTCCCGATGCTGTAGTTTATTTGATCAGTCACTATATCATTAATCAAGCTTAATTTGACTTTTCAACTACAATTAGGCAGGGAGAACTGAAAGCTTTTACAATCTTTTAGCTATAACTTATATCATTGACAAAAGTATGTATGTGGTGCATTTTCTTCCAAAAATGATTTTCTTTCTCAAATTCATGCTTCAAGTTGACAAAGCACAATAAACGAAATCACACAATAACTGTTTAACCAGACATAGCCTTAATTTGCATCTAAATAACTTTCCTTGATTGTCTTTCATAATGCACTTACCATAATATTTATTAGGGGGGCAACGGATCACAAAAATTGCGGTTGAGACCATAATATTTATTAGTGGGGCAACGGATCATAAAAATCGCGGTTCAGACAATATTATGTTTTTTTGAGTTACAG
The DNA here is from genome assembly GCF_965113295.1 of Leuciscus leuciscus. Lineage (NCBI taxonomy): Eukaryota > Metazoa > Chordata > Actinopteri > Cypriniformes > Leuciscidae > Leuciscus > Leuciscus leuciscus. The sequence goes on along the minus strand of NC_138727.1, from coordinate 50,333,884 downwards.
ATAGGATCGTTTTTCAGATCAGAAAAAAAATAATAAAATTAAGTAACGTTAGCCATCGATACCACAGCCAGCAGACGTATTTATGCTTCGTAATGTTAAACACATTTAACTGGGAGTGGGGCCGTCCACACTGTTTGTGTTTTCGGCTTTGGGAATGGAAAGAACACAACTCCTCCAGACAATCTCTCGGGGTATCTAGTGTCCGATTTACAAACGCCATGGGCGCACGCTTCACCATCTTGATAATGTTTGTCGGACCTGCTCACATAGTAACGGTTGCTATGATGTGTGATTGGACAATGGCCGTTTTGGGGGAGGGGCCGGCGAAAGGTCAATTCTCATCTCTCCCACTTTCCTTTGAATTCCATAGAACCACCGACCTTTTTTCTCCTTATCCCACTGTTTTTGCCACCTTTCCTTTAGTCTCTTCTTGATAATACTCTTAACTTCATTCTTACTTAAATTAACAATTAAATTAATGTCATTGTTTTTAACTGCTTCTTTTGCAGACAGTGAACTGAAGGTGAAGTGGTGTTATATAGGCTACTGATGATGATGAGGTGCAGGTGAGGTGAATCAGTAATCAGGGGAGAGTGAACGAGTGGGTGGAGTGTGCAGATCTGGTGAAACCCTGACACCTTTAATTTGGAGCAGAAACAGGTGGAGTGACTTTATCGCATCAGACATGTGTCACTTTGCTCACAGCTGGTCCAAGTTCAGTTTGCAACCTCTAACCTGGAACATAACCTGCCCCGGACCAGGTTACCAGTGGACCGTAAGTTACTATGGCGATGAACACTGCTAAAAGCCAAACCACTTTCATGGTGCCTAAAACCCAGGGTTGGCGCAAGTGGAGTTGTTTAATCCTCCTCTGCTGAGATCTTCAGAGATTTAATGTCTTCTTTTATCTTCACTTGATTTCATTTAAGGCTGTGGCTGAACTCCGTTGTAGTTCTTGTGTTTCTGCTCGTCTCTTTTTCTGTTATCTTCTTTCCTTCAGTGATTCTGCTTGTTAACAGGCTTATTAAAGGATAATTCTGGTATTTAGCACTTTGAGTCTATTTTCTAGTTTGTTTTGGATGAACTAGAGTGGTGGACACAGAAATTTTGACGATGGGTCCTGTCTCGACTTTTTGACTCGTTTAGAATCGCCTTTGACCGCTTCAGAGTGGCTGTCTATGGGCATGCACGAACATGTCCTTAAAACAACCCTTAACATTCGTTTTCAAAACTGTGCAACTCACGAGTGGTTAGTGGTGTTCGTTGATGATTATAAACAAATATATCGGCGCAATGTATGATTTCAATCCGTGTTATTTGCTATAGAGGAACTATTTTTTTCATATACCTCACAACCGCGTATAAACTTCCGCTCGATATTTGAGTCTGAAGCGTTAGCACACTCCCGACCACTTGATGGCGACAACCACTTTGCCATACAAGGACGCGGTACAGAACTCGGTGTCTGGCGCATAGACAGTAAAAAAAGGTCTCATGGGACAGTCACAGTCGAGTTCAACTTCAAACCCAAGGCCTCAGCATTGCACTGGTCACTGAGCCATCGAATATGGTAAGAATTTGTGCGGTCAGAAACTGCGGTAAAATGTTTGTTTATTTCGCTACTCCGGGAGCACAGTTGCTCTGCTCACGCTAGCCTTCTGAGAGACGGAAAACCGAGCGAAAAGACTACAACCAAATGTAAACAGCCCCCTTTTCCGTTTCCGGTAGCGCAGTAATATCAACGCGCAATGAGTCCTCCAACAGAAATCAATGGGATTTTACAAAATGACAAATAAAACACGACAGAAACTGTATTTCGCTACGCTACTTGTTTTTAATCATCAACGAACACCACTAACCACTCGATGAGTTGCACAGTTTTGAAAACGACCGTTAAGGGTTGTTTTAAGGACATGTTTGTGCATGCCCATAGCCAGCCACTCTGAAGCGGTCAAAGGCGATTCTAAAAGAGTCAAAAGGTCGAGACAGAACCCATCATCAAAATTTCTGTGTCCACCACTCTAGTTCATCCAAAACAAACTAGAAAATAGACTCAAAGTGCTAAATACCGGAATTATCCTTTAAGGCTGAGATGACTCCATATTTAATAAACACAGATTTTGTGGCTCAGATAAGGTCCAGTTCTGGTTTATTTCTTTGCTCTTGGCTGACATGTAGCATTGCTATGGCCTGCTTGTGGCCCAGATCTGGCAAACAGGAGCAGTCCGCCCAAGTGCCATGTGGGCCGGATATAGGGTGACCAGACGTCCCGAAAAATTTGGGACAGTCCCGAAATCTAAGCTGTTGTCCCGAATCCCGAATCCAGCCCTAATTGTCCCGAAAATTATACTAAAGCAAAATCTTGAGTAGTTATTGTCTGATAAAACATTACAAACTGTCCGTGGAGGTTGAGTCGTCCTGCCAGCCCCCGCCGGCTGCTCATTGGCTGCAGCATCTTTTTTCTTTCTTTTTTTGAGGTTCTACAAAGATACCAGGCGCGAATTTAGATATACATTGATAAGCGAGCGCAAGTTGCAGCAGCCGCGAGGACAGTGAATGTGCAGCCAGTCGTAAAGGAGTGATTGATTGGTCACGGCACTGTGTGCAAAAAATACTTCGGCCTAATGTCTGATGTCGGGTTACACAAAGCAAATCATCTACACAATTATTTAGTTTTCTTATTTAATGACCGACAATTTAGTTGTAGTAATAATTTTGGCATAAGGCTAATTAGCGTTAGGCTATAGCCTGAAAGGTCTGATTTAAGACAACAGTCATTGTTTTTTTAGTTTTTTTTCACAATGACATTTGAGTTCATGATTTTAATGTTGTTTTTTTGTGGCAGACTAAAGACTAATGACAGACTGTTGATCTTTGAATACAAATATGTTTGGTTCAGGTTTGAAATTCATTATCTTTTATTATAGGCTATGTAGTCTAATATCATAGAAGGCCATCATGTTTAATAATCACTAATATGAATCAGTTTGTACTCATGTTCAACATTAATATAAACAGCAGGAGACATCAGATGTTCAGACACTAAACCGCTTTAATTTGGAGTGAGAGATACAGAGATAAAGGGGGAGTGGCTTTATTGCATCAGAAACATGTCACTTTACTCACAGCTGATTGGTCCAGTTTGGGTTCGCGATCTCTAACCCAGAATAAAACCTGCAGGTTAGCCGTGCAGCATAAGTTATTGAGTTTAGCTCAAACTCTAACCAAACACCTGAAAATGCTCATCACAGGGTTCAGAATTACTTACAAATTAGCAGGAGGTTTAATTAGAGTTAAAACTATTGGTCCTCCAGGACTTAAAGAGTCCTGATGTAAACTTACTTTAATGTGAAAAATAATGAAGCAGGTCGCAGTTAAATTGCTTTAAACTGTATGTGTGTGTTTGTATATTTCTGTGATATATTTCTGAGAGTTCAGTAGTTTTACCTGTGACGTCAAGCTGAACTCCAGGAACCCCCGTCCATTTTCCACCCTCTCCGTCTGTAGTAAATCTGCAGTAGTAGATGTGTTTATCAGCTTCTGTTACAGCCGTCAAAGTGATGCTGGAAGTGTTTTTGTCTTCACTGTTACACTGAACTCTTCCTTTTTTTTCTGGATCTGAACACAGATCAGGTAATTCTCCAACACCTACAGTAGGTTTGGTCCAGAAAACTGTTCTGATCTCATGACCATCAGGATATTTTACAGTACAGGATATTTTCACTTTTGATCCCTTTAATGCACAAACATTTGAATGACTGTAATTCACTCCCCAACCCTTCAGATCATCAGCCGCTGAAACACAGAAATGAGGAAAATAATTAAAGAGATTTACACACACCAAAGATTTCATTTTGAAACTACAGTAGCTTTATATTCACCCAAATGAAATTTAGAAATTCCAAGTGTGTGAAATATTTCACTAATATTAATGAATCAGTTTGTACTCACTTTCTACTGTGCATTTCCATTACAGATTTGCGCAAATGTTTTGCGCTATTATCTAAATATCGATAAAAAACTATTGCGAAATGACGGCGTTTCCATTAACCGATGTTATGCGACTAAAACGTCTTTTTTTCTCTCGCGATAAGTCATTCCAAAAATCACGGCAACGGACGTTGGTTATAATATCACAGCCACCGCATTAGACATTATTATTATTATTAAAGGTAGGGTAGGTGATCCTGTTCAGAAACACTTTTTTTTATACTGGGTGAAATGGTCCTTCCATCCTGATAGTAGTCAATACATTATGTGTTTAGAAAAAGGAATGAAAAAAATCAGACCTCTGTAGCAGCTGCAGGACAGTAAAAACTCTGACCAATCACTGCCATTCGGTGCGAATGTAAAGAACCAATCAGATGCCTTCATGTCTCGTGCCCGCCCCGAGCCCCACTGCGCGCGCTGCCCTGCGTGCACTCATCACATGTCACCGTTCCGGAAATATTCAGCTCAAAGCACCTGCATATGCAGTCAGCGAAGGCAAACAAGGCAAAAACTACTTCCTCGGACCCTGCCCGCACTCTTGAACGACCTCCTCTGCTTCGCCCTCAACCCCGGACCTGTCCTCGAGCCGACGATGCGGTACTTTTCTCCGGACTCGGAGTGTACGTTAGTCTTCATTAGAGTCAACAATGTTTTCATCATGGAAACTCTTACATGCAAAACACCGTATATGTTATGAATCTTACACGAAATTCATCTTCATCACAGTGTAACTGATGGTAATGGAAAAACGTGCATCAATGCAACCTGTTTTTAGTTTTGCCTTATAAATATAGCTCGTTACCGAATCAAACTTTACCATTATCGATATGCTAGCTAGCTTGATAGTGAGTACTAAAATAAATCTTATTTGTTTATATTCATAGTGATAAAGTTAGGTATTTTATTACATGTGATTCTGACATGATGTCACTGTATGTACTGCGCTCCTTCCTCTCCACTCGTCTCAGGTAATAAATGCGTCTTGTTCCAGCCTGAGCGTTTGGCGTCGCGCGTTCATGTGTTTTGGGGGCGTGGCTTTGGAAGGAGCTCAGAAGGGAGGGGGTGGAGTGAATGGAAATAATGAGCTGTGTTTATTGCAGATTAAAAGGTCTACAGTCACTCGATTTTTAAATTTTCTTTTTCAGAGTACTTACATTTTAATTATGTATTGGTATATAAAGACAGTTTAAACAAATTTGGAATGTTTTTTTTTTAGAAAAATGATTACCTACCCTACCTTTAATGGAAGGAGACGTGGCGTGTTATCCAAGCATTAATGGCAGGGAAAGACCCCCGAACGACACATATAAGGAGTTTCTGGGTGTTTCGCCCTCATTTCTGCTCCGATTGTGGCATTTCTTTGAGATTTAGAATCCAGTATTCCTATAGGCTAATTATTGTTTCTTTTATGAATTTAATAAATAATTCTGTCTCGTGTTCTGTCCAAATGATCCATGTAGGCAACTTTTGTGTCTATTTGTTTTTCCTTTTTTAACCCCTAATTGAAAAACGAAAAATGAACGGTTGTTGTCTTCTTAAAAATTTTAATTTGAACTGGCTACACACAACTGCTGTGCTTTATTTATGACTTTTTGCCCCTTTATTAAACATTTAAAATATTCACAAATTAATATGGAAAACATGTCGATTTTACTGGTTTTCTAAGGCCAAATTAGAAACTGGAATTGATGTATTTCCCGCAGTGCTGAATGAGAAGAGCCATTAATATAATTAATAAACTATTGTTTTCTAAGTGTCGGCTAAAATCACATCTCCATCTCCGCTGTTATCAGATGCGCTTTTAGAGAGAAATGCAACTTTCATACGGATTAGCCTACATAATCAGAAGGTATTAGCTTTCGATTCGAATTTGTTCGTTTTAAAGTGGACATTTCAAGCTTTAGCCTACACAGGCTATATTTTGTTTCAGTTCTCGCGCCCCAGTTTACGGAGATCATGTGCGTCTGATTGTTTCTTTTATTTTACAAAAGCACAGCATTTTCTTGTTATTGTGAGTTTACACAAATAAAAGTGGTTGAGAATAATGTATTATTATTTTCTGTCTGACCAGAAATGATAGAGTATAAGTTGTTTCCACTGTTGATAGGAAAATGCAAGTGGTCACGCCCGCGCCTCCGTGCCATGCAGTGCGCGCTCCACGCTCAGCTTTGTTCCTTTTTTGCATAAAAGCCTCTTCTAAATATAGCCTATTAAATGTTATAATAAAATAATATAAAATTATTATTATTTGCGTAGCTATACATGGACTTCAAACACACTGCGTCTTCTAAGTCAGGTGACTGTAAATGCGCAAAAACTGTTTCCATTGCAGTTTTGCGAAATATTCATTTTTCGAATTGCCTGAAAAACCACCTCATGAGAGCGTAAAAACTTTTTTGCGATAAATGGGAGTTTTTGCGAAATTGACGTGTTTCCATTAAGCGTATTTTCAATTCGCAATTTCAATTTGCGCAATTTGAAGGGTAATGGAAACGCGGCTAATAACAGGAGGAGAGATCAGACGATGTTCATCTCCTCTTACAGCACATCGATAGTTTCCCACATCAGAACGACTGACTGACCGCAGATGAAGCTGATTCACTGTTCCATCAGTTATTCTCTGTGTGTTTCTGTACCAGATGAATGTTGTTTGTTCAGGCAGAGAGCAGTTGCTTTTACATGTCAGAGTGACTGAATCTCCCTCTTTCACTCTCTGCTGTGTCTCCACCTGCAGGTCTGACACAACAACAACAACAACAAACAACAACAACATCATCATCAACAACAACAACAACAACAACAACATCAGCAACAACAGATTCACTGTCAGCTTAAAGTGAGAGTTCACGCAAAAATATTAATCATTATTTATGGTTTTGTTCTAAAGCTTCATGAACTTGTTTGTTTCTTTTATTTGGATTGCTGTAATGCTTTATTAGCTGGTTGTCCTGCATCCTCAATAAACAAGCTACAGTTAGTCCAAAATGCCGCCGTTAGAGTTCTTACGAGATCAAGAAAATATGATCATATAACACCGATTTTATCATCACTGCATTGGTTACCTATAAAGCTCTGTATTAATTACAAGGTATATTGCTACTGACTTATAAAGCCCTAAACGGCTTAGCTCCAGTCTATTTAACGGATCTTCTATCGCCCTATAATCCATCGCGCTCTTTAAGATCACTAAATTCAAGGCTTTTGGTCATACCTAGGATATCCAGAACCACCAAAGGAGGGAGAGCATTTTCACATTTGGCTCCAAAACTCTGGAATAGTCTTCCTGATACTGTTCGTTGCTCAGACTCGCTCTCCCAGTTTAAAACTAGATTAAAGTCGCATCTCTTCAGCCAGGCATTCATATAATCCTACAGTTCAAACTACAATCCGGCCTCTAGCTCATAAATGCCAGAGGAGAACTGGCCCCCGACTGAGCCTGGGTTCTCCCAAGGTTTTTTTTTCTCCATTAGGTCACCTGATGGAGTTTTAGGACACCATTAGGTCACTTGATGGAGTTTTTCGGTTCCTTGCCACTGTTGCCTTTGGCTTGCTCAGTTGGGGATATTTTGGGGATATTTAATTTAATTTGATCAATCAATAAATTCCTCTTGAAACAAACTTTGTTGTATTATTTTAATTTAATACTGTGAAGCTGCTTTGATACAATCTGTATTGTGAAAAGCGCTATACAAATAAACTTGACTTGACTTGACTTGACTATTTTCAGCACACAAAGGGATTTTTTTTTAATACTGTTCCATCATTAATGAATAACTACACAGGAACAGATTAATAATGCAATATTAACACTCTAGCAACTATTAACCAGAGATGGACAGTATTTTAATTAAATGTATTTAAAATATGTAATTGCTTTTGAGTATTTTGTCATTTGTATTGTCCTTTGTAATTTGTAATTAAATACTTTGAGAGACTATATTTTGTATTTAAAATACATATTCAAATATGTCATTTTATTCTTGCATTTAATATCTTTCATCACCAGGCTTAATAACATCATACACATAAAATAGGAATAGGACTAACAAATAGTCGATCACAGTTTAAGTTTCTGGCTAGATGCGAGAAAATCACGTGAAACATCAGAAGCGGAAGTTGCCATAGTAAAGTAAACTTTTATAGCGGTAAATGAGAGACTACATTAAACATATTTTTTGTGTTCCCATTAGAAAAACACCTAACAAATAAAAAAACAGAGAGATTGATAACGGCAAAGAGAGAACTATGTCAATTTAACCGACACTCCCACAGCCGCTGAATCACAAACACCCTCACAGCAGCATTAACTAGTTTCTTGTAATTTGCTGCAAATGTAATATAATACAAAGTATAGTATTATAAATGAACATATATTAAAAAAAAAAATGTAAATACAAAAAAAATTGACATATAAAAAACTTTAAAGGATTTAAAACGCGTCATCAGTCGGTGAAAGGGTCCAGCTCGCTCATTGTGAACAAGGTTAAATCAAGCGGAAACCTCTCCGTCTCTCTCATGAAGCCAACACTTCAGTGACTTAAACTGCAGTTCATCGACTGGCCGCTAGAGACAGGCTCCAAAAGGGAGTCATTCCATATATCCCCCGTGTTTAAATGCCTTAAACTTTTCAGCGGAAAAAATTTTTTTTACAGCCTGCCAAAAGTGGTTTTAGTCTATATAGCTAATTTTGCCCTTCATGACAACTGTGAGGAGGGTGCATTTTTTTTAACTCATCCATTTAAATTATATTAAGGTTAAAAGTTCTGCTTAATTAAGGGCGTGGCCTGTTGAGTGACAGGTGGATTGCCGCCGCTGTCACTACTAGCCGTTTGTCTGCTGTCTGTTAGCGTCACGTCACCTCAGCTGATCCCAGCCGCTGAACTTGCCATCTCTGAAGTTCCTAAATTCCTTTCGCTTTTTTCAGGATTATTTCATACAATTTAATACACTCATTACTTCGCCCACGCCGTTGGATTCCGTCGTTGTTGAGTATGGAGAGAACAACCAGCGCTGTTTCTCAGTTGTTTTCCCCTGTGAACATGCACTCATGGATGTCGGACAATTTCGTTCCTTTTTGGAGTTTTCAGATTTAAAGTCCCACTCCGATCATATTTTGATTTATTTTTAAACATTCTCAGTGGTCTTTAAATGATGATTATGCCGTTTTTAGCCAAAATCACAAAACCTGTGCCGTTTTCTGGGACTTCTCTTCAGCAGAGCGGCAGTAGCTCATTAGCAATTCGCCTCTGCGTTGTGGGCGGAGCCGTTGGCTGAAGCGAGATACATAGGCAGCAACAGCCTCTTTCTGTCTTTCTTTCTTTCTGTCAACACAGAAAACATTTCATCACTGGATAGTTTTTTTCGTTTAATTAAAGTGTTGTTTTATGTCAGCTGAATGTCCGGAACGCTTTTCAGAGAAGATAAGGCAACTTATTTAGCACAATTCACACCCAGCGGCAATTCAGAAAAAGAAAAAAAAATCTCTGAATGCTCCACATGAAACTTTGGTCTTCCGACCTTTTACCGCCGTGTCGATTTATTTTGATTAATATGTGCGAGGGAGAGAGAGCAAGACAGTGCTTAGTTTGGAGACGGTGAGGTCTTGTTTACATTTTCGCCTGGCTCCGAAGACAGAGTGCGCGCGCGCGCGTCCGGGTCTCTCTCTCTGCTCGTTCTTTCAGTTATAAACATGTCCTGTCACAAGCGCAGCAGTTCATCTACATTACTCACCGATCAAATAAGACTTTGGCGGGACAAAAAATCACTTTGGCGGGCGCTAAAACAAGTTCAATGCAGGAAAATTCATGCGTGAATTTAACTGAGTAGTACATGACCATGCACTCGCACAAATGCGACCACATACAATTTTTACTCGCACATTCTCAAAAAATGGTCGCAGTCTGGAACCCTGGAACGTAATCCATTCATCTCTCACAGCAACATGTTTTGGTAAAGCATGAAAGCTAATACCAATATCTCTCCTCTTAGCATTGCAACCCGCTACCGCACATAGGTATTGATCCGCCATCGTCTTCTCTACTCCTCCTCAGAACCTGACCGACCGGGCGGGCCCCGCCCAGTGGAGTTACTACGTCACAACTCCAGTCTATTTTAGCCGGCATTTTAGCGTCTGCTACTGATTCACAGCCATTTGAATGCAGAAATACTCAGAAATACAACTTTGAGCTTATTTTTCTCAAGATATGTCCTCTAGCATAAGAAAAATGCCACAAGAACATGTTAACACCTAGAAAAACATGATTTTCATCGGAGTGGGTCTTTAAAAACATCTATAGATATAGAGGCTACACTCGTTCTGCGGTACCGTTGCTCTCACGGAACAGATAGACTATATATATGCTTATTTCACTTTTTAGTGTTAAATAAAAAGTACCGTCCGTCAGATGAAATCCTGCAGTGTCAGTGCTTTCTCCGTCCATGCAATAAATGCACATCCTTGAATGAGCGCGGATTTCTAGCGCAATTACTTGAACTTCTGATGTAATATCTTTGGTTTGACCCATTTGAGAGACGGACAAAATCAGAATTTAAAAAGGACTGAATAAAGCTCTCGACGAACTTGACGTGTGATGCCGTGCTACAGACTGACATGTATACGCATGAATCACTGTCACACACACACACACACGCTCAGATCAATCTTGTAAATTACTGCATAATACATTTTTAACTAGCAGAATAATACAGCATCACGACACACATAGTCTTTCTTTTAGCTATGTCTTCTAAATATTATATTATTTAGTTTTACGCTTTAACTATTGGCTTTACATCATCAAGTCAGCTGTCACTTTAGCGCAAGGCCCTGTGCGGTCGCACACTTGGCCCTTGCAACGGTACTGCCACTAACATATAGCATTATTTCTCCTATGCTCCTTAAGCCCAATTTATACTTCGGCGTCGAACTCACGCCGTAGCTACGTCGTAGTCTGTGTGTAGCGCGCGTACCCTTCGGCGTACCCTGACGTGCACCTCTCCAAAAATGTAACAACGCGTCAATTCTACGCAGACCGCAAGCGCTGTGATTGGTCTGCTAGAACCCCTCCCTCGGGTTTCACACGCTCCCTCTGCATGTGTAATTGCGCGTCAACGCGAACATTGACACAGAAGTATAAATGAAAACCAGCGTAGCCTACAGCGTAGAGGCTCCGGAGTAGGTCCAACGCAGAAGTATAAATCAGCCTTTAGCCTCCCAGCCAGCAGAGCCATGTGGGGCCCAAATGGGTTTGACTTGGGCTATCTAACTGGGACCCAGACAGTCTTGCACCCAGTTTCCATGTAGGCCCCACATGGATTTGCCCAGATGAAATGAACACTGCTTAGTGTGCACACTACAGGCTGTTTAATGTAACACTTAATCAGTGTTGGAGGTAATGAGATAATTAAGTGATTGAATAATGATTTTGTATTAGTGAAGAACACCTGCTGTTAACAATTATAATCACTGAAGGAAAGAGAAACACAAGAACTACCTCCAGCCACAGCCTTGGATGAAATCAACTGAAGATAAAATACATTAAATCTCTCAAGATCTGATTAAACAACTCTACAAACAGCATTACCAGCTTCACTTATTAGTAACCAGACAGACTTTATTTATGTCAGACATCTACAGAAGTTCGTATTAAGAATTAAGAAGAGGTTTGTTTCAATGGTGCAATGCATTCTGGGAGCCATGGATAAGTTTTGTATGATGCACTCAAATTGCATTGCACTATGAAACATGTCACCATTGTTGAGATTCATATGCTGATTCTTGATGTCTGTGTGCGAGTAAAACTCACAGGAGCCCAAAATATGTAAATGATGTGTTAAAAATCATTTGATGTTCTGAATAAATTCTATTATTCTCTTGCTGTAGAATCACAACAATAAAACAGAATTAATAACATACTACCCGTATAAACATCCCACATAATATCAATGAGATAAGCCAATATATAATGATGATTATATTCTTATCATCAATCAGCTTACAGCATCTGAATATATTTTCTCTTGCTGTTCTTGTCATAACAAACAGACACAGTTGCCTGAGAAAAACTAATGTTAAAAAGTCAAGAGGCTGACTAAAGCACACACTGATCGCCACAATGGTAACATCAAATCAAACTATTACTTTCAAATAAGTAATCAACATCTAAACCTCTTCTTAATTCTTAATACGAACTTCTGTAGATGTCTGACATAAATAAAGTCAGTCTGGTTACTAATAAGTGAAGCTGGTAATGCTGTTTGTGGAGTTGTTTAATCAGATCTTGAGAGATGTAATGTATTTTATCTTCAGTTGATTTCATCAAAGGCTGTGGCTGGAAGTAGTTCTTGTGTTTCTCTTTCCTTCAGTGATTATAATTGTTAACAGCAGGTGTTCATCACTAATACAAAATCATTATTCAATCACTTAATTATCTCATTACCTCCAACACTGATTAAGTGTTACATTAAACAGCCTGTAGTGTGCACACTAAGCAGTGTTCATTTCATCTGGGCAAATCCATGTGGGGCCTACATGGAAACTGGGTGCAAAACTGTCTGGGTCCCAGTTAGATAGCCCAAGTCAAACCCATTTGGGCCCCACATGGCTGTGCTGGCTGGGCTGAGTTAACTCGATCACGTCGTGCTAGGCGGGCGATGTTTCAGTAAACAGGCTCCTCAGCTCCACCCATGTCCGCCTCTTTGCCCATTTTGTTTATCCGGGAGTGACGCGCTGCCAAGATGGCGACGGCCGGCTCCGCCCACTTTGGGCTTCAAAAATGCTATTCAGAAACGTACGGGTGACGTCACGGACACTATGTCTATATTTTTTTACAGTCTATGGTTCAGATTCAATCAAGAGAAGAAGCTGCTTTTGTGCTCAGTCAAACTGCTTTAAGGTCAAATTTATTATCAGATATTTTTCACTGAATGTCTGATTGGACAGAAGATTAGCACAAATAGCAAGAACTTGTGAATTGTCTTGCTAGCTAAAGAGTGACATGCGCTGTCTAGTGAAGCGCGGATCGCAGTTATATCATATCGTGGGTGGGTCAAGTAACAAAAATAACATTCGGATTAATTGCGGGTGGGTAATGCGCAGATTAGATGAATCATTAATGATGGTAATATTAAAACAACGTGAGTGTGTTGCTGAAATCTGAGTGGTTGATGAACTGCTGTTTGGCAGAGTAACTGCCAGATACACACAAAATTATGTCAAAATGCCCGTCTTGGAGAATATTCATAAACACTGTTGGTCGTGGCTTAAATTAATGTAAAGCCACCTTTCCACAGCACATGACATTCGGACTGTCATAATTCGCCACCAATGCCAGACGTAATGATCTTTTATTAAGACCGTTTGCTGCAACATGTAAAAGAAGCTCATTCTCGCGGTCTTCTGCACTAAACAATGATATTCTGATATTCTCTACATGTATCTAAATCCAGTTACTCTCGCACTTCAAATGATTTCTTGTAAATTTTGTTTATATTTTTGTATTTTCAAATGACAAATTATTTGACAGCAGTATTTTGTATTGTATTTAATATACATTTGATTTGTAATTTGTTACTAAATACATTTTGATGTATTTGTGCCCATCTCTGCTATTAACATCACATTTGAACAGGAAACATCAAGTCTATAAAACTTGTCAAAACTCAGCGAAATACAACAAGCGTATCGGTGAGAACACTCGTTTAAACAGCATACACACACCTGGACATTTCACTGCACAGCACATTTTAGGCATCTTTGATACTGCTTGCTATTTTAAGGCAATGTACCGTTCTAAGGGACATAAATTAAGCCTTTAACTAAAAGGGTTATTGCACTGTTTACACTGTCATATACAATAAAAGAGCCTGTGTAGCGACAGTAAATAGAAATGAACACTGCCTAGTGTCTACTTTACACAACACTGACGGTGGACTTGCGCTCAGGATTAGAGCGGACGAATTCCAAAAATGAAATTTGAAAAAAGTCCTGTTTGCGGTTGTTTATTTAGCCTTCTAGCCACATAGCAACATTGTGACGTCCCAGATCCGGCCCACATCTGGCACAGGTGGAAAGATGATCTGGCCACCATGCAGCGTGGAATGACGGCCCTTGGGCGGCTCACTCCTGTTTGCCAGATCTGGGCCACAAGCAGGCCATAGCAATGCCACATGTCAGCCAAGAGCAAAGAAATAAACCAGAACTGGACCTTATCTGAGACACAAAGTCTGTGTATATCAAATATGAAGTAATCTCAGCCTTAATAAGCCTGTTAACAAGCAGAATCACTGAAGGAAAGAAGAGAACAGAAAAAGAGACGAGCAGAAACACAAGAACTACAACTGACTTCAGCCACAGTCTAAGATGAAATCAACTGAAGAGAAAAGAAGACATTAAATCTGTGAAGATCTCAGCAGAGGAGGATTAAACAACTCCACAAACAGCACGTGTGGGCCAGATCATCTTTCCACGTGTGCCAGATGTGGGCCGGATCTGGGACGTCCCAATGTTGCTATGTGGGTAGACATTGTGTTTTTATGTCTTGTTTTTAATTTGTCAAAATGGTGCACATGTTCATCATCTGTGTGCATGAACTGCTGCTCTCATAAACTCTCATGAGTGTGAACAGAAGAGATTTTGTTTTATTTCTCGGTCTAGTCTATTTCTGAGAGTTGACTAGTTTTACCTGTGACGTCAAGCTGAACTCCAGGAATCCCCGTCCATTTTCCCTCCGCTTTATCTGTAGTAAATCTGCAGTAGTAGATGTGTTTATCAGCTTCTGTTACAGCCGTCAAAGTGATGCTGGATGTGTTTTTATCTTCACTGTTACACTGAACTCTTCCTTTTTTTTCTGGGTCTAAACACAGATCCGGTGGTTCTCCATCAGTTACAACAGTTTTGGTCCAGAAAGCTGTTCTGATCTCATGACCATCAGGATGTGTTAAAGTACAGGATATATTCACTGTTGATCCCTTTAATGCACAAACATATGAAGGGCTGTAATTCACTTCCCAATCCTGCTGACCATCAACCCCTGAAACACAGAAATGAGGAATGAAGAGGCTTTCAGGTGTTTTGAAGCAATGTAAAAAAAATATATATATCTTTTTCACAGTTCACCCTTTTTATTTTAACCGTCAGCATAATCATCCTACGGTGGCTGAGAGAGCTCAATGTGCTGCAACTGAAGAAAACATGAAAATAGAAAAAACACCAGTAAATTAAAGGCACAATATGTAAGTTTTCGCCGCCAGAGGTCGAATTATCAAAACAATAACAAAGACAAAGCTTGATGACGCCATGAAGGAGAGTGGAACGATGGGAGATTGTCTTTTTCACCATCCAGAGATGAATAGAATTCACAAATCATGTTCATGGATGAGGTAATAAATTTGTTTTTTTATAAGCTGTACATTTGATCACATAGTTTAATGTCATCGTAATGAATTTGTCACGGTTCGCGGGTTTGCTTAGATTAGATTAGAAAAACTTTATTGTCTGTCACAAGTGACAGAAATTTGTCTTTGACAAGGCAGGCTCAGATAACATAAAAACACATACAAAAAGAAAACAAATACACTCAAAACAATTTAGCCACATTAACTGTACAGATGATCGTGGGAATAAAATATTTGTTGTATATGTTTTTCCTTGCAAGTGGGACTCTGTAGCGTCGACCTGATGGCAATAACTGAAAGCATTGGTTAAGGGGGTGGGTGGGATCCTGTGTGATTGTAGTGGCTTTCCTCAATACTGACCGGGTGTGAAGTTCTGTTAAGGGAGTTTGAAGTTTTGCCTATTATCTTACTGGCTTGATTTATTATTCGTGCAACGTTGCTTGTTCATTCTGTGTGTACTGAGCAATCAGATGAGTCGCAGGTGTGCCTCGTTTATGAGTCCTATATGTAGTGCTGTGTTTGTCATGTTCAGTGTCAGATTGTTGTTTGCTGGTTCTCTGTCTGGTCTTGTGTCTGTGCAGTTTTCCGCCTGGTACTTCTGTCTCACGGATTTATCCTGCGTCTCTCTGCCAGCGTTGTTGGGTTCTGCCTGCTGAGGGTTTCTCTGATCGCTTCAGTCATCCTCGTTCTCCAGGACCGTGTTCAGCCCACTGCAGTCACCCTGCGCTGCCAAGGACTAGTGATGGCAAAATGAGGCTTCCTGAACCACTGAGACCTCGCAACCCAAAGGTTCATTACTCGAAGCTTCATTCAGCATTGCTCACTAGTGACACCTAGCTACTGTGCAAAGAAATAGCAGACAAATTAATTCATTTTGAACCAGTGACCTGAGCAGACATTTGTCCATTGCCAAGGCCGCATTAACGCACGGGCTTACCTGGGCTGAAGCCCAGGGGCCTCCCAAGTTCAGGGGCCTCCCATGTTCAGGTTCATGATGAGCTGAAAAGGTCATATTTTTTTTAACTTGTCAGATTTTGTCGCTGTATGTCGCTAGTCGCTTGTGGGCGTTGGTAGTGCTGTCGCTCTAATGTTATTGTTATGGTGCGTTCACACCAAACGCGAATAGAGCGTCTGGCGCGAGTGATTTCATGTCAATACAAACACGCGTTTACGCGCGTCTATGTCCCGCGGCGCGAATGAGGCGGCCACATCTATACAAAACACCATCACAAGTGATATTATACAACTATATCATTTTAATTTGACTAGGAATTAGGCTCAAAAGAAACAGTATGCTGTTGGGAGAGTGTTTTTATATTACCACACAGCAGTGTTCAGGGATTAAATCATTTACTAGATTAACGATCGATCAATCTACAAATTAAACTCACTCATACTGTCATAAATTACTAAAACGTCATCCGAATTTGACAAATAATAAATTGTCTTGTCCATAATAGTCAACATAATGCAGGGGAAACTGTAAAATGAACTGCAGCAGTGCTAAACTTGCATCATAAAACTACAACACTCGAACTATAAATGTATTAATTAAACTCACTGAGACTGTCGACAGTTTCTTTTCCATGCATTATTTTATTATATCCATGTTTGTGGTTAGTTACAGTCAAATCATATAAAACAGTGAAATCGCCCTTGAACTCTTCTGTCTTGCCTGCACTGCAAAGGCTTCACTGAAAGGCTTCTTTCCTATTGGTTGTCGCTCGCGAAAATCGCTTCTCATTTGCATAAAGTTGAAATTTAGTTGCTGTGTGTGTGGTTGTTAAATAAAGTGTCTTGTGTTTATGTGCTCAGTGATATGTTAATAACAATATTAAAATTAAAAACAATATTAAAAAACTCACTGTTGTAGGTCTCGAAAGAAACTAATGCATTTTGTGATGTAGATTACCTAGGCTTTTACACTTTTTTTAAATGAGACTCTATAAATCGAGGGGATGGGGGGCCTACAAAACCCCTCAGCCCCGGGGCCTAACATTAGGTTAAGGCGGCTCTGTCCATTGCCTGGGTATAAAATAAAATATGAATCTTTCTATGTCTGAATTTACTTGTGCAGAGACAAATGTCACACACACACAATTCATTAATTATTCATCAATTGTTTGGATAGTGACAGTATGAACAGCAAAAGTGACACTGTGTTGAGTGCAGTGCTTATGGTGGAGGGAGTGTAATAAAGTAAACTGCAACAGAATAGTCTGGGGTGGGAAAAGTTAAGAATTGTTTCTGGGGGGGGTTTGTGCAGTGAACTGTTACTAGTTTTAGTGCAGTGTTGTGCTTATGGGACTGGGGGATTTTTTCAAGCGTGTTGGGGTTTAGACGATTCCTCTTCTTGGACAAAACCTCTCCAGCCACAGAGGATGCAGGGGAACATAAAAATGCCAGTGCCAGCTGGTATAAATGAGGACACTGATGCTTCTGTTGAGCCCAGACAGGGGAGGATTTCCTCTTTCTTGCTGGCTCCATTACCAGGAAAAAGGAAGAGGTCACAAAAAGCAAACAAATCAAAAAGGACAATCCAAATCAAAAAGCAGTCCAGTCCAGATCCAAAAATCCAAAGCAATCCAAATTATCCTATCTAATTAATATAACAAGACTATAATATAGCTAGGCCTACTATAATTAATAATAACAATATATCTAACTCTCTGACTCTCTGACACTACTACAACTGCTTCTACTACTCCTGACAACACCCACAAGGTGGCGCGAGTTTCGAACCCTCTTTATCCGGAAGCGACACTCAGACCGAACCGATGACATATCCACACAAACCGAGGCCTCGTTTGTCATTAATCACGTGATTTTCACGTTAACAACACAAGCCTCGAATCGCGGCTTCATCTGGCACGCCCATTTTTTCTCGACACAAGCTCCGACGTCTCGGTTCAAATGTCACATCACTACCAGTGATGGGCGATACTACAAATTTCGGTATCAATCCAATACCAAGTAAATACAGGGCCAGTATCGCCGATATCGATACCGATACCAATACTTTTTCATTTTAAAAGCATGCACTTGAACTTGTATGCACTTTCCTGTGCTAGAGCAGTGTGTCATGATTTATGAGGTGAATGCATCATTAATATGCTAAATCTGAATACGTTTTCATGACTACTAGGCCTAAATATTTTGTGATTTGTGCTCTCAACTCGCCTGTAATTAGTCAGTGACTTTTACAAAACTACCCTAATTATAGTACTAGCCTACTACTAGCCTACTAGTACTAGCCTACTGTTCAAAAGTTTGGGGTCTGTAAGATTTTTAATTCTCTTCTGCATTTATTTGATCAAAAATACAGTAAAAACTGTAATATTACAATTTAACATAGGCTATCTGTTTTCTATGCCATAGTAAACTGTAATTTATTCATGTGATCAAAGCTGAATTTTCGGCATCATTACTCCAGTCATGGTGATATTTCATTTTAATATGCTGATTTACAGCTCAGGAAACATTTCTTATTATTATCACTGTTGAAAACAGTTTCATATTTTTTGTGGAAATCATGATACATTTTATGCTAATCACTACCAAGGACCTACCGCCGACCAGAGACTTCACCAGCCTTCCTGTCTTGTTTATCTTGCTGTTTCTAAATAAACCTTACCATTATTCGCATTTTGGATCCTGTGATTCGAGACCTGACAGAATTATCTGCAAGGAACATGAAATGTAATGCTATAATAGCCTGTTACTGATATGTGACTATTTGTCAAATGATTCGGTGGGTTAATGCTGCACAGTTTTACGTGTTTAAAACAATCGTACTAAAAGTACATTTGAACAAACCCAAAGTATTTGCAAGTAATGGCTAAATAGTTTTGTGCAACACATATTTATTTTCACTGCCATAGACTTGATCACCAGACTGGATAAAAAGCGTTACTGAAGTACAAACAAAGTGCAATATAACTGTGTACAATAAATAATATATATTTGTTCACCTGTCTATTAAAACACACAAAAGTCCAAGTTTGTCACGAAGCTCTCTCCATCTTGTTTTATTTCTCCAAAACCTGCTTGCCTCAGTTTATCTACATTTACGGTTGTTATTTTTTTGTTTTGTTTTTGTTTCTGTACACAGCAAATTAATAAATTAACACTGCTCAGTGTTTATATGAGTCCACACTCAGAGTGTTATAAGTAACACTGAAGCAGTGTTGAGGTTAATTAGGTAATTAAGTGATTAATTGAGCGATTATTGAGCATTATTGGAGACATCTGATGATAACAAGCAGAATCACCAAAGGAAAGAGAAACACAAGAACTACAACTGACTTCAGCCTCAGCCTTAGATGAAATCAACTGAAGATTAAAGAAGACATTAGACCTCTGAAGACAACTCCACAAACAGCATTACCAGCTTCACTTATTACTAACCAGAATGACTTTATTTCTGTCAGACGTCTACAGAAGTTCTTAATAATAGTTTGGCTTGTACTCACCGTTGTGGTGATCAGTGTTTGCTTTAGTTGGGCTCTTGACTCTGGGCATTTACTGTATATGTTTGGTTTTGAAAATTTGAAGACATATTGAAAAATATTAATAATTTCCCTTTCACCATTGTTGAGATTCATATGCTGATTCTTGATATCTGTGTTTATTCAGATGATGTTGCTTTTTTTTTTTTTTTTTAAGTGAAGTTATTAATATTTTCAAGTTATCACACCAGTGTTGAATACCAAGATGTGCAGTCCTGGGGCTACTGTACTCAATGATGTGATATTCTTAACACATAACCTTTATAACCTATATGCTTTCCTGTAGCTCAGTGGTAAGAGCATTGCGTTAACAACGCAAGGTTGTGGGTTCGATCCCAGGGGTATAAAATGTATAGGATAATGCAATGTAAGTCGCTTTGGATAAAAGCGTCTGCCAAATGCATAAATATAAATATAAAATATATAATCAGAAACTAGACTCTGAATGAGATCCGTAAATGAGACAATTACATGATGATTACATCATCATCATGTTTTCTCTTACTGTTCTTTCCATAACAAACATAGTTACAATAGCCAGAGTAATGTTGAAAAAATCAAGTGTCAAACTGCCCAAATAAAGCAAACACTGATCACCATAATGGTGACGTAGAACTTATTTTCAATAAATCATCAACATCTAAATCTCTGGTAATTTTCAATAAGAATTTTTTAGACAATTTTTTTCTATTTGCATGTGTTTTCTTCAGTTGCAGCATGTTGAACTCTCTCAGCCACTGTACATGTCAGAGTTTATTTAAAAAATCTGATAAAACGTTACAATAAGGTTCATTATGTATTAACTAACATGAACTAACAATGAGCAATACATTTGTTACAGTATTCATTAATCTTTCATAATGTTAGTTAATAAAAATAGAGCTGTTCATTGTTTGTTCATGTTAATTCACAGTGCATTAACTAATGTTAACAAATACAACTTCTGATTTCAATAATGTATTAGTAAATGTAAAAACTAATAATAACTAATAATAATAAATGCTGAAGAAGTATTGTTCATTCTTAGTTCACGTTAACTAATGAACCTTATTGTAAAGTGTTACCAAATATCAGTATAGTGAGTGAAACTGAAGACTCACCCGCAGTCATGATCACTACGATCAGAGGAAGAGACTTTATGAGAGACGACACCATAGTGACTTCTGCAATCATAAAACTGACAATTATGACATTATGAGCATCATCTATACACAACATCACAAACTCTATTGATAAAGCACATGATGATTAATAATTCACGGCTCATTGAAGGCTTGATGTGAACTGATGATGTTTCTCATGTCAGGCCTCGTGTGTCTAAAGAGCTTCACACAATATTTACACATGAATCTACAACAGATATTGAGCTTCTGGAGTTTAAATCACTTCATCAAATCAACATTCACCTAAAACAGTTTTACAAACATTAATCGTAGCTCTACTGAACTATTTTAAATAACAGTTAAATGGTCTTACCGCTCTGAAGTGTCAATGTTTCAGTGTCGACGCCCCCATTGAGAAAAACATCAGCAGTTTAAGGCGTCAGACGCTGCAGTTTTCACACTTTATAAAGAGCATCTAAATGTTGGTCTTCCTCTTCCTGGTTATGAGTGACCGTCATCTCAACTACACAAGAACAACTGGAGAAGAAAGTTAACGTCTCAGATGTCAAACACACACAAGCTTTACATGTATCTCTGTAGAGCTCAGTATTGTCAGATCTTTGTGAGAGAATATGTGAAAGATGTTTGCTTTGAGAAAGAACAGTGTAAAGATGCTCATCATGTCTGCAGGAGCGTCTGAGCAGCATCTTTACAGCTCTTAGTTTCACTTCCTGTTTCTGACACAGACTCTGTGTTTAACACATGACACACACACACACACACACACACACACACACAGTCATAACCATCAGCTACATTGAGGTTAAGTGGGTCAATGGCAGTTTCTGACAGACGACACAAGCACTCAGAGACCAGACCGACGACAGATACAGGAGAAATAGTTTTAATGGTCTTCATAAACACTAATACATCACTGATGGATCTATTTAATAACTCCTAATAATGGAGCAGTGATGTTCACTGCAGAGCCAAATGACGTCCAGCTCCTCCTCAGTGGATCTAATGGGTGGAGGGAGAGAGTTATGGGTCGGTTAGGGTGTTGTTGGACCGTCTCGCTCCACCCATTACACCCAAATTACATCCAGAGAGAAGAGCTGGACTTCTCTCTCCACCCACGACTCTGCAGTGAACAGCCTCTCAAAATAGAGGAATTACATCCATTACTCAAATCTTTCCTGCACTTCCATTGACTTTACTGTCATCTAGTGGTCAAAAAGATCCAGTGCACTTTACTGCCTTTACAGCAGCTTTTACATCTGACTCTACTAAGTTACTAAAGTTGTATGTCTTTCTATATTGTTCACTATGCGTTTATAAATCAATCATGTAAATAGGAGAAGCTAATGTGTGCTTCATTTATGTATTACAAAGATATTGTAAAAAAAAAAATGCACGTATGTAAAATGAATGAAGCTTTATACAGTCAGGATGGGAAATGAACACCCGTCACCAGCCAAATAAATACTGGAACTTTTAGGACAATAGCTGGTTATTTTGCTTCCTCTGCCAGTCAATGTGTCGCCAATCCTACATCTCAGATTATCCTTTGACCAAAAAACTGCACAAAAAATACAGTGCGAACGCGTATTGTAAGACTGGGAAAACTGGAAGAGAGGGCAACTCTCTGAGAAAACAAAGGAAATTAACATCTGAACTCTCTTGCTATATTAACATCCCCATTCGAGACACGATCACACTTGATTTGAACACCTCCCAGTTTACAATTCTGTCTCAACGCGACTGGTACAAAGGTCTCATCCCCAAAGAAGTCAGACAAAAGGTGATAAAGTTTTTAAGAGTTTAGACACATCAGCAACAAGACTACAAGACAGCAAATACAAAACAACTATTCTGCCAACTCTTATAAGCTCAATGACAATATACACAGCTTAAGAAATCAGAATGTTATTGATAAAGTAATGATGTTTATGAGCTCATAATGATGGATTATCAGTTTGTGAGGAGCATCAGATGTATATTAGCAGTAATACAGTTTAATGTGGATCTGCTGAAGTCACTGCTAGAGTCTCATATTCAGAAGATCTGGACTGAAGCTCAAGAGTTGTGTAATTAGTTAAGTTCACCTTATGGATTATAGCAGCACTGTCCTTATACAGCATAACAGTTTTAGCTTTTTCAATGAAATCCAAATTATTTCTTAATAGTTGTTCAATTACAAAAAATAAAAAACTTCTAAAAAAGAAGTGTATTATGCAGACACACACAGACATCAAGAATTAGCGTATGAATCTCAGCAATGCTGACAGATCAACTTTGAACATAAGCTCATTATTTATTTATGCAGCAATGCATGATGGGAGCCATGAATGAATTTTGATTGGTGGCACCGCACCAAGCTTTATAATTGTCACCATTGTTGAGATTCACAGGCTGATTCTTGATGTCTGTGTGTTTAAAAAATAAATAATTATTGTATAAAAACAACTTTTAAGAAATCATTTGGATTAATAATGTTAAAAATATTATGCTGTACAAGGGCAGTGCTGCTATAATCAATACAGTAAATCTAACTCACAAATTGGGCTCTATATGAGTTCAGTAATTCAGGTCAAATGATTGTGAAATAATTATTATTTTGAAACATAGTCAACATCATTAGATAACTTTTGCTATTTGTTCATCTGGCAGTTATAACTCAGTTACAGCAGCCAAACTAAATCAGAATTTTTGTTTAGGAGTCAATTTTGTCAAGAGCCCAAATAAAACAAACACTGATTACCCTAATGGTGACTTACTTTTTTTCCTTTTTTTTTCTTCAGTGATTCTGCTTGTTAAAGGCCAATTTATACTTCTGCGTCGGGTTCGCGTAGAAGGTACGGCGTAGCATACGCATTGACGTGTACCATACGTCGTACCCTTCGCCGTACCCTGACGCGCACCTCCTCAAAAATTTAACTACGCGTCGCGGCGACGCGGACCGCAAGATCTGTGATTGGTCGGCTGGATAGCATCGCGTTTCCTCCTACGCATTTCCGGAATGATCTTCTGCACTCTGCACCGCCCGCCCGCCATTTTTTAAATTCCGAAGATCAGTGAAGAGCCATGGAAATAGACCAAGTGACCGAGAGATTGCTTGAAGAAGTGCGGAAATACAGCCATCTGTATGACTCCTTCAGTCGCCATTGCTCGTAGAAACCTAAACTCAAAACAGCCGCGAGGAATGTAAACACAGTGGAACTGGAACATTAAAACCCACCCGCGCCAACTAGCGTTTCGGCGGTGTAACTGCAGAGCAACACAGACATTCGCAGAAGTATAAATGCTCACGACGGCGTCGCCTACGTGCGTAGCCTACGACGTACACTACGGCGTACACTCGACGCAGAAGTATAAATTGGGCTTAACATCAGGTGTCTTCAATAATGCTCAATCAACACTCAATTAATTACTTAATTACCTCAATAACTTTAACTCTGCTTCAGTGTTACTTATAACACTCTGAGTGTGGACTCATATAAACACTGAGAGTGTTAATTTAACACTGGGGATTTAGCAGAATCACTGAAGGAAAGACAAACACAAGAACTACAACTGACTTTGACGCACTAAGAAACAGCGTTATGTGGAAACGCACCCCTGACCTTCTGCTGTCAGTCTGAAGCTCTGGCTACGCGAGACTAATTGATCAAACAGCTTTACAAAAATACCTGAAATAGTTTGCAATTCAGTTTGATTCATTATTTTAGACAGTTCAACCGTGCACTGAATGCTTTTTAATATATATATATTGTATTGGGATGTTGTGGCCGAGCGACCACTTGGGATTTCGGAGAAGCAGAAAGGTTATTTCTTAAATCCTCAATGAAGGCAAGGTTGAAGATAAAACCCAACATTTATTAACACACTTCATGGGCATGCCCCAAAAAAACAAGCAGTTATCAAGCAAACACACTCGCCCTCGGCCAGGAGGAGGCACTGATGCTCTTCTCTTTTAACACATACAAAAACAGAATGCAGTAAATACAATCTTCCTTAATAAACAATCTATGCCATATGGTCTTTTCACCTCAGTATTCAAAAAGAACATACTTTAATATGTTTCTTCACATTAAATACACCACACTGGATACTTTATTACACAGAACAACAGTGGATGAAGTGATATTTACATGCAGTTCACAGTATGAAACAAAAAAACTCGCAAATATTCTATTAGTCATGTGTCTGTGATGAAGCAGTTTGTGAATGAGCAACACACTCTGCAGGAAAACACAATTTATACAGACTTCATATATCCAAAACAGTAACACACACACACACACACACACACACACAAAAGATTCACTCAGAAATACATCACAGTATGATATTAACGTTGGTTGCAACTTGCAACTTAACACGATGGCAATTCAGGTGTTTGTGATCAGATGCTCAGAATCTTCCTGCAACATTGATGCTGCTGTAGATCACACTGGAATCATCAGATCTGTTCAATAAGTGTAAAAAAAGACAAAATAAGATTAATCACACACATAAAACCTTGTTTCTCTGAGTCGCCTGCAGAGATTTAGGGATTGGTTCAAATCTTTAACGGTGAGTAATGAAGTGCGCCTCACCTGGCAGAGTCAGCAGGACCACGATCCCTCACGTCTCCAGACTGACCTTCAGCCTTCACACTCGTGTTCCCTGTGTTTCTGTGGTGCTGGACGGTGGCGTACTGAACCTCGTCTTCATCTCCAGCGCTCTGAGGCTTCCTGGGTCTCTCGTGTGCGATGCTTGCGTACATCAAGTCATTCTGAACGCCTGAATCACTCGTGCTCATCTGATTCATCCCCGCTGCGCTGATGTTTTCCTGAACGAACACACACAGTCCAGATGATCACACTACAATCGGTCACTGTTCCTGGATCAACATTCCTGTCCGAAAATGTAGTCCCACTACCCATAACTTGGATGATAGGTGAATAACACTGTTGAGAAGCACCTAATCCTGATTTTAAGCCTAAACTTGACATAAACTGTAAACTTGTCCCTCAAATCTGATTGGTTGATTGGAATGTTGTTCCAAGATCAACAAAGATGTTGATCCAGGAACATGTTGTACTTTGAGAAATCATGTTCACCAATTGGGATCATATTTGCCTTAAAATGTGCTGAAATAGACACTTTTCTAGACTTGCCTGTTTTGATACGCCACCTTGGACGCCAGTATCTCCTGCTTTCCTGACGGAGAGAAGAGAAACATACAGTATCTATATCATGGAAATGCACATCTTAAAAGGGGGAAATACAGGATTAAATGTGTCATAAAAGTGATTAATATGACCTGTGAGTTATAAATACACCATATATTTCCACAGCAGTTTTCTGTTACCTTTTGATTTTTATCACTACAGCAATAATGCAGATGCCGATGAGCGCCGCCCCGATCCCAGCAGCTGCGTACACACCTGTGTTCTGGACACCTGAGCGAAGAGAAACATCATTCACACGGCTGATAATGACACCAGCATGAGAGCCAACGGCACATCAATACCTGCAACTGTTGCAGACACGAACAAAGACACAGACGCTGATCTCTGAGATCCATGTTTATTCTGAGCCTCACAGTAGAAGCGTCCACTGAAACTGGAGTTAAAGTTGGAGATGCTCAAACTCTGTCCAGATCCAACAGCTGAGGTTTCAGTCTCCTTAAACCAGCTGAAGTTCAGAGCAGGAGGGTTTGAGTCACTGATGCAGTTCAGAGTCACTGAATCTCCCTCCACTATTACACCAGACGGACTGACCGACACTGAGACGCTCTTCGGAGGATCTGAAAAGACAAAAAGTGTCAAATGACATTCAGTAATTGAGCAAATAATCATCCAGAACTGATCTGAAATCAAGGTAGACTTACACATCACATTCACAGTCACAGCAGAGGAGTTCAGAGATCCATGTTTATTTCTAGCAGAGCAATAATAGATTCCACTGGCCTCAGATTTAATATTAGTGATGCTGTATGTGTCGCCAGATTGCAGAATCATTCCTCCTTTAATCCAGCTGATTTCTGCAGGAGGGGTTGAGTCACTGATGCAGTTCAGAGTCACTGAATCTCCCTCCACTATTACACCAGACGGACTGACCGACACTGAGACATTTCTTGGTCGGTCTGAAAGAGACAAAAATAAAACATAATTGGATAACTTACTATATCCAGATGATTTACTGACTCACATTTATTAACTCACACATGACATTCAGCTTCACAGCTTCAGAGTCTTTCTCTCCATGTTTATTTCTGGATCTGCACTTGTATTCTCCACCGTGATCAGAGCTGATGTTTGAGATGCTGAAGATTCTTCCAGATCCTACAATTGTTCCTCCTTTAAACCAGCTGAAGTTCAGAGCAGGAGGGTTTGAGTCACTGATGCAGTTCAGAGTCACTGAATCTCCCTCCACTATTACACCAGACGGACTGACCGACACTGAGACGCTCTGTGGAGGATCTACATGAAATATATATAACATATTTACAAATCAAAGTAGGAATGAAAAATGTGCAAATCTACATCAGAACTGGTGCAAAGTCAATGAAAAAATATAATATTTACAGATATATCAACTGAAATTATCAAACAAATCTGAATAATCTGAACTATTTCACTAATATTAATTCATATGTTATTAATACTCACATTCAACATTAAGATAAACAGCAGGAGAGGTCAGATGTTGTTGTCCTTTAACGGCACATCTATAGTTTCCTTCATCAGAACGATTGACTGACCGCAGATGAAGCTGATTCACTGTTCCATCAGTTATTCTCTGTGTGTTTCTGTACCAGATGAATGTTGTTTGTTCAGGCAGAGAGCAGCTGCTTTTACATGTCAGAGTGACTGAATCTCCCTCTTTCACTCTCTGCTGTGTCTCCACCTGCAGGTCTGACACAACAACAACTCTCTACATCATCATCAGCTTAATGAAATCATGTTATGCCAATGTAAACCAGAGGCCTACACCTTCAGATAGACAGACAGATAGATAGATAGATAGATAGATAGATAGATAGATAGATAGATAGATAGATAGATAGATAGATAGATAGATAGATAGATAGATAGATAGATAGATAGATAGATAGATAGATAGATAGATAGATAGATAGATAGATAGATAGATAGATAGATAGATAGATAGATAGATTCTTTATTCATTCGCTAGGCAAATTCAAGTTTCCAGTAGCAACAATTAAAACAAATAATAAAAACAAACAAAACAAGACAAGCTGCCCAATATACATAAATACATAAACAAAGCCCTGCTCACAGGGATGAATTAAAAAGCTATATCGTCTGAGGGACAAACGCCTTCCCTCAGTGTGTCTGTGGAACAGGACAGAGACAGCATCCTGAAGCTGAAGGTGCTCTTCTGCCTGACGATGGTATTGTGCAGTGGGTGATGGACATTGTCCAAGATGGACAAAAACTTGCTACGGGTCCTCCTCTCATGCCACAGATGTTAATGAGTCAAGTTCCACACCCACCACAGAACCAGTCTTCTTCACCAGCTTATCCAGTCCCTTTTCTTACTGCCGCTCCCCCAGCATACCACAGCATAGAAGAGGACGCTAGCGATGACCATCTGGTAAAACATCTGCATTAGCTTCTGACTGATACTGAAGGACCCTAGCCTTCTCAGGAAATAGAGTCGACTCTGTCCCTTCCAGTATACGGCATGTCCTTGGACCAGCCCAGTCTGTCGTCCAGCTGCAGAACTAGATATTTATAGGTCTGGACCACCTTCACACGAAGCCTTCGCTGAACACAGCCTGCATGTGGGGCCTCTGTCTCCTGGAAGTTGACCACCATCTCCTTAGTTTTTGCAGTTTTGAGCTGTAGATAGTTAAAGTTACACCACCTCACAAAGTCCCCAATCAGGGTCCGATACTCTCCCTCATCTCCATTCTTGATACACCCCACGATGGCAGTGTCATCAGAATACTTCTGGAGACTTCTGGTTTGGTGAGATGGCGTAGACACACGTTAAGTCTCGCTCCCACTTTTTGCCTATAATAGTTTTAAAACCCCACTATTTACTTCTACTTCGCTACAAAGTGGGCAATATCTTTGTTGCACATATTGGCATCAAATTATGGCAGCTAAATCTAGAAAACAAAGCAAAAAGGATCAGAAAGCCGAAGCGTGTGGAGACGACGGCAAAGAGGTTAACATGGCAGCCATCGCTAACCTTCTGGAGGAACACCGGGTCACTCTTTCTGCAGACTTTAAAACCGCCATTTCGACACTCGAGGTAAAGCTATAGACCAAATTCAAACTGCCGTGACGGACCACGCTTCGAATATTGCCTCGCTCGAGACACACATAAATGCACAGGATGAGCGTGTGCAAGCCCTGGATACGACTTGTGCTATCCCAACAGAGAGCAATGCTAAATTGCTAGCCAAAGTCATGGATCTCGAGTCCCGTAGCCGGCGCAATAACATAAGAATTATTGGACTACCTGAATCCATTGAAGGGCCCCGACCATCTATCTTCTTCTCAGAACTACTTGCGGAAGTATTTGGGGACGGAGTACTGGAATCTCCGCCGGAATGTGATAGAGCCCACCGGTCGCTGTCTGATAAACCGAGGCCGGGGCAGAAGCCTAGGCCTGTTATCATTCGGCTACATAAATTCCAACAGAAGGAAAAGATCATCCGTGAGGCCAGAGCGAGGAGGGGAAAGATTCACTACCACGGCACACCTAGCACTATTTACGAAGACTATGAGCCGGAGGTGCTGGAACAACGCTCCAAGTACAGAGAGGTGCTATCTGAACTGTACAATCTTGGGCTAAAACCAGCGCTGTTGTTTCCGGCCAGACTTACTATCGTAACGAAGGATGGTGATAAGAGAAGATTTGCATCGGTCACTGAAGTCAAGGACTACATTGCATCTATTCGTCCTGCTGAGGTCTAAACTCGAAGTGACTTGTGGAGTAACTCATGACTGGATCGACTGACTCAAGAAGCAGTATTCGTTAAATGCTTGTATTTCTATACTGACTTAGATGGGCGTATTATACATAGTGTTTGGTTGTTACATATGAAAGTGGTTACTCTAGATCTATAGATGTATTTTATTTGGCATTATGGAGGCATTGTTTTGTATACACCCTTGTGTCCACTTAGTTCATTGATTTAGTTCTAAATTTAGATCACTGTACACTTACAGGCGTACCAAATTATTATTATTATTTTTATTATTTGTTTTTCTCTCTTCCCTCTCCTCCCTTCATTAGGCCTGGTACGTGCTTGTGGTTATTATACACATTTTGTTTTAACACATTTTTAGTCAGTCCATTAGCCACAGACTAAGGTTTCTGCAAGTTTTTTATTTCAACACTTTTGAGCCACTACACACCCAGTGCCTGAGAGTACAGCTGTAGTGCCTATATACAGTTTGTGTGTGATGCACATTGTATGACAGGCAGTACTTGGTTATTACATTTGTTTTGTTTTTATTCATTTTGTTTGGTTCTTAAGTCACAGGCTGGACTAAATACAAGTGTTATCCTAAATGGATTTGTGTTCTGCGCCTTCTATTGCACCACGCCTATTCTCTGCTCCTAAGAATTTGCAGTGGTGCTTATAGTATGTTCGAATATACATGAAAATAGTTATAACGAGTATAAAAATATATTTGTTTTTCCTTTCTTGGCGAATGTACATTGCATGTGATCATAACTTAATTTTTGTTGTTTACTTATTTTATATTTTATATTATATATTTTTGTTTGTATATGGTTTTCGTTTGTCGTCTTTTTCTTTTTTTTCTTTCTTTTTTCAGGACTGGGTTGGAGTTCCCTTTCTGAAATAGGTTGTGCGAACCTTATTAAAATGGTTATCCTGCTGAAGTCCTGGTATCTTTTCCAGCATCTTCCAGTCTGCATTAATAAATCCTTTTTTCGGATTGAATCGAATCGAATCCTAATTGAATGGATTCCTGTGGAATAACAAGCCAGCTCGCATCAGGAAGTCAGTTCTTCAGCTTCCCAAATCTGAAGGGGGTTTAGCACTGCCAAATTTTCGATACTATACTTTTGGGTATGTACACTGTAAAAATGAATACGCTATATCTAATCAGTAAAATTGTGGCAACAGATTACAAGCAATATTATTAATTAAATTGAACAAATTAGAATTGAGTAATAATTAATCAAATTAATTCCTTAAAAGTTAACCATTTAAAATTAGTAAAATTTACAACCATTTTTTTTAAACAAATTTTTTTTTTATTGCCAACATTGAAGACACCTGATGTTAACAAGCAGAATCACTGAAGGAGAAAACGTAATTTTAGTTGGGTAAAATTAGTTGTTTAGTTGTTTGTTTTAGCTGGGCTCTTGACCTTAAATCATTGACTTTAGATGTTGTTTGGCTGCTGTATCTGAGTTATAACAGCCAGATGAACAAATAGACAAGGTGATCTGATGGTGTTGGTTGTGTTTTAACATAATCATTATTTCACAATCATTTGACCTGAATCTCTGAGATCTCTGAATCCCTGAATCCTGAATCCCTGAACTCTGAATCTTATTGATTAGATATAGCGTATTCATTTTTACAGTGTAACATTCATAAATTACTATATTGGGTTGGCCTTAAAAGTTGTGCCTCCAGCCGGCCCTGGGCGCATATAGAGATATCATCCTCTCGTTATTTTTTCTAATATCTGCTCCCAGCTTCCCCTTGGGGTACACAAAATCTCGAGCAATCCAATAGTTATTAATACTATTAAGATTTGGCATCAATTCAGAAAACAATTTGGTCTACATAGAGCATCGATTCATATGCCAATTTCAAATAATCACTTATTTTCCCCGTCCCTTTCAGACAGCTTCTTTGATATTTGGGCAGCTAAGGGTCTCTCTACTCTAAACGACCTGTATGAAAACCAAGTCTTCTCCTCTTTCTCTTCTTTATCAGCTAAATTTAACCTTCCTAATACTCATCTTTTTCATTTTTTTCAAGTGAGGCACTTTATTAAAAAATGATTTCCCCATTTTCCCAATCGTCCACCCGAATCAGAAATTGACCCTGCCCAAAGACGACTGATTTCAACCATTTATGGTAGAATATCTCCTTAACCCCTTCTCCGATTGACTCCCTTAAAGCAAGATTTGGGCATTGACATTTCCGAGGACCAGTGGAAAAACATTCTCAGTTTAGTTCACTCTTCATCTATTTGTGCTAGACATGCCCTAATACAATGTAAAGTGCTTCACAGAGCTCATTTCACTAATGCCATACTGGCTAAATTGTTTCCTAACAGAAGTGATGCCTGTAACAGATGCAGACAATCTCCAGCCGATCATCTTCACATGTTCTGGTCATGCCTGGTGCTATCAGACTACTGGTCCGACATTTTCAGAACTCTCTCACAGGCCATCAATTACACTATGGTCCCCAATTCCTTGACTGTCCTGTCCGGCCTTTCCCCAATCACATGTATACCAGCGCACTGCGTCATTGCCTTTACTACTTTGCTGGCCAGGCGTGCCGTTATTACTGTGTTGAACTGTTCTGCTGATTTTTCCATCTTTTTTTTTCTTTTTCAGACACCTTGTTTCATTTTACATCTGTTGTAACACCCTTTATATGTCTGCAGAAAACGTAATAAAAAAACTTGGGATAAAAAAAATTACTTCTGCACTTCTGCATGTAACACAATTGACTGTTTGCAAAGACCCGCCCCCTTTAGTTACCGTTGCTATGTCCGACAAGCCTCACGCATCACCATGTTCTCACGCAGTGAAAAATACATTGCGGAGCAAAGAGGAAACTGACCCCATGCCGAGAGACAGGACAGAGCAGGAAAGTTGAGCAAGTCTCAACTTTCAAATTTGGTCATTTTTTTGTACGAAATTTAAACAAATACCGTTTTATGGCTTTTATGTGTCGTGACAGATCGCTGAAGAGCCTCAGTTAAAGCTGCAAGTGAAACGATCATCTCTTCCTTCTAGTTAATTCATAGCATAAAATAAATATGAATGATCAGAAGGAATGTTGTTTTAACCGCGGAAAGACGTCAGTACACAACTTTTTTAATGTTTAAATCCACCGACGTTAATCTACTAACTCTCCTGACTGTTTTGTCGGACAAAAATGGCGGATGGTGGATTACGTAGCTGCTCTACTGGTAGTTGGAACTACTGGTCCTCCAGGACTCGAGTTAAAGAGTCCTAATGCAACCTTAATTTAATATGATAAAAAAAAATTAAGCAGGTCGTAGTTAAATTGCTTTATACTGTATGTGTGTGTTTGTATGTTTCTGTGGTCTATTTCTGAGAGTTCAGTAGTTTTACCTGTGACGTCAAGCTGAACTCCAGGAATCCCCGTCCATTTTCCCTCCGCTTTATCTGTAGTAAATCTGCAGTAGTAGATGTGTTTATCAGCTTCTGTTACAGCCGTCAAAGTGATGCTGGAAGTGTGTTTATCTTCTCTGTTACACTGAACTCTTCCTTTTTTTTCTGGATCTGAACACAGATCAGGTAATCCTACAACACCTACAGCAGGTTTGGTCCAGAAAACTGTGCTGATCTCATGACCATCAGGATATTTTACAGTACAGGATATTTTCACTGTTGATCCCTTTAATGCACAAACATATGAATGACTGTAATTCACTCCCCAACCCTTCAGATCATCAGCCGCTGAAACACAGAAATGAGAAAAATAATTAAAGAGACTTACACACACCAAAGATTTCCTTTTGAAACTACAGTAGCTTTATATATTCACCCAAATGAAATTCAGAAATTCCAAGTGTGTGAAATATTTCACTAATATTAATGAATCAGTTTGTACTCACTTTCTACTGTGAGATGAACAGGAGGAGAGCGCAGACGATGATCATTTCCTCTTATGTCACACTGATAGTTTCCCACATCAGAACGACTGACAGGCTGCAGAAGAAGCTGATTCACTTTCACAATTCCTTTAGTGATTCTCTGTGTGTTTCTGTACCAGATGAATGTTGTTTGTTCAGGCAGAGAGCAGCTGCTTTTACATGTCAGAGTGACTGAATCTCCCTCTTTCACTCTCTGCTGTGTCTCCACCTGCAGGTCTGACACAACAACAACAACAACAACATCAACAACAGCATCATCAACAACAACAACATCAACAACAACAACAGATTCACTGTCAGCTTAAACTGAGAGTTCACACAAAATATTTTTCATTATTTATAGTTTTGTTCTAAAGCTTCATGAACTTGTTTCTTTCTTTTATTTTCAGCACAAAGGGAAAGAATGTGTTAATACTGTTCCATCATTAATGAATAACAACACAGGAACAGATTACACAACACTGACGGTGGACTTGCGCTCAGGAGTAGAGCGGATCAATTACGAAAATTTTATTTGAACAAAGTCCTGTTTGCGTTTTTTTATTAAGCCTACTAGCAGTTCAATTTACTTTTATTTGTATAGCGTTTTCCACAATACATATCAATTCAAAGCAGTTTCAATGGCACAATCATTGTATCTGAAATCAACCCACATAGCAACATTTTGACGTCCCAGATCCGGCCCACATCTGGCACACGTGGAAAGATGATCTGGCCCACATGCAGCGTGGAACACTCTCTTGAACAATCTCTTCTTTCCTTCAGTGATTCTGCTTGTTAACAGGCTTATTAAGGCTGAGATTACTTCATATTTGATATACACAGACTTTGTGTCTCAGATAAGGTCCAGTTCTGGTTTATTTCTTTGCTCTTGGCTGAGATGTGGCATTGCTATGGCCTGCTTGTGGCCCAGATCTGGCAAACAGGAGTGAGCCGCCCAAGGGCCGTCATTCCACACTGCATGTGGGCCAGATCATCTTTCTACGTGTGCCAGATGTGGGCCGAATCTGGGATCTGATCTTTTAAAAAAGTTAATTTATTATTTTTCGTAATAAAATATATACCTTTATATAAATAAAGGTGACTTGATGAGTAAAAAAAAAAAAAGTGTAATTTATTATTTAGTGAAAATCTTGACTTTGCATGTATGAGAGTCTTTGAGAACAGCAGTTCAGTCTGAGAACTGTTATTCTGACTGACAAACAAAAAAACATCTGAGAAGAAAGTACAGGCATAATTTTGATATACTTATAGACATTGTGTTTTAATGTGCATGAACTGCTGCTCTCATAAACTCTCATGAATGTACACAGAAGAGATTTTGAGATTAATTTCTGCTTATTATTTTATTTCTCGGTCTAATCTATTTCTGGGAGTTCAGTAGTTTTACCTGTGACGTCAAGCTGAACTCCAGGAATCCCCGTCCATTTTCCCTCCGCTTTATCTGTAGTAAATCTGCAGTAGTAGATGTGTTTATCAGCTTCTGTTACAGCCGTCAAAGTGATGCTGGAAGTGTGTTTATCTTCACTGTCACACTGAACTCTTCCTTTTTTTTCTGGGTCTAAACACAGATCCGGTGGTTCTCCATCAGTTACAACAGTTTTGGTCCAGAAAGCTGTTCTGATCTCATGACCATCAGGATGTGTTAAAGTACAGGATATTGTCACTGTTGATCCCTTTAATGCACAAACATATGAAGGGCTGTAATTCACTCCCCGATCCTGCAGACCATCAACCCCTGAAACACAGAAATGAGGAATGAAGAGACTTTCAGGTGTTTTGAAGCAATGTAAAAAAATATCTTTTTCACTGTTCACCCTTTTTATTTTAACCGCCAGCATAATCATCCTACGGTGGCTGAGAGAGCTCAATGTGCTGCAACTGAAGAAAACAAGTTTTCACCGCCAGAGGTCGCATTATCAAAACACTAAGCTTGATGACGCTATGAAGGAGAGTGGAACGATGGGAGATTGTCGTTTTCACCATCCAGAGATGAATAGAATTCATGAATCATGTTCACGGATGAGGTAATGAATTCGTTTTTTTATTACCTGTACATTTGATC
Source organism: Leuciscus leuciscus (assembly GCF_965113295.1). Taxonomy (NCBI): domain Eukaryota; kingdom Metazoa; phylum Chordata; class Actinopteri; order Cypriniformes; family Leuciscidae; genus Leuciscus; species Leuciscus leuciscus. The sequence continues at coordinate 50,297,949 of NC_138727.1, read as the reverse complement.
ACATTGTTTAATGTCATCGTAATAAATTATCTGCAAGGAACATGAAATGTAATGCTATAATAGCCTGTTACTGATATGTATTTGTCAAATGATTCGGTGGGTTAATGCTGCACAGTTTTACGTGTTTAAAAAAATCATACTAAAAGTACATTTGAACAAACCCACAGTATTTGCAAGTAATGGCTAAATAGTTTTGTGCAACACATACTGTATTTATTTTCACTGCCATAGACTTGATCACCAGACTTGATAAAAAGCATTACTAAAGTACAAACAAAGTGCAATATAACTGTGTACAATAAATTATATATATTTGTTCACCTGTCTATTAAAACACACAGAGCAGATTCTCTGTCAAGTCCAAGTTTGTCAAGCTCTCTCCATCTTGTTTTGTTTCTCCGCTTGTCCCAAAGTGGACAATCCAGGTGATTGGAACAAAATACTGAGGAGGACTTTTACTTTCTGAACCTGGACTTTACACCTCTGGCCACATGTCAGCCAAGAGCAAAAGAAATAAACCAGAACTGGACCTTATCTGAGCCACAAAATCTGTGTATATTAAATATGGAATAATTTCAGCCACAGTCTCAGATGAAATCAACTGAAGAGAAAAGAAGACATTAAATCTGTGAAGATCTCAGCAGAGGAGGATTAAACAACTCCACAAACAGCATTACCAGCTTCACTTATTACTAACCAGACTGACTTTATTTCTGTCAGACGTCTACAGAAGTTCTTATTAATAATAGTTTGGCTTGTACTCACTTCTTTGTGTTTATGAAAACATATTGAAAAATATTAATAACTTCCCCTTTTTTTTTTGAAAAGCAACATCATCTGAATACACACAAATATCAAGAATCAGCATATGAATCTCATGGCTCCCAGCATGCATTGCGGCATGAAGCATTGAGATTCAAATGCTGATTCTTGATATGTGTATGTTGCTTTTTTTTTTAAAAAAGGGGGAAGTTATTAATGTTTTTCAAGTTATCCTCACACCAGTGTTGAATATCAAGACGTGCAGTCCTGGGGCTACTGTACTCAATGATGTGATATTCTTAACACATAACCTATATAATCAGAAACTAGATTCTGAATGAGATCTGTACATGAGACAATTACATGATGATTACATCATCATCAAGAGACTCTCATCATCATCATGTTTTCTCTTACTGTTCTTTCCATAACAAACATAGTTACAATAGCCAGAGTAATGTTGAAAAAATCAAGTGTCAAACTGACCAACTAAAGCAAACACTGATCACCATAATGGTGACATCAATCAGAACTTATTTTCAATAAATCATCAACATCTAAAGCTCTGTTAAATTTCAACAAGAATTTTTTAGACATCTGAAAGAAATAGTCAGTCTGGTTGTGGTTAGTAATAAGTGATGCTGGTAATGCTGTTTTTGGAGTTTGTGGAGTTGTTTAATTCCTCCTAACTTCGACACTGCTTCAGTGGTGTTTTTTCTATTTGCATGTGTTTTCTTCAGTTTCAGCATGTTGAACTCTCTCAGCCACCGTACATGTCAGTTGAGTTTATAAAAAACTAAAAAGTGTGAAGAGCTCAATCATCTTTTCAAAGAGTGTAAAAATATTTGACAACACGTTACAATAAGGTTCATTATGTATTAACCAACATGAACTAACAATGAGCAATACATTTGTTACAGTATTCATTCATCTTTCATAATGTTAGTTAATAAAAATAGAGCTGTTCATTGTTTGTTCATGTTAATTCACAGTGCATTAACTAATGTTAACAAATACAACTTCTGATTTCAATAATGTAATAGTAAATGTAAAAATTAATATTAACTAAGATTAATAAATGCTGAATAAGTATTGTTAATTCTTAGTTCATATTAACTAATGAACCTTATTGTAAAGTGTTACCAAATATCAGTATAGTGAGTGAAACTGAAGACTCACCCGCAGTCATGATCACTACGATCAGAGGAAGAGACTTTATGAGAGACGACACCATAGTGACTTCTGCAATCATAAAACTGACAATTATGACATTATGAGCATCATCTATACACAACATCACAAACTCTATTGATAAAGCACATGATGATTAATAATTCACGGCTCATTGAAGGCTTGATGTGAACTGATGATGTTTCTCATGTCAGGCCTCGTGTGTCTAAAGAGCTTCACACAATATTTACACATGAATCTACAACAGATATTGAGCTTTTGGAGTTTCAATCACTTCATCAAATCAACATTCACCTAAAACAGTTTTATAAATTGTAGCCCTACCTAAATATTTTAGTTCATAAACAATAATGTATAAATGGTCTTACCGCTCTGAAGTGTCAATGTTTCAGTGTCGACGGCCAAATGAGGAAAACATCCGCAGTTTAAGACGTCAGACGCTGCAGTTTTCACACTTTATAAAGAGCATCTAAATGTTGGTCTTCCTCTTCCTGGTTATGAGTGACCGTCATCTCAACTACACAAGAACAACTGGAGAAGAAAGTTAACGTCTCAGATGTCAAACACACACAAGCTTTACATGTATCTCTGTAGAGCTCAGTATTGTCAGATCTTTGTGAGAGAATATGTGAAAGATGTTTGCTTTGAGAAAGAACAGTGTAAAGATGCTCATCATGTCTGCAGGAGCGTCTGAGCAGCATCTTTACAGCTCTTAGTTTCACTTCCTCTTTCTGACACAAACTCTGTGTTTAACACATGAAGTGCTGGACAACACACACATACACACACAGTCATAGCCATCAGCTACATTGAGGTTAAGTGGGTCAATGGCAGTTTCTGACAGACGACACAAGCACTCAGAGACCAGACCGACGACAGATACAGGAGAAATAGTTTTAATGGTCTTCATAAACACTAATACATCACTGATGGATCTATTTAATAACTCCTAATAATGGAGCAGTGATGTTCACTGCAGAGCCAAATGACGTCCAGCTCCTCCTCAGTGGATCTAATGGGTGGAGGGAGAGAGTTATGGGTCGGTTAGGGTGTTGTTGGACCGTCTCGCTCCACCCATTACACCCAAATTACATCCAGAGAGAAGAGCTGGACTTCTCTCTCCACCCACGACTCTGCAGTGAACAGCCTCTCAAAATAGAGGAATTACATCCATTACTCAAATCTTTCCTGCACTTCCATTGACTTTACTGTCATCTAGTGGTCAAAAAGATCCAGTGCACTTTACTGCCATTACAGCAGCTTTTACATCTGACTCTTGGACACGTTCATTTTAGAAGTAATAAAAGTTACTAAAGTTGTATGTCTTTCTATATTGTTCACTATGCGTTTATAAATCAATCATGTAAATAGGAGAAGCTAATGTGTGCTTCATTTATGTATTACAAAGATATTGTAAAAAAAAAAATGCACATATGTAAAATGAATGAAGCTTTATATAGTCAGGATGGGAAATGAACACCCGTCACCAGCCAAATACTGGAACTTTAGGACAATAGCTGGTTATTTTGCTTAATCAATGTGTCGCTAATCCAACATCTCAAATTATCCTGCGAACGCGTATTGTAAGACTGGGAAAACTGGAAGAGAGGGCAACTCTCTGAGAAAACAAAGGAAATTAACATCTGAATTCTCTTGCTATATTAACATCCCCATTCGAGACACGATCATACTTGATTTGATCACCTCCCAGTTTACAATTCTGTCTCAATGCGACTGGTACAAAGGTCTCATCCCCAAAGAAGTCAGACAAAAGGTGATAAAGTTTTTAAGAGTTTAGACACATCAGCATCAAGATACATGTTTATTTGAGTTGCTGGCCTTTTAAACACTACAACAATTATTAGGATCCTCTATTAAAGATACAGTAGAACTAAATCCAGTCAACAGAGCAATCCGACATGACAGAGAAACTAGAAACTTACAATCAGATACAGATTTTACTGCGTTTAACATGAAAATACTGCTTTACTGTGCAATTAACATATACAAATAAAATGTGTAATACTCCAGTGAAGCAGACAATCAAGTATCGACTACGTTATTGCAGTGTTACTTTAAATTGCACAAGTTTTCTCCTCTAATGCATTTGCTTTGCTGCACAAATATAACATGTGAAATAAAGGCTAAAATATAGATTTGCAAGACTAATACAAAACAACTATTCTGCCAACTCTTATAAGCTCAATGACAATATACACAGCTTAAGAAAGCAGAATGTTATTGAAAATAAAATGATGTTTATGAGCTCATAATGATGGATTATCAGTTTGTGAGGAGCATCAGATGTATATTAGAAGATTTTTTCATAGGGGTGGCCAGGCAAGGGCCAGCAACCAGTCTGGGGTGGCACAGAAATCTTAATTATTTTATCATAAAAAAATTATTTGATAATGTATTGGACTGTTTTAGTGCCTACACAACTGAATAAAGTTAATTTGTACTTAATTGTAATTGAGATAGTAGTGAATTGGTAATCATGGAATACTGAGTGAATTTTATATTTTTTTATTATTACCCACCACCTCATATTAAAATTAATTAAATAGTAATAAAAGTGCACACACTATAGCTAAAGTTCAACTTGCTCAGTTAGCTTGGTTTTGGTTCTCAAAATCTCCAATAGCTTGTTCTACATTGTTGCATCTTCATGGATGAGATAACATGCAGATAAATACTGTAGTCCAAAGGTTATTCAACCTTCAATGCGTTTTATATAATCAATGAACTCTTCAACCAATTCTGAGTTTGTCAAAAAAAAGTTTAACTTTCTATATTAGTTGTCAAAATAAACAATTGCAACAGTTCTATCATACCTAAATTAAAAAGGAAAACAACAAGCTTTACATGTATCTCTGTAGAGCTCAGTATTGTCAGATCTTTGTGAGAGAATATGTGAAAGATGTTTGCTCCTTCAGTGATCCTTATTTTCTCCTTCAGTGATTCTGCTTGTTAACATCAGGTGTCTTCACTAATGCTCAATAAACACTCAATTAATCACTCAATTATCTCAATGACTTTAACTCTGCTTCAGTGTTACTTATAACACTCTGAGTGTGGACTCATATAAACACTGAGAGTGTTAATTTAACACTGGGGATTTTGCTGAATCACTGAAGGAAAGACAAACACAAGAACTACAACTGACTTTGACGCACTAAGAAACAGCGTTATGTGGAAACGCACCCTGACCTTCTGCCGTCAGTCTGAAGCTCTGGCTACGCGAGACTAATTGATCAAACAGCTTTACAAAAATACCTGAAATAGTTTGCGATTCAGTTCGATTCATTATTTTAGACAGTTCAACCGTACACTGAATGCTTTTTAATATATATTGTATCGGGATGTTGTGGCCGAGCGACCACTTGGGATTTTTTAAATCCTCAATGAAGGCAAGGTTGAAGATAAAACGTACTCGGTTACTAACGTAACCTCGGTTCTCTCTAGAAGAGGGAACGAGTACTGCGTAAGATATCTTACGCTAGGGGAAAATCCTTTTCCGCGAGATATTGAAGCCAAAAATTATCCTTAATTTTGTAATAATGCAAAACGCGTTGCAGCAGCAATGCAGACATAGGCGAGACAGCTCGCGCGCCTATTGGCTGCTCTGCGGCAACTGCAGCAGCCTATCGAGCGAGGCCTGGCGTGACGTCAGACCCAATCAGGGCACTTCGCGCCCGCTGCGTCACGTCCCGCCGAAATGGGCGTGGTCTAGGCCTATAAATATCGCTCGCAGGCAGCTATTATCTGGTTTTTCATCATCGAAGCAACCAGAGCGTGTGCATGCACGGCAAGATACGCAGTACTCGTTCCCTCTTCTAGAGAGAACCGAGGTTACGTTAGTAACCGAGTACGTTCTCTTACGAGAGGTCTCTCGTACTGCGTAAGATATCTTACGCTAGGGGACCCAATGTAAAACGCCGTGCATGCTGAGATCTGACACCAAAGACCCAAGGGCGAAAGCCCGGGGTACATATAGTGCACAATCACTCAGTGAACTCACAGAGAGTCCGGAAAGAAGGAGGGGTGCAGCCTCACTTTTCCACATAAAGTAGCGTCGATGGGACGCGAATTTCATCATACAGACAGGGCGGGGTACGGCCTGAACTGATGGGGAAAAATGTGGGTCTTACACAGTTTGCCCAGCTTTAAACTGTCGAACATTGAGCTGTGCTCAGCAAACGCAGCATTCTGAGCTGAACGCATCAGGTCAGATAATACTGGTAGTTTAGACCGACAGCAGCCTGGCCTGCAGGGCGGGAACCTCTAGGTTATAAAACCTTATAAATGTAGACGGGGAGGCCCAGCCTGCCGCCATACAAATATCTTGCAAGGCAATCCCACTTGACCAGGCCCACGAAGAGGCCATGCCTCTCGTGGAATGCGCTCTGACACCCAAAGGGCACTGCATGCCCTTGGAGGCGTATGCCAGCGCTATAGCATCAACTATCCATCTGGATAGGCTCTGTTTCGACGCGGCTAGTCCCTTAGAACGTCCGCTAAACGAAACAAAGAGCTGTTCCGTCTGTCTGAAAACAGACGAGCGAGACACATAAGCTCGTAATGCCCTGACTGGGCAAAGGAGGCTCGCGTCTCTTTCCTCATCAGGGACCGGTAGGGCTGACAGAGAGATAATCTGCGCCCTAAACGGTGTGTTGAGGGATTTTGGAACATAACCGTGCTTAGGTTTGAGTATAACTTTTGAGTCATTGGGCCCAAACTCCATGCACGCCGCGCTCACAGAGAGCGCGTGCAGATCCCCTATGCTCTTCACTGAAGCGAGAGCCAGCAAAAACACCGTTTTGAAAGACAGGTGTTTCAAATCGATTGACTGTAAAGGCTCAAATGGCGCACCTTTCATGGCTTCCAGAACCGTAGAAAGGTCCCATACGGGGACTGAGGGAGGTCTGGGAGGATTCAGTCTCTTAGCTCCTCTAAGGAAGCGGATGACTAAATCGTTCCTTCCTATTGACTGACCAAGCGTTGTTTCTGAGAACGCTGCTATAGCCGCCACATAAACTTTGAGCGTGGAGGGGGCCCTGCCCCCATCCAACAGCTCTTGTAGGAAGGAAAACACCTCCGTCACATCACAGTTTGTGGGTGACACACCACGGGCTGTGCACCAGCCCGAAAACACTGACCATTTCGAAGAATAGAGTCGTCTTGTAGACGGAGCTCTAGCCTGCGTGATCGTGTTTAATACTCCTTTAGGGAGTCCAACATGTACCCGTTGATGGCCCAGACATGAAGGGACCATAGTTCCGGGTGAGGATGCCAGATCGAGCCGCGGGCCTGTGAGAGGAGATCTCTCCTCACTGGTACTGGCCACGGGGCAGTACTTGCTAACTGCATCACGGCTGGGAACCAAGGTTGGTTTTTCCAGAACGGTGCTACCAGCAGTACTGAGCATCCTTCTTCCCTGAACCGTTCTATCACCTGAGGCAGGAGAGAGACGGGGGGAAAAGCATAGAGCGGGCGGCGGGGCCACACATGGGCCAGCGCGCTCCTGCTCTTGGAGAAAAATTCTTGACAGTGAGCGTTTTCTTGAGACGCAAACAGGTCCACTTCCGCTCTGCCGAATTTCTTCCACAGCAGTTGGACTGTCTGTGGGTGTAGAGACCATTCGCCTGCCGGAACATTGTTCCTGGACAGTCTGTCTGGTCCTATATTCATGATCCCTGGCACGTGCGCTGCTCTGAGCGAGCGCAGGTTGCACTGAGCCCATACCAGGAGGCGTTCTGCCAGCCTGTACAGTTTCTCGGATCTGATGCCGCCCTGGCGATTTATGTAGGACACCACAGACATGTTGTCTGAACGGACCAAGACGTGGTGACCTTTTATTTGGGGACAAAAACGCGTCAGCGCCGTGTCTACTGCCAGCATTTCGAGGCAGTTTATGTGCAGGAGCTTCTCCCGTTCTGACCACTGGCCGAAGAACGGTCTGCCCTCGAGCAGCGCTCCCCATCCCGAGGTGGACGCGTCCGTGGACACCACTTTCACCCTCGAGGAAGTCCCCAGGCTTACACCTGATTGGTACCAGTCGTTCGCTTTCCAGGGTTTCAGAGCTGTAACGCATTTCTGATTGACCCTGAGGCGAAGCAAACCGGGTGCCCACGCTTCGCGTGGGACTCGCGCTTTCAGCCAAAACTGCAGCGGGCGCATGCGGAGCAGACCCAGCTGGAGCACTGACGATGCTGAGGCCATGAGACCTAGCATCTTCTGAAATCTCTTGAGCGGGACAGACGCGCCGCAGCGAAAAGAGTTCGCTGTGCGTCGAATGTCTACCGCGCGCTGTTGTGATAGTCGCGCTATCATGGATAGTGAGTCCAGTTCTGTGCCCAGGAAAGATATTTTCTGACTGGGTGACAGGGAGCTCTTCGCCCAATTGACACTCAGACCCAAATCCTCGAGGTGATCGAGTAAAATGGTCGTGTGTTCTATGAGCACTGCGCGAGATTGCGCTAGAATCAGCCAATCGTCCAAATAGTTCAGCACTCGCATGCCTCTCATTCTGAGGGGTGCGAGCGCCGCATCCATGCACTTCGTAAATGTACGGGGTGCTAGGGACAAACCGAATGGCAGGACTGTGTACTGATATGCCTGGCCCTCGAAGGCGAATCTCAAATATCGCCTGTGACGTGACGCTATCTGTATTTGAAAATACGCGTCTTTCAGATCTATTGACACAAACCAATCTCCTTGGCGAATCTGCACAAGGATTTGCCTGGTCGTGAGCATCCTGAACTGTCGCTTCACAAGCACTTTGTTCAGTTGCCTTAGATCTAGTATGGGTCTGAGACCCCCGTCTTTTTTCGGTACCAGGAAGTATCTGCTGTATAGCCCTCCCTCGCTCTGATCTTGAGAGAGAGGTTCTATGGCCCCTTTGCTCAATAGTTTCGTCACTTCGGCTCGAAGTAGATGTGCTACTTCTGTTTTTACCGTGGTCTTGACGCGCGCCACATAGCGGCGAGGGCGTCGGCGAAACTGCAGCGAATAGCCTCTTTCTATAATGTTCAGCACCCACTTCGAAAACCCCGGGTAGCTTTGCCCATGCGTCTGCATGGATAGCTAGGGGTCGAATACGAAGCGCGCTCCGCTCGCTCAGCGATGGAGAAGCTTCGGTGTGCTGTAACACAAGCGTGTCGCTCGTGACATTTGAGGCATGGGGCGCGCTGATGACAGCGGGCAGATTGGCCGCGCTCGACTCCTCTGCGGTGGTTAACCGCGAGGGGGAGGGCTGGGCGGTTCCCGTGGGAACTGTCATGTCTATGTGTGGATGTGGGCGCGGGACAGCGGGCACATTTATCACACCGAAAGCATCGTTCGCTTGCGTGAAGCGAGTGCACGTTGGTTTCGTTTTTACAGAAACCGTGAGACATGCATAACGTGGTGTTAGTGGGCACATTCACCATGTTTGAAGCGCAATCGGTCTGAGCCGATTCATGTGCGCGAGCCCTGTGTGACGGGCTGTGCTTGTGTGTAGAGATGGGCACTGGGCAGTGGGCATTCTTCTTACACATAAAGCACCATCGGCCGTGGCCGGGACACCAGAAAAAATTCACACTTATGGGATTTATCTGGGTAGCCGTAAAAACGGCGTTTGTGTGCAGGCAAGCGGGTGACAGAACCGACTTGTTTACTGCAGGATACACTGGAACAGTCACATTTACTGGAACTGAACGAGCGAGAAGTTGCCATAGAAACAGAGAGCGTCAACATGCTGGCGTTTATTGCAGGCCTGCGTGCATTACAACAGGCTTGTTCACTGCAATATTGACATTTCCAGTCGCCTGAATTCCAGAGGGGAATGGGAAATGTATAGGAAAAAGGAGGTTGGTCCGTCCGCAGCGGGACCAGAAAAACTCCCTTTTTTTCCTTACGCCAGTGACGCACAGAACACCATAGAAACGGTGTTTGGGTGCAGGCGAGCGGGTTGTACAACGCGCTCGTTGGCTGCAAAATACACATCTGCAGTCACCTTTTCAGGGAACTGACAGAGCGAGCATTGACGGCATAAGAGAGCGTCAACGTGCTGGCGTTTGTTTGCAGGCATGCGTGTATTACAACAGGTTTGCTCACTGCAATACTGACATTTCCAGTCGCCCGAACTTCAGAGGGGAATGAGAAATGTACGAGAAAGAGGAGGTCGGTCCGTCCGCGGGGGGACCAGAAAACGCTCTTTTCTCCTTTCGCCAGTGACGCACGGAAACCATAGAAACGGTGTTTGGGTGCAGGCGAGCGGGTTGTGCAACGCGCTCGTTGGCTGCAAAATGCACGTCTGCAGTCGCTTTTCAGGGAACTGACAGAGCGAAGCATTGGCGGCATAATTTTAACTGCCGCTAGACCGGGATTCGAACTCCGGTCTCTCGTGAGAAAAACCAATGATTCCGCCACTGAGCCACAGGGGGGGAACGCAAAGGTTTTCGGATGCACGAGCATATAAGAGCGTCACATGCTTTCTTCGGCGTATGCTTGCAGGCGCGCTTGTATTAAAACAGGCTCGCCTGCTGCAATATTGATATTTCCAGTCGCATGATCAGGGAACTGGGAATATGTATGAGAAATTGAAGGTCAGTCCATCCTCAGAGGGACTAAAAACACACCTTTCTCCTTTCGCCGGTGAGTGACGCATGAATGGGGCGCAGAAGGCAGGGTAGCTTTCTTATAACGTAAAGAAAAACTAACCCCGACCGTCCGCTTCCAGCCTCCCTTGTGAGCGGCGCAGTTTGCGCGGCTTGAACAGAGGGAGAGAGAAAGCTAGCCCCGTGACCGCCCGCTCCTGACATCCTCTGTGAGCGGCGCGGTGTGCGCGGCTCGAACAGAGGGAGAACAGGTATCGTCCCCCAAGCAGGCAAGGCAAGCGGGCGAACCGGCAAGCTTTGCGGGTTGGGGGGGGGGGGGCGGAGGAGCAGTCTCGGAGAAGGATGCCAGGTGAGTCCTCAGAGTCACCATAGGCAGTACCTAACTCGCAGTGAGGGCAGTCGCCGTCAGCGAGTGCGAGAGCTGCGTGATCAGGAAAAGGGGCGTCTTGAAAAAGACGCCCAGCTCTTTTAGTGCAATGGGAGTGTGTGTCGCGGCGGCGAGCACACACACATACATAAACACAGTAGCAGAGAAAGGATATAATGCCGGAAAGCGCAGCAGGAAGGCAAGGAAGGCGGCGCGGCCAGCGACTTCAGTGACTCGTCCCGCTGAAGGTGCTCTCTTTCAGACGGCGCGGCTTCTTATCCAGCTCCAGCGATGCGTGTGCTTCGCTTGAAGGATGAAAAATCAGATAATAGCTGCCTGCGAGCGATATTTATAGGCCTAGACCACGCCCATTTCGGCGGGACGTGACGCAGCGGGCGCGAAGTGCCCTGATTGGGTCTGACGTCACGCCAGGCCTCGCTCGATAGGCTGCTGCAGTTGCCGCAGAGCAGCCAATAGGCGCGCGAGCTGTCTCGCCTATGTCTGCATTGCTGCTGCAACGCGTTTTGCATTATTACAAAATTAAGGATAATTTTTGGCTTCAATATCTCGCGGAAAAGGATTTTCCCCTAGCGTAAGATATCTTACGCAGTACGAGAGACCTCTCGTAAGAGAACCCAACATTTATTAACAGACTTCATGGGCATGCCCCAAAAAAACAAGCAGTTATCAAGCAAACACACTCGCCCTCGGCCAGGAGGAGGCACTGATGCTCTTCTCTTTTAACACATACAAAAACAGAATGCAGTAAATACAATTTTCCTTAATAAACAATCTATGCCATATGGTCTTTTCAACTCAGTATTCAAAAAGAACATACTTTAATATGTTTCTTCACATTAAATACACCACACTGGATACTTTATTACACAGAACAACATTGGATGAAGTGATATTTACATGCAGTTCACAGTATGAAACAAAAAAACTCGCAAATATTCTATTAGTCATGTGTCTGTGATGAAGCAGTTTGTGAATGAGCAACACACTCTGCAGGAAAAGACCATTTATACAGACTTCATATATCCAAAACAGTAACACACACACACACACACACACACACAAAAGATTCACTCAGAAATACATCACAGTATGATATTAACGTTGGTTGCAACTTGCAATTTAACACGATGGCAATTCAGGTGTTTGTGATCAGATGCTCAGAATCTTCCTGCAACATTGATGCTGCTGTAGATCACACTGGAATCATCAGATCTGTTCAATAAGTGTAAAAAAAGACAAAATAAGATCAATCACACACATAAAACCTTGTTTCTCTGAGTCGCCTGCAGAGTTTTAGGGATTGGTTCAAATCTTTAACGGTGAGTAATGAAGTGCGCCTCACCTGGCAGAGTCAGCAGGACCACAATCCCTCACGTCTCCAGACTGACCTTCAGCCTTCACACTCGTGTTCCCTGTGTTTCTGTGGTGCTGGACGGTGGCGTACTGAACCTCGTCTTCATCTCCAGCGCTCTGAGGCTTCCTGGGTCTCTCGTGTGCGATGCTTGCGTACATCAAGTCATTCTGAACGCCTGAATCACTCGTGCTCATCTGATTCATCCCCGCTGCGCTGATGTTTCCCTGAACGAACACACACAGTCCAGATGATCACACTACAATCGGTCACTGTTCCTGGATCAACATTCCTGTCCGAAAATTTAGTCCCACTACCCATAACTTGGATGATAGGTGAATAACACTGTTGAGAAGCACCTAATCCTGATTTTAAGCCTAAACTTGACATAAACTGTAAACTTGTCCCTCAAATCTGATTGGTTGATTTGAATGTTGTTCCAGGATCAACAAAGATGTTGATCCAGGAACATGTTGTACTTTGAGAAATCATGTTCACCCATTTGGGATCATAATTGCCTTAAAATGTGCTGAAATAGACACTTTTCTAGACTTGCCTGTTCTGATACGCCACCTTGGACGCCAGTATCTCCTGCTTTCCTGACGGAGAGAAGAGAAATTGGAAACATACAGTATCTATATCATGGAAATGCACATCTTAAAAGGGGGAAATACAGGATTAAATGTGTCATAAAAGTGATTAATATGACCTGTGAGTTATAAATACACCATATATTTCCACAGCAGTTTTCTGTTACCTTTTGATTTTTATCACTACAGCAATAATGCAGATGCCGATGAGCGCCGCCCCGATCCCAGCAGCTGCGTACACACCTGTGTTCTGGCCACCTGAGCGAAGAGAAACATCATTCACACGGCTGATAATGACACCAGCATGAGAGCCAACGGCACATATCAATACCTGCAACTGTTGCAGACACGAACAAAGACACAGACGCTGATCTCTGAGATCCATGTTTATTCTGAGCCTCACAGTAGAAGCGTCCACTGAAACTGGACTTAAAGCTGGAGATGCTGAAACTCTGTCCAGATCCAACAGCTGAGGTTTCATTCTCCTTAAACCAGCTGAAGTTCAGAGCAGGAGGGTTTGAGTCACTGATGCAGTTCAGAGTCACTGAATCTCCCTCCACTATTACACCAGACGGACTGACCGACACTGAGACGCTCTTCGGAGGATCTGAAAAAAGACTAAACATTACTCACAGTGCATCATTTGATGAGTCTGGACTGAATTTGTCTGAAAGCTGAGAGTGTGTGTTACATCTGACGCTGAGAGTGACGGCAGGAGACGGCAGATGTTCCTGATCTCTCGCTGCACAGCTGTAGTTTCCCGTATCATCACTGCTGACCGACTGCAGAATCAGCCGATTCCCGACGCTCGACACTGATAAAGACTCGCCGTTTTTATACCAGGTGAAGTTTGTTCTGTCTGAGAGGTTACAGGTGCTCTTACACAATAAAACAGGGGAATCTTTCTCAACAACCTCTTCAGGAATCTCCACTCTGAGCTCTGAAATCACACACAAAACATAATTTATATTTATATGAAAGAACAGAGTAAATCTGTCAGTGCAATATTAGTTTGACTGTACCTGTGACATTGAGCTGAATCCCAGGATAACCCAGATATCTTTCTCTTTCTACTTTTGTCAGGATTCTGATGCAGTACATTCCTTCATCCTCACGTCTCACATTACTGAGCTTGAGAACAAATTTTCCGTCTTTAATGGGGAAATACTCAACTCTGCCTCTGTAATCTGGAAGATCCAACAGATTGATGGACTTCTCTTTATCTGGGTTTAAGGCCCAAAATGCCTCTGTCACAGTGAGATGATCTGGGTGTTTATAAGTGCCTGATAAAAGTGTTGTTGAACCCTTTAGGACACATTTCATCATATTTGAGTACTGAACCTTCCATTCCTCACTGCAAATCCCTGGAAAATATAAAACAGGAAAACACTGATTTTGACCATATGTGTGTTTTTACTTTTCTCTTCAACACAAAAGCAGTTATTACTTATTCTGCTTCTACTTCAGCATTTGCTTTGTTTGTTTTTTATATAGTTAAAAAAAAACATTGCTTTACTTTTCAGTTTTACTTCTTGTAACCATCCACAAGACAAAATACAACAAGACACCGATCCTACTCATGCTCTCTATACCAAATATTCTAGTAACATGCCACCCAGAGGATAACAAACACTTTACATGAACACAAACATGGTTCCAATAGCCAATATTTCCAGGAAGTGTCTAAACAGACTTATTTGATGTGTGATATATATCGTATTTTTCACATAGACATTAAACTGTCTTTAAATACAGACAAAACATCTTGAAAGATGGAGGTTTCTTCAGTGTGTGTGCGTGCGTGCGTGCGTGCGTGCGTGCGTGCGTGCGTGCGTGTGTGTGTGTGTGTGTGTGTAAATAAGAAGTAGGTTCAGACTCACCAGGAATCACAAGCAGAGAAATCAGAGAGAAAAGACCAAACATTCTGGAAGACACGAGGAAGATTGTTACAATTACACAAATGTATGACTGACACGTGTTTATAGATACATATAAAACAAGTATACTTAATATATCATATTCAATAATCTCTCTATTGGAACTGTAGAAAACATGTTTTTACATTATAAAATATATGTGTCCTACCTTACTGTAATCTGCAGGGTCTGAGTGTAAAAACTGCATATGATCTGTATGTAAGAGTTAACTATTTACACACATCCTGTCTTTCTTCACTTCCTCTGAATGAGTGCAAAACACTCCTCTTCCAGTCAAATGACACTAGTGCTAGATAACACTCTCTCTCACACACACACACACAAATATATATATAATTCTTTTGAAATATGATTCCGCAAACCCAGATGAAAATGTCTGATTATGATTAAATGCCTAGAAGTCACTCAAGCCTCTTTGAATCTGTATTAATGCATATATTCAGTCACAGAGGAGCTGAACTGAAGTCACTGAAACGTCATCGTCACATTCACATGATACTAAATATTACACTTCTGTAGAACCGCTTCCTTTTTCTCTTTTCAGTGTATGCTGACGCAAGATAAATGTTCATCATACTCTTGAGAAACAGCTTCTCTTTGACTTCATTTAAACTATCAACACAAACACAAATCACCCAAGATATTTCACATAAACACAGAGTAAAAGGCAAAAATCAAGAGGATTTGATGATTTCATAATTGATAATTCACTGTAATTCCTGAATCTCACAAAGACGAGCCTCTTGACCAGTTTTACCCAGGGGTTTTTTTTGTTGTTTTTTAACAGGGCATTGGGCCATTGCACAAATGGTGCAAATACACAATGTATTCATTGGCAAAGTTGCCGTGACATTCTTCTTGCATATTTAATTTTTTATTATTATTATTATTTAAAAACATGTTTTTATTGGTTTCCTCTTGCTACATATAGGCCTATAGGCATCTCAAACACTTTTATTTTGTAACATTAGAGCACTGAACATTCCACTCACAGGTCACTGTATGGAAGTAAAATAATGTCAAATGTTTTTGAAATAAAAAGCCAGTTGAATTGCACTACTTGGAAAAAAAAAATAGGCATTGCATTAACCATGCTTGCATTTTAATGCATTGTATTTTTAGGGCTTACATTTTTATGGGCTGTAATTCAACATGGTTGAATATTTAAGCTGTGAATATTTCAATTAAAAACATTTCACACACCTTTTCATTATTAAAAATTCAATAATCCATATTCACCTTTCATATTTCACTTCCAAAATATTCAAAATGTTTAAAAATACAACCAATAATATTCAACAGGCAATTTTCGGTCCATTTTATTTCGCTTTGCATATTCGCTTCCACAAATTCAGTGGTTCAAATTCGACAGTAAATTCAACATTGACGTCCAGGAACTGCAGGAAAAGCAGTAGATTACCGAGCATACTCTCCATCTGCTGTTAGTCGACCTCACCATCAGATGGTGCAAAAGCGTGTGTTGTTGACGAAGACCAGCAACAGTTATAACAAGTCATTCATTCATAAAACTAATTTACAGCAATGTAAGTGTATTTGTGATTATTATGACGGCGGTTTTATGTTAAATTCAGTGTCTTCACGGTTACTTTTCCTGTGTAGCCTACATGCATCTTTCTCTACCGTGAACGAGATTATAATGTTATTCCCCGATGTGGATATACAGATCCAATGTTACATTTTTGAGGTTGACATATATTTCTCTTGGTTGTTTAGTTGCTTTAACTTTATATTGTGGCGATGTGCTGCATGCAGGCTAGGGTTTCCCTCAATACTTCAGGATTCCCCTGCTGGACATATACAACGCTTAACGTAGCTTAATGGACTACAGTGATGTAAAAGACCAAAAAGATAAGAAAAGAGAAGATAAGAGAAGAGAAGAGAAGAGAAGAGAAGAGAAGAGAAGAGAAGAGAAGAGAAGAGAAGAGAAGAGAAGAGAAGAGAAGAGAAGAGAAGAGAAGAGAAGAGAAGAGAAGAGAAGAGAAAGTGTTAGTATTAATTGATCAAGTGTTTTATGCCAGTATATCACGAAACGCTCAGCATGAAACTTTGCGCGTTAAGTTCATATTCTGAGTCCATCTTCTTGCCTGTAGCCTATATAATAGCCTACAGCCTACTTCCCTAATAAGGTGCTAGATTGGTCTTTTATATCACTGTATTAGTCCATTAAGCTACGTTAAGCGTTTTGTCCCGAAGGAAGGGTTCATCCTTAAGTATGAGGTATTGAGGGAAACCGATTATAATCCTGTTCATGGTAGAGAAAGCTGATGACATGTAGAATACACAGGGAAAGTAACAATGAAGTTATTGAATGAAACATAAACACAGCTTTTGTGTGTTTATCATCTTTTCCGCATGTACTGACACAGATAATCATTTTCATTTTATGAATGAATGTCTTCGTCAACAACAAGCGCTTTTGCACCATCTGATGGTGAGGTCGACTAACAGCAGATGGAGAGTATGCTCGGCAATCTACTGCTTTTCCTGCAGTTCCTGGACGTCAATGTTGAATTTACTGTCGAATTTGAACCACTGAATTTGTGGAAGCGAATTTGCAAAGCGAAATAAAATGGACCGAAAATTGCCTGTTGAATGTTATTGGTTGTATTTTTAAACAGTTTGAATATTTTGGAAGTGAAATATGAAAGGTGAATATGGATTATTGAATTTTTAATAATGAAAAGGTGTTTGAAATGTTTTTAATTGAAATATTCACAGCTTAAATATTCAACCATGTTGAATTTCAGCCCATAAAAATGTAAGCCCTAAAAATACAATGCATTAAAATGCAAGCATGGTTAATGCAATGCCTATTTTTTTTCAAGTAGTGCAATTCAACAGGCTTTTTATTTCAAAAACATTTGACATTATTTTACTTCCATATCACTGTTGGTGGATTTTTATTTTTATTTATTTTTTGGATCAGCACCGTGGACAGCGCCGCCACACACACACACACACACCTACAGCCTCACCGACCTGACGCGCCATCTACAGGAAGATTCATGTAACTGCATGCACATCATATGAGAAAAGCCCATTTTTAAGGCCATGGGCCCTATTTTAACGATCTGAAACGCAAGTATCAAGCGCGAAATGCAAGTAACTTTGTGGGCGGGTCTTGGGCGCTGTTGCTATTACACCGGCGGGATAAATGACTCTTGCGCCCGACGCAAATCTAAAATGGGTTGGTCTGAAGTAGCTTCATTATTCATACACAGCAAAATCCCCAGTGTTAAATCAACACTGCTCAGAGCAAATGTGGTCCCACTCTACAGAGTGTTAAAGTAACACTAAAGCAGTGAGTTGAGAGATTGGTGAGGATTTTTCAAGATGGCCGCCAGGGTGCAGCCACAGTGTTTGGCAGGTCCTGTGTGTCTGCCACAAAAGTATATAAAAAACCCTTGGAATTTGCCATGCTTGTCTGGTCTTCTCCTGTTCTTCTACCTCCTCTTGAGTTTAACGTGTCCAAGGAAAATGGATAACTTAACTCTCTACCCTGCAAAGAGGAGTCAACATCTTCTGTATGCAAGAATCCTGGATTGTGGACATGCTAGGCCGCCCCCAGGTAAACTTGATCAAACAGCATCTAGATCATTCCCTGGGGTTGTGAATCTTTTGATGATAATACTTCTGGCTGGTGATGTTGAGCAAAACCCTGGACCTGTTTTAAGTCAGGTGCAACAGCCACAGCTGTTCCCTGGGCTAACACCACCTCTGCTATTTGGGCTACAGCAGCTCCCTGGACTAATACCACCACTGCTACCTGGGTTACAGCAGATTCCTGGGCTAATTCCACCTCTGCTACCTGGGCTAACACCACCTCTGCTACTTGGGCTACAGCAGCTCCCTGGGCTAACACCACCTCTGCTACTTGGGCTACAGCAGCTCCCTGGGCTAACACCACCTCTGCTACTTGGGCTACAGCAGCTCCCTGGGCTAACACCACCTCTGCTACTTGGGCTACAGCAGCTCCCTGGGCTAACACCACCTCTGCTACTTGGGCTACAGCAGCTCCCTGGGCTAACACCACCTCTGCTACTTGGGCTACAGCAGCTCCCTGGGCTAATACCACCTCTGCTACTTGGGCTACAGCAGCTCCCTGGGCTAACACCACCTCTGCTACTTGGGCTACAGCAGCTCCCTGGGCTAACACCACCTCTGCTACTTGGGCTACAGCAGCTCCCTGGGCTAACACCACCTCTGCTACTTGGGCTACAGCAGCTCCCTGGGCTAATACCACCACTGCTACCTGGGTTACAGCAGCTTCCTGGGCTAATTCCACCTCTGCTACCTGGGCTAACACCACCTCTGCTACCTGGGATAACACCACCTCTGCTACCTGGGCTACAGCAGCTCTCTGGACTAACACCACCACTGCAGGACCCTATTACAACTAAGCCCAGTATGTCACCACAACCCATCACACCCATGCGTACACAGAGGAACCCTGTATTTAAAAAACATTGATCGTGTAAGTTATTTCAGACTCTTAATCAAGCCAGGACTATATGGGATCCACAGTGTAAAAACAAAGGGCTCTTAGGTGGCCATCTGAACATACGCAGTATGGCCCGTAAGAGGGAACAATTGGAGCATCTTCTCATTAACTCAAATGTAGATTTCTTGGGACTTTCAGAAACTTGGCTTAAACCCTCTTCCCCACAAGCAGTGGTATCATTAGGCTACAATGTCTTTAGAAAGGATAGGCATCAAGGAAAGGGGGGAGGGGTGTTACTGTATATGAAGGACTCTTTAAAATGTACACAAATAATTTGGCCTAATGAAATCACTATTGAATGTGTTGGAGTTAAAGTGTCACTCTCAGCAGAAATGTCATTTACTGTTTTATGTCTTTATCGCCCACCTTCAGCAAAAGTAGATTTTTATGATCAATTTAAGGCACTTCTGAGATGTTGTGACTTTAATAATGAGGTTATTCTAATGGGAGACTTAAATGTAAATTGGGACAACAAAAGTGACAGAAAGAAACTGAAAGAAATTACAGATAATTTTGGACTAACACAAATGATCAGTGATCCCACTAGAATAACAAATCGCTCTAAAACTCTAATAGACCTGGTGTTCTCTAACAAACTAGATAGAATGATAAAAACATATAATTTCTTGACTGGCTTGTCTGACCACAATGCCATATTCTTTTCTAGAAAGCTGACTAAAAAACGATTGAGAAGTGTCAGTAAAAGCATTAATATAAAACAAACATTTATTCCAAAGAGCCAAGAACAACGTTTAACTGCAGCTCTAAATAATCTTGATTGGTCTAGCATACTATCTTGTGATGACACTAATAAATGTTGTGATCTACTATACTCCTCTATTAAAGGGGTTCTGTCTCAGTTTCAGAAAGCGGGTCATTTAAAGAAACGAGTTTATTCCTTGCCTTGGATCAATAGTGAGTGTAAACAGCTTATGACACTCAGAGACAAATTACTTAAAAAATCATTACAATTTGGATTAATTACTGATCGATTAAATTTTGTATCCGCAAGGAATAAAGTCACACAAACTTTGAGAATGGCAAAAGCAAATTTTTTCATGACTGTAATTAATGGTGCCAAAGGAAATTGTAAGCTAATTTGGGAAAATATTAATAAACTCCTTGGTAAAAGTAAGCACAATGCTGATAAAGACCTTGAACTCAAATTTGCCAATGAATTGGTATCAGAGCCTCTCAGCCTAGCAACTAAATTAAATGATTATTTCCAAAGTACCATTGATGAGATTGCACAATTGTTTTTTAATTCTTGTGACTCTCAACAAAATATTGGCAACACCGACCCCCATATGGATGCCTCAACTCAAAATTTAAAGTTTAATATTCAAATAATTACAGAAAATGAAGTAGAAAACATAATCTCTAAATTGAAAAGTTCTAAAGCAAGGGATGTGTTTGGATTTGATACCAATTTTTTGAAGCATTACAAATCTTGTATCTTGGTGCCTGTGACCCATCTGATTAATTTATCAATCAAGCAGGCAGTAGTCCCTTTGAGTTGGAAGGTGGCAAATGTCATACCAATATATAAATCGGGTGATAAATTAGACCCTGCTAATTATCGACCTATTAGCATACTCCCTATCTTCTCAAAGATAGCAGAAAAGTGGGTTGCTAACTCTATTGTTGCACATCTTAATGATTCTAATCCGGGTTTGCACCCTATGCAATTCGGATTTCGATCTCTTCACTCAACTGAAACGGCTGTCTGTGTTTTTGTTGAGAAGGTGAAGTCTTATCTAGACAAAAACAGTTATGTTGCGGCTGTTTTTGTTGATTTTAAGCGTGCGTTTGATACTGTGAATCACCTTAAGCTCTTGTCTAGACTGTCAACATTTAACTTCAGCAATCAAACCGTTAAATGGATAGAGTCTTATCTGTCAGAAAGAAAACAATGCGTGCAAATAAAGAATAGTAAGTCACCCTACCTTCACTATACGCAAGGTGTCCCTCAGGGATCAATTTTAGGACCCCTGCTATTTTCACTTTATGTAAATAACTTGCCCAATGTGTGCAAAAATGTGGACACGATTATGTACGCAGACGATACGGTAATTTTTACACAAGCAAAAAGTGCTGATGATGCAGCCCATCAGCTTTCATTAGCATTAAATGACTTACAAAAATGGCTGAATGATTCATGCCTGTGCCTTAATGTTAAAAAGACTGTATCAATGTTTTTTAGTAAACCTAAAACAACCGTGGCCGCAGTAAAAGTTCGCTTGGGTGGACAAGAATTGCTTAATGTTGAGGAATTTAAGTATTTGGGAGTGGTAATAGACTCGAAATTATCCTTTAAAAAACACGTTAAAAAAGTAGTGAAAACTGTAAATGTTAATATACGGAACTTTAGACATATTCGTACATCATTAACGGATACAGCAGCGATTACATTCCTGCACTCTATGATACTGGCTCATATTGAGTATTGTATCACAAGTTGGTCCTATACGAGTCATGCTGCTATTGGGCCAATTGAAGTATGCTACAAAAGAGCATTGAAAATATTAGACAAGAAACCTTCGTCATATCACCATTGTCAAATTTTAGATAAATATAAGTTTTTAAATTTTGCTAATTTCAAATTATTTAAATCAGCCTGTCTAATCTACAAGGTTATACATGGTCTGGCACCTCCACCATTAAGTGATTTTATTAAACAAAAGTCTAGCAGTGTTGCCGGGTCTCGGGTGACTAGAGCCACTATGAGAGGTGATTGTAACTTGGCATTTAGGCGGACCGCCTTTTCACAGAATGTCCTGTCATATCAGGGAGTGAGCTTCTGGAATAGTATTCCACTGTCAATGAGGGAAAGCACAAGTCTTCCTACCTTTAGGAGTCATTTAAAAGTGTGGCTGAGGGACAGAGGTGGACAGTAACAAAGTACATTTACTTGAGTACTGTACTTAAGTACACCTCTTGAGTATCTGTACTTTACTTGAGTATTCTTTTTTCTGGAAACTTTTTATTTTAACTTCACTACATTTGAAAGACAAATATCGTACTTTTTACTCCACTACAATTCTGTCAAGGTCCTTGAGTAGAAAGTAACATCAGTCAGTGGATGATTTTGGTTGCAGGGGTTGCATTTTGGTTGGAAATGAAAGTCGGGTTTACGTCAGAACCCTGCATCTGATTGACATCAGAACCTGATGTCAGATTGATGTTGGATATTGATTGAAAATAAAAGTAGGGTTGACGTCAGAACACGACTGATGTTGGTTTCTGACGTCCACCCGATTTTCATTTTCAACCACAATACAACGTCTGTCCAATG
The DNA here is from genome assembly GCF_965113295.1 of Leuciscus leuciscus. NCBI lineage: Eukaryota > Metazoa > Chordata > Actinopteri > Cypriniformes > Leuciscidae > Leuciscus > Leuciscus leuciscus. The sequence goes on along the minus strand of NC_138727.1, from coordinate 50,275,313 downwards.
TTGGAGATCAACGTCAATCTGACATTGGATTCTGACATAAACCTGATTTTCATTTTCAACGTTGGGTTTGATTTTCTAAATGCGAATTTTGTCACTTTTTTGCACACTAGCTTATAGATAACAGTAAGGCGAACATATTCATACTAAAAGCCAAAAAACTTTAAATAGGACAATATTTGAGGGAACAGCCATTTGGGTGTCCGAAACCATTGTGGACGTTATTGAGTGACTTATTCAATCTCACATTCAATCCCACTACTGGAACTGTGTTCTAGAAATAAATGTGATATTGATATGAGGGGTAGGCAGGCAAAGATTCAGAGGCATACGGTACTTTAAGTATTACACACAACAATGCAACAATAATAAAACAATGCATTGACATTTACTTTTTACTTTTGATACTTAAGTACTTTTAAAAACGAGTACTTCTGTACTTTTACTTAAGTAAAAATAGGTCTTTACAACTTTTACTTGTAACGGAGTAATATTTGACCAGTAGTATCTGTACTTTCACTCAAGTAAGGAAGTTGTGTACTTCGTCCACCTCTGCTGAGGGACACACAAATATGTGATCATGTTTAGTTAATCATTATATATCAGATGTAAAACAGAGTTAGTGCATTACAAAAAGTGATACAATTATCAGTGTAATACGGGTCGTGCAATAAAAGTTAGTATAACATGGGTTGTGCAATAGGGGTCAGTGTAATGCGGGTGAGTGCAATATCAGGTCAGTCAGGGCATGTGCGAAATTGTCCTTTGTTGTCCACTCTTGTTGTTATTGTTTGTTCTAACATGATGTGATCACTGTTCTTGTCCTTATTTGTAGTGTAGTGTATAGTGTATCTGTATGTATTTATTAATTTGTGTGTAACACCAACCTGCCAGGGGGTCTGCAGATGGAAATTAGCCTAAGGCTATAATCTGACATATTTACATTTGCGAAAATGTTCATTAATATGTACTGTCCCTTTTGTTTTTCAAAGAAAAAAAAAAAAAAAAAGTTAATGAGATAATTAAGTGATTAATTGAGTGATGATTGAGCATTAGTGATGAACACCTGCAGTTAACAAGCAGAATCACTGAAGGAAAGAGAAACACAAGAACTACAACTGACTTTTAGGGCGCTTTCACACTGGCAGTTTAGTGCGGACCGGGGCACGGTTTGCATGAAAAATCGCTAATGTGAACGCTGTCATCGGACCCGGGTGCGCACTAGAGTACCGAACCCGGGACTACCTGGAGGAGGTGGTCTGAGCTCGGTTGCTCCCGAACCGTGGAGCGGTTCGCGTTAATGTGCAAGCAACACAGGACTCGGGTGCGCGCTTGTTCATGAAGTATAGTATCCCGCGCATGCGTATCACTGTCGATATCATTGTTTCCTCACACACGACAACCATGAGTGGCAGGGGAACGTTGTGGGACACTGAAGAGGTGAGGTGCCTCATTCAAATTTGGGAAGAACAAACCATACAATAACCTTACATACAAACCATACATAAAACAAACCATACATAAAAAAAAATCTTCTGCGAGCAGCAGAAACACGGCGTCCCCTGGATATGTGCTGAATTACACCATGTAATGAACATAAACGTAGTTGTCTCTCACTATGTTGTGCATAATAGCACCAAAACAACAGACAAATTACAGCTATGCTCAGTCGAGTTGTATTCTCAATCTCCATGCGTTTTCCGTGTGCGTTTGCGATGACGTAAGATCACTGCAAACGCACCTGGGTTCGATACAACTAATTGAGTGTGAAACCAGACCAACGCTGCGGGGGGCGCCGGGAACTAGCGCACTCGGGTTCGGACCGCAGCAAACGAACCCAGTGGAAAAACGCCCTTAGTCACAGCCTTAGATTAAATCAACTAAAGATCAAAAGAAGAGATTCAATCTGTGAAGATCTCAGCAGAGGAGGATTAAACAACTCCACAAACAGCATTACCAGCTTCACTTATTACTAACCAGACTGACTTTATTTCTGTCAGACGTCTACAGTTCTTATTGAGAATTAACAGAGGTTTAGATGTTGATGTTTTAAAATCACCATTAAAAAATCACCATTATGGTGAACAGTGTTGCCTTTAGTTGTGCAATTTGACTCTTGACTCTTTATGGGAGTTTATGGTCTTTGTAACAGTGTTTACTAAAACACATAATTTGTTGCATGGAAAGCCAGACTCAAAGGCAGTCGGGTGATAGGCCTATAGTTTTCAACATCATAAAGTTTACAAATTTTATCATTGACTGATAGTGGTTATTTGTTATTAATATATATTTTTAACAACATTGACTTCTTTCTTCAGATCAGACATCAAGCTGATTTTTTTATTATTTTTTTATTATTATTATTATTGGGTAAGTAATCTTTGGACAAACACACAGACATCAAGAATCCACATATAAATCTCAACAACGGTGACATGCTTTTTATGCCGCAATGCATTCTGGGAGGCACCATAGTATAAAACGCTTGGCTCCCAGCATGCATTGCAGCATGAACCATGTCACCATTGTTGAGATTCATATGCTGCTTCTTGATGTCTGTTTGTTCCTAAATAACAGAAAATAATAATTCAGCAATGTATTTAAAAATAGAAATGTCTGCTTTGTATCAAGAAAGGTGTAAACTATTTTTTAATAACAAATGACAACTTATAATCAGGGAAAAGATTAGTGAATCACTCTACTTTATAATAATGAAAACTAAACCACCTGAACGCCTTTGTTTTTGGCATTCTTTGTAACAAATGATGTATTTTGGTAAATACTGTTACACAGACCAAAATTGTACATTCCCTTTAAGAGCAGGCGCGCTTGTTCCATGGCGGATTGCTATTATAACGGCGGATTTGCCAGGCGCACGCCAGGAGCGGTTCACAGCCAAGGAGACCGACGTTCTCGTCAGGGCCGTAAAAGACAGGGAAGTGACATTGGGGATGGAGAAACACACCCAAATTAGCTTCGGTTAAACAGGCGTACAAAAAGTTGGGTAAATGTGTAAGCTAGATTTATGCCTATTTTTTCACATCTTCATGGACACAACAATGATTTCCCTCGTGTGTTAATATTTTTCCTTGTAATAATGTATGGTTTTCTAAAAATGAGAACTGCTGCGTCTGTGTGTAGATGAGATAAGCAAAGTGTATGCGCGTTGTGCACACACTACATTGATTATGGCCAAGCATGCGCCCTTAAAATAGCATATGAATAACATGCGCAACGCACCACTGACTTTAAACTAGTTTTTTCCTGGTCAGTGGCGGAATTGTTTTCTAAACCTGCAAAATAGCATCAGGGAACGTTTGCGCCAGAACACGCTTCCTCTTTTCGCTGAACCGCCCCCCGGGAGCCCAAATGCATTTCCTAGTTTACCGGCGTGCGTCTGTGGAGGGAAAAGTCCGCTGTTATATTGTGCGCGGGTGCAAAATAGGAATGATACATGCGTCGGTGTACAAAGTCAATTGCGCTGGGTGCAAGATAGGGCCCCATTTGTTGTAATAATACACTTTATAATCTAGATTTCTAACAACAAATACAGCCACAGATATTTTGATTTATGCAAAAGTAGAAAAGAAAAATCTGGAGTGATTCAATAATATGATGTGGACGTCATAAGCGGACCGTATAGAGACCACATCCTGATGGTCGCACTGGGAACAGTCGCATACAGTATTAAAAATGTCCAAATTTTTAATCACCGAAAACAGCCGATAGAAATATTTTTTTTAAATAACCACTCCACAAACAGTAGTAGGGGCAGATACATGCAATCACACATCACTGAATCATAATTCACACATAGCCTACATATAGACATATTTGACACGTCCCCTTTAAGACGCGGGAGTTGAGAGTTTAGTTGATGCGTTATTCTGACGCAGGAGTTGAGAATAAAGACTGTTTTCTGGTCTCATGCTGTAATCCTGCCTCCGTTTATTTTTTGGTAGCTCAAAAAGCCACAGTGATTTACAATGTTGTTTCAATTCATTTTTATTTGTATAGCACTTTTTGACAATATCGTTTTAAAGCAGGTGAATAAAGGGAAAGTGACTATAATAGTTCTCTGTTTTTTGGGTTTTTTTTACCAGAGGTTATACCCAAATATTTACCTTTTATATTTACCCAAACATATTATATTATTATATTGTTCACAAACAGAAAGTTTTATGTATGCAATACTGCATTTTGTTTTTAAATGTGAACATGCACTATATTGATGTATTTGACTGTTGAGATGTTCTCTCATTTTTACAGCACAACATTAAAAATTACAATTAAATGAACTGTCAAGTTATATTAATATAAGGTATAATAATCAATTGCCAGCGTTATGATAAACGGAGGCCTGATCTTCAGGGTCGTCTGTGTCACAGGATCTCTTCATATTCTAGAGAAGAAGTGAACATATGCATCACAAATAAGATCTCCTGTAACACCTTCACAACAACAGCAGAATAACTCACATCCAGTGTGTCGTACTCAGAACATCTGGACTTGGGGTCAAGGGTCATGTAGGCGTCCTCAGGAGACTCGACCTGACGACACACAATGATGAGAGAATCAATTCTCCCCATATAGCACCTTGGTTGTTTATAATTGCTTCAACAAAAATGGTGCTCAACAGTACCCAACAGTGGTTCTTTGGCTCGTAATAATAGGGGAACCTCTTTTGGTACTATATGGCACTTAATTTTCTTTGAGGAATGCAGCGCTCGCGCTCGCTCACGTGCACCTGACATGCACAGTGCACACTAATCGGCGCGTACGTTTTTATTTAATTATATATTTATTTATTATGATAATTTTTTTTTTACTTTCAAAATGACAGAATTCAACAACAAGTTCTTGACACATTTTCAAATTGTGTAAGTATAAATTTAAACACATTTTTAAACATAACTTCTCTCGTCACTCATTTGTTTAGCCTAATTATTTGACTAGGCCTACACAAATAACAAAAAGCAGTTCATATATGAATATAGCTTTTTATTGAAGTTTGTGACATCATTTCAGTAGGCTATTATATCTGACTTCACATCCACACACATTTTTTCTGTGGTCAAAAAGTCTTGTGTGGGGGCCCTGGAATATATATAGGCGGGACTTGTATTCAGGAAAATCACTATATTTTAATGTCGTTTTTCTAATCCTATCACCAACTAAACTAAGAGACTAAGAGAGCCTTTAAATAACTGTACACTGTAAAAATAAAAGGTGCCTGGAGGAACCTTTTGGGGTTCTTCACTTTGCCACACCGGCGGAACCGTCTGTAGATCCTCTAGGCACCCTTTAAAAAGGGCCGGTTCTCTGAGGAACCACACAGGTTTCCTGAGGAACTCTTATATAAGGCACTGTGTGGAACCACTGTGGGTGCCTCCAGGAACCAAATTTCTATTTTATTTTATTTGTATTAAATTAATTTCATGTTGTTACCACCATTAACTTCTATTATAATAAACAAACTGAACCAAATACAAAATAAGAATTGTTTATTACATATTTTAGATCCATTTTAATACATACACTTCCATGCACTTGGAAAAAAAAGCTAGTAATAGATTAATATCAATGAATACACACACACAAAAAAATGGTATAATACATAAGTAACATGAATAATCAACCATGTGTATACAATAGGCTACACAAGAAAAGCATCTCTGCATGGAAAAAACATGTTCCAAGTAATAAATCAATGTAAAAAATAAACATTTTGACTAATTAAAAATGTCCATCTTCACTTAATTTTAAAACATGTGTTTCAGTCCGCTTGTTAAGTCTGACGTCACTGTTTCCAAGTCCAAAAGCTCTATCAGATGCCAAAAACAAACAACAAACAGTGCTAATATACACTCATTGTGCTGTAATATTCCTGAAAATTATGATCCTAACCTTTATCTCTATTCCGAAATCTCAGATGGTTTAGTTATTCAGTTATTTTGAATCATAAAATGTTGAAGTCTGGGATGCCGTGAGACTGGAGACTGTTATGTACACTATGGCTTTTGAAAAGCTTAAATGTGTGACTTGAATCAACAGTTCCCATAAATGGTTGTTGAGTATTCTCAATATCTAGAAACAAGATAGAGAAAGTAGAAGTAGAGGTTTCGACCCGGAAACAGAATTCCTTATGTCACAACAAGCAGAAAACATTTTCCATTTTAACAGAGTTAAGGTGCAGTAAAATTATCTGTTGTTCTGTGAATGTTCACTGGTGAATTCACTCATTTCAATAAGAATCCACACGATCAGCAATTTTGTGTGGTGCTTCATACATTACATCGCTACACTGCTGACAACGGTCAATGGACATTTTTGCCTGTGTAATTTCATGAAATTCACAAATGTGACCGCACCTTTACTCGCTGCAACATAAAATGCAATCAATTATAAAATCTTCACAAGGGACACGTGAGGTACTTAACGAGTTAGAAAAGTGAAAAGGTGCATCAGCTTCATTTTCTGTTTGTTTTTCCTCTTTTCTGGTGGATGGTCCGGGCACTTCAGTGATTTTCAGGTCTACAGGAGGATTTTTATTCTTGATCAAACTTGTATTTCAGCTTACCGAGATCCCTGCAAAGTACAAAATGTACTGTTAGTAAAGTTATTAAAGTGATAGTTGTGAAATTTAAATAATTTCTTCAGCCTTGTGACGTTCCAAACCTGTTTGACTTTCTGTCTGTGGAACCCAAAAGCAGATCTCAGGCATAATGCAACCCGTCACCATTCAATATCACTGCATGAAACACAAGCAGAAAAAAATTGTGTAATTCATTCATGAAACTATTCTTATGTACACTTGTCTAGTTCAATTCAATGCAACAATTTATGTAAAAATGGTTAAGCTCCAAAAATGTCCCAGAAAAGATCCTAAAAATAATCAATGAGTTCACAACTCATGTGTTATGGGTTGTGTTGTAAGTCTTATGAAGCCATATAATAGCTTTTTCCTTTTTTTTTTTTGTCGAAAAAGACTAAACTTGAAGTTATAATTCAGGGTTCAAATGTCTTATATTCAAATGCATATGATTAAGGTATAGCCTATAAAAATGCATAGCATTATTGGCTCCAAACCTGTGATATTATTTTTCTGAGTAGCATGAATGAGATTTGAGAGCATGAGGGAAGATTTTCAGAGAATAACTGATTAAAAAAGTACACAGTCAAACAATACAATTTCACACAGAGAAAGTTCATAGTAATAAAGAACTTGCATGTGGTGTATAGGTAACTTACTGTAATTCAATGTTGCCTCTGAAATGTTCAGATTATTTTAGAAATGTACTTGTTGTTCTGGGGAAACAAAAGAACAAAGCTGATTATTCACAACATAATATTTATTGACCAGTAAATGGCTTTAAAATGGTATTTGGGAGAATGACGGCACATGTAACTTAGTAAGTAAAGTTAGGCTAAAACAAAAACAGACCAAACTATATTAACCTGCTTTTGTTATTCATAACAAACGCCAATGACGACAGCAGGAATCAGCTAAACTAGATGTACAAAATATGACCGCCGCTCAGGCTTGCACTGGCTTTCCACAAAAATAAATGACGTGGAGTAATTTGGCTGTATTGCGTGTTTATGTATATACCTAAAAAAAGTAATAGTATGTGCATGTCTGTCTGTGTGTGTGTGTGTGTGTGTGTGTGTGTGTGTGTGTGTGTGTGTGTGTGTGTGTGTGTGTGTGTGTGTGTGTGTGTGTGTGTGTGTGTGTGTGTGTGTGTGTGTGTGTGTGTGTGTGTGTGTGTGTGTGTGTGTTTGTGTATGTGTGTGTCTGTGTGTGTGTGTGTGTGTCTGTGCGTGTATGTATGTGTGCGTACATGTGTGTTTGTGTGTGTTTGTGTGTGTGTGTCTGTGCATGTGGATTTGTATGTGTGTGTATGGGTGTGTGTCTGTGCGTGTGGATGTCAGTGTGTGTGCATGCTTGCGTTTGTTTGTATTCCTGCATGTGTGTGTGTGACAGTATCATCCTAAACCAGCAACCCTTCGCTCAACAGCACCATCTACAGGCCGATGAGTGTACAGTCACTAAATGTGCACATAAATGAATTTATTTTATACCCCCCCATGGATGAAATTCTACAAAACTTAGCAGAGGATACCCCCAGAGGTTGTCAAGTTAATCATACACATGAAATATGGTGCAGTTCTGAACATCTCCACTGAAGATAGGGGCGATTAAAGCAGAATAATATTGCATTTTCATTTTTTATGGGAGGGGCGCAAATCACAAATGAGTGATTATGGGCTAGGTTGATGTGGGCCCTTAAGAGAAACATACCATAAAAATTTCTTCATCCTCGGTGCCACGGTTCAGGTAGTTATTTAGGAAAAACTGCATTTTTTGGGGTTTGGGGGGGCCCAGCGCGGGGGGGGAGTGGCCCCCGGGGACCAAACGAAATTTTTCCGTAGAAGTGTAGTGGGGCTACATGCCCACCAAATTTCATGTTCCCTGGTGCTTCGGTGTCCCTGGTATCGTTGACGAAAAATTTACGGGGGCCCCAGCGCGGGGGGGGGGGGGGGGGGGGAGTGGCTCCCGGGGACCAAACGAAATTTTTCCGTAAAAGTCTAGTAGACCAACATACCATAAAAATTTCTTCATCCTCGGTGCCACGGTTCAGGTAGTTATTTAGGAAAAACTGCATTTTTTTGGGTTAAGGGGGGCCCAGCGCGGGGGGGGGGGGTGGCCCCCGGGGACCAAACGAAATTTTTCCGTAGAAGTCTAGTGGGGCTACATGCCCACCAAATTTCATGTTCCCCGGTGTTTCGGTGTCCCTGGTATCGTTGACGAAAAATTTACGGGGGCCCCAGCGCGGGGGGGGGAAGTGGCCTCCGGGGACCAAACGAAATTTTTCCGTAAAAGTCTAGTAGACCAACATACCATAAAAATGTCTTCATCCTCGGTGCCACGGTTCAGGTAGTTATTTAGGAAAAACTGAATTTTTTGGGGTTTGGGGGGGCCCAGCGCGGGGGGGGAATGGCCCCCGGGGACCAAACGAAATTTTTCCGTAGAAGTCTAGTGGGGCTACATGCCCACCAAATTTCATGTTCCCCGGTGCTTCGGTGTCCCTGGTATCGTTGACGAAAAATTTACGGGGGCCCCAGCGCGGGGGGGGGGAAGTAGCCCCCGGGGACCAAATTAAATTTTTCCGTAAAAGTCTAGTAGACCAACATACCACAAAAATGTCTTCATCCTCGGTGCCACGGTTCAGGTAGTTATTTAGGAAAAACTGCATTTTTTTGGGTTTGGGGGGGCCCAGCGTGGGGGGGGAGTGGCCCCCGGGGACCAAACGAAATTTTTCCTTAGAAGTCTAGTGGGGCTACATGCCCACCAAATTTCATGTTCCCCGGTGTTTCGGTGTCCCTGGTATCGTTGACGAAAAATTTACGGGGGCCCCAGCGCGGGGGGGGAAGTGGCCCCCGCGGACCAAACGAAATTTTTCCGTAAAAGTCTAGTAGACCAACATACCATAAAAATGTCTTCATCCTCGGTGCCACGGTTCAGGTAGTTATTTAGGAAAAACGGCATTTTTTTGGGTTTGGGGGGGCCCAGCGCGGGGGGGGAGTGGCCCCCGGGGACCAAACTAAATTTTTCCTTAGAAGTCTAGTGGGGCTACATGCCCACCAAATTTCATGTTCCCCGGTGCTTCGGTGTCCCTGGTATCGTTGACGAAAAATTTACGGGGGCCCCAGCGCGGGGGGGGGGAAGTAGCCCCCGGGGACCAAATGAAATTTTTCCGTAAAAGTCTAGTAGACCAACATACCACAAAAATGTCTTCATCCTTGGTGCCACGGTTCAGGTAGTTATTTAGGAAAAACTGCATTTTTTTGGGTTTGGGGGGGCCCAGCGTGGGGGGGGAGTGGCCCCCGGGGACCAAACGAAATTTTTCCTTAGAAGTCTAGTGGGGCTACATGCCCACCAAATTTCATGTTCCCCGGTGCTTCGGTGTCCCTGGTATCGTTGACGAAAAATTTACGGGGGCCCCAGCGCGGGGGGGGACGTGGCCCCCGCGGACCAAACGAAATTTTTCCGTAAACTTCTAGTAGACCAACATACCATAAAAATTTCTTCATCCTCGGTGCCACGGTTCAGGTAGTTATTTAGGAAAAACGGCATTTTTTTGGGTTTGGGGGGGCCCAGCGCGGGGGGGGAGTGGCCCCCGGGGACCAAACGAAATTTTTCCTTAGAAGTCTAGTGGGGCTACATGCCCACCAAATTTCATGTTCCCCGGTGTTTCGGTGTCCCTGGTATCGTTGACGAAAAATTTAAGGGGGCCCCAGCGCGGGGGGGAAGTGGCCCCCGGGGACCAAACGAAATTTTTCCGTAAAAGTCTAGTAGACCAACATACCATAAAAATGTCTTCATCCTCGGTGCCACGGTTCAGGTAGTTATTTAGGAAAAACTGCATTTTTGGGGGTTTGGGGGGGCCCAGCGCGGGGGGGGAGTGGCCCCCGGGGACCAAACGAAATTTTTCCTTAGAAGTCTAGTGGGGCTACATGCCCACCAAATTTCATGTTCCCCGGTGCTTCGGTGTCCCTGGTATCGTTGACGAAAAATTCAGTAAGGTGACAAAAAAAAAAAAAAAAAAAAACTTTGACAATCCCTATATGACCGCTTTCGCTAGCTACGCTAGCGGCGGTCATAATTAGTTAGGCTATATCAGCAATTTGAAGACACAGTTTTACAGAATATGTTGAATTGAATGACTAAATCAATCTAAGACAATAAGTCAATAATTTCCATTTAATGTTAGTTAGCATCGCGGCTAAAACCTTCATACCAGATACTGTGCAATAAACGAGTGGTAAACACTGTAAAAAAGTAGTAATGTATAATAAATTTAGTATATGTGTGTGTGTTTGAATATAGTGAGTAGACTCTGTATTTATATGTATTTGGCGAGTTTACAAACCTTGTAACGGAGAGCCGAACAAACGGCGGAAGCTTTGATGAGAGGACGGAGCCGTTACCCGATGACGTCGATCAGCTGAGCTTTGTTGCGCGCGAGCAGCGCGAGGAACTGAAGCAGTTTCGTGACAGAATAAAACGTTTATCCTCCTGGTTCTTCTTCAAATAATAATAATTTATGAAGAAGTAGGTAAAATTATTATTTTATTACTATTATTTATTCAATAATAATTAATTAATTCTTATTATTAATATTATTATAATTTAGTGTTATTGTTTAAGGTTTAAATTAATCAATAAAATAGGCCTATAGATACTAAATAAATGTAAGCTACCCAGGTGATAAAAACGTAGGCTACTGTTAAATGTATTAAAAATGTATTAAAGTATATTTGTATTGTAGGCCTACTAAAAAAACACTCAAGTACATTTTTAATAGTACGTCTTTTTCACCTGGGTATGTATACTGAATCAAACTTAAGTAGCCTATAATAATAATAATAATAGGATAATAATAATCTTATTCTGGCCTCACTGAACCATTGGGTTCCTCCAGATGCTGGCTTTAACATAAGAGATCTTCCAGGAACCACTTAAATGTTAAAAGATCTTCCAATAACCCTTTTATCGCATTCAAGTTCCTCTATTTTCCCCCAAAGCACTTCGAGGTCTCATAGTAATGAAAAGGTGACTCCAGAACCTCTAAACTAAATACAAAGTGCTTAAAGGATCCCATAAGTTCCAGCAAGAACCTCAAAGATTGTCAATGCTCCTCCAGTAACCCTACTATAGGAGAAAGAGCTTTGAGGCACCTAAATTACATTTTGAAGTTCCTTGAGTATCCGACAGGATATTTGAGGCTCCTTTAGTTTTTACAGTGTAGGTGCTTAACATGTTTTTTGTATGGTAATGGTGCCATATAGCACCTTAACCACCCCAAAGAACCGCTGAAGAACCAAACTGGGCTTAACAGGTTCTTTAAATGGTAGTGTTGCTATATAGTACCTTAACCACCGCAAAGAACCCCTGAAGAACTGCTAAAGAACCATTTTTTTTTAGTGTGTGCTGTTCTTAATTTCATGGGACATCTTTTGATTTGGCCAGTAGTATTATGACCCAGCATCTGTCAAAATGATTGATGGCCCTATAATTAATGATGATTGATGGCTTTGACCTTTTTACCTTGCCCTTGGGTTGACCTTGACCTGACCTTGCCCTAGCGGTGACCTTGTGTGTAATTGAATAATAGGATAATAGGACAATTGGATTGTTAATGACCTCGTGAGTATAAGGGGATCCATTGTTTAATATTTGAACTTTGATATAATGGAAGTTATGAGGGTTATAGATATCAGGATGTGTGTCACATGCAGGCATCAGCATCATAAATATCTTGCTAATTTAACTAAAGTTGAAAAACATTCTGTTCTTTAAAAGTATATAAATGAAATGCTTATAAAATAAATATCTTACTAAAAATCTACTGAACCAATTATTTTAGTTTTAGATAAACAAAAAATAAATATAAAAACACCTTACAATTTTAGAGAGCTGAAGAAGTAGCTCCTAACAAACAATGTATGAATGGGTTTACAAAAATGTAATGAGTTTAAAGTTGTAATACAAAAGAAATCCCAGAGTGTTTACTGAAGTGTTTCTCTCTCACACCAGCATCTGTCGGTCTCTGAGCCAGAGGGGAGTGTGTGTTCAGTGATCAGGATGAGACATTGTGAATGTTTTGCTAGTGCTAAATTTATTTCAAAGTATAATCTTAAAAGTTTAAATTATATATATACTGTATATATATATTTTTTTTTAATAAAAGATGTTTTAAATTAAATGAATTATTTAAAGTCTTAATAAAAACAAATATTCTACATTGATGGTCTGTGGAAAAACTTGACTTGAACTTAAAGTATATTTAAGTAAGATATATATAAATAAGTAAGATATATATAAAAAAAAAAAAAAGATGTTTTAAATTAAGTCTTAATAAAAACAAATATTCTACATTGATGGTCTGTGGAAAACCTTGACTTGAACTTAAAGTATATTTTTTATTTATCAGGGGTATGTAAAATAATTAGAAGTTTGAAGTGGCACAAGTCATCTCACACATGTGGAATGTTCAATAATTCCTTAAGTTGTATCTGTGAGAAACACATTACCACATAGGCCTATCTTCAGAGAGAGAGAGAGAGAGAGCGCAACAATGAAAACATTTAGAAACTGTGAAACCTCAGGCTGTCCCTATTGATAGGCTGCTTATAAGGTCCAACCGATCAGCGCTGCGTCTTCTGAGAAAGAAGTTACTGGACAATAATGTTAGCTTCAGGATATCGGGTGACAGACCAGATGAGCCTCTGTGCATCATGTCACAGCGTATGTAATGTTAGTCTGCTAACGCCTTTCCAGAGCCAAAGTTTTGTTCGTACTAAATTTATTTCAAAGCATAATCGTAAAAGTTTAAATAATGATCTTTTAAAATGAAAGATTGTTTAAATTAAATCTTTAAAGTTTGAATACATTCGTATCTTCTATTTATCTTTTAGAAGATTACTGTAATGATGTTGTTTAACGGTGACCCGAAGTATAATTGTTATTAAACAATGTCTGTTCAAAACTTTAGATTGTTGAAAAACTGTACTTAGTCGTCTTACATCTCATTTATATGAAAAGATTCAATCAGAATTTTTGTCCATGAGGGGGTTTCAATTTTTATGGTGGGGGCTTTCCATAGCCATAATGATTTTTGTTTTGTAACTGCATATGCTATCCCGTACACCTAAACACGACCATCACAGAAATCTACATTTTGACATTTTCAAAAATAAATAAAATAAATAAATAATTTAATATAATTTCTAAGCTGTTTTGCACACACACACACAGTTGGTTTTATAAAATGAACTAATCTCTATTTTTAAATTAAATTATTAGAAATAAAATATATAATCAATGAATAATAGTCATCTTGTTCAGATAGCAGATGACAGTGCATTACATTTTGTATGTTGGACTGTGTGTGTTTTAGCTGAAGACATTTCTTTGAGAGCTGTCAACATTCAGGGCCCTATTTTAACGATCTGAAACGCAAGTGTCAAAGCGCAAAGCGCAAGTAACTTTGTGGGCGGGTCTCGGCGCTGTTGCTATTTTCCCGGCGGGATAAATGACTCTTGCGCCAGGCGCAAATCTAAAATGGGTTGGTCTGAAGTAGCTTCATTATTCATAGGTGTGGTTTGGGCGTAACGTGAAATAAACCAATCAGAGCGTCATCTCACATTCCCTTTAAGAGCAGAGGCGCTTTTTCCATAGCGCATTGCTATTGTAACGGCGGATTTGCCAGACGCGCGCCAGGAGCGGTTCACAGCCAAGGAGAGCAACGCTCTCGTCACGGCCGTAAAAGAGAGAAGTTACATTGAAATGGAGAAACCCACCCAAATTAACTTCGGTTAAACACGCGTATGATAATTTGGGTAAATGTGTAAGCTAGATGTATGCTTTTATAATAAATTATCTATCTATCTATCTATCTATCTATCTATCTATCTATCTATCTATCGTAATAATGTATGATTTGCAAAAATGAAAACTGCTGCTTCTGTGTAGATGAGAGAATCAAAGTGCGCGTTGTGCACACGCTACATTGATTATGGCCAAGCATGCGCCCTTAAAATAGCATATGAATAACATGCGCAACGCGCCACTGACTTTAAACTATTTTTTCCTGGTTAGTGGCGCAATTGTTTTCTAAACCTGCAAAATAGCATGAAGGAACGTTTGCGCCGGAACACGCCTCCTCTTTGCGCTGAACCGCCTCCGCGAGCGCAAGTGTATTTCCTAACTTACCGACGTGCTTCTGTGGAGGGAAAAGTCCGCTGTGCACGGGTGCAAAATAGGAATGATACATGCGTCGGTGTACAAAGTCACTTGCGCTGGGTGCAAGATAGGGCCCTCAGTGTTTATAGGAATAAATGACAATTAAGAATTTAAGTGATAGTCTTTCTGTTTGAGAATGTTTAGTGCAACTTTCCCTCTATCTACGATGTGGAATCACACAAAGTATTAACACAAAAAGTAAGTGCATGCTGTTTTACACTTAAACTATTACAACAGAATCACATCTGACTATTGCACTGAGAGAGGCATATTCATTAAAGCTTGAGGCTGTTAAACAAAGTTCTTAAAAATGCTACGACACAAAGACAAGAACACATCTTTCTATAAGTGACCCTCAAAATCTGTGCATACAACAAAACACAGTGCATCCATGTACAATGATATATCAGAAAATTACTTTTGTCTCTTTGTTTGAAGAAAAACTTAAATCAGCTGGTGCTTAATAACTATTTAAGTTATTAAACACCCCTGAATTCGGTAATGACTTGTTTTATGCAATATTTATATCATGTTTTAATTTTAACTCAATACACTAAATGCAATTCAACTCAATGCGCTAAAGGTTGTTGTGAGATCTGATATTATCTCATCTCCTGATTAGCTTCATAGTAACCAAAGTTATCTAGAATAGCCTTGTGCTGTCAGGTCAGGTTTACAAAGATAGTCTCCCTCGGCTTGTCTAATATATATCAGCAAATCTAGGAATATAATAACCTTACTGTGAAACAATACATTTCTACAAGTACAAGCCTATGGACCAAAAGTTATGCTTACCTTCCAGCAGTATCTTGTCCAAGGGCTTCTTGAAGAATAATCAATAGCGTAACTCTAATTATAATGCTCTGTTGCTATTATTATAGAACTGTCTTGTGATGAGCTGAAATACGAATAAACGGTACTTGTCTTTATAAAATAAAATTTATTTATACAAAGGATTAAAATACTGATTATACAATAAAAAGATGTGTAGCAAAATCAACAAAAGATTACAGGTTATAATACTTTCAGCTCTATCCAATTCCAGGGCAGTCCTGTGAATGGATTCACAAAGGCTAAATACTTTATATGCAGTTCAAGCAATATATGAATAACTTGTTCTCGTCCGAGTATATCAAGTTATAGATTTCAGCAGAGCAATTATCATTGAAGAGTCTAAATAATCTGAAGATATATTGATTCTCTCCAGGGCTGCATCGACATCAAAATCAAAAAAGCCCCCACTCATACAAAAGCACCCATATATATAGGAACGTTTTGGTTACATCAGTTCCTCTGCCTACGCTAGGGTTTTTCCCATAAGAAGTAAAACCATGTGACTAGTAAATCATATGACAATGTGAACATGTGACATATATAACTCATGAAACAATGTGACATATTTAGTACTACATTGTATTACCTCTTGGAAGCTGTGTTTACATTGTGTTCACCATAAGTGTGCATTCATTTCAGCATTCTTTCTACCTTTCCTTCCTTTCCCTCTTGGAAATCTTTGTGTATGTGTTCTGGAGTATAGGTCTGGAAATGGAGATGTATTTGATAGTGCATTAACCATTCCAGCATCAATCCGTACAAGGTCTATAACTGAACTTTAACATCTTAATATTTGGTCAAATTAACTTAAAGAATGCGCAAAATGAAATACATCCTAGCTACTTTCTAAATGTTTGTTACAGAACTTATTGCGAACAGTTGACACATTAATAAAAAAATATATATATTGGTGTAATTAATAGACATCTCTCTGCTGGCATATGCATAACTTCTCCATGACGCTACTTCTGATTCAATGTGGCTTTAATCCTATACAGCTGTTTATGACGTCATGACGACGACACCCCTATTCAACCCCTCCAGCGGGACGGGCTGAGTTCTGTGTAGAGTTTATCAGGACAACTGATAGAGCTCAGCCATAATTGCAATACTACTTTGGCCCAACGAAATTTTAGCCATGGACTTTACAATTCTGGAGCCTTCACACAATGGCCTGGAAAATATGTTGGTCATGACAGACATTTTGTGGTCAATGCTGCCTAACACCGCAAGGACTATCATGACAAGAGGGTGAAGGAGGATCCACTGTATGAGGACCAGCAAGTGTACTTGTGTAATGTTGAAGTGAAGGGCCATCATAAAATTCAAGATCTTTGTAGCTCTGTTGTGTATCAGGTACTGAAGGCACCTAAAGAGAAAGGAGTTGTGTATATAATTGCACCTGTGAATGACTTCGGGAAGATTCGACATGTGCATCGGAATATGCTGAAGGCCCGATTGCAGCCAGAGCCCCAGGACATTCCTCCAGACAGTCCATCGGCGACAGTTATGCCAAGCCAGGAAGAGGCTAGTGATGATTTGTGGCTTTTAGCATCCATGAGCTCAAATGGTTCCTGTACAAGTTCTGCCCCTACGATTTCACCCTCCTCTAATGTTTCTGCATCAGCAGAGGTTCCAGTCTCGGCCTCGGTTACCCCAGATGTTCAGGAGACGAGGCCGCGGACCCCTCCTACTCTTCAGCTCTAAGTTTGCATGCTGTGACTCAAACACCTTTACGATGAACTGCTCGTTCGACAGCAAGTAATTGCGTAATTGGGATAAGTAGGGCCTGTGTATTTAAATGCGTGGGCAGGAAGCATTAGAACGTAGGCTTTGTCATGCCGCCCCTCTTCCGGTCTCCAGTGTCACTGTAGTTGAGGAGGTGTAATCATTGTCATCTGAATCTAACTGTACAGAAAGTACGGCTCTGGCCACAATCGTATCGAAACAGATAAATTGTGAAGATCAGAGTATAGAGAAAGTATCACCCAAAAGTAGTAAGATATTTGCAGAATGAAAGGAGGTAGGAGAAGAAGTGAAAAGAAGAAATAAGAGCAACAAATATATTCACAGGAAACGTACTTCCTCCTAAACGGATGTTTTGGTCTAATAAGAAAAGGTCAAACAGATTTATCCATTAGGCCATAGTTGGTGTAATGGCTAGGTCGACGTGACCGGTCAGATATCAAAGATAGATGATAATAGATACACAAAGTGTTGTTTTGACTCCTTTAAGAGAATATCGCAGATCTTGCATTATCTCATGTCTGCAGAGATGGAAATAAATATATTTGATATGAAGGTAAATTTGTTACGTAACTGCTCTGAGAGACTCGGGTTGGAGATCCAAACGCCTCTTTATTGAGAGTAATCCACAATCATAATCCATATAACAGGGCTTATATACACAGACATTAATAAGCTAATGACACACAGGTGGATGTAATCACATGATAATGAGTCCAGGCAAAGGTTTATGGGAAATGTAGTTCATGATGGAATGGCAAAGGACTAGAGAGACATCACGTACATCAACTCTGATGGAAAATACAGCCACTCGATCTTACAACACAGAAGAGACACCGAAGGTCTTACATTTGGAGATAATCAAACATATCAGAGAATATAGTAGAAAATATGTAAATGATTAAAGAAATCAATAACATGTAAAATAATAATAATGCAACATAAGGAATATAACAATTAATGATGATTAAATGAATACATAGCAATGACTATAATTCATAAAGAAGAAATTAATAAGATTCATAAAAAGAAATAATTAACAAAAATAAATAAAAATACATTAATCAAAAGAATACAAATAATTTCGCATACACCAGCATCCAGAAAATAAAATAACGTAATTCTACAAATAACAACGAACATTCAGTTGTTAAAAGTAGGAGGTTATGATAGTAACAGTAAACTGACTTTACTAAGGTTGCTCAAGAACAAACCATCTTTACCACCATAAATAAAGAAACAAATATCAACCATTAAATTGTAAGTCGGAGAGAGGGTGGAAATCTCACTGGTATAAAGGGGAAGAGAAAATAATAATAAAAAAGTCATGATATGGCCACTTAGATTAATCATTTGACCATGTTATAATATGTAGTATCCTGATCTTCAGGGTCGTCTGTGTCACAGGATCTCTTCATATTCTAGAGAAGAAGTGAACATATGCATCACAAATAAGATCTCCTGTAACACCTTCACAACAACAGCAGAATAACTCACATCCAGTGTGTCGTACTCAGAACATCTGGACTTGGGGTCAAGGGTCATGTAGGCGTCCACAGGAGACTCGACCTGACGACACACAATGATGAGAGAATCAATTCTCCCTTCATAACTGACAGGACACACATGAGAAGAAGCAGGAGAAGATTGTCTCACTGTTTTATGGTGTCGTGATCCTCTGTGGTCTCGCTCTTCTGATGGAGTCACTCGTTTCCTGTGAGAGAAGAAGAAATGAACATGAACACAAACTGACTCTGAATCTTTATGACGCTACAGACACAGGGCCCTATTTTAACGATCTAAGCGATGGTCTAAAGCGCATGTTCACTAGGTCGTGTCCGAATCCACTTTTGCTAGTTTAATGACGGGAAAAATGCAAAAAACAATCATAGTGTAATTTCCCATTCCCTTTAAAAACCAGTTGCGCTCGCGCCATGGCGGATTCGCTATTTACATGGAGAAATTTGCATGTGGAAAGAGCAAAAGGATCTGCTCGTGCGCGAGGTTAAAGCGCAAGAACACCATCTACGGGACAAGCCTGATTCCACCATATCTTTATGTACACAATAATAATCTTTTACATTGTAATCCTTTTATTTTTAATACTTGGCATGTTTGTGTGCTGCGCTACTGTGTGTGTAATAAGCAGAGAGTACGTGTGCTGTGGACGCACCTATAGGCTCATATTACTAATGCTCTCTTTAAATAACAAAAAAATATTTTGTCATTGACTGTAGACCAGGTTTCAGTTGGTCAATGGCACAGTTTAATTTACCATCAATGCGCCTGAACACACCTCGTTTTCAGACCAGCAGCCCATCGGCGTACAAATGGGCACAAATGCATTTTCTATTTAAAGCTGCCGTCGGCAACATTTTTTGGATCATATTCAGTGTAATCGACACTATAATCCGACAGAACAACATAAATAAGGTGGTTTTAGAAAAAAACCCGAGCTTCTAACTCCACCTGGAGCGTGTTATTTGTTTTGCAAAAATCCAGCGCTCCCGGATCATCGGGTCCAATCAGCGCAGGGGGGTGTGAGATCTGACTGTCAATCACAGGTCGTGCACACGCCACAGATCCCCCCCTCACTCGCGCACGTTAATATCACATGCACACGCCACGCCTGAAGTTCGCCTGGAGATTGCATGAAGCGTGATGGCGGAGAGAAAATCTACTAACAAGCTTCCAATTCCTCGGTTATTGCTATCTATGGATAGATTAGCCAGGGCAGCCTACAGTACCTCCGAGTCCATGGTGTTGATAGATGCTGAAGAGACGACGCGTTCACAGAAAATCAGGTACACACCCTTTTTACAGTCTATGGTACACACACGCACAGTGACGCACTGACGAGCACCACCTCGATGGGAGGGTGCTCGCTGGTAGTGGGGAGGGGCATGAGAGTTGTAAACATTCAAAATTTTGGCTAATCGACCCAATCTGCCAGACTTGCCGACGGCAGCTTTAAACAACATTGGCGCAGGACGTGAAAATGAAAACTGCTTCGGGCTGAAACTAGCAAAAAACACTTGCGTCGCACTTGGTGCTTTTCTCTTACCTGAGGATTGTTATCACGACAGCAATAATGCAGATGCCGATGAGCACCGCCCCGATCCCAGCAGCTGCGTACACACCTGTGTTCTGGACACCTGAGCGAAGAGAAACATCATTCACACGGCTGATAATGACACCAGCATAAGAGCCAACGGCACATATCAATACCTGCAACTGTTGGAGACACGAACAAAGACACTGATCTCCGAGATCCATATTTATTCTGAGCCTCACAGTAGAAGCGTCCACTGAAACTGGAGTTAAAGCTGGAGATGCTGAAACTCTGTCCAGATCCAACAGCTGAGGTTTCATTCTCCTTAAACCAGCTGAAGTTCAGAGCAGGAGGGTTTGAGTCACTGCTGCAGTTCAGAGTCACTGAATCTCCCTCCACTATTACACCAGACCGACTGACTGACACTGAGACGCTCTTCGGAGGATCTGAAAAAAGACTAAACATTACTCACAGTGCATCATTTGATGAGTCTGGACTGAATTTGTCTGAAAGCTGAGAGTGTGTGTTACATCTGACGCTGAGAGTGACGGCAGGAGACGGCAGATGTTCCTGATCTCTCACTGCACAGCTGTAGTTTCCCGTATCATCACTGCTGACCGACCGCAGAATCAGCCGATTCCCGACGCTCGACTCTGATAAAGACTCGCCGTTTTTATACCAGATAAAGTCTGTTCTGTCTGAGAGGTTACAGGTGCTCTTACACAATAAAACAGGGGAATCTTTCTCAACGACCTCTTCAGGAATCTCCACTCTGAGCTCTGAAATCAGAGACAAGTAAATGCAAGTAAATGAGAGTAAAATCTGTCAGTGCAATATTAGTTTGACTGTACCTGTGATTTTGAGCTCAATCCCAGGAAAACCCAAATATATTAGTTCTTTTGCTATGATTTTGTACCAGTACATTCGTTCATCCTCATATCTCACATTACTGAGAGTGAGAGCGAATGTTCGGTCTTTAATGGGGAAGTAATGAACTCTGCCTCTGTAATCTGAATGATTCAACAGATTGATGTCGTTTTTGTCTTTATCTGGGTTTACGATCCAAAATGCCTCTGTCACAGTGAGATGATCTGGGTGTTTATAAGTGCCTGATAAACGTGTTGTTGAACCCTTTAGGACACATTTCTTAATATTCGAGTACTGAACCTCCCATTCCTCACTGCAAATCCCTGGAAAATTTAAAACAGGAAAATCATTTTAAAATGTATTCTTTGTCATACCATATTCAACTTATAGTAAATGGCCAATGACTAAATAAAACAAGATCATCGTTTGAGTTTGGCACTGTGGACATTTTGTTTAGTAACAATAACTTTCAAAAAACAAGGTTTAGGTTGAGACTCACTTGGAATCACGAGCAGAGAAATCAGAGAGAAAAGACAAAACATTCTGGAAGACATTAACCATATTATTAAAATAGGTGTATTTGCATTGTTTCACATAGTGCTTATTTTCATCAGACAGCAACAACAATAATCAATCATTCATTCCCCAGACAGTAACATAGTGTCGGCCCAGATCCGGCCCACATCTGGTACACATGGACTCCACACGTACCAGATGTGGGCCGCATCTAGGCCGACACTGTTGCTGTCTGGGTCAGTCTGTAAATAATTAGAGAACCGTCCTACCTTGCTTCACTGTAGGGTTCATTTATTAAAATGAGAGTTGATCAGTTTGGAGGATTGAGAACTTTGTTTCAAACATGTTAACACACTTCCTATCTTTCTTAATTTCCTTGAGTGAGTGGAAAATCCTCCCCTGTGGCAGATTACTTAATCACGTGTTCTTGCATGGACGCAACTTGTTTTTAAAACGCTGTGACAAGTTGGGAGTAACTGAGCAGCGATGGGTGGCCCAACTTGCATGCCTCGATTATGAAATACAATATCGGTATGGCAGAATTAAAATGAACTCCGACGCTCTATCTCGACAGTATTTGCCAGCTATTACTACCACTCCTGTTGCAGAGTCCTTACAGCAGATCGTGGCTGTACAGCAACCTCAGGTGACTCAAATCATCATTCTGCCTCTGATATGTGTTCTCTGCAGTGAGCGGATCCTGATATTCAAGCTGTTCGGACTCTCCTGAGGCAGAAGACTCACCCTGGTTCACTGATGTGTCAAGCACTATCCACCCCTGCTCAGGCTTGGAAGGAAGGCATATTGCATTGTCGCACCCTTCGGCCTAATGGGGGTGAGAACTTAGAAGGTCTTTCAAGTAGTGCTAACTGCATCGTTGAAGCGAGATGTACTCCCCCAGATGCACCAAAACCATGAGCATCAGGGGGTGGAGCAGACTACTGAAATTTTAGCCATGGACTTGGAAAATGTGCTGGTCATGACAGACATTTTTAGCAACTTTACGGTAGCTATATTTACTCGGTATCAGAGGGGTAGATTTTAGTAGTGTGGGATTTCCCCTTCATTTGGTTATCCTTTTATGGGAATGCGTAATTGGGATAAGTAGGGCTTGTGTATTTAAATGAGAGGGCAAGTAGCATTAGAACGTAGACTTTGTCACGCCGCCCCTCTTCCGGTCTCCAGTGTCACTGTACACTAAAAAAAGTAATTTGTTGAATTTAATTTAAACAAATTATCGTAAGTGGTTGCACACAATTGATTTTAGCTACATTTAAACAAATGCATAAAGTTGAACTTAATCAATTTTAGTTCAACTTAATGCATTTGTTTAACTGTAGCTAAAATCAATTGAGTGCAACCAGTTACGATAAAGAAATTGATTAAATTCAACAAATAATTTTTCTCACTGTAGTTGAGGTGGCATAGTCATTGTCATCTGAATCTAACTGTACAGAAAGTACGGCTCTGACAAGAATCTTATCGAAACAGATGAAGATTGTAAAGATCAGAGTATAGAGAAAGTATCACCCAAAAGTAGTAAGATATTTGCAGAGGTAGGTAGGAGGCAGAAGAAGAAGTGAAGAGGAAAATAAGAGCAACAAATATATATGCAGGAAACGTACTTCCTCCTAAACGGATGTTTTGGTCTGATAAGAAAAGGTCAAACAGATTTATCCATTAGCTCATAGTTGATGTAATGACTAGGTCTGCGTGACCGGTCAGATATCAAAGATAGATGATAATAGATACACAAAGTGTTGTTTTGACTCCTTTGAGAGAATATCGCATATCTTGCATTATCTCATGTCTGCAGAGATGGAAATAATTATATTTGATATGAAGGTAAATTGTTACGTAACTGCTCTGAGAGACTCAGGTTGAAGATCCAAACGCCTCTTTATTGAGAGTAATCCACAATCATAATCCATATAACAGGGCTTATATACACAGACATTAATAAGCTAATGACACACAGGTGGATGTAATCACATGATAATGAGTCCAGGCAAAGGTTTATGGGAAATGTAGTTCATGATGGAATGGCAAAGGACTAGAGAGACTTCACGTACATCAACTCTGATGGAAAATACAGCCACTCGATCTTACAACACAGAAGAGACACCGAAGGTCTTACATTTGGAGATAATCAAACATATCAGAGAATATAGTAGAAAATATGTAAATGATAAAAGAAATCAGTAACAGGTAAAATAATAATAATGCAACATAAGGAATATAACAATTAATGATGAATAAATGAATACATAGCAATGACTATAATTCATAAAGAAGAAATTAATAAGATTCAAAAAAAGAAATAATTAACAAAAATGAATAAAATACATTAATCAAAAGAATACAAATAATTTCGCATACACCAGCATCCAAAAAATAAAATAATGTAATTCTACAAATAACAACGAACATTCAGTTGTTAAAAGTAGGAGGTTATGATAGTAACAGTAAACTGACTTTACTAAGGTTGCTCAAGAACAAACCATCTTTACCACCATAAATAAAGAAACAAATATCAACCATTAAATTCTAAGTCGGAGGGTGGAAATCTCACTGGTATAAAGGGGAAGAGAAAATAATAATAAAAAAGTCATGATCTGGCCACTTAGATTAATCATTTGTCCATGTTATAATATGTAGTATCCTGATCTTCAGGGTCGTCTGTGTCACAGGATCTCTTCATATTCTAGAGAAGAAGTGAACATATGCATCACAAATAAGATCTCCTGTAACACCTTCACAACAACAGCAGAATAACTCACATCCAGTGTGTCGTACTCAGAACATCTGGACTTGGGGTCAAGGGTCATGTAGGCGTCCTCAGGAGACTCGACCTGACGACACACAATGATGAG
Source organism: Leuciscus leuciscus (assembly GCF_965113295.1). Classification (NCBI taxonomy): domain Eukaryota; kingdom Metazoa; phylum Chordata; class Actinopteri; order Cypriniformes; family Leuciscidae; genus Leuciscus; species Leuciscus leuciscus. The sequence goes on along the minus strand of NC_138727.1, from coordinate 50,250,619 downwards.
AGAATCAATTCTCCCTTCATAACTGACAGGACACACATGAGAAGAAGCAGGAGAAGATTGTCTCACTGTTTTATGGTGTCGTGATCCTCTGTGGTTTCGCTCTTCTGATGGAGTCACTCGTTTCCTGTGAGAGAAGAAGAAATGAACATGAACACAAACTGACTCTGAATCTTTATGACGCTACAGACACAGGGCCCTATTTTAACGATCTAAGCGATGGTCTAAAGCGCATGTTCACTAGGTCGTGTCCGAATCCACTTTTGCTAGTTTAACGACGGGAAAAATGGTCGGTCTAAAAGTGTTGTCCCTATTCTCATGAGTAATGGGTGTGTTTTGACCGTAACGTGCAAAAAAACAATCATAGTGTAATTTCCCATTCCCTTTAAAAGCCAGTTGCACTCGCACCATGGCGGATTCGCTATTTACATGGAGGAATTTGCAAGTGGAAAGAGCAAACGGATCTGCTCGTGCGTGAGGTTAAAGCGCAAGAACACCATCTACGGGACAAGCCGGATTCCACCATATCTTTATGTATAATAATCTTTTACATTGTAATCCTTTTATTTTTAATATTTGGCATGTTTGTGTGCTGCTGCGCGTCCCTGTGTGTGTAATAAGCAGAGTGTACGTGTGCTGTGGACGCACCTATAGGCTCATATTACTAATGCTCTCTTTAAATAACAAAAAATATTTTGCCATTGACTGTAGACCAGGTTTCAGTTGGTCAATGGCACAGTTTAATTTACCATCAATGCGCCTGAACACACCTCGTTTTCAGACCAGCAGCCCATCGGCGTACAAATGGGCACAAATGCATTTGCTATTTAAACAACATGGCACAGGATGTGAAAATGAAAACTGCGTCGGGCTGAAACTAGCAAAGCACACTTGTGTCGCACTTAGTGCTTTTCTCTTACCTGAGGATTGTTATCACGACAGCAATAATGCAGATGCCGATGAGTGCCGCCCCGATCCCAGCAGCACGACAGCAATAATGCAGATGCCGATGAGTGCCGCCCCGATCCCAGCAGCTGCGTACACACCTGTGTTCTGGACACCTGAGCGAAGAGAAACATCATTCACACGGCTGATAATGACACCAGCATAAGAGCCAACGGCACATCAATACCTGCAACTGTTGCAGACACAAACAAAGACACTGATCTCCGAGATCCATGTTTATTCTGAGCCTCACAGTAGAAGCGTCCACTGAAACTGGACTTAAAGCTGGAGATGCTGAAACTCTGTCCAGATCCAACAGCTGAGGTTTCATTCTCCTTAAACCAGCTGAAGTTCAGAGCAGGAGGGTTTGAGTCACTGATGCAGTTCAGAGTCACTGAATCTCCCTCCACTATTACACCAGACGGACTGACCGACACTGAGACGCTCTTCGGAGGATCTGAAAAAAGACTAAACATTACTCACAGTGCATCATTTGATGAGTCTGGACTGAATTTGTCTGAAAGCTGAGAGTGTGTGTTACATCTGACGCTGAGAGTGACGGCAGGAGACGGCAGATGTTCCTGATCTCTCGCTGCACAGCTGTAGTTTCCCGTATCATCACTGCTGACCGACCGCAGAATCAGCCGATTCCCGACGCTCGACTCTGATAAAGACTCGCCGTTTTTATACCAGATAAAGTCTGTTCTTTCTAAGAGGTTACAGGTGCTCTTACACAATAAAACAGGGGAATCTTTCTCAACGACCTCTTCAGGAATCTCCACTCTGAGCTCTGAAATCACACACAAATCATAATTTATATTTATGGAAGAACAGAGTAAAATCTGTCAGTGCAATATTAGTTTGACTGTACCTGTGACATTGAGCTGAATCCCAGGATAACCCAGATATATTTCTCTTTCTACTTTTGTCAGGATTCTGATGCAGTAGATTCCTTCATCCTCACGTCTCACATTACTGAGCTTGAGAACAAAGTTTTTGTCTTTAATGGGGAGATACTCAACTCTGCCTCTGTAATCTAGAAGATTCAACAGATTGATGCGGTTTTCATCTTTAACTGGGTTTACGGTCCAAAATGCCTCTGTCACAGTGAGACGATATGGGTGTTTATAAGTGCCTGATAAAAGTGTTGTTGAACCCTTTAGGACACATTTCATCATAATTGAGTACTGAACCTTCCATTCCTGACTGCAAATCCCTGGAAAATATAAAACAGGAAAATACAGAATTTGACCATATGTGTGTTTTTACTTTTCTCTTCAACACAAAAGTAGTTCTTCTACTTCAGTATTTACGCTAGTTTAAAAAACACTCATGCTTTCTATATCCTAAATATTTCAGTAACATTTTCCCAGAGGATAACAAACACTTTACATGAACACAAACATGGCGCCAATAGCCAGTATTTGCAGGAAGTGTCTAAAGACTAAGTTGATCTTTCAGATATATCAAAGGTTTCTGTGTCAGTTTAGCAGAACTGTGGACACTACACATTCTTGACATAGACATTAAACTGTCTTTAAATACAGAAATTCAGACAAAGCATCCTGAAAGATGGAGGTTTCTTCAGCGTGTGTGTGTGTGTGTGTGTGTGTGTGTGTGTGTGTGTGTGTGTGTGTGTGTGTGTGTGTGTGTGTGTGTGTGTGTGTGTGTGTGTGTGTGTGTGTGTGTGTGTGTAAATAAGAATTAGGTTCAGACTCACCAGGAATCACAAGCAGAGAAATCAGAGAGAAAAGACCAAACATTCTGGAAGACACGAGGAAGATTGTTACAGTTACACAAATGTATGACTGACGTGTGTTTATAGATACATATAAAACAAGTATACTTAATATATCATATTCAATAATCTCTCTATTGGAACTGTAGAAAACATGTTTTTACATTGTAAAATATATGTGTCCTACCTTACTGTAATCTGCAGGGTCTGAGTGTAAAAACTGCATATGATCTGTATGTAAGAGTTAACTATTTACACACATCCTGTCTTTCTTCACTTCCTCTGAGACACAAGTGCTAGATTTACACACACACATACAAATAAATATATAATTCTTTTGAAATATGATTCCGCAAACCCAGATGAAAATGTCTGATTATGATTAAATGCCTAGAAGTCACTCAAGCCTCTTTGAATCCGTATTAATGCATATATTCAGTCACAGAGGAGCTGAACTGAAGTCACTGAAATGTCACATTCACTTGACACAAAAAAAAGGCACTTCTGTAGAACCGCTTCCTTTTTTTTTTAGCATGATGCAAAATAAATGTACACCATGTATTTGTGAGAAACAGCTTCTCTTTAACGTCATATAAACTATCATCAACACAAACACAAATCACCCCAGATATTTCACATAAACACAGTAAAAGGCAAAAAGCCTCTTGACCAGTTTATTTTTCAGAAAAAGGCATTTGGGCCTTTATTGGTTGCACAGATGGAGAAAATACACAATGAGATGAAAGGCAAAGTTGCGGTGACATTCTTCTTGCATACTATAGAATTTTTTATAATCATTATTTAAAAACAAATGTTTTTAAATTTTTTACCCCTTGCTACATATAGGCCTATAGGCATCTCAAACGCTTTTTTTGTAACATTCCACACACACCTCACTGTTGATGGATTTTTTATTTTGATCAGCACCTTGGACAGCACTGTCACACACACACACACACACACACACCTACAGCCTCACCGACCTGACGCGCCATCTACAGGACGATACATGTAACTGCATGCACATATTAGTGAGAGGAAAAGCCCATTTTTTCCCCAGTTTTCAAGACCATTTGTTGTAATAACACACTTTGTAATCTATATTTCTAACAATAAATACAGCCACAGATATTTTGATTTATGGAAGCAAAAGGGCGGCATTTCACAGCGGCAGAGCTGGTGTGGGTGTACTTTGTGAATGAAGTGTAGCAAGTCTAAAGAGTGTTTTATGTTCTGTATTAGGTGTGTTCTAGGTGCATGTATATTCATTTTGTGTGTTATGAGTTCTGTTTGTGTGAGGCTTTAAGGCGTGGGATGTTCTTCTGTAGAACAAGCCTGAGCCGTTATGTGTGGGCGGGATCTGGGGTAAAACGTTCCAGACGTTTGAAGTTCGCGGGTCTGTGTGAGGCAAGAGCATCGGCCACACAGTTGCTCATGTTAATAAAGGAGCATTAAAACCATTAAGTGAGTCTATCATTTTCTCTGTACGCTAAAATATTGAATAATTTGGTCAGAACGTAGATACCATTCACAAACAGAAAGTCTTGTTTATATGCAATGCGGCATTTTGTGAACATGCACAAGGTTGATGTATTTGACTGTTGAGATGTTCTCTCATTTTAATATTGGTATAATAATCAATTGCCAGCGTTATGATAAACGGAGTCCTGATCTTCAGGGTCGTCTGTGTCACAGGATCTCTTCATATTCTAGAGAAGAAGTGAACATATGCATCACAAATAAGATCTCCTGTAACACCTTCACAACAACAGCAGAATAACTCACATCCAGTGTGTCGTACTCAGAACATCTGGACTTGGGGTCAAGGGTCATGTAGGTGTCCTCAGGAGACTCGACCTGACGACACACAATGATGAGAGAATCAATTCTCCCTTCATAACTGACAGGACACACATGAGAAGAAGCAGGAGAAGATTGTCTCACTGTTTTATGGTGTCGTGATCCTCTGTGGTTTCGCTCTTCTGATGGAGTCACTCGTTTCCTGTGAGAGAAGAAGAAATGAACATGAACACAAACTGACTCTGAATCTTTATGACGCTACAGACACAGAGTCTCTCTCACCTTCTGATCAACAGCCAGAGGACAAGCATCAGTATCACAGTCACGACAACAGATGCAGTGATTCCCACTGTGACTGAAGACCAGCTGCTTTCTTCAGCTGTGCAGACGAGAGAAATCTGAAACTCTTCTGAGACCAGTGCTTTACCTCACTACATACAGACAATGACCTCCAAAACTGAGACCAACACAGATGATTCTCACCTTTAACAGTGAGTGAAACAGACGCTGATCTCTGAGATCCATGTTTATTCTGAGCCTCACAGTAGAAGCGTCCACTGAAACTGGAGTTAAAGCTGGAGATGCTGAAACTCTGTCCAGATCCAACAGCTGAGGTTTCATTCTCCTTAAACCAGCTGAAGTTCAGAGCAGGAGGGTTTGAGTCACTGATGCAGTTCAGAGTCACTGAATCTCCCTCCACTATTACACCAGACGGAGGACTTACAGACACTGAGACGCTCTTTGGAGGATCTGAAAAGACAAAAAGTGTCAAATGACATTCAGTAATTGAGCAAATAATCATCCAGAACTGATCTGAAATCAAGGTAGACTTACACATCACATTCACAGTCACAGCAGAGGAGTTCAGAGATCCATGTTTATTTCTAGCAGAGCAATAATAGTTTCCACTGGCCTCAGATTTAATATTAGTGATGCTGTATGTGTCGCCAGATTGCAGAATCATTCCTCCTTTAATCCAGCTGATTTCTGCAGGAGGGTTTGAGTCACTGATGCAGTTCAGAGTCACTGAATCTCCCTCCACTATTACACCAGATGGACTGACCGACATCGAGACGTTCTTTGGTGGATCTGAAAGAGACAAACACGTGTGAAAACATGCAACAAATTTCAACTCAATTCAATTATGTTCAGGTTTAAATGAAATTATACTTTGTAAGCATTATTTAAAATTGCAACAGTGAAAGGGACTGATGATACTTGATGACCAATAAGATAGCTTGGATAAACTGTGCACTAAAGAATATCAAGAATTTCTTTCTTTCAGCAGACTTAGCTGTAAACTCGAGAGTTTGGGATGTAGTTCAACGTGTTTTTACGTAACATTGTTTCCTGAGCCACTACTACACTTCTCACAACTTTCATGGACATTTCATTCTAAAGACATTTCTACATTTTCTGAGGAACATGTGAAGTGTTTCAAAATAAAGTTATAAAAGCTCTCAGCTCACTTACATACGGGTCTTACAGTGATGTCAACAGATGTGGAGTTGAGTCCCTCATGGCCGCTTATGGTGCATAAATATCGGCCTCTGTCCTCCAGCCCGACAGACTCCAGATAAAGCAAGTTTTCCCCATGATGACGACTGTGCAGACGCCCATCTTTCCTCCAGATGTAGGTTGCAGTCACGGAGGGGATGCATGAACCGCAGATAAACAAAATCCAATCTCCCTCCGTCACATTGTCAGACTCGGTCTGTACCTCCACCTCCGCATCTGGACCAGAAAGAAGAATCTCCTTATGTGTTTAGTGTATAAATACAGCAGAGAGTTGACATGAATATGACGGTCTTTACTGGTGAAGCATGGCACTAAACACCACAGTCATGGGTTTGATTCCCAAAGAACATACTTTGAATGCACTGCAAGTCACTTTAAATGTAAATTTAACGTACTTTGGATATAAGCATCTCACAAAGGCATGTAAATGTAAAGATCTATTTCTGAGCCTTCTTAAAGTCGCCATGTAACAGAAGATGTGATCATCTTTTCTTCCCTGGGACTTTGTGACATACCCTATATCTGAATCGTTTGTTTTGAATCAGTGATTCGGAGCCTGTATCAAAACTGCCAAAGTCATGTGATTTCAGTAAACAAGGCTTCATTGTAACGGTTTTGAAATTTCAGTGGTTTGCCACTAGGAGACGATAATCTCTATGAACCAGTGTCTATGATCTACGATAATTTTTATACATTTGTAGACATTTCAAATGATACATTTGCATAATAAAAAGGAAAAAGTTGTAGTTGATAGTCTCTTATTGATCAGGGGCCGTATTCACAAAGCATTTTTATCTTACCACTAGGAGTACTCTTAAAATCGCACTAAAAGATTTTAGCTAGGAGTTTTCTCTTAAAAGTTATTCACAATGCCTTTCAGACCTACTCTTAGTAAAGAACAATGATAACTCCTAAACTAAGAGTGAGTCTTCGTTGCTATGGATGACGTCATTACTCATGCACGAGCTTGACTGAAGTGACCACCTTGATTGGCTGATGATTGTAACGCGGGAATGATTCCAAACACCTCCCCTACGATGATGAGTGACAGGTGACAGATCTGAGAAAGCGTGCGCTACAAAAGTAGTGCGAAGGACGGAAGATGATGAATAACTGAATAAATAGCCTAAATGAATAAAGAGTAAGGCAAAACAAATAGCCTGGTAGCCTAATGAAACATATGGATTGACGCAATATCTTTGCAACATTATTGAATTAATCTGTCACTATATGCCTCTGCCTACGTTTGCAAAGAGTAGAACATTTTAATTTGATTCACAATGAAAAGTTACAATTAGTTTACATGCAATGAGTAGCCTAGTTTTGGTTGTTGTTGGTGGCGTTATTGCATCCCTAGTTATGCCTACAATGCAAAATTGTTCCCTCGCGATTGGAAGCTCCTGTAGCCACCGCATACGCATTTCAAAACATCACAACGTGAAATGCCACAAAAAGCGGTTTGTGAATAGGTCTTAGTGAGTTAGGAGTCCTCTCGACTTCTTTTAAGCTGTCCCAGGCTTAGGTGCTACTTTTAAGGCTAAAATGCTTCGTGAATTACTCTTAGTCAAAAAAATTAGGAGTCCTAAAGTTACGAGTGACACGCCCATTATTTTTAGGAGTTGCTCCTAAATTCGCCAGTTAGGAGCTACTTTTAGCCTTAAAATTAAAAGCCTAAAAAAAGTAAAACACATTATACACTTAATATTTAATGGTATAAGATGATTTGTTGGTTGCATTGAATAGATGACACTTTCAATAAGACATTTGCAAATTGGTTTATAAAAGGGGTTTTTGTTTATGTTTGAGCTGAGATTACTGCATTTACACCATTCTGACCAGCAGGCGTCCCAGCGGGCAATTGATGTTGAAAAGACATCAAATTGACATCCAACATTGACGTAAAAAAACTGGTCAAATATGCAAATCAAATCGATGTAAAAAATTTGACATCCATTTGACATCCACACACCGATGTCCTATTCTCGACCAAAATAACGACACAAAAGTAAATAACGACACAAAAGTAATAAAATGCTGAAAAAATCTAAACTTCTTGAGTCTGCCACCATATATTGCTCAGCAATTCCCTGCCACCGGGGATCGAACAGGGATCTTTTGATCTTTAGGTCTACTATGTATAGTAGTAAAAAATAATGGTATCTCTATAAATAAAAAATATGAATAATATACAATACTTTATGTGGGGTTACAGCAAAAATGCTGTATTGAATTACAGTTCCCCTCCAAAATCCTACCCTATGCCTCAACGTGGCGGAGGGGTGGCACTGGGTGTCTGTCAACGAAGCACAGCAGGGATTCAACCCCCCAGAAGGTTTAACCTAGCTGAGAAGAAGACAGACTTCTGGCTGGGACTAGCCATTCGGGCCCAGCTAAATAGGGAGGTTCCGGTCCTAGAGGCCCAGCAAGCCATGGACCGGACAAAAGAGAAACCCAAGCTATTACAACAACGAACACGGGCCCCAGTACCCTGCACGTCTGTGCGCCCGCTCCCCGGTGGCGGAGCGACCTGGCCATGGGCCAGGGGCTGCTAAGAATCACAGGTAGAAGGCCGCCTTCTGGAAACCGACCACGGAATAACAATTCAAAAATCTACATCGGCACCTACAATGCCAGGACAATATCCCGGGAAACGGATCTGGCTACCATCATCGCCGAGAAAAACAACATCCAGTGCGACATCCTGGGCCTGTGCGAGACGCGGCGCTGTGAGTCCATGCACATACGATGGGAAGACGGGTCGACAGTGGCACTGGGAGCCTGCGAAGGGGACAGGACGGTCGGTGGTGTCGGCTTCATCGTCTCCAGACGATGGGCGACGTCCATCGACCTGGTAGACATGACCAACCCACGAGTAGGCGTGCTCACCCTGGCGCTGGCCAACAAGGCGACCATCCGCATCGTGCAGGTATATGCGCCGACCACAGCAGCCGATGACGACAAGATCGAGCAGTTCTACGAGGACATCGAAGCAGCCATCGCCCCCCGAGCAAGATACCACATCTTGATGGGCGACTTCAACGCCAAGGTAGGGCGGGGGCTCGACAAAGAGAAGTTCGTCGGCCCCTTCAGCAGCGGCGACCGGGGCGAGCGGCTGGCGGCCATGGCCGAGTCCAGTCGCCTCTACATCGGAAACAGCTTCTTCCACAAGCGCCTCGGTCGTCGCTGGACGTGGCTGTCGCCAAACGGCACTACGAAAAACGAAATCGACTACATCCTCTGCAGCCACCGGCAAAGCGCTCTGCACAGGCAACGACCATCGACTGCTGCATGCCAAACTGACCATCGACTCCAGGATGGAGAAGTGCGCACTGGCAGCCAGCAACCAGGCACAACAGCAGACAGCCATTGATCCGATCGTCTTCCGGCACTATGTCAACAGTACTGACTGGGCGCAGACTGACGAGGACATCACGAGCGACTGGAGCCAGTTTTACAGAACGGCTGCGAAAGGCACGCGACGTTGCTTCAAAGCCACGCACAAAAGACCAGAGCAGCCGAATATCGGACAACACCAAAGCTCTCCTGCTGAAAAGGCGGCAAATGAGATCGGACGGTGCAGACCATGTGGAATATGGTCTGCTGTGCAAGCTGGTCAGGGCGCGGCTCAAAACCGACCTGGAGCAGTACAAGAGCAGCCGCCTGCTAACGGCTGCCGAGCAGAAGATTAATTTGAAGTGCAGACGGCTGATGCAGCTGATGCGCGGTCAGGTGCTAGCACTAAAGACACCAGACGGACGGACGACAAGAACTCGGTTGGGCATCGAGGCTGAGTGCAGCCGTTTCTATACGGACCTGTTCGCCAGGACTGCAGGACGACGTCATACCAGCCATCCCGTCAGTGTTGACCAGTGAGGTCAGGCACGCGATCCAGAACATCTAGGAAGACCGGGCGCCAGGGCTGGATGGAATTGAAGCCGAGCTGCTCAAAGAGGGTGGACAGATGCGTTGGGCAGCATTGGGCAGCCGTTTCAGCCGTTACATGGCGCAGAGACGAACACCGGATCAATGGAAGACGGCCATGACAGTGCTGTTGTACAAGAAGGGTGACCACGAACAGCTGACAAATTATCGGCCAATCTGGCTCCTGCCGACCGTCTACAAGGTCTTCACCAGGGTGCTGTACAACCGACTAGCCAGGCAGTTGGACGAACAACAGCAACCCGAACAGGCCGGCTTCCGGTCTGGCTACAGCACAATGAACCACATCCACGTGCTGAACCAACTACTCGAACGCTGCCGGGAGTAAAAGTTGCCCTTGGTGCTGGCCTTCGTAGACTACGAGAAGGCCTTCGACAGCGTAGAGATCAATGTCGTACTGCTCGCCCTACAACAACAGGGCATCTCCTACGAGTACGTGGACCTTTTGTGGGAGCTGAACAGCGGATGTGCCACCAACATCACTCTGTTACCCTGTACATCACCCTGTACACGACCGGCCGCTGTACATCCCCGACGCCAGAGGCGTCAAGCAGGGCAACCCCATCTCGCCCAAGCTGTTCACGGCGTGTCTGGAGCACGTCTTTCGATAGCTCGACTGGGACAACAAGGGTATTGGCGTTAATGGCCAGTGGCTCAGCCACCTGCGCTTCGCCGACGACATCGTCCTAATCAGCGAGTCAGTGGCCGACGTGCAGCTGCGACTCAACCAGCTCGACCAGGCCAGCGCAGCAGTCGGCCTGAAGATGAACTTGGCCAAGACAAAGTGGATGCGCAACCCCCAGGCTGCCAACAACAACATCTACATCAGCCAGAAGGAGATCGAGCAGGTCGACAGCTACATCTACTTTGGCCAGGAGCTGACTGCTGGGCATAAGAAAAACCGCGAGCTGGCACGCCGACGGAGGGCCGCTTGGGTTAGCTATGCGTCCATAGCAGAGGTGGTCACCAACACGGCCGACGCCCCCCTGCGCGCCCACTTGTTCAACAGCACCGTCCTACCGGCCATGCTCTACGGGGCTGAGACCTGGTCGCTGACCGCGGCCGACAGGCAGAAGCTGGCAGTGACCGAACGCACCCTTGAGCGGTCGATGGTCGGCATCAAGAGGACAGACCACATCAGCAACGAGCTACTGAGGAAGATGAGCAAGGTCAAGGACGCCGTCAACCAGGCCAAACAGGCCAAGATGCGCTGGGCCGGACATGTGGCCAGAAGTTCGGATGGGCGATGGACGCGGGCCGTGACCGAATGGCTGCCACTTGACATAAAAAGACCGATCGGCTGACCCGCAACCCGATGGTAGGACTCGCTCAAACAAGACATCGGCAGAAACTGGACGGGCCTGGCCAGGGACCGAAAAGCCTGGCAAAGTTGTTGTGGCCTGCGTCGAAAGACCTAAATACAGGCTGATTGAAGATTGACAGCAAAAATGCTGTATTGAATTACAGTTCAATGTAGTTAATCAACAAATCATTTTGGTAAGTGTAATAATCACTCCACTGCTTCTATTTCAGCGTGGGTATGTAAATAAAATCAGAAACCAGTCCAAAATTATTAGTTTTTATTAAGCTAAAGTCCACCCACAGTGATTTTACAGTTAGGCACACACACAACGGCTACACACAGTTCAAAAGAAGATGTGCCAAATGGATGAGTTTCAATGCCTCCGTTAAGAAAAAAATGCTATGTAAGGCTGACAAAGAATTCATAATGTAATAAATAGGCTATCAATCAAACACATTGATCTCAATGTGATGTCCGTGATATCCTATCAAATTGACGTCTAAACCATGAGATTTGAAGATAAACTGAATGTCAAACATACTGACCTGCATATACTGTACATTAAACCAATTTCTGTGTGGGTATTAACTTTCTTTTTTCACCTAATAACCACTGGAAGACTTTGCCTCCCAGACTGATAATGATTAAAATTATATGCAGCATGTTGATCATGTCTCGACTACATTTTTACGTCAAATTGATATCAAGTTGCCCGCTGGGGTCAACAGCACGTGGGGTTTCAAACCAGTGAATAATTTTCCAAGGTCACAATGATTTTGCCAAGACATTTTCCTGGATCAACATATTTTGCTGATACTGGAATAACATTCCAGTCCAAACATTTTGTCCCAACCCTATCCCTATGTAACATGTCTGGCCTTTCCTGTGTTTTAATTTCTGCCCTCTGTGACCTAGTTTTGATTAGTTAATCTGTCTCCCCCTGTGTTCATTAATTATCTCGTTTGTCTCTGTTCATTTAAGGCCAGTCGCTCCCAGTCGCTGTATGTCCTCTTTTGAGAAAGTGTTTGGTTGTGTTTATTCTTGTTGTTCTCTGAATTTACTATTAAATATTACTAGAGTTCTTTATCCTTCGTTGGTGCTTGGTTATATCAACCAAACCATTACACCCTACCCCTAAACCTAACCATCCCTAAAATCAGAGGGAAATGATAGGTGAATAACTGATGTGACATTCATTTATGCTCCTCTCTGGCAAAATTTTCAATCTGTTTTCCCGTGGAATTGGGCTACTTTTAAATTGCCTACCAAACCTTCAAAATTTAATTCTAAGTAAAATGATGATCTCACAAATATTATTCCCACTCACCTGTTACGTCGAGACGGATTCCCTGTGCGTTCATCCTGATTTGGCCAGAAGCGGTGTTGTGCACAAGACGGAAGATACCCGCGTCACTCTTTCTCACGTCCCTCAGGATCAGCGAGCAGTTCCTCGCGTCAGACTGCACAAACTCCACGCGGCCTTCAAACGCAGGGTCCTGAGAAACTCTGACCTCCTCCTCCGGTGATTTCTCATGGAGCCATTCCACTGAGCTCAACTGCTCATGTTGAGGATGAATGTATTTGCAGGGTATGAGCACGGTCGACTGCTGAACCACACACATACTGCCGATAATATGAGTAACGTCATCCTGCACACCTGGAATACAAACAAATGCATGCTTGAAATGCTGATTTGCATTTCAGTTGCATATAAAGTGTATACACTGACCACCGTGCACTATTAAAATACATTTTTCCAAATTTTGTAGCCTAATATTACTTTTTTTTTTTTTTTTTTACAGCAATGAAATGAACTTTTCAGTGAACAGTTCTTAAAAGAAACAGTTTTTTCTTAGTTTGAAGAACATTTTAATCTGAATGACCTTTTTCCACTATTAAAAAATGACAAAAAATAAATGTTTTAGCCATGTTTACACCTGGTATTAAGATGCGTTTTGGTCGATCTGATCACAAGTGGACGACACTAAATACAGGTGTAAACGGGGTCTAAAGCGTTTTGAGCTTGTCCACTTCTGACCACTTCCAGAGGAAGTCAAAACGCATTTGATCGGATTGCTTTCGTAGTGTAAACGCTCATGTGGTCGAATGCGTTCAAACCATACGTCAGAACGCCGACTCTGTATTGGCCGATGCTGTTCATGTGAGCACGACGACACATGCGTGTGATGCTGATGCAGGAGCTGGCCAATAATGAGCCGCCGTTCTGACGTAGAACCATGAAGCGTTGCACTGTTTACAACGTGAACCAAGAGAAGAAATTGTTGAATAAAGTTGTTATTTTGTGCACAAAAAGTATTCTCGTCGCTTTATAACATTAAGGTTGAACCATAGTCACATGGACTATTTTAACGATGTCTTTACACTTTTCTTGGCCTTGATAGTGGTCGTTGCGTTGCTGTCTATATGGGGGGTTTCAGAAAGCTCTCGGATTTCATCAAAAATATGTTAATTTGTGTTCTGAAGAGGTTACGTGGACCTTTTGTGGGAGCTGAACAGCGGATGTGCCACCAACATCACTCTGTTACCCTGTACATCACCCTGTACACGACCGGCCGCTGTACATCCCGTGTACAGGGTGATGTACGTGTACAGGGTGATGTACAGGGTAACAGAGTGATGTTGGTGGCACATCCGCTGTTCAGCTCCCACAAAAGGTCCACGTAACCTCTTCAGAACACAAATTAACATATTTTTGATGAAATCCGAGAGCTTTCTGAAAGGTCCAAAAATGTATGTCTTACAGGTTTGGAAAGAATTAGCATCTCTCTCAAAAAAATGACCAAAGAGTTTCGATATTTTTCCTATTTAAAACTTGACTCTTCTGTAGTTACATCGTGTACTAAGACCGACGGAAAATGTAAAGTTGCGATTTTGTAGGCTGATATGGCAAGGAACTATACTCTCATTCCTGCGTAATAATCAAGAAACTTTGCTGCTGTACCATGAGTCCAGCAGGCGTAATGATATGACGCAGCGCCTGAAAATAGTCCCCAGCTCGGTAACTTCCAACGTGACCGGGACTAAGTTTGTCTAACCTATTAGACCTATTTTCAGGCTCTGCGTCATATCATTACGCCTGCTGGACTCATGGTACGGCAGCAAAGTTTCTGGATTATTACGCAGGAATGAGAGTATAGTTCCTAGCCATATCAGCCTAGAAAATCGCAACTTTACATTTTCTGTCGGTCTTAGTACATGATGTAACTACAGAAGAGTCAAGTTTTAAATAGGAAAAATATCGAAACTCTTTGGTCATTTTTTTGAGAGAGATGCTAATGGTCCTGTCCGATTCAATGATCTATGCTAAGCTATGCTAAAAGTGGTACCACCAGACCCGGAGATCGGCTGAATGGATTCGAAAACGGTAAAACTCAACTGTTTAACTCTTGAGGAGTTGTAAAATGAGCCTATTTCCAAAAAAAGCGGAGTATCCCTTTAAGGTAAAAAATTGTCCTTAGTGTTGCTTTAATGGAGACTAATTCATTATGCACTGCAAGCACAGAAAGCTGCCAGCTGTGACTTTTTGCTCAAGTGACCCAGGATGCTGAAAGAGAAGTTACTTTAAGCAATATTATAGATATTGTGTTACCTGTTGCCATCAGAGAGATCCAGATGAAGCAGTGAAGCAGTACAGCTGGACACACCTGCAAGATATGAGATTTAACAGGACCTCCATCTTTAAGATATCTGATCTGTCTTTACACACTCTGAAAATTGACAGAAGTAGCGATATCACCCATAAACTAATATGTATTCAATTATGTCATTAATCCTTAACATTTATCAGAAAGCCTTTAATTAAAGCACGTTTCCAGCCATTGCATGACCTTCATTGCCTGCTCCTTATTGTACGTCTCGTGCTAAATCAGTGCAGTGCAATAAGCAGAGTAACTTCAGCGGGTTAAGATAACCGTCAAGAAAACCATTTCAGTCATTTAAACAAAAGATTTTGAAGTGAAATATAATACCATAATGCTGAAGTCTTTCAATGATGAGGACGATCAAAACAGCCGGCAGAAAGTGAAGTCAAACGCTTTAGTAAAAGAGAAACTGGCCAAAGACCAGAAATAACGTAGCCTTGCCCTCTTCCCCTTCATGAGAACTCTAGTTGTTATAAATAAATAAAAACTGCTGACTGCACTGCTAGTAAATGGTGTCATAACCACGGAAAATACTGTAGCTCTGAAGATGCCTTAGTATTGCTCATGCTTATGATGCATAAATTGTCCCACAGTGTTTTTGACAAGGACATGAATGATGCCTCAAATTGAGTAGACTTCACCTGTAAAATGAGGCTTGGTTATACTTTATTTCGATAGTCCACTTTAGACATACTAACTATAAGTAACTTTTCAACTACATGTCAACTATCTCTCATTAGAGTATTAGAAGGCTGTAGTAGAGTAGACTGTTGGTGTTAAGGCAGCTGCGTTCAGCGACTTTGTCGCTGCATGTCGCCAGTGGCTGGCGGTGAGGTGCAAGTACGCGTTCCCGCTACTGTTTGTCTAGTAATGTTTGTGAGTGACATTCACAGATGTTACTCCATGTTGTAGACAACAAATCTGTTTTCTTGCCGCTTCAAGCTAACATTTTGGAAGGAAAAGTCTAAATATAAATGGAATCAGTACATAAAATGCATAATATTAAAGATGAATGAGAAACAGCGAGTGCTCTTTGCTATCGCGGCTGTTTAACTGCAGCAAATGGGCAAATACTGGTCTTTCTGAGTTCACGAAACCATTCAGGCTCGGAGTCAGCACGGCGAGTACCACACGGAGACATATCATAAATTATTGGACAGTTTCTGATTGCTAAAATAAACTTCTCATTCATCTAGCCTCGGTCGGACTCGGCATTGACGGATCACGCGCGCGGCGCGCCCTACTGAGACTTCACTTCCATTGGTTGTCGCTCCCGAAAGTCGCTCTTCATTTGCATAAAGTTGAGCAGATCTCAACTTTGTCGCGTCGCTGGACACGCCCCATCCAGTCGCCAACGGTCACTGTCGCGCGTGTCGCCGGAAATCGCCCGCTCCCCATTGAAATGAATGTTTTTATTGAACAAAAAGCACAGGGGATACAGTATCAAGCACATAACAAATAAAATAAAATAAAAAATTAATAAATGAGACAGTAAACTCAAAGTAAAGCAAGGCAGTAGATAAGGGATAGTCTACTAAAAAATAATAAATAAATAACAATTCACAAAACATTCATAGAAACTACAAGTACAAAAAATGAATACAATTAGAAATAAATAACATTGGGAATACATAAATAAATAATAATAATAATCAGAAAATCAGGAAGTAATTTATAATGAAACCATAATTTCTTTGAGCAACAAAGTTTTAGCAGCTTTCTTATTAGCTGATAAACAAAGAGAGTCATACATTTTTTTTAAATCAACACAAAAAAGTCTAAAATTGGGCTTCGAAACAGTTACTTTACACTTATGAAGATAAAACTCGCCACATAAAGTAAGCAGTTTCAATCTGTCATCCATCTCCTTTGACCCGGAGTCCCAAATCAAAAACAGCACATTCACATCCTCAAAAGTAAAGAGTTTGTAATAAGCAGAAAAAATAAGCCAGGCTACTTTTCCCCAGAACTCTTTTGAATAATCACATTCAAAAAACAAATGTGGTATTGTTTCAAGGTTAGAATTACAGAATGCGCAGTGTGAAGAGATGTCTAACTTAAACTTAGAAAGAAGAGAGTTACAGGGATAGTAATTATGTAGAATTTTAAAGTGAAGCTCTTTCCACTTGTTAGGTAACAGAAACTTATTAATGCCAGTCCATATATTAATGGTAGAAAGAGAAGGATCATTTAATTTCCATTTGAAAAAAGCTTTGGGATGACAGCTGATCTTCCTAATAACAAATCTTCTAATCCAAAAATTGTTACATTTGACATTGGAAAGCTCCAAACCTCCAATAGACAACTGGGGCATTTCACAAACGGATACTCTGTAGCTACAGTATGACCTAACCATATGCAAAAGTTTAGGTGAAATAGAATTAATAACCCAGTTATAAACTTTAGGTGAGGAATCCACTCCAAAAAGGTTGATAAATTCATTGTAGGAATAAAAGCTGCCATCCTTCTTCAACAAATCCAAAACAAAAATAGCACCTTTGTCAACCCAATCCTTAATAAAGATAGATTTTTTTCCACGCAGCACATTCTGATTGTTCCATATAATACTCCTATGAGGGGAAAAATTGTGGCAAAAGGCAAGCTTACAGGCCTCCAAGGCTTGCTTATGAAAATTAGCAAGCTTGAACGGTAATGTAACCCTCCACATTTTTTCAAAGATAAATTTGGGTATGTGAAACCATAACAAATTAGAATCAGCATTCAGGCAGCGTTTAATCCAGCCGATCTTGAAAACCTGATTGAGAGTACTGAAGTCCAAAGCATTCACACCTCCCTCCAAAGTATTTCTTATCAGAGTCTTCCTTTTAACATACTCAGTTTTATTTTTCCACAAGAATTTAAATAGTATAGAGTCAATAGATGAGCAAGTTTTCGGGTTAACATATAAGGACAAAGCTGGGTAAACAATCCTAGAAATGCCTTCAGCTTTAGCTATCAAGACACGACCATAGATCAATTTCTTTGTAGCCAGCAATTGAAGACATTCATAAATTTTTTTGTCCGTTGTGAAAAATTATCTAAAATTCTATCTTCGGGTGATTTACTTATTAAAATGCCTAAATATCTAACAGAACTTTTGACCTCAGTACCTTCTATATGACCTTTTTCAAGACTGTGAATAGGTAAAATGTCACTTTTATTTCGATTAACTGTGAGACCAGAAGCATTAGAAAAAGGTTTTAAAGCTTCTAAAATAACAGGAACCTGTTTCTCATCTTTTAAAAACAGACAGGTGTCATCCGCCAGTTGACTAATTAGAAAAGTGTGTTCAGCTACAACAATACCCTGAACATCTACACAGCGAGTAATACAAATATTAAGAAACTCTGTGAGTAATAAAAACAAAAAAGGTGAAAAAGGACACCCTTGTCTGATGCCCCTGCTCCCATTGAAACGAATGGTATCGTGTCGCTTTGTCGCTTGTCTGTATGAGGAACATCACAGTAAAGTGTTAGCAGACAGTCTACTACTCTAATGACAGTTAGTTGACATGTAGCTGCAAAGTTACTTATAGTTAGTAGAATGTCTAAAGTGGACTAAATAAAGTGTTACCGGAGGATTTAAAGGCGTACACTGAAGGAGGGATACATTTTTGGGGGAATTGTCATATTTTTGTGTTTCTAGAACAGAATTCAAGAATTCAAATGCTTAAGGAAGAGAATATAACAAAGTTAGACACTCTGCCAGTTTTAATGACTTGTTACTCTTGCAAAAGTGATGTTATATTTCTTGGTTCCACAGACTGTTATTTTATTTTTTTTTATTTTTTTTTATTTTTTTTTTTGCTGTCTGGTCTTTGAGACACTGCACGCGTTCTCAAATACTTTGGAGACAAATTTGTCGTCAGTTAAATTTGACAACACCTCCATTTGTAAAAAAGAAATAAAAAAAAATAAGTATAAGTAGATATAATAGTAATAGTGGCTGTATTATGTCCATATTTAGATAGTGAAGTCGTGTTGCGTGTGCGCGCGCTTGCGCGCGTTCCTCTTCCTCAAACTTCCGCAAACTCTTTTTCAGTCATTCGGTCAGTCATCATGTCCAACAATAACGCTAGCAGCAGTAGTGTGGCTGTGGCGACCAAAGCCGTCAAACAGCTCAGACTAGAGGCGAAAATACGAAGAATTAACGTAAGTATGTCGGCGTCAACTTTAAAGGTGAAAGAGTTTGTGGGTTGAAGAAGAACACGGACAAAAGCGTTTAACCGGTGTGAGTTACTGCTAGCGCTAACGCTAACCGACAAAACAACTATTTAAACGCGTTTAAACTAATTTATAGGTAAATGACATCCGTTTTTTTAACGTCACGGCAACTCCGAGATGTTTTTAAAGTGTTTTGACAGTTTTATACGGTCAGATCTGCATTGTAGTCGTAAACTTCAGACAACAGTTAGTTGTTATGCCCTCTGCTCATTAATAATGCAAACGCACAGAGAGCAGCGCTATAACTGAGACTCTGCTAGTACTGTATGGTACAGTGATGGCATCAGATTGCAATATTATGGTACTTTTTTAAAAACAAAACAACTCTTTACTGTGACCGAAACTTTTTTCCTGCTCAAAGATACTTTAATATGAAAATGCCAAATTTTCTCTATAATGCATGCAGTGTATTTAATTATTAATAATAACACTGTATTATGTTAAAGTAGTGTTTGTTGACCTAATTTTCAGTTAACTAGCGTTTCTATCCTTTCCCATAGATTCATCATGTCACTGTGTTGTCTGACACAAATAGATGAAGGCCTACATTTATTTAATAGAGATTATATAAGAACTTATTTCAACCATAAATTTAAGTCAACAGGTAATTAGGTGGGAAAAAAAAATCGATAAATAGATATTCTTCTCAAATACTGCAGTTGATTAATCACAGGACATTAAGACAATTGCTTTTTATTACAAATTTTATTTTATTTTTTATGTTGTTTAAATGTGACCCATTATCTAATTACATCTGCAGTAATTTGCATATAATTTCCAGAACGGAAATATGAACTTTGGATAAAGCCACACTGAAAAAAAATTTGGAGTAGGATTTACTTGAAAAAAGCTAGGCAACTTTTTCCACTCAGAAAATGCTAGTAAATTTACAAAGATTTGCCAAGTAAAAACCTAAACATATTTATCAGTAGCTTTAATTAGAAATCTTTAAGTTAAATGTACTTAGAATATGGAATTAAGTAAACTTTACTTAACCTAGTTAAGTGAAAGTAACAAAGAAAATAAGTCATTTTAACTTGGCTAGTAAAAGGTTGATTATTATCGATTTAGTTGAAATTTCCTTTGCATTACATTTCACTCAAACAATAATATTGAATTATACCAGTCATTTATAGTATGTGTTTTACTTAGATTATCTAAATAATTTACTATATCATGTCAGATGTTAAGCATCATGTGAATGCAAAGACCTCAATACTTGGTAGACAATACACAATGACGGTAACATTTGATGGATCGTTTTTGTGTTTGAATGTGTCATTTTGAGCAGAAAATTTACTCAATGTCACAAAATGGCAAGTTACTAATCCTGACAACAAAAGCAATGATAAAACAGTGTAAATAGACTAAATACAGCTGGAAACCAGTGAAAAATGAACCTCATTAATTATTCAAGGTCCAGTGCATGATGGGAACCCCAGTATCAGAAAAGTTGAGTAATTTTTACTTAATTTTATTGAGTTGATATTTACGCTTTCATTTCTACTCGCTTGAATTAAGTACTGATATGGAATTTACTTATTTTTTTTTTATTCTTGCCTGAACTAACTTTTTCATGTAAATTACATTATTTTTTTTTCAGTAGTATTTACTTTACCAAAAAATCATTTTTTACAGTGCAGGTTCAAAAACTGCATTAATGTATTGCTATATAACTCTAAATATGCAAATAAATAAATAATAAGAAAATAAACCGTTAAATATGTATTTTGGATGTTTTCTTCTCGCTATTCCAAAGCAAAATTGACCAGTGCATGAAATAATGGTTTTGTCTGTAATATCTTGCCTTAAAAATATACACATGTGCCAAAACATTATGTCCACCTACCTAATATGCTGTCCTGCCAAACCAGCGCCGACCCGCGAGGCATGGACTCTGGGAGCTGTGGTCTCTGGCGCGAGACGTTAGCAGATCCTTCGAGTCCTGTAGGTTGCGAGGTGGATCGAACGCGCTGGCCCACATTCAGTTGGATTGAGGACTGGGGAATTTGGAGTCCAGGGCAACACCTTGAACTCTTTATCATGTTCCTCAAAGTGTTTCAGGATACATTATCCTGCTGGAAGAAGACATTTTTAGGAAGGGGTGCACCTGGTCTGCAACTATGACTACGTTTACGTGTGCACCAATAATGCGATTATTTCCAGTAATCAGAGCAAGGTCTTAATCGCAGTAAGATGTGCGGAACTTGCTCCAGTTTACATGCAATTTTCAGATAGGCATACAGTATGCATGTGACCGGCCATTGTTTTAATCTACTCGCATCAAATTCGAAATTCATTTTTGTGAATATTATTCGGCGCGGGATGAACATCGCAGTGCCTACACTGATTGCACTCTGGTTGAAGATGCGCAGCAGAGTGAGTTGTGTTGACAGTTTAGCGTTTTGCAGAAGAGAAATCTTCAGAATAATGTCACCGAGTTCGTTCATAAAGTTGTGTGAACGACACACTGCATCAGTGCAGATCCGAGCACATGCGCACTTTGGTCAGTGCGGTAATAATGTGATTTTACATTCTGCTTTTCTGCTTCAGAACTGTGTTAATCACGATCTGGACTCATGTCGTCTTCACTGTGATCTCTGCAGGTTTCTCAAGCTGCCACAGACCTGAAGAACTTCTGCCTGCAAAACGCCCATAAAGACCCTCTTCTGATGGGCGTCCCGTCCAGCGACAACCCCTTCCGCCCGCCCAAATCCTGCGGGCTCCTCTGAGCTGATCCCGCAGAGGTTACAGCAGCCTCCTGACCTCCTCTCAGCTAATGCTAATGCATGCACTAAATGCTCTCGTTTGTCTTTGTCATGATTCCATATATTAATATTTATGTTATATCTGTTATTTCAGAGCCGATGAAGCCGTTTCTGATGATGCGTCTGTCCTCGAGCGTCTGTTTCTACCTTTACACTACTACATAAAGACCCACACAAACACTAGAAAAATTGTTTGTTTGTATGAACTGTATTATGTATAATAATACTTTGATTATGCTGAATTTACACTGTATGGCATGGTACGATCAGTTACTGTATTAACGTTTCTGAACATGCATTACCCACAAAATTCCGTTCAAACTTCATGTACTAAACACTATTTTATTTGTGATGTGTATAAAGCAAAAACAGTTTGTTGAAGATTGTATGAAGGTTTCCCTGGTTTATGTGGAAGGAACTGAAGAATTAGCTGACATAAAGAGACAGATTTTTAATATAGTGTTTTACTAATTTATAGCCAGCAGAATTTGGCTTGAAGGTCATTTTAAACAAGCATTTGTGTTCAGATTCAGTGTTCACACTAAACATTGCACGGACGTCTCCCTGTATCTGCCCCTCGTCAGCTGATCAGTTGATTCAGGTGTGTTTGATGAGGGAGATCCTGATCTACACGATCACCTACTGAATGAACATGTTACGTTTAAATCTTTATCAATGTATTTTTGCCTTTAAAATAAAGTGTTATTGATCATTTGTGTGTTGTGTTTACTTTAAAGTGCATATTAACCTTTAATATTGTAAGTATTTCTCAACACTCAGTCCATTAGGAATGTGTGTTAGCTGTTAAATAGACCGAAGCTGTCGATCACCGATGAGATGATTGAAGGAAACAGAAGTCACTGGAGCGCTCGTGTGCTCTGTAACACGCTTTAATGTTTTTATCTAACTTTTGAAAAGGCACAACATATTTATTTGCTCAGGTAAGACATGTTAGGTTAACATATTCAGAGATTTAATTTATGCTCACACGTGTTTTAGATAAATTGCTTAATGTTATTGAAATTGCCAAAAAATACAAGTCAAATTGCTGTGGTTTTGCAGATTTCACAATCACTTCTGGTCATTTTTCATGCAATGAAAAGGAGAAGTTGCACAAGGCATCCGTGTTTTCTAATGTTGTGCTGTTAATATCTGCAGGGTTATGGCACACAAACACCTCTCGAGATCACCATCGTCTCATATCCGAGCTCAAGACTGCTCAGGTAAGTGTGATCTCTCTCTCACACACACACACACACACACACACACACACGTGATATGTAACGGTCAGAAAAAGCAGCCTGAGTTTGTCTTGTGTCTGTCAGAGATGCTGAACTCGGTGTGTGTGCCTCATCATGATGAAACCACACTCCGCTTCACACACTTCTTCAGAGAAGAGCACAGAGACCCGATCAACTCGTTCCAGGTGCATGTGCCACACCTGAGCCTCACTACACTTCACGAGTCACGGCAAAACATGTCAAGAACCTCTAAATAATGAACAAGGCTGTGATATTATTTTCACATTAGTTATGCTTATTTTCTGACTCATCATGGCAGTATTTATTTTACTGCCTTTTAATTTATATTATATTATATTATATTATATTATATTATATTATATTATATTATATTATATTATATTATGGGACCCCATCAAAAATGAGATGTAAGAGGTTTATCCCAAAATAGAAATGATATTACTAATGAATATTAAATGATTGCATTATATTGTGTAAATTAATATTAATGCTAATTAAGTTTTTATTATATTATATATAAATATAACATGTTATGTTAACGTTATATATTATATTTTGGGACACCATTAATATATATATATATATATATATATATATATATATATATATATATATATATATATGTACATCTCAAGGGGTTTATCCCAATATATAAATAATATTCCTAATTAATGCTTAATTAGGCTATGTTAATATTGTATTATATAAATTAATTTTAATATGATATTATTTTCGAAATAATTTTATATTGTATTTTGGACTCCCTCAAAAATGAGATGTAACTCTTGGGGTTTATCCCAATAGCTATATAAATAATATTAATTAATTAATATTTAATTAATGTTAATACTATTCCATTATATTAATATTATTATATTACTTCCTTTATATTATTAAAGACTGACTGAGCTTATTGTCTTTCACAGGAGCAGCTTATGGAGAAGGACCTGCACATCTCCAGGCTACAAGAAGCTCTGACCTCTGAAAGAGAGAAGGTTGTGTTATGATGTGTTGAAATTCCTGCAGTAGAGCGCACCAGACGACGGTCGTGTGTGTGTGTGTGTGTGTGTGTAGTGCGCGCGGCTGCAGTGTCGCTGTCACCAGCAGGGGGCGGAACTGAGGCGCAGAGAGCAGACCATCAGCCGCATGAAGGAGAAACTCTCTCAGCTCTCCGACAGACACAAGCAGCGCGGAGTGTGTGAGACTCACGGCCCGCGGTCACAACACGGTTTCATGTTCAACTTCTAGCGACTTCATTCACTACATTAATATTCTGTCCTTTCCCTTCTTGAAACATTTGCCCTCGTTAACCTACAATAATGTGTCACAAATGCTAATATTCTTAGAAAGTTTATATTATACACAACACAACCCAGACAGCAACATAGTGTCGCCCACATCTGGTACGTGTGGAATCCACATGTACTGTATCAGATGTGGCCCGGATCTGGCCAACACTATTGCTGTCTGGGAAACTCCCCTGAGTGCAAGATGATGTCATCAGTATTTTTGTGCGTTTTTTTCCCCTCAAGTTTGAGTGCGTTACCGTGCAGACTAAAATGCCACAAAACATTAAATTAGGATGCATGCACCATGAAACCCACAAACTGCACAGTGACAACAATATTCCCCATCTATAGCCATGGAGATCATAAATGTGTTGCCAAAGCGGACAGGACGAAGAGAGCCTGGTTTCAAGCCCGCAAAGGCTGATGGGAGGTACGACCAATGACCCGATAGTGTACAATGCGCTTTAATCAATCAGAAACATTTGTGTAATTTGCAATAATGTGTTTTAATGTGGACTTTAAGCATCTTTTATGTAAAATTTGAGAAACAGGAATTATTTGAGGAAAGAAAAGTTTAGAAAATATGCCTATTCCCCCCAAAAATTGTCTTTTGGCTCGAGCGCTTTGTGTTTCCCCCTGCAGGACGGAAGAAGCACTGCGTCTGCTGCTGGACCGAAGAGAAGCTGAGCTCAGAGAAGCCATGAAACTCCGGCACGCGCTCACCACACTACTGCATATGCTCAGAAATAACATGGCACAGGTGAGAGAGACCCCTGCACATGCACTGGAAAGATCTCCTTTAAAAAAAAATTTACAGCAGAGTTTGCACAAACTATACTCTAAAAGGATGTTCTTCACCGGTATTGGGCAAATGTGTATTTCTGAGAGTGCAGAAAAACATCCTACTTCATCAATTAAAACATGTCTTGACACCACAGACCCCTTCGCAACATACTGTTCCTACGCTAAATTGACTATTACTGAACTTTAAAGTTCATGCAGACTGCTGAGGCTTCAAACTCTCGTGATTTTTATTCAACTGAAAAAGTATAAGTGATCTGAAACCTGTTCAGTAGCAGCCTTGCTATGTTTCACATGAAACGGGCTTTGCAGCAGAAGTGGTCTCCGTCCACTTGTGCTCGAAAAACAGCCCCGGCCCAACGCCATCATGGAAATGAACGGGGATTTGGGGCAAAAATGCCACCAAACAGTCACCCAAAAATCAAGATATACAGGGCAAAAATGTCCCTGTATAAGTTCTTGTTTTAATACTTATAACAGGATATAGAGTGCTGTTTTCCCGAATATCAGCACGCTTTCAAATGTGATAGTCTATTGATTTTATACAATTTGGGATGAGGGGCCTCCAACTGTTTATTTGAGACGGGCCTCCGAATTACAAAGTCTGCCTCTTTCAGTGTAATACGTGATGCACACGTTAGGATATGAAGTATGCAAATTAGGTGTATCATATAGTAAATTCTTTCTCATTAGATACAACAAGATGACCATACAGGACTGGGGGATGAGGACAAAGACAATGTGCTGGTCCAATCAGAGCAGGGCCTTGGTGATCATGTGACCGGAGGTGTGGTCCAGGAGTGGATGCAAGTCCAGAAGAGACTCCGGGAGCTTGTGTCTCAGAGTAAGAACCAAATGCTTGAAATTGACATGTTAGAAGAGGCTTTATGGACTGAAGTCAACGATTATCTTTGAATATATATATATATATATATATATACAGTCAAACCAAAAATTATTCAGACACCAGATATTATTTTGTATATTTTTTTACTAGTTGGTGCAGGACACTATAGTTCATTTATGTAAGTGAGGAGAGCAAAATAAAGTAAACTGTGACATATTATACGCAGAAATTCTTCATACAGTGACTACCAGTAACATTATTCAGACACTTTGAGCTGACCATGTTTTGCTGAAGTGTTTTTTCTGTAATTGCTAATGTGACCTTTTCACACACAGACTGAACTAAATGAAGCATTGCTTGGTGATTGGTTGAGCTAAACTGGTATCTAATTGTGTAATTAAATTTAACAGCTGACAGATATTCAACAATTCATTTATGAGACAGTCTAACAGAAGGATGGACAAAACCAGTGAAATATCAACTGATTTAATAACTCTTCTTCACATATTTTATAACCATTTTCTAAACTATAGCGAATAAACTGTGATAATGTGAGAAATGTTGAAGGAAGGTGTCAGGATAAGTTTTGGTTTGACTGTATGTGTGTGTGTTCATCAGGTGCTGTCGCTCAGGGAACGGACCAGGAGAAGCTGCTGGCTCATCTGGAGAAGGAACTGGAGCAGAGCCGGGAGCTGATCCGAGCACAGCAGGAGTTACTGCAGGTCAGACACCAGAGCTGGGGCTCGTACGGGCTCAAACCGGTGCGCAACGTTCTGCTACGCCGGTTTCCGGGTTGAACGGCATGTTTCCTGGAAACGGTGTGCAACGGGGTTTCAGATACGAGGGTGTCAAAAATGTCAGCAGCAACATGTATATAAACCACGCGGTATTAAAGAGACCGCTCGCACAACGGGTCCAAGTAAAATCGTTTACAAATGTGTCCGCTGCAGCTCGGTATACGCAACAACTGAAGATATTAGAAGACATGTTTGTCTTTTCATCCTGAAATGCGAGGCAAATGTTGGATCACAATAATTAGGAACCACAGGAATCCCTTCACTCGATTGGGATGTTCTCTTTTACTCTGGACGGCGAGGGCAGTGACTGTAACATCGAGCGTATTTTGCAGTATTAAACACATACTTATACTGATTTCATCAGACTCCAAAAATTCTTCAAAAAGAACACAAAAATTGTCCTTCTCAGCTGCCGTAGTTGCAACTTTAGCGTCATTAGAACAGTGTGTTCAACGCACCACCGTTTTGCAGCTCTTTGTCGGGGCTGAACACAGCCCTGATATCCCGTCCGACTCGGTGTTTACCACAGTAAAGTGTGTGTTTTTCTCTTAGGACAGTGTGACTCCGCCTCTCCCCGCGGCGCTGATGGACTGCTACTATCTGGAGGAGTGGGAGCGACTACAGGACCGCTGGGAGGAGCTTAACCGGCAGAGGCGGAGCTTCCAGCGAGAGAGGCGGGCCTTCACTGAGGCGGCTATCCGATTGGGTCACGAGGTGAGAGGCACTTACGTTGATTTATGCGCCTGTTTATCTCTCTGAACTAACTTTTCTTTGTCATTTTTGCTCATTTTGTTTGAATCAGCTGGGTTTTTTTAGTGAATGAAGTCAGTTCTCCTCAAGTTTACACGGGCAGAGGAACCACAAGTGTAGAGAATCACATCAAATTATCAACATGATCCACTAAGGCGGGTGTTTACATGACACTTTCAACTAAAAACTAAAAACTTTGTATGAATTTTGGCCGATTTATTTGCACGTCAACGGCGCTTTGGGGGACTGAAAGTGCAAACTTTTGAAAACTGGTTTCAAAGTGTAAGTTTTTGTGAAAACGGTGACTTCATGCACATCACATGTTCAGTCTATTGGCGTGTTGTTTCTATACAAAGTGGCATCGCCATCTACTGGCCAGGATTTAAAAATACAGTATTTTAAATGTTTTCACGGATCGTTTTGACAACCTTGTTGTCTGTACGTGAAACTTTTCAAAAACACAAAAGGAGTTTTCTGTTTTCGGTACATCATTGTCATGTAAACATACCCTAATTCTCAACCAGGTACACTTCCAAGTGGTGATTAAAAATTATAATAAAAAACAAGCTTTAAAATAAACTAAAACAAATAAACTCGAGAGATTTCTAATTTGAAGTCACTCCCTAAACACCTGTTCTTTCACCTGAGTTCTCACGGTCTTGGAAAACCTGGATATATGTGCTATTTTTAAAGTCTAGATCTGGAAAAGTCATGGGAATTAATAAAATCTTAAAGTCTTATTTTATAATAAAAAAAAAATCTGGTTATGCTATAAAAGATAAATTATTTTTTACATAATTATAAATATAATTTAGAATATATTTTATATAAATATTAAATTTAAATTGACACTCAATAGTTCTGGAAATAAAGTTTGAAAATGATCCGCTTTGTCATTACAGCACAAGTACCAGAAAAATCTTGGGATCCTTCAAATATTGACAGAAATCGGACTAAAATCACCCAGCGCACTTTGCAGAGCACAAAGGAGACGTTTTGAAGAATAGTTACACAGATTTTTGTTACATTGAAAGTTTACAGTGACCAGGGAATTGTTGAGAATTTAAAATAAATAATAAAATCACCATGAAGTATAATAATAAATTGTTTAATAAACTTTTGTTATATGAACAAACTGAGTGAAGGCTTGCATTTTCATTTTGTCTTCTATAGAAAAGGATTTCATTTTCAGAATCAGAATGAGCTTTATTGTCGAGTATGTTTACACACACAGGGAATTTGTGTGTCAATATCTTGGCTGAATGTTTCTTTATAATGCTTAATAATGTCCCTCAGCTGTGTGTGTGTGTGTGTGTGTGTGTGTTTCAGAGAAGTGAGTTTGAGCAGCAGAAAGCCTCCCGTTTGAAGTCGGAGTTCCTCAGTTTTTCTCCCGTCAAGAAAAGCTGTCAGTGGAACAGGAGGAGAGAGAGCACAGCGCTCAGCGACCCCCGTACATACACACACGCGCGCGCGCGCACACACACACACACACACACACACACACACACACACACACACACACACACACACACACACACACACACACACACAGGGCTGTGTTACAGTGTGATATGAATGCTGTAATGTTGATCTGTGTGTGTGTGTGTGTGTGTGTGTGTGTGTGTGTGTGCAGGAGCTCTGGATCAGCTTTCTCTCTCTCCGTGTGTCACTCCGTCATCTGAGAGGTCAGGGGTCACGCCGGAGTCCCATCAGAACGGGGTCATGACCCCCAACACCCCTGAGCTGTATTCCGCTCTTAAACTGCCCTGCCGCAGGTCTAAAATCTCTTTAATTTCTCTAATATCCATGTAATATCTGTCACGCACTGAAATGAGAGGTGAATGATCCAGTGTGACTCAGTGCTGTCCTTTTCTCTCTGTCTCTCAGGTCTCGGCGGATCCTTCTGTCCCCTGATGAACACAACACCGACTGGCCCTTTTAGTTCACACACTTCAAGGAAATACTGCGTGTTTTGTAAAGATTCAGTCTTTTTTGAATAAATTAAATAAAGGATATGCATTATATATGTGGGATTTCCTTGTGTTTTCTCTTTCCAGCATATAGGCATCTCTCACAAATGCACACTACATTCACAATTGCATATATTGTTTTGTAAGCTGCGGCTGAGACCGGGGCTAGTTGTCACAGGCTGTATGGCCGGTTTCACAGACGAGGCTTAAGCTAGTCCTCGACTAAAATGCATGTTTGAGACAAAACAAGTTGATTTCAGATAAAACAGCTCAAGATGCACACCAATAATGTTTTTGTTTATAAAAGCAACTTAAATGCTCTAATTGAACTATAAGGCCGAATTCTGGCTTAATCAAAGCCCTGTCTGTGAAACCAAAGATTTCTATTCAAAAATACACTTTTTTGTTGTTGTTGTGGTTTTGTATGTTGGTTTTAAATACTAGTTCAAAAATGTCTTGAAATAATAATTTTTGTTAAATATTAAAATGAAAATATTTAATTTGAATGTAATATTTGTGGTATAAGATGGGTAACCAAAACACATTTACATTCAGACAAAGAGTTGAATTAAATAAAAGGATTTCATAAAATACTTTGCAGGTATTCAAAATTGTACATAATTTACATTGACATTTGTTTCTTATTTTTGATTTTCCTTGTTGCTTACCGTTTGTATTGTCTCTTACAGTATTATTTATATATATAATGTATTGTTTATTATAATTATTACTGGTTATTGTCCCTTATTGTGTATTTTATATTTATAGTCTTTGTACGTTTTGTGTGTTGTCTTTCTTGCGAGGAATAGACAAAATTCATATATGAATATTTTTTTGGTTTGTTTGGCAAAATAAAGGTTCTATACTTTTTTTCTTTTCTTTGTATGTTACGACTGTACAAGGCTTAAAACGCCACAGAGTATTTCATATTACAAAAACGCTTTTTCTCCAACCAGTTTCAATAAACAACGGGTTCTCGTTGCGAAAACATATCCCATATGGCGTTACAATAGTAATTCCAGAGGAATTGAAATGAAATCTATTTCACTTACCAGTTTTTTTTTTTTTTTTTTTTAGAGGACACAATTGGCAAACCAATCATGCCCTAATTGGTCTCGTGCTGTGACGTCTGCCCTTTAAACCCCAAGCGTGTTCAGCGCGTGCAAGTTGTTTTGGTGCCGAGTGTGACATGGCCTTTTCCTCTTCTCCATTACATTTTGTCAGCTCATAGATCCATGGAGTTTAAAAACGATTATTTCCAGCCCTGGAATGACTACCTGGGTTTGGCAGACTTGGTCAGAAGAATGCATCGGTCGGGACAGCAATCAGGCTCGGATGAGGGCAAAAGTCAAACAACCGCCGCGCGCGTGGAGTTTCCAAGCGGCCCAGCGCGCGCGCGCACGACAGAGACGAGCGAGGAACCCTGCAAGAACTCAAGCGACCAACATGAGAGGATGTTTTGCAGTTTCTGCAAGCACAACGGCGAGAGTGAGGTCGTGTTCAGATCCCACTACCTTAAGGACCGCACCGGGAGTGTGACGTGCCCGTATTTGAGCCAGTACATGTGTCCGCTGTGCGGGGCCACCGGGGCCAAAGCGCACACGAAGAGGTTCTGCCCGCTGGTGGAGAAAACGTACAGCTCCGTGTACGCCAAGAAATAAACATGTCGAACGGGACATTTCTGACCCGCAGAGGAGCTGGAGGAACGAGACGATTTGAAAGGACACTTTTTACATACGGTTTTAATGTTAAGTTTTAACTTTTAAGTGTTTGTTTTATACGTAATGGCTTGTGTGTGAGTTTGCATGCATGTGTGCTTCCACGGTTTGATTTTTGCACTTTTTCTTTGGATTTCCTTCAGTTGTGTGCACTGGTCTTGTGTGTTTCACTTTTTCTTTTTTTACCCCCTTGTGAACAAACTTGTACACCAGCCATTAGGCTTCCTACAGGTGCAACCGCGTTTCAACTCTCCTCTACAAACAAGCTCTTTATTTTTATAAAGAAAAATATTTTGTATTTTATAGAACACCTTTTTTATTGTGAGACTTTATAACTATTTAAAAAAAAAAACTTTTACTGTTAATATTAGGTGTGTGTTACTCTTGAGAGATGCCTGTGTTTGCATCAATAACAAACTAAATGGAACAATCTACAAACGCTTCTGTTTTATTTATTTCTCTCATTCTCCACTTTATTTCTCTAATTGTGCTGGAAATCATGATCATCAGGTTTTGTCATATTGTGAAATTTGTGTTTCAATTACCAAGTTACACTAAAAATTGGATTTAAGTTATATGATGTTTTTTTTTTTTTTACTAGATTTTTAGAACCCATTTGTGTGTGTACTATCACAGCACTTTAATTGAAACAAGCTCAATTTGACCACTTTTGAGGTGTAGTTTTACAAAACAAGCTCAAACACGCACCACAATGGAAAGAGTCATTTAATTATGTAGTATTTACTGTATGTAGTACGTTTTGCACAGAAGGATGGACCGATTTAGGGCTAAAACTTTCAGACCCTTCAGTCCAGGGGTCACAACCTGTGATTGACCGAATTACAATGTTTACTTCTTTGCTTGAACTTATTAAGAAAAAAAGTTAACTTTGGCTTACTGAAATGAAACTGCTCTATGCAAGTTGAGCATTTGCTCTTAGACACAAAGATGTGAACAAACTTCAAACACATGTAACTGAACAATATGTCAACAAGTGGTCGGTAGCTAACTGTTACTACAGCTAAATCACTCTGAACCAGTGCAAATTATCCACTGTTCGTTCTTTTGTCAAAACACACAAAAAAATTGTTCACCATATCCTTCGTTAGAACATATTCAGAAACTGATGCCTATACTTCTAGTGTTTAGGGCCATAGATGCTGCGAAACGGTGGTCTTGGAGGTTTTCTGCCTTGTTGCAGAGGTCCAATATTCCTGTGTGCATCCCTCACTATCCGACTGCAAGAAAACATCAAAGTTATGTTGGTTTTTGGTCAAAGGTTTCAGTGTAAACCACAACATCAGAATCATGTTTTTTGTGTGTGTGTGTGGAAGTTCTCAAGACTTCTACGAATCATGACTTACTTCATAGAGGTGAGATCTCTGATAAGGCCACACACCAGGTCTGTGGCATCTTCCAGATCACAAGTGTCTTCTACAATGGGGAAGTCCTCCAAACTGAGCAAAAGTAAACCATGAAAATAGACAAAAACGCCTTGTATTGTAGCACATTAATGAGTTTAAGACAGTCAATTCTGAAATGTAACCAATTAAACAAGAGTAGACCGAGTCAAAGTACGTCTCACCTCAGAAGGATGTTGTTGAGCTGGGAATCTGTCACGGAGTGGATGGATAACGGGCTGGAGGGATCGGGTTCAGCAGGACTCGGATGAGGCTCCTGAGTTTCACTCGGTAGACCATCATGCTCTGAAAGCGACTGATGATCCAGCTCAGTTTTAGTATCTTAATGTTTACTTTATAGGACATGTGAGAGTTTTGTACACTTATTAATTATCAAACTAAAACCCACATTATTTCATCAACTTATGGTACGGCAAACTAACAGTCAATTAACAAATCCAAAGTAGTGGTTCTGGTGTTTCAAAGGAATTCTACATACAGAAAAATGACAATTCTGTCATCATACTTAATCTCTCATGCCATTATAAAGCTAGAAGTCTTTCTTTCATCCCCTTCAGCTTAACTAAAATCAAGTTCAATTCAAATAAAGCACTTCACAGGTTTGAGGTCCAACGACATTGATTTTTGTGTGTCTAGACATTGTTGTCAAATGTAGTGCAATGAATCTTGATATGTCATATTTGAGTTAAAGTGTTGGTTCACCCAAAATCTTAAATACGGTCATTTATATGATGAACAGATTTAATTTGAGCATTAATTCACATATAAACATTCATGAACGCACATCAGATATGGCAAACGGATGCTCAAGCATGATTGCTTGAAGTGCGAGAACCAATGAGGTTCATTCTCGTGTTACGCATCATGTTTGAGCTTCAGCAACAACCAATGAGGTTCATTCTTGTGTTACGCATCATGTTTGAGCTTCAGCAAGAACCAATGAGGTTCATTCTCATGTTACGCATCATGTTTGAGCTTCAGCAAGAACCAATGAGGTTCATTCTCATGTTACGCATCATGTTTGAGCTTCAGCAAGAACCAATGAGGTTCATTCTCATGTTACGCATCATGTTTGAGCTTCAGCAAGAACCAATGAGGTTCAGTCTCATGTTACGCATCATGTTTGAGCTTCAGCAAGAACCAATGAGGTTCATTCTCATGGTTCATTCTTGCTTCCGCAAGAGGTTTGTTCTCACGCGTCATAGCAAGAACGGTTGAGCTTCTGCTTATGTTTGCTGATCGGTGTTTATATGTGAATAAAAGCCTAAATTCAATCTGGTCATCATATAAAGCGATCAAGTCTCTAAAGACAATTTAGACTAAACCGCTCGATTCATATGGATTACTTTTACAATCTCTTTATGAACTTTTTGAAGCTTCAATGTGGTAGTTGAGTAGCTGTCAATAGATGGACAGAAATCGCTCAGATTTCATTAAAAATATCTTCATTTGTGTTTCGAAGATAAATGAACATCTTACGGGATTGGAACGACATGAGGGTGAGTAAATTAAGACAGAATTCAAATTTTTGGTTGAACTAAATACGATTTGAGAAGGGCCTTTTCTCATAGAAATGTATTACTTTTTATGATACTTCTATGTCCATTCTAGAACTTAAAAGCACTCTTAGGACATCCTGCATCATGTGACAGTCAGTAAATAATGTCAGGAATTTTACATTTTGTACTTTTCTTTAAGTGTATGTTCTTCATTCAAAAGAATAACTCACTTGCACATCTTTATCTTCACCACAAGGTGGGGCTGTGGGTGAGGACCAACTCCACACGTCTCTGTTCTCACAGTTCTCTGTGGTCTCAGCTGTTACAGATGCAGCAACCAAAGTACAGTCCAAAGACTCACTCTTATCTTTAATCTCGTCGATTACCGGAGGTGCACTGACGGTCTCATTGACTGCAATATCTGTGAACTCCACACACTGGCCACTGATTGAAGTGTTCATGTCAAGTTCAGATGGACAGCACTCCTCATCCTCCATCTCATTGCCTCCCAATACCAGTTCTTCAAAATGATTAGCAACCTCAGAAGTGGATGCTGATTCTTCGTTGGTCTCTTTGAGGACTTCAAGTGGACCCTCTATCACAACCGCATCTTGAGCCGAAACATCGGTCGATTCCTTGTAATCATCAGCTAAATCTACAGACACTTCGGTACCAATCTCAGTTGTGACGTCATCACACATTTCTGGCTTATTATCTTCTCTAATGTTGCTTTCATTATTGCTACGCTCCACACATTTAGTTTCAATGTCCTCAAGAGGATCGTCAGAATTAGCATGGGACAGGAGTGTATTGTCAGTTTCATGAGTAATATCTTGCTCGTTTGACATGCATTCAACCAACATCTGAACTTGAACTTCATTCCCATTCTGCACATTAGGCTCCTCCTGTTTTTCCAGTTCAGGTTTATCTTCTAATGGGCAAGAGGCTGGGAAGGAGGATCCTGAAACCTCTGACTCAGTTCCCTCCTCTTCAAGAGAGATTGAGCCATCCTTCTTTAAATCTTCACTGATCATCACAGACTCCTTGTTAACATCTTGACCTGCCTCGTTCTCCAGTCCTTCTCCAAACACATTCCCTCTAGTCGACTGTTCCTTGAGCATCTTCTTCCTATCTCCAAGCCGACACATTCCCATCCTCTTTTTTATTTTCCTCTTTACTAGAGGATCTGCATCTTCAGTCATCTGAATTCCTGTCTCGCCAACTGAGGTCTCATCTTTGATGGCCGAAGACCCTAATCGTTCGCCCATCTTAGGTTCAGTGGCTAAACTATCCTCATGTGACAATTCTCTCTCGGTTTGACACTCATCTGATGGTAATTCAGAGTCACAGTCATCTGGGACCTTCTGGGATTCATGGTTTGAATTGCTTTTGATTTTACTCTTTTCATCATCCAGCTCTGCGTCAGGCTGATCTTCCTTGGTAACTTCGACATTTAAAGGTTGAGAGAGCGTGTACTTGTCGCTATTGATAGGCTCTGGGGTTTGTACTGCGATCTCTGCAGTTTGTTCAATATCAGGTGGGTTTGTGCCATTTCCATCCTCATCATTGCATGGTTTTTCTTCCAGAGGACAACAAGGGTCAACAGGGAACTCTGTTGTCTGACAGATTTGTAATGTGATCTGTCCAGGCTGATGCTCATCCAGCTTCTCTGAGCATGATGCATTATGGGAGTTGTTGTTTTCTGAATTTGGTGTCTGAATGTAGATATTAAGGAGAAGAGTTATGTGAATCAGCAAAAGAAACACTAATAAAACAGCATCAAAGCATAGAAAATCTTCTAAATGTTATTTGTGTAGCCTAATTGAAAGACAAATCCACCTGAGTTTTATCTGCAGACAGCAGATTTGTTTCTTCAGTGCTTCTCTGTCGTTTTGCACTGGACTTTGTTCTTTTAGGAGGTTTGAACTCTGCAAAAATTCATTTATTTACATCAACATGTATCTTGTAAATTAAAAAGTCAATATAGCTACAATCAAGCTCGTTGAGTGAATGACTGATAATTATGTTTTCATGGGTTCAGGCTACCTGTAGTCTTTGCTTTTCTTTTGGTCATTGTCTTGTTTTAGTCCAGATTTAACTAAGTGAATAAAAGGAAGCAAGTTAAAACAAATTCATGGCACACTTGACACATTTCATCAGTAGGCTATATCTTGTAGCTTGTTTGTTTAAATGTATTAATTTAATTCTCATCTAACCCACGTTCATAAAATATATATTTTTAAATATTATAAAACGTTCAACAAACAAAATAAACCTTTTATGCTTAAGTAAACCACGTATAATTTATCTGACAGACATTAGTAAATTCAAATGCGCGCGCGCGAAAGATTCGTGGCGCTATTCGTGGTAGCATATTTAGAAGAAAAAAAACATGTCTGCACCTTTTCTCAGAGAAAACCAATTTCAACGCGACAAAATACCAGAAAGCGTAATATATTATTTAAAAATGCAATACATCGACACACCCCAGTGGTTGAACTACAAGTCCTCAGAGTCTGTGGGGCGTTCCCGCGTGCCGTAAAGCGCGAGGCTCTGCCGTTGCTATGGGAAACCTGGCGAAAAGCAGGAAGTGCTGAATTGTCATTGACAGCAGTGCAGATTTGTGTTTACTTCTGTATTTATGAAACTCTAGTGCAATAACTTAATGACAGACAGCTTATTCTTCTCAACGGAACAGATATTGACCACGTAACCCGCCCTCGGAGGAACATATGATCGAGGTATCGTGTTCAAATTATTAGTAAAGAGAGTCTGATGTAAGAACTAGCCTCGCTAGCTTGCACTTTGACTCAATTAGTTGTTTACTTTCTCATTTATATTGTGAATGAGCTGAAATGTATTTCATAGCTTCATTCAGCTTTGCCTCCAACAGTTTTTGGTGCAAAATCAGCTTTCGAATCCCATGTTTAAACACTACTAGCAGGTTAAATACTGTAGAAACATTAACAACTTAGCTATTGAGCTCATAGTCAGGTAATGTAATCTGATGGAGGTCTAGGAGGCATATAGCACAATTAAATAAACATCTGGCGTTGATTTTGTCTATGCATGGATTATGCAAATATAAACGTCATTATTCACGTCGTGATTCCGGAATGTGCCTTGATGTCTGTCACTTTCAGGTCTTGTTGTCTGTAGTGTTACTGAAAGGCTAATCCTGATGCAGTGGCATTGCATCTTTATAAATGAATCTTTCTTGTTCTCACTCCAGGTTTGAGGGATCTGTGAAGAAAATGAGCCGAAGCCGTAACCCTCCGCAGAAGGGCCAGGGGGCCGCCAGGGCCAAACAGGTAAAACACAAGATGAGATGAGTCATGAAATCTCATCTGTAAAGTCAGCAAAAAAATGGAAATTCACCCTATTTATTTTATAAATGCATGTTATACACTAGCTGAGCAAAAAAAAAAAGTTGCTGTTTGGATTTAAATAGGCAAACAACATCAAGAGGTGCATAAAATTTTGGTCAAAATCTTGAATGGACAATGCAAGAGTCCATCACTCTGTAAAGTCTCCTCCAGCACATCCCAAAGACTTTCAATGAATTTAAAGTCTGGACTCAGAGGAGACAATTCATGTGTGGAAATGATTCTGCATGCTCCCCATTCTTTCACAATCTGAGCCGGATGAATCCTGACATTGTCAACCTGGAATATGGCCATGATGTGTCTTGCTGCATGGTTGTTTAAGAAATGAAACGCTACACACTCCATCAATTAGGGTTGGAAGAACTGTTGCCAAACATATAGCATGCTAGAAACGTAATAATCACTGCAATAATGATCCAATCATAGACTCTTAAGCATTTGCCTATTTAAATCCAAACAGACACTTTTTTTGTGGCCAGGCAGTTTAGATCTAATAGTGAACAATTAATCTGATCTTGTTTTTTTATATTTAAAATAAAAACTTCAAAATAATAATAAAAATATTTAATAGTATCTCAATTTTACCAAAATAACACTGGCTCTCCGTCCTCACGTGTAATCAGATGGGACTGCTGTTGGATTTGGCTCCTGATGGCGGGCTGGATGAATCCGGGGGAAATGAGGAGGAGTTAGAGGCGGAGCTTCTGGCCTTGATGGGGGGAGGAGGAGGGAGGGGCGGACCAGCGGGCAGGAAACCTGGAGGAAAAGGTGAGGACACCAAACATTATGTAGATATGACCTCTATTAAAGTCCCCCGTAATCATTTTATCCCTTAAAACTCATCTTTGATCACCAAAATTACATAATTAATAGTTTTTTCATGTCTTAAAAATAGCTTGAATGTAACTCGACACCCTTGCCTAATTTAGTATACGTGGTTCTATGAGCCCCGCCTCCACTCACTCGCACAGCTCAGAGATTCACTCGTTGACGATCACACGTTGATCTGATTGGTTACAAGGTAGTTTGTGACATCAGAAACACCAGCGATTTCAAACTGTGTTTTTGAGACTGTCTTTGGTTCACTGCAGTTTTAAGGAGAAAATACTCAGCAATGGTGTCGACTTATGAATTTACACATGGTTTGTCTTAAAGCATATTAAAAACACCACATAGACATATAAACAACATTAAAAGCTTGATTTTCACCACAGGGGGACTTTAACAATTATAACCATGGAACCATGGAAGTTCAAGTTCAGATAACCATTTTCCATCATCTTTCTCTCTTTTTTGCATCATGTAGCTCCGCTGCCCATGGAGGACATTGATCGTATGGCCGCTCTGTGTATGAAAGATCTGGACGAGGACGGAGACGATGATGGTGATTTGGAGAACGATGCTGATCTCCTGGTTAGGCAAAAACCTTCTTGTCTTTACGTCCACTGCATGGGATATGATGTTTCTCGCATGAAGAGATTTTCACTAAAGTCGTTTTTCAGGCCGAGCTGAATGAGGTGTTGGAAGGCGATGAGGAGCAAGTGGTCAGGAAACCCCCTCCGTCACCAGCACCTCCTCAACGCACAAATGCAACGCCCCAGTCCACAACCAGCCTGGAGTCTCGACTGAAAGAGCGCTTAGACATGTACCAAACGGCCATTACCAACGCCAAGGCATCGGGAGAGACCAGCAAAGCTCGGAGATACGACCGTGGACTGAAGGTGGACCATATCTGAGAATAAAGATAGATTTTTTTTGATGGCCACTTCCAATATCTGAGAGAGCAGGGTGGCTGCTGTCAAAATAAAAGTCCCGCTCAGCTCACTTATCAGTCAAACCTTTTCGGATGATGCAATAATTTAAATTGACCAAATATCTTGGCGATATAGATATCTGTCGAACGCCATGTCAAACTTTCTGTCCTGCTAATTTTTCCTCATGTTTCAGTATTGCTCTGTAACATGTTCTCCTTGTTTTTAGACTCTACAGTCAATGCTGACGTCAGCTAAAAAGGGGAAACCCATCAATGAAGACGAGATTCCTCCTCCTGTGGCCACTGGTGGAAAACCCTCCGCTGATTCGCAGGCAGAGCCAATCGGAGAGCAGGAAAAACCTGCTCCAGCAAACACACCCCCTCAGACGGCCAACGTGAAGCCAATCGCTCCATCCAAACCTCAGTTTCTACAGCCTCCATCACAGAGACTGACAGCCGTAACGCCCGATACACCAGCCATATCACCCCTCACGCCCAGCCAGCCCAACACACAGCACTCAGGTACAAACACACTGAATCTCATTTAACTTTAAAAAAGCCGTTACTGTACACATTAGTCACATTTGTGTGCGTTTCAGAGCTCAAAGCGAGTATATTAAGCAGACAGAGAGAGTATAAGCTGGCAGCCATAAAGGCCAAACAGAGCGGAAACACTGACCAAGCTAAACAGCTCTACTCAGTGTCCAAGGTAAGAGAGTCTCACCGATTCATGATTAGTACGTGTCATTTAGGCCACATTTACATTCGTTTGTTTGTTTCTCTTCACATTTTATGCAAGAGCGCTATCGTTTATTTGGAAAAAAACGAATAGTTTTATTCAGCGAGGATGCATTAAAGTGACAGTAAAGACCAGCGATATTATTATAATAAAACAAAAAGCATAAAAAAATCGTTTCATGAAATAAAATAAATGTTAACTGAAATAAAATCAAATATTAAAAGCATTAAATCAGCTAGTTTTTCATTTTGTTGAGCTTGATATAAAACTGAAAAAAAGATAGACATTTACTTTTTTTTAAATAAAAATAACAAAAGCACAATAAAATGACTAAAACCTTTTAAACTGTATTAAAAATTAAAATTAAACCGAAAAAAAACCTAAAAGTGATCTCAGTGTTACTTAAATGTTATATTTTTAAAGACATTTAAAATGTTACAAAAGATTTTATTTCAAATGCTGTTCTTTTAACTTTCTATTCTTTTGAAGTCCTGAAATCAAATGTATCGTGGTTTCAACAAAAATATTTATCAGCAGAACTCTTTTCAACATTGATAATAATCATAAATAATGTAATGATACTGAAAATTCAGCTTTGATCCCAGGAATAGATTACATTTTAATATACATTCACATAGAAAAGAGCTATTTTGAATTGTAATAATATTTCACAATATTACTGTGTTTTACTGTATTTTTGGTCAAATAAATGCAGCCTTGGTGAGCAGAAGAGACCTCTTTCAAAAATATTTAAACATCTTACCATCCAAGTGTAGGTCTATTATTGTGGACTGTAGATTTACACAACACTAGGTCACAGTTAACCACCGCAACAACTATGACACTCCTTTGCTGTCTGTCTCTGCGTTTCCCACAGAGATTAGACTCGCTGGTGGAGACTGTTGACCGAGGGGAGTTTGTGGACATCAGCTCACTACCGCCCCCTCCTGGTACATCCTTACCTCACAGATCATCACTAGCCCCAGTTGCATCCTGGTTAGTTTATTCAGATATTGATGAGAGTCTCTCTGTTTCAGCTGAGGTCGAAGTGCCACGTTCAAACCCTCCCCAGCTGTCCTCTAAACCAGACGCCCCTCCTGCTGCCCCAGAACCAGGTGAGAACGAGTGTGTCGTTGATGAAGCGCGGTCTAGATATCAGTTACACTGTATATGAACGGATGTGTGTGTGTGTTTCAGCTCTCTCTGCTCCCCGGAGCGTCGCCGAGGCCTTACAGCAGCGCATGGACAAATACAAAGAAGCTGCAGAGAGCGCCAAGAGCAAAGGAGACGACCGCAAAGCACGCATGCACCAGCGTATTATCAAGGTAACACACGTGAGGAGTCACATGTGTATAACAATATTACAAAAAGCCATTTCTTTAACTTCTTTTGTGTGTGTGTGTTCTTCACTTCAGCAATATCAAGACGCCATTAAAGCTCATAAAGCAGGACGGCCTGTGAATCTGGCAGATCTTCCTGTTCCACCAGGTAATGCTTGTGTACTTGTTTGCAGCGAGGGCCACTTTCCTGCAGAGTTTGGCTTCAAACTCTGATCACACACCTGCCTGTGGCTTTCTAGTAATCCTGAAGACCTTGATTGTGTTTGATTAGGGTTTGGAGCTGAACTCTGCAGGACAGTGGCCTTTCTCGCCTTGGCTTTTGGCTTGCTTAGTTGGGGTCATTTAATATCCAGCAATAATATTTAGGGATGCACCGATGCATCGGCTGAACATCGGTAACGGCCGATATTTGCCTCGTTAACTGCCATCGGGAAATAAAAATGACATTCGCCGATGTCACATGGGCGTCAGTTTGGTTTGATATGCTGGGGACAGAGACGCATTCGGAAGTGCATTTTCAGAAGTGCTGGGTACAATGACGCATTTATTCATTTATTTTCTATGAGAAAACTCCTTTTCTCGAGAAAAGAACGACCATATGGTGTGTAGCAGAAGAAGCGGCGGAGTATGCATGATCCGCGAGTGCTGAAGACGTTCTGCACGGCTTTGATGGGTGCGCAGGAGGACACAAATGGGCGGCGACTGCTTCTTCCAGTGGGGGGAGCTTTTCCCTCAGCGCCGTCAACAGATAGAGCGTTAACTGTACACACCGCCGCCGACTTGAGCTGCAAAGAAACTCTGGCCTCCCTGTCAAGGACTCTTGTCAAAAAGTACGGGGAAGCTTGACCGCTCTGAATAGTGAGTGAGAGCGCGCGCGCGGTCGGGGCTCTCTCTCTCTCTCTCTCTCTCTCTCTCTCTCTCTCTCTCTCTCTCTCGCAGAAGAGCGCGTGCGCGCTTAAAATTTAATATTTTGGTATGAACATTCACCCGTGTTTTTTCCCTCATAAATGCGAACACGAAAAATAAAATGAATATTATGATGTTTTTTTTGTTGGGTCAGACAATGATTACCAAATTTCTCTCTCATATTGCTCTTCATAACAACTGAAAAAGAACTTATAAATAAGGTTATAACTGTCAACCAGAAAGTGACATTAAAGGTTTTTTTTGTTTCGTAAATTGGTCTGATTGAATTTGTGCTCATTCTAGGATAGTGTGATCAAGAGCCGAAAGACTTGTATGTTTCCGTGGCACAAAAGAAGGAATAAATAACAAAAAGAAAAAGCATCGGCCATCGGCCAAGTTGTTATGTTAAACATCGGTATCGGTATCGGCCCAGAATTTCCCAATCGGTGCATCCCTAATAATATTGCTCTGCCTGCATTGACACCATTATATGAGACCTGAGCTGGACGATGACATCACGGTTTACTCCAGAGCTGCTATATATGTAAATTAACGAAATTAAAAACTTTTTTTAAACAAAAAATTAACCATCACTGAACTTACTTAAGCTGGACTGTGACGCTGTTTTCTTCTAGAAACAAACTTTGTTGCATTATCTTCCTGTTATCTCTGTAAAGCTGCTTTAAAACTGAATCTGTATTGTAAAAAGCGCTGTATGTGACTTGACTTGACTTGACAGTGGCCCTCGAGGGACAAAGTTCAGCAGAAAAATTTGAGATCACAGGAAAGTCCTCACAATCATAGTTGTAGATGGTTTGTGTGCCTCTTTTGATGTTGTGTGTGTGTGTGCATGTCAGGTTGTCCTCCACTGCAGGGCACCGAGGGAGGCAACCAGAACTTTATGGGCGTCCTGGAGACAGCCATGAAACTGGCCAATCAGGACGAAGATGCTGACGCGGATGAAGACGAGGAGACACACAAGGTTAGTGAAGCATCTAGAACAAAGATGAGCAACTTCAGTCCTGCAGAGTTTGGCTCCAACTCTAATCAAACACACCCGAACAAGCTAATCAACATCTTCAGGATGAGCTGTGTTTGAAATCGCCCAGCTATATCCTCATTCACTATTCCCTACATCACTCCACTAATATAGTCCACCGGAAGGAGGGAATTCAGACGCTGAGTGCCGCAAGGGCTGCCTCTTTTCAGAATCAGAATCAGAATCAGAAAGAGCTTTATTGCCAAGTGTGCTTGCACCCACAAGGAATTTTTCTTGGTACTGAAGCTTCCAGTGCACATATACAAATACAAATACAACAAGAAACATAGTAATACAAATTCTAAGAATAAAATATATAAAAAAATATATATAAAAAAAATTGTATAAAAAGTAAAAAAAAAAGGGGTCACAGTTGGGTTTAGTCTGAATAAACATTTACAGATTATGAACATATTTACAGTATTTTGAGAAGTATGAATAATATAAATATAAATATCACCTGAGTTAGAGAATATTACACTAGACAGTGGGAGTCTAGTGCATGTTACAGATTATGAACATATTTACAGTATTTTGAGTTAGATTGTGCTGTTTAATAATCATTTTAAACTTATCAAACTGGCAGCTCTAGGAGTAATGAAAAGATTTATCTTGAACTCTATGGAAACTAGCATGTATAATCCGTAATTAAATTAATTAATTAATAATCAATTAAAAAGGAATTTATACCTGTATGATATTACGCTGTACCCACATTGGACCAGCGGTTTGTAAAATGGATGGATGATTGATTCAGTTGCGGGCGACATCTTCTCCTTATTGCGGTGCATTGTGGGATTGAATGAGTGCACTTGATAACGTCCACTATGGTTTTGGACACCACTACAAATAACTGTCCCGTCAAATAGTGCCGTATTTAAGGGTTTAGGGGGCGATTTCAGACACAGCCCTGGAAACTACAGGTAGGAGTTAAATCAGCGATGGAGCTGAACTCTTCAGGACAGTATCCCTGACTCCCTCCAGGACTGAAGATGCCCATCCCTGATCTAGAAAATGTGTTT
Organism: Leuciscus leuciscus; assembly: GCF_965113295.1. Lineage (NCBI taxonomy): Eukaryota > Metazoa > Chordata > Actinopteri > Cypriniformes > Leuciscidae > Leuciscus > Leuciscus leuciscus. The sequence goes on along the minus strand of NC_138727.1, from coordinate 50,206,187 downwards.
CAACCTGATTCTTCATCGCTCTGTTTCCGTGTAGACATCAGCTCCGCCTGCCGTTCAGAAATCAAGAGCTCCCGCTCCTCCGAAAGCCCCGTCCACCGCAGGGACGCCCACTGGCTCCACAAACACACCCAAACCAGGAGGGAAAGGTAGGCAGAGTTCATGTAGAGGCATTGATGACATGCATGCGCTGATGTGTAATGTGTGTGTGTGTGTGTGTGTGTGTGTGTGTGTGTGTGTGTGTGTGTGTTGTGTTTTGCAGCCCAGCAGCAGCTGGATTTCCTGATGATGCGCAGACAGCAGTTTGTGAAGGCGGCTTTGCGCTCTAAAGAGATGAAGGACATGCAGGGAGCCGCGCAACACCTCAGACACGCTAAAGGACTCGATGCCATGATCAATGCCGCCAAGTCCGGACTTCCTGTTGACATCACCAAGGTTTGTGAATTTATGATGCTTTTCACATTTCCAGGGTTCTCAGAAAGTCATCATAGTTGGGCAAACTTCTGTAGTGGCGAACAAAAACTACAACAAATATCTCTTTTGTGTTATCATTTGCTCCGATAGAAAAAGAAAAATCCACGACAGGGTTTCCATGTCACTCCCTCAGCTGTTGTATTACAAGCACTATATGATAAACACAGCGATAAATGTCGGCATGAAAGGAAGTTGCAATAGTCTTTTCTTCCCTATTGTGATGTATATCCTAGTGAAACGGCTTCACAAACATGAACAAATGTAGGGCGGGTGGGGAAACCTGTCACTCACATCAGATCCACCAATAGCAAACCACAACCATTTAATCAATTCCTCACGGACAAAATCAAGCCCCGCCCTCGTCATCAGAGAAGAGAAGAGATGCAGGAAGAGGGAGAGGAAGTTATTCTGATTCAAGATTATGAGGAATATGAATTAGACACAATAATGATGAGCACAGATAAATCATTAATAAGTAATATTCCAAATCAAGAATTGTCCATTTTGATTTCATGCTGAATTTAACTAGTTTTCTGTAATTGAATGCCAAGGGAAGATCATTAACAATGTTATTAACTGTGGAAACGCGTCATCACAGTGTTTAATAATTTGAGTAATTGATTGGTTATAAAAATAAGCTTTATTTTTGGTAATAGTTTTTGGCTAAATGAAAACTTAAGTAAAAAATTAATTTCGGTCATCACTAGTGTGAAGTAAGTGTTTGAGAAAAAGTAGATTATTTTCAGCCTCCGAGCTCGTCGCTCATCTAAACTGTAGCGTCTGCTCACCAACAAGATCTATCTCCTGTACCTGGTTTCCAATGTAGTGGCATTCAATGCCTTTGTCACAGTGGTGTGTGTGTGTGTGTGTGTGTGTGTGTGTGTGTGTGTGTGTGTGTGTGTGTGTGTGTGTGTGTGTGTGTGCAGGTGCCGGGCGCTCCGGTCAGTGAGGAGGACTACAGACTGTCTCAGTCTCGCTCGTCTGCAGTGTCCCCGCGCTCGACTGAACAGTACACACAACTCATGGAGAAGCTCAAACTGCAGCACGAGGTCAGTGTCACACAGCGACTCGTACATCTGACTCCTGTAGAGCGGTAACCACAAACGCACGGCTTATTAACGTCTAACGATTGATGTTTCCAGAAATGCCTGGCCTACTCGCAGCAGTTCACTCATATGGGGAATGTTGCTGAAACTGCCAGGTGTGTGTTTTCATTCATCTTGATGCTGTGTGTTTGTGTTAGTGAATGTCTGTTTAGATTTTTACATCCGGTAAGCTGAGTTTTCAGGCGTGTTTTGAGTGATAAACGTGCACTACTGCATTAAATTGATCAAAAGTGACAGTGAAGACATTTATAATGTTACAGAAGATTTTATTTAAAATAAATGCTGTTCTTTTGAACTTTCTGTTAATCAAAGAATCCTGAAAAAAATAATGTATCAAGGTTTTTACTGTATTTTTGATCAAATAAATGCAGCCTTGGTGAGCAGAAGACCCTTTAAAAATCTTGTCGACCCCAAACTTTTGAATAGTTGTGTATAAAATATAAAACAAAACAGAAAGATTTTGTCGTATTTACCTAACTAAGCACTAAAAGCGCAATTTTTAAACATAATTTTAATAAATTAATGTGCAGGGTTTTTTTAAGTACTGTTGTTGTTGTTTTTTACACATTTTTTGATTGATACAAACATATTTTTTACACATTAATGATGTAAAAAGTTAACCATTATATAAATTAAATTGAATTCATAAAAAAAATTGTTTTATTAAATAAATATTTTAAATCTGTTAGAATGAAAGTTCTAAGCATAAATACTAATATAAATCTTAAAGTGAAATTTCAAATCTTGAGCTAGCCTTAAAGGAGAAGTTCACTTTTAAAAAAACTTTTGCTGATAATTTACTCACCCCCATGTCATCCAAGATGTCCATGTCTTTCTTTCTTCAGTCGAAAAGAAATTAAGGTTTTTGATGAAAACATTCCAGGATTTTTTCACATATTATGGATTCCATTGGGACCCAAACGGTTCAAGGTCCAAATGACAGTTTCATTGCCGCTTCAAAGGGCTTTAAACGATACCAGACGATGAATAAGGGTCTTATCTAGCGAAACGATCGGTCATTTCAAAAATAAAATAAAAAGTTGACGTTTTATAAGCACAAATGTTCGGCTTGCTCTGTTCTGTGATGCGCGTTCGTGACGTCACGTAATACGCAATTACGTTGAAAAGGTCACGCTTGAAAAATTGAAGAAAATGTTCTTTTTGGCTTTTTAATATTAAAACACTCAGGATGCGCACACGAAATGGGCATTTTAAACGATAAACTGACACAAATACATTTGAAAATGTTTATATGGTCCTCCTTCCGCACATTTGTAAACACATCAAACTTGACCTTTTCAACGTAATTGCGTATTACGTGACGTCACGAACGCGCATCACAGAACAGAGCAAGGCGAACATTTGTGCTTATAAAACGTCAACTTTTTATTTTATTTTTGAAATGACCGATCGTTTCGCTAGATAAGACCCTTATTCATCGTCTGGTATCGTTTAAAGCCCTTTGAAGCGGCAATGAAACTGTCATTTGGACCTTGAACCGTTTGGGTCCCAATGGAATCCATAATATGTGGAAAAATCCTGGAATGTTTTCATCAAAAACCTTAATTTCTTTTCGACTGAAGAAAGAAAGACATGGACATCTTGGATGACATGGGGGTGAGTAAATTATCAGCAAAAGTTTTTTCAAAAGTGAACTTCTCCTTTAATAAAGTGTATCTGTGTCAGATTTTGCTAACGTTGTAGAGACTGAATGTCCCACATGGACAGTAAAGCCTTAAATGACACACACAGTGTGAGCAGCGAACAGTCCCATGAGGAAGACTTAGTTTGTGTTGTAGGTTTGAGAAGCTGGCAGAGGAATGCATGAGTAATATTGAAGTACTGAAGAAAGCTCACGCTAAAGGCCGACCAGTACCCAAGTACCACACGGAGGAGCGCACCCTCAACACCGTCAAGTAAGAACACACACAAACACACACGTGTGTCCGTGAGGAAGTCCTGCACAGAGTCCCTAAATGTCTTCATCTCTGTGTTTTATAGGATCTTTCCTAACCTGACGTCCAATGACATGGTGCTGACCATCGTGAAAGGAATCAACCTGCCCACTCCTCCAGGTGTGTGTGTGTGTGTGTGTGTGTGTGTGTGTGTGCAACTAACTTTGTGAGGTATGTTGAAAAATATTTGTGTTTTCTATGTGAATATCTGTTAAACTGTAATTTATTCCTGTAATCCAAGCTGAATTTTCAGCATCATTACTCCAGTCTTCAGGGTCACATGATCCTTCAGAAATCACTCTAATATGCTTCTAATTCTTCTAAAGAACAGCATTTATTTGAAATAGAATGTTTTGTAACATTATAAATGTCTTTATTGTCACTTTTGATCAATTTAATTGTCACAACACATCCTTTTCTGAATAAAAAATAGTAATTTGTTAAGAATATAGAATTTTACTGACCCCAAACTTTTGAATGTTATATATAGTCTAAATATAGTCTGAGGAAATAAATAAATAATGATATTCTGTGACAAAATCCTGCAAATGTTGTTTTGGTGTTTTCTCCAGGAGTTTCTGCCAACGATCTGGATGCAAGTGTGCGCTTCGAGTTTCCCTTCCCCAGTGCGGTACGCAACACACCCACACACTCTCTCACACACACACACACTCTTTCACACACACTCACACACACACATGTCTGACACTCTGAACACAACTCATTTATGATGGAGGACAAAAAGAGCCACAGTTTCTTCCTCGATTGCAGCTACTTCCATTTTATTACAGATATCTTGTGTTTCCTAGGAAGTGATGATTTTGTTCTTTTGAACACATAAGATGGAAACGCTGCTTTATTCTCAAATGTTTTATGCGATATTGCAGTTATAAGTTAAATTCACAACTTTGAACTTTGAAACATTGTCTATTGTGTGTATTGTTTTCTTAGGAAGAAGCTCAGAGAGACAAAACCAGCACTGTGAAAAACACCAACTGTCCAGGTACACACACTTCACTCACTCACACACACTCGCTCACACACACACACGGACTGTCTGTTAAACAGGTGGCAGCATTAGATGACAGTCTCTGTGTGTTTCAGAGTTTAAGGAGGAGTTCAAGCTGAACATCAAGCGAGATCACAGAGGCTTTAAGAGGATCGTACAGGCCAAAGGCATCAAGCTGGAGATCGTTCACAAGGGGTGAGGACACTGTAGTTCAGGCAATCCAGATCACATTCCTCCACAACAGAGAGGAAACTGCTAATAATACTAATAAGTATTAAAAAAAAACTTGTTTGATTTTTGCATTGTGACAATTAAGGAAATTCTCATCGCTGTAATATATCTGGATGTTTATTTTTTTGCTTAGTTTTGTTTTGTTTTCCAAAATCATGTTATTGTCAATGATTATTCTCAATACTCTAATTTTGTGTGTGTGTGTGTGTGCACGCAGCGGTCTCTTCAAGACGGATAGAGTGGTGGGAAGCGCTCAGCTGAAGCTGGAAGCCCTGGAGAACCAGTGTGAGATCCGAGAGATTATAGACGTGAGTGATTCACACAGACTCACACTCACGTGTCACACGCGTCACACACACACACAAGCCTGTGCTGCTGTTGCAGGTGCTGGACGGGCGTAAGGCGACGGGGGGGAAGCTGGAGGTGCGAGTGAAGATCCGCGAGCCGCTGGGAGGAGTTCAGCTGCAGTCGGTGACGGAGAAGTGGCTCGTCATCGACCCCATCACACCTTCACCTGAGAAAAACAAGGAACGGGTGCGAGAGGCTGTTTTTATTACACACAGGATGTACAATAAATAAAATGATTTAGGGCCCTATTTTAACGATCTGAAACGCAAGTATCAAACACGAAACGTAAGTAACTTTGTGGGCGCATCTCGGGCGCTGTTGCTATTATACCGGCGGGATAAATGACTCTTGGTTTGGGCGTAACGTGAAATAAACCAATCAGAGCGTCATCTCACATTCCCTTTAAGAGCAGGCGCGCTTGTTCCATGGCGGCTTGCTATTATAATGGCGGATTTGCCAGACGCGCGCCAGGAGCGGTTCACAGCCGAGGAGACCGACGTTCTCGTCAGGGCCGTAAAACACAGGGAAGTGACATTGGGGATGGAGAAACACACCCAAATTAGCTTCGGTTAAACAGGCGTATGATGATTTGGGTAAATGTGTAAGCTAGATTTATAACTATTTTTTCACATCTTCATGGACACAACAATGATTTCCCTCGTGTGGAATATTTTTCCTTGTAATTATGTATGGTTTGCAAAAATTGCAAACTGCTGCGTCTGTGTGTAGATGAGAGAAGCAAAGTGTATGTGCGTTGTGCACACGCTACATTATGGCCAAGCATGCGCCCTTAAAATAGCATCTGAACGCGCCACTGACTTTAGACTAGGTTTTTCCTGGTCAGTGGCGGAATTGTTTTCTGGAACTGGAAAATAGCACCAGGGAACGTTTGCGCGGGAACACGCCTCCTCTTTTCGCTGAACCGCCCCCAGGAGCGCAAGTTCATTCCCTAAATTTACCAACGTGCGTCTGTGGAGGGAAAAGTCCACTGTGCGTCAGGTGTAAAATAGGAATGATACATGCGTCGGTGTACAAAGTAAATTGCGCTGGGTGCAAGATAGGGCCCAAAGTGTTCACACTTTATATATATATATATATAGTGTAGGAAACTCAGAAGCAAAGACCAGGAGAGCAGGATTCTTCATTGAGAACAGGAGCTGTCGGTGGCTGCAGTCATCAGGTGGAGGCAGTATACATTGTAGTTTATATACATTTAGAGGGCAGTGCTTAGATATGGAGACAAAGCACCTTAAAGCATGCAAATGAAGTATCCAGGTTTAGGAACCCGCCCTAGACTCTAGAGCGTTACCAATCCTAATCCAATCAGCATAATTATTCAATGACTGGGACAGGGGCTCCAGGAGCCATTCAAGACAAAGGGTGAGAGTCCCAGTAATCTGACTCATTTAACTTACAATAGAGAGAACAGGACTGGCAGGAACCTCTGCTTATCAGCTTATATCATCATCATAACCTTACATGCTGAATTCAGTGTGCTCCACCTTAGTCTTTCATGTTATGTAAGGACATAAGATCAGCAGATCTTATACAGATTCTTACATTTGTAACCCCACACTAATGAAAAATTAATGATACATCATGGTAGTATTTGTTATACTGACTAAAAGAAAAGAAAAAATTAGAATATTCAGTGTTTTTAGTAAAATTTTTAAAGTATTTTAATTTATTTACTGTCTTTTTAAGAGTTTTTTTTATTGCAAAACAATATACCGTACAAGACAACAAAGTTCAAATGAGAGAACATGTGAGAAAATATGATGAAACTGAACATTTTTCAAAAACCTAATGTTTTTTAATCTTGTTTAATTTTGTTATTTTATTTTACGTTTCTATAAATCATAAACCATTTTCTTTCCAGCAAGCGCCGTCTCCAAGATCCAAACCCCAAAACGATCATGACAGGAACTCGAAGCCAAGGTAAAACTGAAGCCGATCGGACGACAGTTATTGCATGTTATTCCGTGTGTCTATGAGTGTGTTCACGTGTGTGTGTCTCTGTTTCAGCTCATCTATGAGTGTGTTCACGTGTGTGTGTGTGTGTGTGTGTGTGTGTGTGTGTGTGTGTGTGTGTCTGTTTCAGCTCATCTATGAGTGTGTTCACGTGTGTGTGTGTGTGTGTGTGTGTGTGTGTGTGTGTGTGTGTGTCTGTTTCAGCTCATCTATGAGTGTGTTCACGTGTGTGTGTGTCTCTGTTTCAGCTCATCTATGAGTGTGTTCACGTGTGTGTGTCTGTTTCAGCTCATCTATGAGTGTGTTCACGTGTGTGTGTCTGTTTCAGCTCATCTATGAGTGTGTTCACGTGTGTGTGTGTCTCTGTTTCAGCTCATCTATGAGTGTGTTCACGTGTGTGTGTCTGTTTCAGCTCATCTATGAGTGTGTTCACGTGTGTGTGTGTCTCTGTTTCAGCTCATCTATGAGTGTGTTCACGTGTGTGTCTCTGTTTCAGCTCATCTATGAGTGTGTTCACGTGTGTGTGTCTGTTTCAGCTCATCTATGAGTGTGTTCACATGTGTGTGTGTGTTTCAGCTCATCTATGAGTGTGTTCACGTGTGTGTGTCTGTTTCAGCTCATCTATGAGTGTGTTCACGTGTGTGTGTCTCTGTTTCAGCTCATCTATGAGTGTGTTCACGTGTGTGTGTCTCTGTTTCAGCTCATCTATGAGTGTGTTCACGTGTGTGTGTCTCTGTTTCAGCTCATCTATGAGTGTGTTCACGTGTGTGTGTGTGTGTGTGTGTGTTCAGCTCATCTGTGAGTGTGTTCACGTGTGTGTGTTTCAGCTCATCTATGAGTGTGTTCACGTGTGTGTGTGTGTTTCAGCTCATCTGTGAGTGTGTTCACGTGTGTGTGTCTCTGTTTCAGCTCATCTATGAGTGTGTTCACGTGTGTGTGTGTGTGTGTGTTCAGCTCATCTGTGAGTGTGTTCACGTGTGTGTGTTTCAGCTCATCTATGAGTGTGTTCACGTGTGTGTCTCTGTTTCAGCTCATCTATGAGTGTGTTCACATGTGTGTGTGTGTTTCAGCTCATCTGTGAGTGTGTTCACGTGTGTGTCTCTGTTTCAGCTCATCTATGAGTGTGTTCACGTGTGTGTGTGTGTTCAGCTCATCTGTGAGTGTGTTCACGTGTGTGTGTTTCAGCTCATCTATGAGTGTGTTCACGTGTGTGTGTGTGTGTGTGTGTGTTCAGCTCATCTATGAGTGTGTTCACGTGTGTGTGTTTCAGCTCATCTATGAGTGTGTTCACGTGTGTGTGTGTGTGTGTGTTCAGCTCATCTGTGAGTGTGTTCACGTGTGTGTGTTTCAGCTCATCTATGAGTGTGTTCACGTGTGTGTGTGTGTGTGTGTTCAGCTCATCTATGAGTGTGTTCACGTGTGTGTGTGTGTGTACAGCTCATCTGTGAGTGTGTTCACGTGTGTGTGTGTTTCAGCTCATCTATGAGTGTGTTCACGTGTGTGTGTGTCTCTGTTTCAGCTCATCTGTGAGTGTGTTCACGTGTGTGTGTGTGTCTGTTTCAGCTCATCTATGAGTGTGTTCACGTGTGTGTGTGTGTGTGTGTGTTTCAGCTCATCTATGAGTGTGTTCACGTGTGTGTCTCTGTTTCAGCTCATCTATGAGTGTGTTCACGTGTGTGTGTGTGTGTGTGTGTGTGTGTGTGTTCAGCTCATCTGTGAGTGTGTTCACGTGTGTGTTTCAGCTCATCTATGAGTGTGTTCACGTGTGTGTGTGTGTGTGTGTGTGTTCAGCTCATCTATGAGTGTGTTCACGTGTGTGTGTGTGTGTGTGTGTGTGTGTGTGTGTGTGTACAGCTCATCTGTGAGTGTGTTCACGTGTGTGTGTGTTTCAGCTCATCTATGAGTGTGTTCACGTGTGTGTGTGTCTCTGTTTCAGCTCATCTGTGAGTGTGTTCACGTGTGTGTGTGTGTCTGTTTCAGCTCATCTATGAGTGTGTTCACGTGTGTGTGTCTCTGTTTCAGCTCATCTATGAGTGTGTTCACGTGTGTGTCTCTGTTTCAGCTCATCTGTGAGTGTGTTCACGTGTGTGTGTCTGTTTCAGCTCATCTATGAGTGTGTTCACGTGTGTGTGTCTCTGTTTCAGCTCATCTATGAGTGTGTTCACGTGTGTGTGTGTTTCAGCTCATCTATGAGTGTGTTCACGTGTGTGTGTCTGTTTCAGCTCATCTATGAGTGTGTTCACGTGTGTGTGTCTGTTTCAGCTCATCTATGAGTGTGTTCACGTGTGTGTGTCTCTGTTTCAGCTCATCTATGAGTGTGTTCACGTGTGTGTGTCTGTTTCAGCTCATCTATGAGTGTGTTCACGTGTGTGTGTCTCTGTTTCAGCTCATCTATGAGTGTGTTCACGTGTGTGTGTCTCTGTTTCAGCTCATCTATGAGTGAGTTCACGTGTGTGTGTGTGTGTGTGTGTTCAGCTCATCTGTGAGTGTGTTCACGTGTGTGTGTTTCAGCTCATCTATGAGTGTGTTCACGTGTGTGTCTCTGTTTCAGCTCATCTATGAGTGTGTTCACATGTGTGTGTGTGTTTCAGCTCATCTATGAGTGTGTTCACGTGTGTGTGTGTGTGTGTGTGTGTTCAGCTCATCTATGAGTGTGTTCACGTGTGTGTGTGTGTGTGTACAGCTCATCTGTGAGTGTGTTCACGTGTGTGTGTGTTTCAGCTCATCTATGAGTGTGTTCACGTGTGTGTGTGTCTCTGTTTCAGCTCATCTATGAGTGTGTTCACGTGTGTGTGTCTCTGTTTCAGCTCATCTATGAGTGTGTTCACGTGTGTGTGTCTCTGTTTCAGCTCATCTGTGAGTGTGTTCACGTGTGTGTGTCTCTGTTTCAGCTCATCTATGAGTGTGTTCACGTGTGTGTGTCTCTGTTTCAGCTCATCTATGAGTGTGTTCACGTGTGTGTGTCTCTGTTTCAGCTCATCTATGAGTGTGTTCACGTGTGTGTGTCTGTTTCAGCTCATCTATGAGTGTGTTCACGTGTGTGTGTCTCTGTTTCAGCTCATCTATGAGTGTGTTCACGTGTGTGTGTGTGTCTCTGTTTCAGCTCATCTGTGAGTGTGTTCACGTGTGTGTGTGTTTCAGCTCATCTATGAGTGTGTTCACGTGTGTGTGTCTCTGTTTCAGCTCATCTATGAGTGTGTTCACGTGTGTGTGTGTGTCTCTGTTTCAGCTCATCTGTGAGTGTGTTCACGTGTGTGTGTGTTTCAGCTCATCTATGAGTGTGTTCACGTGTGTGTGTCTCTGTTTCAGCTCATCTATGAGTGTGTTCACGTGTGTGTGTCTCTGTTTCAGCTCATCTGTGAGTGTGTTCACGTGTGTGTGTGTCTCTGTTTCAGCTCATCTATGAGTGTGTTCACGTGTGTGTGTGTGTCTCTGTTTCAGCTCATCTGTGAGTGTGTTCACGTGTGTGTGTGTTTCAGCTCATCTATGAGTGTGTTCACGTGTGTGTGTGTCTGTTTCAGCTCATCTATGAGTGTGTTCACGTGTGTGTGTCTCTGTTTCAGCTCATCTATGAGTGTGTTCACGTGTGTGTGTGTGTGTGTGTGTCTCTCTGTTTCAGCTCATCTATGAGTGTGTTCACGTGTGTGTGTGTCTCTGTTTCAGCTCATCTATGAGTGTGTTCACGTGTGTGTGTGTCTCTGTTTCAGCTCATCTGTGAGTGTGTTCACGTGTGTGTGTGTGTCTGTTTCAGCTCATCTATGAGTGTGTTCACGTGTGTGTGTGTCTCTGTTTCAGCTCATCTATGAGTGTGTTCATGTGTGTGTGTGTTTCAGCTCATCTATGAGTGTGTTCACGTGTGTGTGTGTGTTTCAGCTCATCTGTGAGTGTGTTCACGTGTGTGTGTGTTTCAGCTCATCTATGAGTGTGTTCACGTGTGTGTGTGTCTGTTTCAGCTCATCTATGAGTGTGTTCACGTGTGTGTGTCTCTGTTTCAGCTCATCTATGAGTGTGTTCACGTGTGTGTGTGTGTGTGTGTCTCTGTTTCAGCTCATCTATGAGTGTGTTCACGTGTGTGTGTGTCTCTGTTTCAGCTCATCTATGAGTGTGTTCACGTGTGTGTGTGTCTCTGTTTCAGCTCATCTGTGAGTGTGTTCACGTGTGTGTGTGTGTCTGTTTCAGCTCATCTATGAGTGTGTTCACGTGTGTGTGTCTCTGTTTCAGCTCATCTATGAGTGTGTTCACGTGTGTGTGTGTGTCTCTGTTCAGCTCATCTATGAGTGTGTTCACGTGTGTGTGTGTGTGTGTGTGTGTGTGTGTGTGTGTGTGTGTCTGTTTCAGCTCATCTATGAGTGTGTTCACGTGTGTGTGTCTCTGTTTCAGCTCATCTATGAGTGTGTTCACGTGTGTGTGTGTGTGTTCAGCTCATCTGTGAGTGTGTTCACGTGTGTGTGTTTCAGCTCATCTATGAGTGTGTTCACGTGTGTGTGTGTGTGTGTGTGTGTGTCTGTTTCAGCTCATCTATGAGTGTGTTCACGTGTGTGTGTCTCTGTTTCAGCTCATCTATGAGTGTGTTCACGTGTGTGTGTCTCTGTTTCAGCTCATCTGTGAGTGTGTTCACGTGTGTGTGTGTCTCTGTTTCAGCTCATCTATGAGTGTGTTCACGTGTGTGTGTGTGTGTGTGTGTGTGTCTGTCTGTTTCAGCTCATCTATGAGTGTGTTCACGTGTGTGTCTCTGTTTCAGCTCATCTATGAGTGTGTTCACGTGTGTGTGTGTCTCTGTTTCAGCTCATCTATGAGTGTGTTCACGTGTGTGTGTCTCTGTTTCAGCTCATCTATGAGTGTGTTCACGTGTGTGTGTGTCTCTGTTTCAGCTCATCTATGAGTGTGTTCACGTGTGTGTGTGTGTGTCTGTCTGTTTCAGCTCATCTATGAGTGTGTTCACGTGTGTGTCTCTGTTTCAGCTCATCTATGAGTGTGTTCACGTGTGTGTGTGTGTTTCAGCTCATCTGTGAGTGTGTTCACGTGTGTGTGTCTCTGTTTCAGCTCATCTATGAGTGTGTTCACGTGTGTGTGTGTGTGTGTGTTCAGCTCATCTGTGAGTGTGTTCACGTGTGTGTGTTTCAGCTCATCTATGAGTGTGTTCACGTGTGTGTGTGTCTCTGTTTCAGCTCATCTATGAGTGTGTTCACGTGTGTGTGTCTGTTTCAGCTCATCTATGAGTGTGTTCACGTGTGTGTCTCTGTTTCAGCTCATCTATGAGTGTGTTCACGTGTGTGTGTCTGTTTCAGCTCATCTATGAGTGTGTTCACGTGTGTGTGTGTCTCTGTTTCAGCTCATCTATGAGTGTGTTCACGACGTGTGTGTCTGTTTCAGCTCATCTATGAGTGTGTTCACGTGTGTGTGTGTCTCTGTTTCAGCTCATCTATGAGTGTGTTCACGTGTGTGTGTCTCTGTTTCAGCTCATCTATGAGTGTGTTCACGTGTGTGTGTGTCTGTTTCAGCTCATCTATGAGTGTGTTCACGTGTGTGTGTGTCTCTGTTTCAGCTCATCTATGAGTGTGTTCACGTGTGTGTGTGTGTGTCTGTCTGTTTCAGCTCATCTATGAGTGTGTTCACGTGTGTGTGTCTCTGTTTCAGCTCATCTATGAGTGTGTTCACGTGTGTGTGTGTCTCTGTTTCAGCTCATCTATGAGTGTGTTCACGTGTGTGTCTGTTTCAGCTCATCTATGAGTGTGTTCACGTGTGTGTGTGTCTGTTTCAGCTCATCTATGAGTGTGTTCACGTGTGTGTGTGTCTGTTTCAGCTCATCTATGAGTGTGTTCACGTGTGTGTGTCTGTTTCAGCTCATCTATGAGTGTGTTCACGACGTGTGTGTCTGTTTCAGCTCATCTATGAGTGTGTTCACGTGTGTGTGTCTGTTTCAGCTCATCTATGAGTGTGTTCACGTGTGTGTGTCTGTTTCAGCTCATCTATGAGTGTGTTCACGTGTGTGTGTCTGTTTCAGCTCATCTATGAGTGTGTTCACGTGTGTGTGTCTGTTTCAGCTCATCTATGAGTGTGTTCACGTGTGTGTCTCTGTTTCAGCTCATCTATGAGTGTGTTCACGTGTGTGTGTGTGTTTCAGCTCATCTATGAGTGTGTTCACGTGTGTGTGTGTGTTTCAGCTCATCTATGAGTGTGTTCACGTGTGTGTGTGTTTCAGCTCATCTATGAGTGTGTTCACGTGTGTGTGTGTCTGTTTCAGCTCATCTATGAGTGTGTTCACGTGTGTGTCTGTTTCAGCTCATCTATGAGTGTGTTCACGTGTGTGTGTCTCTGTTTCAGCTCATCTATGAGTGTGTTCACGTGTGTGTGTGTGTTTCAGCTCATCTATGAGTGTGTTCACGTGTGTGTGTGTGTTTCAGCTCATCTATGAGTGTGTTCACGTGTGTGTGTGTTTCAGCTCATCTATGAGTGTGTTCACGTGTGTGTGTGTCTGTTTCAGCTCATCTATGAGTGTGTTCACGTGTGTGTGTGTTTCAGCTCATCTATGAGTGTGTTCACGTGTGTGTGTGTCTGTTTCAGCTCATCTATGAGTGTGTTCACGTGTGTGTGTGTGTCTGTTTCAGCTCATCTATGAGTGTGTTCACGTGTGTGTGTGTCTCTGTTTCAGCTCATCTATGAGTGTGTTCACGTGTGTGTGTCTGTTTCAGCTCATCTATGAGTGTGTTCACGTGTGTGTCTCTGTTTCAGCTCATCTATGAGTGTGTTCACGTGTGTGTGTCTGTTTCAGCTCATCTATGAGTGTGTTCACGTGTGTGTCTCTGTTTCAGCTCATCTATGAGTGTGTTCACGTGTGTGTGTCTCTGTTTCAGCTCATCTATGAGTGTGTTCACGTGTGTGTGTCTCTGTTTCAGCTCATCTATGAGTGTGTTCACGTGTGTGTGTCTGTCTGTTTCAGCTCATCTATGAGTGTGTTCACGTGTGTGTGTCTGTTTCAGCTCATCTATGAGTGTGTTCACGTGTGTGTGTCTGTTTCAGCTCATCTATGAGTGTGTTCACGTGTGTGTGTCTGTTTCAGCTCATCTATGAGTGTGTTCACGTGTGTGTGTCTGTTTCAGCTCATCTATGAGTGTGTTCACGTGTGTGTGTCTGTTTCAGCTCATCTATGAGTGTGTTCACGTGTGTGTGTCTGTTTCAGCTCATCTATGAGTGTGTTCACGTGTGTGTGTCTGTTTCAGCTCATCTATGAGTGTGTTCACGTGTGTGTGTGTGTTTCAGCTCATCTATGAGTGTGTTCACGTATGTGTGTCTCTGTTTCAGCTCATCTATGAGTGTGTTCACGTATGTGTGTGTGTGTTTCAGCTCATCTATGAGTGTGTTCACGTGTGTGTGTGTGTTTCAGCTCATCTATGAGTGTGTTCACGTGTGTGTGTCTCTGTTTCAGCTCTCCTCCGCAGTATAAACTGCACAGCTTCAGCCTGCTTCACTACGACAAAGAGAGACTGGAGTGGAAGGTGTGTGTTGGTGCTGTTGACTGTAGATATGCAGATATGGAGTGTATCATGAGTCAGTGTGTGCATCTCTTCAGATCAGTGAATATAAGAAGAACAGACGAGATCCGTCGGAGCTGGTGAAGCAGCACATGGACGTCTGTCAGCGACTGCAGTGGCAGAAATCATTCCTTGAGAAACACCCGGCAGCGCTGACAGGTAACACACACCACCAGCTTTAACAGAGGCGGCGCTGGCACAACTGTAGAGTCATTAAGAAAGAAAATCACATTTCTATTAGGAAGGATGCATTAAATTGATCAAAAGTCACAGTAAATAAATACATATATAATGTTACAGAAGATTTCTATTTCAAATTAACAAACTTTCTATTTATCAAAAAAATCCTGAAATCAATTGAGTCACTGTTTCCACATTAATATTTATCAGCACAACTGTTTTAAACACTGATAATAATCAGAAAAGTCTCTTGAGCATCAAATCCTCATATTAGAGTGATTTCTGAAGGATCATGTGACCCTGAAGACTGGAGTAATGATGCTGAAAATTCAGCTTTGATCACAAAGATAAATTACAGTTTAACAATATATTCACATAGAAAACACTTATTTTAAATTGTAATAATATTTCCCAATATTACTGTTTTTACTGTATTTTTGATCAAATAAATGAAGCCTTGGTGAGCAGAAAATACTCATTTCAAAAACATTTTATAAATCTTACCGACCCCAAACCTTTGAACAAGAGTAGTGTACATAATTACATTAATTATATAAATACATAAATAAGTAGCACACCACACTCTAACATTAACAAATACCTCTTGAAATAATGAATACAATTATTTGGTCCATTTATTAACTTTGTTCATGTCTGAATAGTAGTGTAACAGACACATTTTGTACATTTACATGAAATGCAACTATGAAGAAAATAAAGAAGAAAAAAAGTCAACAGCTGAATTTCACAAAATATCTATTTTATTACAGAAAGGAATATGAAATGCTGCATGTGGACTGCTGGGAATAATACTGACTGATGATTCAAATGGATCTGTGAATCATTTTTTAAGTGATTCATTGAAATGAACTGTCTGAATAAACCGATTCACTAGCATGAACTGATGTTTCCAGCGCTAAAATGATCAACAACAAGACAGATCGTCAATAATGTGTTTCTGTCTGTGTCTCAGAATATGAAAATGTGCTGCGGAAGTTCATTCACGCTCTCTCGGATTCAGTCAAAGTGTTCTCCAGCCAAGGCAACAGGGTGAGCGAAACCACACACACACACACTCACACACACTGCAGTGATAAGTTTGTATTTCCTTCTTGATTGTCTTCCATCAGGAGTGAGTTTTCCTATTTTCCCTCATGAAATGTCCCATTGCACTCAGAAACACTTGACATGGCTGAAGTAAAATGGGTTGTGAATGTTGTGTGATTGTTGAATTGAAACACTCGAGCGCAGATGTTTCATCAAAACTTTGTGACGTGCCTTTAAACCCGGCAGACGCTGGATGCCACATTTGCTCGTAAAGAGATGAAATAATTTCCTGATTTGTGAATCAGTCAGTTTGATGAAAGCTAAAGAAGTGTTGTTGTGTCTCAGGATGCAGCGAAAGACGCTCTCGGCCGGCTGAAGATGGTGGAGAACGAGGTGTGTGTTAAACCTGCAGTCTGTCAGTGTCTCGGCTCGCTCGCGTGTCCTGTGAACTCACTGTCATTCTCTCCCTCACAGCTGGAGTCTGTCAGGAAGAAACGGGCCGTCAGAGAGTGAACAAACTCTTCACACACTTCTGAAATCACGACAATATAGATGAATCGTGACAGATGTGAAGGAGCTGCAGAGGGAAACACTACTAACACACACACTCACTCAGACAAACACACACACTCTTACTCACTCATACACTACACACACACACTCAGACAAACACACACATTCACTCATACACACACACACACACACTCATATATACACACACACACACTCAAACACCGACACTCACTCACTCACTCACACACACAGACACACACTTACACACATGCACACACACTCAGACTCACAGTACACTACACACACGCGCACACACACACACACACACACACACACACACACACACGTCTTGCGTTGCTGCTCTCCATCACTCTGCGGCTCAGAGCATCAGAAACTCCTCGGTGTGTTTCTGTAAGGACAGACGTATATGAATGTTTCGAGTGAGATCAGACTCTTCTCACCTTATGCAAAAATGAAGATTAATCATAGACTATTGGGGAATCTCACAAAACCCTTCAAGATGCCTGGCTCATATTTCACACCAAAATCAAAAGATTAGAAATTATATTTGGCATAAAGCAAAACAAGATTATTTTAGGACCATTATGACTTTTTTTTATTGCATTGTGGCTTTTTTTTATGATAATTAAGCACATTTAAACCATAATGTGAAAAATGTATATATAATTTAAATTGTAAAATAAGCAAACATGATGGTAATATTTGCTGTAGTACATTTATTTTTTCATTCAAAATTGAAATGGATTAAAAAAATATTCATTAAAAATAATTATGTAATAAGGAATAAGAATATATATACACACACACACTAATGTGTATTATGGGGAAAATTGTGCTTAATTTTCAATTCAAATGGTCTTAAAATTATATATTTATATAGGTTGTGAAATATGACTGTGAGATTCCTCCTAAATACTTTGTAAATAAAATAGATACAATCACGGTTAGAGTGACAGACGGTCATTCCCTCTGACAGAGTCGTGTGTGTAACTAGCACTACAGAAATGAAATTGATATTTTTATTATAAGCTTATTGTTCTTTTTGGTCTTCCATCTCCTATCATTCTCTCTCTCTCTCTCCCTCTCTCCCTCTCTCTCTCTCTCTCTCTCTCTCTCTCTCTCTCTCTCATGTACAAGTGCTGTTAATCTGGGGTCTATAATAGCATCTTTACAGTAATCTGTGTCCAACAATATTCCCAGATTAGGATAATGCCGCTGCACGGCTGGGATATGGGAATAATCTCAGCACTCCAGGGAAGATGTTCAAGTGTGTGTGAGTGTGTTAGATAGAGGAGATGCGGATAATATCCCATAATCGCGGATTATCCGCACCCCGCTGGAGAACAGACGTGAGAGAAAATCAAACGGGGTTCATTGTGAGGGGGTTCGGGTGTGTGTGTTTGATCAAATCCAGTGAGTGTGTATAAAGAGGTTTCGTATCTGGGTGATAATGAAGGAAATGTGATTTTGAGGTTGTGTGTGTGTGTGTGTGTGTGTTGATTCAGCATGTTTTAGGGAAGCTGTCGCCTCTTTTTCTTCACTTGTCTATTTCAGAGTCAAAAGGGCATCAACTTTAACCCCTGAACGTCACAATCAGACCCCCGTGTTGTTTGTGTAGAGCAGAAACACATTTCTAGATCTCAGTGGGTTCAGTGTGTGTGTGTGACTCAGTCAGTCAATATATCAACTCTTTTATGGGGGTTTTTGTTTGTCTTTTTGTTTTTCATTTTAAGTGTCAGACATAAATCTGTCTCGTTTCCATTTATTGCTCTCATTATTTTAGTTTGGTGTCTGAACCCCATTAGCCTGCCTTCGTCTTCATCATCCTCATTCACTCCAGTATGTACAGATGAGGTTTATTATCCACATATTGAAGGCAATCACTGCTAATGTATTAATGTATGTACTGACGTTCTGATGATGGGTCTATTTTTAAAAAGCTGCATTAATTTGTTAATGTGTCTAATGGCTAATAATTAAAAAGAAAAGTTGAGCTAAAAATGGAAATTCTGTCATCATTTAAGGCTCGTTCACTGCATGTATGATAATAATAGCTTTAATTCTATGAGAAAAGGGAAGCCACACCACAACATCATTGGAATCGCTTTAACAACGATTTTGAACATCAACAGCCAATCAGAATCCACCCTGCTTTAACGAACTCGAGCATCGACAGGCGACGAAACAGAACGATATCATCCTCCGTTGGTGTGCATGCTAGTTATAGTTATCGTTATCTTTATACTTATCGTTCTTGGGGTGAACTGGCCTTTACTAACACTTGTGTTGTTCCAAACCCGTATGACTTTCATTTTAATAAAGAGCACTAAAGGAGATGTTTTGCAGAATGTCCTGGCTGCTTCGTCCAGTGAAAGCGAATGGGGACTGGGACTCATTCTCAAGAAACAATAGAAAACAACTTAAATGTATGTAGTCCATAGCTTATACATACTTGGCATGATGCATCTTGACACGCCATATGTAAAAGTATTCAAACACAAATGAGATTCCACAAATTGTGCACAAATCTTTTTAATTATATTTTTAGAGACGGCACTTTTTTTTTCAATCCACCGTCTTTCCATTTCCACGCAAATGTGCTAGATGGACATCTTTGACCGCTGTACGCGAGTCAAATTTTTATTTTCATTTTTTTGCTGCGACTTTAAAAAATGCATCTCGAGAACTTGTTATTTCCATCCAACTGCCCACGTTCTTTTTTTACACAACAATGCATTCTGTGTGAGTAGCCCCATCGATAACTATTTTAGCATTACGATAAAGTTCTGTTTGTGTCTGCCGCTTTAAATGCTCGAGCTCTTGGAAGTAGGGTGGATTCTGATTGGCTGACAATGTTTTTATCATTCGCTGATGGGGAAAAAATCGTTCTGAAAGTGATTCCAACAATATCGTTCCTCTGTGTCGTTATCGTTATAGCAGTGGTGTAACGTTACTTTCATTATCTCGTAGAATTAGAATGATTGATTAGTAATCTTTACAGTTATTATTACTTGTTCATTTTTTGGCGCTCAACAGACCTAGTCCCCATTCACTTTAACTAAAAAGATCTGTGTGAACATCTCGTTTTAATGTTACACAGAAGACATATCGTTTGCAAAGACATGAAGGTAAGTAAATTATTTAAGAACCATTCCTTTAATTTAAAAGCCCTCTGATGTGAATAACGTCATCATGACGTATTCAAATAACAAACCCACGGAACAACAGTGCGCATTTTAATCGATATTTACATTTAACATTGTTGCCTTGTAGTTATAAGAACAAGGCTTCAGCTGAATGTCAAATGCAGCACACGGGAGCGCGCAGTCTCTGCTGGAGGATGATTGACAGATGTGGGCGGGCCCAGATGGGCGGGGCTTCCTACCGGAGAGAACACGCGGTTCCGTGAGCCGTGCGCTTTTTTCCCCAGTCCGGGCAGGCCTTTAAACTACGCCCACACCTCGCTCGCGATTCACCCTGCTTTTAACACACCCCGAAATCCACAGGACTCGAGACGATCCGACGGAACCCGTCACACATCGGCGACAGCGCTCCCGGAATCCCTTCATCCGCATCTCATACGGGTCATGACGCTGGAAGCGATCCGGTACCGGTCCGGGTCTCTGCAGATCCTCAACCAGCTGCTGCTGCCGCACGAGACCGTGTTCGACGAGATCCGGTCGGTGCGGGACGGATATGAGGCCATCAAGAGCATGAAGGTACGGAAGGCCCGATCCACGGATCCTCTGCCCGGTTCCGTTCACACACATCCGAGCATCTCAAAGCCGGGCTGAGGTTCCTTTGTGTCGGATCAGAGCACGGGGTCGCGCTTTGTTCGTGCGTGTGCATGTGTGATCTGCATAACCTGCGCTTGGTGTAAAGTCCCTGTAAGCCTGGTGAATATATTAATATAGGAAATTATAGGATTGAATCGCAGTTAATAATGTCATTAATGGAATCCCAGTTGGCCTCTCAGATCTATTGGAATGAATCTTGCACATCGTTCAAAGTGTGATGAACGCTTGTGCGCATCAGGACGCGTTCTTGCGTTCAGTCTGCGCTGTTTATTTAAGAATAATGCAGGCGTGCGTCTTATTTTGTTTACCGCCATAATTTGTTAATCTTTGAAAATGATTGAAAATAAATTTCCTGGAATGTTCCTAGAAGGAAAATCAATCGGGAACTTGGAACGTCAGGGAACGTTCTGTATTAGGTTCACGCAGAAGAACGTGCACTTGTGTTTTGTTTGTGTTCTAATTTTTTATTTTTTTTTGGTAGACAGATTGTTCATAATTTTTTTCAGTATCTCACGCACCTTTTAAAGTGTTAGGTTAAAAAAAACGTCCCTTACGTTCTGTTTCGATTGTTTCTTGCACTATTTTGCTAATTAAGTTGGTCTATGCACTGATGCATCACATAGATGCTTTTGGCTGCTGTGTTTATATGATGGCAAGTCAAGTTTAAAGGGTTAATTCACCCCAAAAATGTAATTCTGTCATCATTTACGCACTCTCTGTACATTCCTTCGTTCATTCCAAACCTTCCAAACATTCCAAACCTTCGTTCATCTTCAAAGACACAAATGAAGATTTTCCATTGACAGCTACGCAACTACCACTTTGACGTTTCAAAAAGTTCATTAAGCAATCGTAAAACTAATATCCATATGAATCAAGCGGTTTAGTTCAAATTTTCCAAAGAGACTCGATCGCTTTATATGATGAACAGATTTAATTTAGGCTTTTATTCACATATCCCTTTCTAAACTGTTCCGAACACAAGTACCTGTCCGGCGCGAACCGCCCCTTATCGTTTGCGAACACGCATTGATTGTGACATCATAAAGGTGTTGTTGCTCGGATGTTCTCCCTCACGCCGTTCCAGTCTTGATTAATGCAGTGCATAATTAATGTGTTGGGGTGCTGGTTTTCCGGCAGCCACGTCTGCGCCTCATTAATAGTCGTTACTGCAAATATCTCGCATGAATTATTGATCAATCAGGGGTTGAGGGGTTTGGTCTTGTGCCAGGCGCTGTCACTGTCATGAGAGCTTTACTAATGTACAGCAAGTGACGGTCACCAGACCTTCCATTCATCTTCTCTGATGATTCACCAAGAGTGTGTGGTACAAAGACATGTAGTGTGTTTTCAGTTAAAGGATTAGTTCACTTCGGAATTAAAATTCCCTGATAATTTACTCACCCCCACGTCATCCAAGATGTTCATGTCTGTCTTTCTTCAGTCGAAAAGAAATGAAGGTTTTTAAGGAAAACATTCCAGGATTTTCTCCATATATTGTCTTCAATGGGGTCCAAGAGGTTTAAAGGTCCAAATGTCAGTTTCAGTGCAGCTTCAAAGTCTCGACACGATCCCAGCCGAGGAACAAGAGTCTTATCTAGACAAACCATCGCTCATTTACTAAAAATAAATAAACATTTATATACTTTTTAACCACAAATGCTCGTCTTCCACTAGCTGCGATGCGCCACACATTACATAATCACGCTGAAAGGTCAAGCGTGACATAGGCGGAAGGACCGACCTAGCGTTTACAAAGCGACTAAGTCAAACGCCATTTACTAAAAAAATAAAAGGTAAAACAACAATGTCGGACAATTTTGAAGTTGGAGGAGAAAATGAGATTCGCCCTAACCTACATTTTCCGCCTACGTCAGGTTACCACCTGACCTTTCCAACATGATTACGTAATGCGTGAAGTTGTGGACGTGCAAGATGAGCAGTTCTGGTTAAAGAGTATATAAATGGGTTTTTGGTTGTTTTTTTTAATGGCCGATGGTTTCTCTAGATAAGACTCTTATTCTAGGTCGGTCCTTCCGCCTATGTCACGCTTGACCTTTCAGCGTGATTACGTAATGCGTGGTGCATCGCAGCTAGTGGAAGACAAGCATTTGTGGTTAAAAAGTGTATAAATGTTTATTTATTTTTAGTAAATGAGCGATGGTTTGTCTAGATCAGACTCTTATTCCTCGGCTGGGATCGTGTCGAGACTTTGAAGCTGCACTGAAACTGACATTTGGGCCTTTAAACCTGTTGGACCCCATTGAAGTCACTATATGGAGAAAAATCCTGGAATGTTTTCCTCAAAAATCCTAATTTCTTTTCGACTGAAGAAAGAAAGTCATGAATATCTTGGATGACGTCATTGACGTGGGTGTGAGGAAATTATCAGGAAATTTTAATTCTGAAGTGAACTACTCCTTTGAGAATAGTGATGTCATGCTGTTATTAAACCACTATGACATCACAGTCATGTAATCAGGTCTTTGAACTCAATGGAATGACCACTTTTAGAATGATGTCATAATCCTCTATTGTTATCATAATGGCAGAAGTTCTAAAGGAATGATGACATCATACTTACCGCACACACGATGTCATTTCTACTGGAGTTGTTTAATAACCTCTGAACTGTGACTCATTTCATTGAAACTCTTAAAAGAAAATGACGTTTTCCTTGAATGTGTCCATAAAAACTCAAAACAGTGAACTTATTCATCTGTCTCACATCAGTATTAATTAATCAATGGGGCTTTTCACTGTAATAATGTAGTTTTCCATTCCAGTGAGCTGATTTTAGACCTGAATGGAAGCGTTAAAATCATGAAAATCAATTTAAATAGATGATCTGTGAGAGCAGAATGTGTGAAGGAATAAATCTCCTCTTAAAGGGACAGTTCACCCAAAAATGAACATTGTCATCATTTACTCACCCTCATGTTGTAACAAACCTGTATGAGTTTCTTACTTCTGTTGAACACAAAAGATGATATTTTGAAGAATATTGGTTAGCAGACGGTTGACTTTCACAATAATTTTTTTTTTCTATAATGGAAGTCAATGGTTACCAACATTCTTCAAAATGTCCTGTGTTCAACAGAAGAAAGAAAGGTTATACAGGTCAAACTGGTTTGGAACAACATGAGGGTGAGTAAATGATTTTTGGGAGAACTAACCCTTCAATGAGAAGCCTTGTAGAGCGTTTGGCCCTGACTCTCTGGCATGTGACCTTTGACCCTGCAGGTGCGTGGCGCTCCCGCCATTGCCATCGTGGGGTGCCTGAGCCTGGCGGTGGAGCTGCGGGGGGGCGCCGGGGCCGACGACCTCGTGTCCTTCATCAGGGAGTCTCTGTGTCACCTGACCTCCGCCCGACCCACGGCGGTCAACATGGGCCGAGCCGCGCGCGAGCTCATGGAGTTCACCGAGAACGAGAGCATGGAGAAGAACACAGAGCAGCTGAGAGACAGGTGACACTGAGAACTTAAATATTTTAATGATATTCAGGGATTTGCTGGAGGCACGTTTGATAGCAAGATAGTCCAGAGCGGAATCATGTACTCGACTTTGTCTTCTTGAGTTATGTCTGTGGAAGCTTGTTTCCGCCACAGAATAAAAAAGAAAAAGGTAATTGTGAATTATTTTTTTTATTTTTTTTAGATTTGGACTTTATAGCAATTCAGAGAAAATTGTGAGATTAAATTTCACAATTACCTTTTACATTTTTTAATTTTGTGGCGGAAACAAGCTTTTGTATATGTCTGTGAAATCTGTCTTAAAATTGAATTGAAATTCTGAACACACATTATGGTGTTTTTGACCAGAATATGTTCAGTGAGAAATGTAAGATTGTCAAAAATGTTTTTTATTTGAGACTAGCTTAATTATGAAGAATGGAGAACTAAAACTGAGCAAAATAATGCTAATATAGAAATAATGCTATTAGCTTTCAAAAATATTTGAGTTATTATTAATTTAATATTTTAAACTTTTAGAAATATTTAATAGAATAATTTAAAATATTTCTATAAATAAATTATTAATATTAAACATGATCAAACTCCTATCTAAATTACTATGCTAAAAAGCCACATAAAATCTAAATAATTTCTATAATTATTTAATTGATTAAAAGAACATATACCGTATTTTCCGGACTATAAGTCGCACTTTTTTTCATAGTTTGGCTGGTCCTGCGACTTATATTCAGGTGCGACTTATATATCAAAATTAATTCAGACTGAGATGAACCATAAGAAAACATTACCGTCTACAGCCGCGAGAGGCCGCTCTAGTTGGCAGAGTTGTTCAGAAGCGACACCAAGGATGAAGAAAATGATGTGGAATGAGATCGCGGGAGCTTGGTGAACTTGTTTACTGGTAACTTGCTTGTTGGACTCGCTGGCTTATGTTAATTTAGCCTATTCAGCCTCCCAGGTATATGTTCTTTATGCTATTGTGTAGCTGAATAACTGTTAATGTGTTGCGTTAACACACCGGACACCTATTCAGCCTGTTGTTCTGTGTCCTACTGTGTAGTTGAATAACTTTCCTTTCCAGATTAAATGTCTGTTCTTGGTCTTGGATTTTGTGAAAATAAATTTCTAAATAAATGCGACTTATAGTCCAGTGCGACTTATATATGTTTTTTTCCTCTTCATGACGCATTTTTTGACTGATGCGACTTATACTCCGGAGCGACTTATAGTCCGGAAAATACGGTAATATATATAATATAATTTAAAAAAAACATTGCCATCACAGGAATAAAATACAGCTTATTCAAACTATATAGTATATTGAAAACTGTCATCTTAAATTGTGATAAATCACTGTATTACAGTTTTTTTTACTCTTATTTATAATATAATTAACTGTTGTTTTTAACTGAAGATCTTAATTAATAAAGAGCATTAAAGGAAATTATATTTGCTATTGTGTTCAAATTCACCTTTTATCCAACTTTCACCATCAGAGACCAATTAAATTGATAACTACAATTATATGTATGACCTTTAACCTCCAGCAAAGGATTATTAACCATAACAGACCAGCGTATTAATGTGTTTCTCTCTTGGCCACGCCCCTGCTGCAGCGTGATTGGCTGGATTGAGGAGATGTTGGAGCGGGACGTGAACGACAACAAAAAAATCGGCAACTACGGCGCCCAGCACATCTTGTCAGGAGTCCCGCGAGACTCGGTCACCATCCTCACACACTGCAACACCGGCAGCCTCGCCACAGCGGGATACGGCACAGCTCTCGGTGAGTCCGCGTGCGCATTAAAGGTGGGGTAAGCGCCATTTCAAAAACGCTGTTGGACAATGTTGATATTTGAAATCAACCCAAACAAACACACCCCTTCTTCATTGCTCCGCCTCCAAACCTCAACCTCCAATCCGAGTCGGAGCCAAACCTCCTAAAGCTCTTGTCCAGACATGACCCTTTATTTTCCAGTGATTTCCTCTGAGCTTTTCTCTTTTGTATTGTTTCTCATCTATATTATTTCTGCAGTCTTTCTTCAAATCTGCCTCTTGCTCGTTCTTACTCCTCCACCGTCATACTAATGCTGATTGGCTACACACGTTACACACGTTTGTTGTTGTTTGTTCATGTGTCGGTCGACTAAAGCTGCTTGCACACCGAGTCTGAAATTTTCATCCAAAATTTTCGCATGTTAAAAAATAAATACGACCTCACGTTTACACACTGCCTCCGAAACTTTCGTCCGTCATAAAAAAACTCGGATCGGGTTCGATTTTCTGCGTTTTTCGCATCCATAGCAAGCATTTATGAGAGGTGTTTTGACAATTGACCCTTCATAGGGAGTTTGATTGACAGTCGATCTGACCAATCATAATCCGCCATCTGCCGAATCCGCCATTTTTTCCGACAAAGCAGTCAGGAGAGTTAGTAGATTAACGTCAGTGGATTTGAACTTTAAACTGTGTGTACTGACGTCTTTCCGCGGTTGAAACAACATTCCTTATGATGTTTATTTGGTGTTATAAATTAACTAGAAGGAAGAGATGATCGGTTCACGAGCAGCTTTAACTGAGCGATCTGTCAGACACATTAAAAGCCACAAAACGGTATTTATTGTTTAAATTTCTTTAAAAAATGACCAAATTTGAAAGGTGAGACTGTTTAATATCAAAAGTAACCTGGTCTGTCAGTGTGTTGTCAGTGTCCTCTTTGCTCTGCGATGTATTTTTCACTGCGTGAGAACATGTTGTAGAGTGAGAGCGGCGTGAGGCTTGTCGGACATAGCAACAGTAACTAAAGGGGGCAGGTCTTTGCGAACGGTCAATTCAGAGCCACCGAATGACAAATACGAAAATTTCAGACTCAGTGTGCAAGGACCTTAGCATCCAAACAGCGTTTTACACATCCCGCTTACCCCACCTTTAATCATGCGCTGGTGTAGCAATGCTAGAAATGAATGTGTGTATCTGATCCGTGCAGGAGTGGTGCGGTCGCTGCACACGCTGGGCCGCTTGAAGCGCTTGTACTGCACAGAGACGAGGCCCTACAACCAGGGCGCCCGCCTGACGGCGTACGAGGCCGTCGCTGAGGGGTTCCCCGCCACCCTCATCACAGACAGCATGGCAGCGCTCGCCATGAGGGAGAAGGGCATCACAGGTGACACTCCGGTTCTGTTTCTGGATCAGGTCTGGCAGAGTTTAAAGGGGTGGTTGATTATGATTTCACTTTTCTAACTTTAGCTAGTGTGTAATGTTGCTGTTTGAGAATAACCAACATCTGCAAAGTTACAATGCTCAAAGTTAAAAGCAAAGGGAGATCTTTGCAAAAAAAAAGACGGATCATTAATATCTCGATTCTGTATACGATACTGTATACTACTAATTTTCTCTGGTTAGTAAAAAAAGTAAGAAAAATAAAATAAACGGCTGGTAGGGACTAAAATTAGCTTTTTCATGGGTTAGTGACATCACTTACCCTAAAATTTACATAAACCCCGCCCCCGGGAACACGATTTATAGATTATCATGAAGAATATGCTAATCAATTACTAGAAGGTACTCCACATCAGCTGCATAAATTCATCAACTAACCAATCAGAAATGTCCTGTTGCTTCCACATGTTGTCACTTCTTCTTGAGTCTCATCATTGTCCGACTCCAGTTTAAACTAAAAGGCTAAAAGTTTTTGAAATGTTCAGTGCGTGTGTGTGAGGTAATCGGAGCTGCTAACACACACACACAAGCTGTTGAAGCTCCCGCCCTCTGTGCCGGAAGCAGCAGCTCATTTGCATTTTAAAGGGACAGACAAAACGACGCGTTTTTGCTCCCCTTCAAAAAGTGACAAATTTAACATGCTATAAAAATATCTGGGGTATTTTGAGCTAAAGCTTCACATACACACTCTGGGGACATCTTGTACATCTTGTGAAAAGGTCATTATAGGACCCCTGTAACGTTCCTGTGTGCACACAGCTGTCGTCGTCGGAGCGGACAGGGTTGTTGCAAACGGTGACACGGCGAATAAAGTGGGCACGTATCAGCTGGCCATCGCCGCCAAACACCACGGGGTGCCGTTTTACGTGGCGGCGCCGAGCACGTCCTGCGACCTGAGTCTGGAGAGCGGGCGAGACATCGTGATCGAGGAACGTCCCGCTGTGGAGCTCACCAGCATCAATGGGGTTCCTGTAGCTGCACCTGGTGAGTGTGTGTGAAAGGAGAAATAAACAATAAAAAAAAAGTAAAAAGGCACAAGTTTGACTCACTTTTCAATCCTCATGTTCCTGTAGTAACACTAACTGAAACCATGGGAATGTGGTGTAAATGTATTCATATTGAATTTTATGATATTATTAATGTAGACATCAAATGTATTAAAGGAGTAATGGAATATAATTGCAGTATTTCTTGTTATCAAGCGTTTTGTGCATTAGTGTTATGCCTAACTACACATTGCAAACTCTAGTGTGTGTGTGGTAAATTTTCACCTGCCATTGTGTTTTTTTGCACATACGTGCAGTAAAAAGCTTTTTGTGTTTGTAAATGTTTAAAGCAGGAGGTTATTTTAGTGAAGAAGGGGTGAGAAAGTCAGAAAAAGATGATTAGTGTGTGTGAGAGAGAGAGAGAGAGTGTGTGTGTGAGAGAGAAAGAGTGTGTGTGTGTGCGTGCGAGACCGCAGGGCTTAAGTGAGATTTGAAACAGAGCGGAGCTGCTTTTAATTAAACGGTTGTGATATGAGGGCGAGGGAGGAATGATCCTACATACGTGTGAAAATAGAAGAGAGAGAGAGAGACGAGTCAGAAGCATCAGATTAATTAAAGCTGCAGCGTTTAATAGCTGCCGGCGTCTCGGGGGGGGAGAGACAGATTACTGCACTCTCTCATGAACTCCTGCCTGACGCACAGTGGACAAGACCAGGAGTTTCAGAGTCTTCAGGAGTGGGACGGGAGAGTTGCGCACCCACATTTATTCATTAACTTATGTTTTCATTTTTAATTTCAGAAAATATCCAACTCTAGATATCAACAAAAACTACAATGATACATCAGTGATACTAAAACAGCGCTGTTTTTTAAGGAGCTCATTCTCTGTGGTTGCAGGGATCGACGTGTGGAACCCGGCGTTCGACGTCACCCCTCACCAGCTGATCACGGGCGGCATCATCACCGAGCTCGGCGTGTTCCTGCCGTCTGAACTGCAGGCCGCTCTGACGGGGAGACTCACTGCGCTGTGAGGCACGGGTGTATCGCTGCACCTCACACACCTCTCGCCTCTCTCTCTCCTAGTGTTTCCACCTCACTGTGGTGGAGGTTGCACCTTTAATTACACACACAAGCATCGGCGCCGAGGTGTTAACAAGGCACACGCACGTTCCGTTCAATTCAACACTTACAAAGTGAAGTGGAATAACACCATGTGACACACAATTGTACAACCCAGGGATGCTTGTAAACACACACACACACAAACACACACACACGCAAACACACACCTTCTCCTTCTCTCTGTGTACAGCTCATGTCACACCATCTCATGTCTTTTGTCTACATCTTTGTGAAAACCACATTCAACTTTTCCTTTTTTTGTCCACTTGTTTCTTCCCCTCTATCTGGCTCAGCTCCAGGTTGTTTGTAACAGGAAGTGTTTCACACACAGAGATGGCAAACAGTGGGCAGGCGTTGAGAACATTGAGAGTATTTCAAAATAAAAGTCTTAGGTTTAATACGGGTTGAACTGATGTCCTTTGAGGGTCCGGGTTATATTTCACCCCAAAATCAAATGGAAAAGTAAACAAAGCCTATTTTTAGGAGCATTACGATTTTATTTGAATGGCAGTTATGCATATTTTCCCTCCATATTCTCAGTACTTTAATACAAAAACACTTTCTATTTATTTTGTAAATCTATATTACACTTTAGATTTTTAAAAATATGTAATATCATTAGAGCATTTCTCTTATTACAACATTTATTACTGTAATGTTGTATAAAAAAAAGAAATGTATTACAGTGTACAGTTGTCTAATTTACACTACCGTTCAAAAGATTGGGATCAGTACGATTTTTCTGAAAATAATATTTCACAGTATTACTCTATTTTTAACCAAATATTGTAGTGCTAATTGGACTTGATGCTTCAATCCCTGGGGAAAGTTGGCACACCTGATGTCAGCAATGAGATTTGAGTGGTAGAAATATCAGTGGGCACCTCCTTCATGGACGTTTCATTAATGAACCCTTGATGTGTCCAGAGGGCTTAAAAGTGACACCTGGCTTCCCCTCACCTTCCAGCCATTTTGTGTAGCTTCGGTTGCCAGTTCTTCGGAGTACTTCAAACATTTTCTCTCAAATGCTTCCTCCACTCCATCCTCCCATGGGACTGTAAGCTTGGCTGTTGTAGACCAAAGGACCAAATCTGAGTTTTCCGTTTTCTATGTTCACCCAGTTGTTCACCCTTTCTTGGCCAGTTTCTCTTTCTCTGCTGCCTCATCTCTTCTGCCTGGACGTGCCCTTGTGCCATTGAGGAGCGTTTGGACTGAGCCCAAGGCCAGCCCTCCCATATTAAACTTGACCAACCATGTCCCTGAAATAAAGTGCTGACTTTGCATTGCCCATGGCTTCAGATGGTGTCCGCTTTCTCCCCGCTTTCTCCCGAGGGGCCGCTGTTCACACGGCAGGATCTTCAGTCAGTGAGGGTCATGGGCAAGGTTTGCATCATACGGTCTGCCCAAACTTTTTATCGTTCCGAAACAGTTTTTACAAGTATTCCATCAAAATGAAATCTTTGATCTGTGTCATTACCTTTTCAATGGAGCTTTTCAATTACTGGGCTTGAGCTTCATCCTCACCCATGTGATGTTTTGATGAAGTCTTTTGGCGCAGGGGACAGTTGTTATGACCTCCATGGTGAACGTGATTTCACCAAGTACAATATGTTCCTGGATCAACATCTTTTTTGATCCTGGACATTCCAATCAACCAATCAGATTTGAGAGACAAGTTTACAGTTTGTCAAGTTTAGGCTTACAATCAGGGTGAGACGCTTCTACTCAGTGTTATTGTGGGTATACTCATCATTTCGCCTCTGATTATAGGAATAACTGATGGGGTAGGGTTAGGTGTAGGGGTGTGGGCTAAATTTTCAGATAGGAATATTCTTCCAGGATCAACAGAATATGTTGATCCAGGAACCTGTGTCACTTGGCAAAATCATGGTGACCTATCATCCATAAAGGCTCATATTGGAGGAACAAGAAAAACTAACCAAACTGTAGTCGTTTAATGAAACCCTTTTCATGGCTCTGATAATGAGCTCCATTGCCATAGTAAAGGCCAAGGGGGAGATGGTGCACCCCGCCATGATGCCTACTTCCAATGGCTGCCATGCTGAAGTAAAGTTGGGTGTTGTGAGGCAAAATTGCACATCTTAGAAGTAGTTTTACCAGATTTGTTATTCGTATAGGCACCTGTAAAAACTCAACTCAAAAGCCGTCCTCAGGAAGGAATGAGGAACTGACCGAAAGGCGTTGGCCAGATTGAGGAACAAGACGTGCAGTTCCCTTTCTTCCTTCCTAGCATTTGAATTTGATGCCATATAACACTGTTATGTTCAAGGCATCCTGAGAAGACTGCTATGCCAGCCTTTTCTATAGCTGTATCAATAAAATGGTTTTGTTTTAGGTTCTTTGCGCCAACACACTGAAGAAAATCTTGCCTTCAATATTCAGAAGGTTTATTTAGCGAAACTGTTCGATGGTGAATGAATTCTTGTCTTTTGGGAATAATTTGCTTTTCCCATACCATCCTCATGTTTCTCCAAAGAAATTTCATAACATCCAGGGAATATACTGATGCCGATCTTGTCTGCATGTTCTCCCCGTGTCAGGGTGGGTTTTCTCCCAGAGTTTCCGGATTCCCCAACAATGACATGTCCAAAGAAAAGCAGGTTCATGCCAAATTGTCTGAAGGTGTGAATGAGTGTGTGAGTCCCAAGGAGGGTTGGGGAAAGACCTGTCAACCTACCCCAAAAAACATTGGCAAGAAAATTCATGGAGAGTCTCTTTCGTATGGCCCCCTTTGGACAGTCTCTTACGCATGGCGAGAGATGGCAATATAATCACCGAATTGTTAATGAGGGAGAGGTGTTAAAGTGATGTTGTGGGGGGTGATTTGGAGGAATGTCAGCAAGGACACGTATTGGCGTATCTTTTAACTCATCCGACAAATTTAAATGGATGTTTGTAAAAGTTTGTTTTAACTTTTAGCGTCGATCTCTTAATTCCTCTGCTCTGCGCAGTTTCGAGAGCCGCTGCCTTGCGGAGACTCAAAAACGATATCTTACCGACCCCAAATCTTACTTGTATGACGTGTCTCAACCTCAACTTTTACATTTTAAATGGATGTTTTTTAAAAATGTGTTCTTTCAAAAACGAAATCTTACTGAGCCCAATCTTATTTGAATGATGTTGAGATTGTTTTTTTTGCATTACAATAATGAGAATTTTGGTGGGAAAATGTATTTAATTGTCATCTCCATGATCCTAAAGTCTTAGCGAAGCTTTATGCTCATTATAATACCATGCATTTTCTTTTGATTTTGAGCTGAAGTGTTTCCATGAGACTTCCAGGTCCAACTGTTTATTAGTTATAATGATAGATATGTAAAAAATTTAAGCCCAGTTTAGATAAGGGCTGTACTTTAATGTACATATGTACGATTTATCAGCATAATGCCAATCTGAGCGCCAGTCCTTTTTCAGGGAATGCCAATTGAATCACATGTTACTGAATCAAAATGTTATATTAACATTTCGAGAGATTTGAATCCTGCAGTCGAACAAATAAAACACATACAGAGATTATGAACATTCGTGCACAGGCGATTTTTAACGGTGCGTTTTACAAGTAAATACAGTGTGTATTTAATTAATAGTGTGTATTTAATGTATTTCGACCAGAATGGTCGATCTACCATAAACGTACAATAACCGGTCAGTGATTTTCATATCAATATTTCAAGATTTCATAATCAAGATCATGTCACAGATGCTCGAGTTAAACCTGTGGTATTCCTTTAAATCTGTCATTTAGATAGATGTATCTGATCAGGGTGTGGGGAAATGGTGCTATGGAGCTAGACTTTAGACGATACCTCAGAAGAGATCCCGAACTCCTCTAGTACTTCCACTTTGTTTTTTATCGTAGTTCTGTGTCGTATTTACTCTCTCTCTCACACACACACACACGCGCGCAGCTGATCTTGGGTCAGAATTCGGCACGGGCCGCTGTGTGTTTGGGTTTAGATCTGATCCGGGATCAGCACCGCGAGTCGGTCAGGGCTTCTGCTCCGTGTTACCGAATGTAACGAGGCCTAAAATCCTCACTGCCTTACGAGACCAGCAAAAACACCCCGCCCACTGATGTCCGATTGGCTGAATGAGACGGAGCCACGCCCACTTCTCAGAGCGCAACCCGGTCATATAAATCTATCAAAAGAATTAATAATTTCCCCCATTTTTTTATTTTTTATTTTTTTTTCCCCACATCAAGACCATCATTGTCACATTAATTTAGATAATATCTTCGGATCACACATGGTAATGATCGCACATTTATTTTTTTACATTTCATCTGTTTAAATCGAAAAATGTAGCATCAAAACACGTAGAGCAGCTGTAAATGTGTTCATCTACTTTTTAAGAAATTCAAATTCTCATATAAAACAGCTCGAAGGAAATCTGTTTTGCTTTGGGGGGGTTTTTTTGGGAGTTTTTTTTTTGTTGGAAATTTTTATTTCTTTGATTTTTAAGACCAGAACTATAAACGAGAGGTATGGAAATAGTCATAATAAAGACAAATGTAGCATAATTTGAGGTCATATGTGTGTGGATTTGTGTTGTTCTGGTGGTACAAATTTTGTTTTCACTTCAAATTGATTGTTTTTATTATTATTTTTTTGAGAGGGGGGGGCTGTGCAAGCAGATTATTTGTTTTATATATATCTATACACTGTATATCCATGAATTGTGACTCTTGGTGATGAAACTGTTGTTTAAAAGCTTTCATTGAGAGGCCCTCTTTAGATTCGACTCCCCACTCGACAACTAGATGCGACAAGCAAAAAATATTTGCAATTTAAGCAGTTCAATATGTCAGATTTCGCTCTTGGCTTTGAAGCGCTTCACATGCATGGCCTGGCTCACGTACAAACTGAATCAAGCAGTTAGTGTTAATGTTCATTTATTCTTCTCTCTGTTAAATTCGGACATTTATTCGAATGCAAAAAAAAATTAAAAATCTTTATCCAAACTCACACTTGAGAGCGAGCCGATGGATGGGCCGTTTCCTCCTCCACCACACAGTCTGAATACAGGCAAGTAGATGCATGTGTAAAGTCTTTAACATGTGCTTTAGTACGGTGAGAGAGAGCGAGGAGTTTCTCCTGAATTCTGGTGCCAAAACAAGTG